>NW_027094088.1:57790201-58390201 GCF_029207755.1 Chamaea fasciata
GAGTGCAGAGGAAGCTGCCTGGATGTCTGAATCATCAACTTTTTATTTTAGTAAAAGGTTTTTTAAAGCTTTTGGTGTAATCTAAAGAAACATAATGATTAGATCAGCCTTTCTTCCTAAGAATATGCATTTGTACCATGTGCATAACTTAATCTAATTCCAACAATGCTTCGATAATATACTAATTTTGCTCAATTGTCCATAAAATATACTTTAATTTGAAATGTTGATTTTTCTTGTGCATCATGTTTTTTGACATTATTGTAAAGACCAGGAAGAAAATTCTTAAAAGGCACAAGTGATAGCTAAGAACCTCACTACCAAAGTTAAACGTGTGAAAATTAGGCACGTAATTGCCATTTAGGTTTTTTGGGAATTTTGCAGAGATTGTAAAGTGTGCAGTAGTTTCTGGCAGATATCAGGTCACCCTCACTCATTGTTATTTTGATTTCTTGCACCCTATCTTCCTGCCTCAGGAGGAGTTTAAACAGTGTGTGTTCTTTGGGTGTTTTTATAAGTAGCAAAATGCAGCAAGGTAGCACATGAACGATTATGAAGCACACCACAACCCCCGCAACAATTGTTAGCAGGGTGTGTTGTAAAATTGATTGTGTTGAGTTTAACTTGCTGTCAAAGGAGATGTCTGCATACTCCTGCCTGACAGATGCAGCTGGACCCTGAATTATAATGCAGTAATATGGAGGAGGCTGTGGGCTCTGGAGACCGACATTATTGTCTTTCAACAACCTCCCACCAAAATGTTCTGAATTTGCTAATAGTTCTCTGCTACTATGTATTTGTAACTGGAAAAGGTGATCTGTACAAGTGCTGGATTTCATAAAACAAAAACTCCTAATGTTCATCTGAGATCCTGGATTGATTCATCTTCTGGCTTTCTTGGAGGGAAAATCCTCCCCCAGTGCTGTGGGGATATAAACACTTTTCTTTCTGGCTCCATTTCAGCAACTGGCTGTGTGCTCAACAGCTGATTTGCTTCTTCCTCCAGTGTCTTGTGCATGTTCATCACATGATGTCGCTGGCTTGTTTTTCTTGCTGTGTCTCCTGTTGAAGTAAATGCCTAAAAAATTGTTGTATTAAGGAGCTTTGACACTGCTAGACCAGAAAAATAAAAATTGACATCCAGCTAAGAGGTACCTTTTATTTTCTCCATGTTCAGTGACTGGCAAGGATGCTGTCCACTGTGAGGCTTCATGTGTTTGGAACTGAAAGGGTACAAGAAATTTTTCACCCTTCAGCTGTGTGTCTGTCTATGGTCTTTGCAAGGGACGGGACAACAAATAGGACCCAGCGGCATTTCCATGTAAGGAACAGCTGAAAATGTTTGGGCCGCCCAGGAAACAAAAGCTGAGTCTAGTTGAGGCAAACGCCTGCATCACTAGCTCAAAGAGGAGACATTTGGCTCCAGACAGGCGGCACAGGTTGAAGTGACTAAAACATCCTGAAGTGCAATGGGAAGTTCTGCCCAGAAGCAGGGAGGCAATGGAAGCCGTGGCTGACCTATAAACAGGATGAGGGAGCAGCAGCAGCAAAGTGCAGAGACAGTCGCTGGCGCTATGCTGACAGGCAGACACATAAACAAAGGGAGGGAGGAAGCTCTGTTTATATCTGGAAAAGAAATCCCAAACTATAGGATGCAAATGATGGACATACATGGCTATAAATAGCTACAAAGCATAATGGGTCTTAAAAGATTTAGTTGTGACATAAAGACTCCATGCAGAATGGACTACATAAACTCACTACTTTTTATTTAAGTTTATTTTTTTTCTCCTCCCATATTTAATATTACCAATCATGCTTAACTGGGCTTTTTAAACAGGGAGGAGAAAATTCACATAAATCAAATAGTAACATTGTGTTCTTTTGTAGAAATGAAGCAGCTAAAAATAGTTGGGAAGCTGCCAGACTTTTCAGTCAATTGTCTAAGAGACCCAGTCAGCAATAGTTTTGTGTTTGGGTATAAAATAGTGTTTTATTAGATCAGTAGTACTACTTTGGAAGCCAAAGGGTAAGGATGGCATAGCAATATCTTGTTGAGCTTTTAATCATGTTCTCAGGGTTTGGGGATATTAATCAGAAGGCAAGTGAGAGTGTCATGCCCCATACATTATTCTGCCAGAGGAAATGTGGATGGGAAACAATCTGTACCCAACCGCTTCAAGATGCAGATGAGTACTGTCTTTCTACCTACCACTTAGGTAGTTAGGGAGCTTCACCTGCAGCTTTTGCTGGACTAGCAGATTCAGTTCAGTGGATTTTTGTGCCAGCTGTGGTAGTTATGAAAGTTTTGAACAATAATAGGTAGAGATAATTTTATTACAAAATGTTTTTCTGTTGAACTTGAAGGGGTGATGTAATGCTGACAAAGTAGGTATACTTAAAATATTTGTGGAAGTGGTCATTTGTTTCTTAGTGGAATTATTTGTGCTAGAAAAGAAGAATTGTATTTTAAAAACAAACAGTTACTTGGAATAATATGCCTGCTGGCACTTTTCTACCAGATAATGGTTCGGTGACCTTTGAGGATTTTGTCTAGAGGTCCTGCTATGGGCTATTATGCTTGTAGATTTTAACTTGCTGTTTTCATTTGTAACGCTCAAACTACTCTCACAATGGCCTTTCTGGCCTTTCTAAAAAACTAACGAGTGTTATTTTTTATTCACACAACACAAAAACCTGTGTTTAATAGTTTCTGGTATTATGTGCAGACATGAATACACAAAGAACAAGTGAAGTTTGTCTCTAAAAGTCAAAGAAAAGTAAACCTTTTTATGCCCTCAAGCCACCTACCCTAATAGATATTGCATAACAACTCCAGTTTCATTCAGGGTGGCACTGTAATTTCCAACTTGATTGTCAGACTCATTTCTTTCACAGCAGGGCATGCTGTGCTTTCTGCACTGTACAGCTTCCACAACTGAGTTTCTTTACTAAGGTTCAGAGAGAAAATGTCAGAACCTCTGAAGCAATGTGCTTGTCCATCCTACAAACGGCCTCAGCCTGCCAGTTTTTTCTCTCATAGTTTCAGGGTCAGGCTAGGAAGAAGTAAGGCTTTTGTTGTTAGATCTCTACAGGAGATGTTTATACCCAAAAAATTAATGTTAAGTTCAGGTTCTTTCTTTACCACTGTCTTGTTTCTGACTGAAGGGGGGTTTTTCGCCCTGTCCTATTCACAATTACTGTTGTGTAAGTCTGCTGCTTGTTTGTGCCCAAGTGCTGTATTTCTCCTAGGGATACATTCCAGGGATCAAGCCTTAGGCTGGGAAGTGGGAGACCTTTGCCACAAGAAGCAGCATTCCCTACTAACCGAAGTTTATCAAAGACACAAACTGGCAGGTGACTATGAAGTGCTGGAACTTTTCAGGGTGGTGAATACTTTTGGGACGTCTTGACCCAATTCAGTGGCCAAGTCCTTTTCTGGTGCTGAGCACCTCTGAATAGCTCTGCCATGTTGTCTACTTGACTAAGCCCATTTTTGGAGGACTAGGCTGACCACTGCCAATAAAATAATCTGTTGCTCTGCTACTGAAAGGAAAAATGCCATTGCAATGCACATGTAAGCTGTGGCATTTGCAACATACTTAGAACTTTTTAAAATTCCCTCTTTGCCATTGCATTTATTGCCTTAAGCTATCTTAAAAAGCTAAAATGTGAGGAAAGAGAAAGTGCAAAGAGAATGCTCTGAAAATTAATTTAAATTTTCGAAAATTAATTTAAATTTTCTCTTCTGTTTTTCTCAGATGGAGGCGTTGGTGGTTACGTGCTGCACTGCTTGGTGGATACGCGTCTGGCTGTAGTAGGTTAAAAGGAAATCAAGGGTGGTGCTGCTAACATTCCACCCTCAGCTCCCTATTCACCTCTCATCATCCACCCTTGCATTTGAGCTCAATCGTTTTACCCACCCACCTAGTTTCCATGTGAAATTGTGCTAATGGATGTCTCTCCCACAATATGCAGGGAGACTCGAGCTGTTTTTGTAATTTGCAACTGTCTTTTGAATTTCAAGGGCTTCCAACTTGTGAAATCCTGATTTGGGTCAACATCTGGACTCCATCCATGTGTGTGTAATTCAAGGATCATAGCACATAGAAGTAAGCAGTTGTTCATCAAAACTTTGGTGTGGTTCAGGGACATTAGATACTGGGATTTTGGTATAGTTTTGTGTCTAGCAGGAAGGAAAGGGCCAGAAAAGGAGCTGATAATGATTTGAATGGAGTAGAACCTTGGGCAATTGTGCTCTGCGTGTCCTGCAAGCTCGGCACAGTTATTAACACTGATGAAGCCTTACAGATGTGTGGTACCAGATAGAGGTCAGTCCTACCAGGAACACTTCCTTCCAGGAACACTTGCCGTATTTTTATGTCCTCTCATCTCCTACCTGTGTCATGGCAGAATTAGAGCAATGAAGTGGAACACCAGACTTTACACACCTTATCTACATTACCCTCTTCCAAAAGCCTTTCACTTTCCCTTCTCAATCCAAGCTTCACTTTTTCTTAGTTTTGTCTTCTCCTTTTAGTTTCCCTTCTTTTCCTTCACTCCTTTGCTCTATTGGAAATCTCCCTCATGCTAGGAGAGGCCAAAAATGAATTAGTATCAACAGGGCATCCTGCAGGAAATAAGCACCTGGTTCCATTGTGAACTTTTATGGTACTTGCAGCATGGTCTGTTTTTACAAACGACTGCTGAGAGAAGATATTCCAGAGGATGTGTTCTACAGCAGATCGGGGCATAGCAGCCAGGTGAGATCCCTGGTGCAGAGCTGACCAAGGCTCCCTGCCTAGGGAAAGATAAACAAGTTTTATTCTGGGTCATAGAGAAGTCTTCAATTCTGACTGAATGTTTCCTGGTTTCAGGGCCTCATTTAAATGTGTAGGAGAGGAGCTAGGCAGAGGTGACAACATTGGTATATTTATATCAGGGGTCAGAGCATGCCTGGCTGCATATGGGACAGCAGGGACTGGCCTTCATTTCTTTCCTCTGTCTACTGTGAACTTGCATTTTACTTTGCTTGCACTGTCAGAGCCTATCCCAGCTCCTAGGCTGTAGGTTTGTTTTCTCTCTCTTTCTGGTCTAATAATTATTCAACTAGTCTATGCAAAGTGGAATTTCTTCAGGCAGAGCTGCCCTTCTGTGTCTGTTTAGAGTTCATTGAACACGTGTTATCTTAGGTACATTCAGGCTGAGCAAAAACCCTAAATTTAAGTGCTGCTCAGATGGATCAGGGACCTCAGCTACTGGCAGGGAGTTTAGTGCAAGGACAAGAACCCTGGTGGGTTAGCTTTGAAAACACCTGTTTGTTTTTTGCCTTATTACTACAACTCAGGGAGCCAGAGGATTGTATAGACACAGGCAGTCTTGGCCTTGCTTTGATTTATATCTATTGGGAGAATTTAACTTCTAAAGGTGTAGCAAGTAGCTGGAAGAAGCACTGATGATGTTCATAGCCATAAGAGGTTGTTTCTGTCACAGGAAATGTTTAAAAACATGACAAATAACAAACAAAAGAATGTGACAGAAAAAAACCAAGAAAACAAAATGAAGAAAGCAAACACATACATTTAGGAACTGTCATACTTTGAAGTTCTGGTTAAAATTTTAGTCTCTGCATTAACAACTTTATAGTTCAAAATTTGCTTGCCATTTCTTTCTAGAAAAGTGTGAAATGTTCATGATTCTCCTGGCTCATATATATTATGAACTTGGTACATTTCCTTCTGTAAGAGTAGGCTTTCCTCAAAAACATATTTTCCATTGCTTGCTGTAAATATAATGATGTTAGACAGTCTCCTCAGACATAAAAACCTGCTCCTATAATATATGTTGAAACTATTAGGATAGAATAAGAAACCAGATGGTTTTTTTTCTCAGAATAGTTGAAGCTGAATTGAAGTGGTTATTATTGCTGCTAGTCTCATTTTGCCAGAGACTTTGTGTCTCCTGACTCAACAAATATAAAAGACATCTAAAAATCTCTAGCAAGTGGCACTTCACAACTTCCAAATCTCCTGAACTGGGAGATTTTCTGTAGTGACCAAAGTAATAGATGGACATCAGTGACATCAGTCACTTTATGGAAACTCAGTTACTTTATATAACTGTGCTAAAAACTCACAACTAATTGGCTGCAACGTTCTCTCTCCTTTGGCCACAATGACATGATTTCTTTTTAAATATGGCATGCACGTTTTGCTATGCAACAGCAGAAAATTGTACTCTGTCATTGCGATTATCTGTTGTCTGGCTTGTTTCTCTCATGTGCAGTAGTTTTTATCCACAGTCTATTGTCTGTTTTCAAAAGCCAAAGACAAAACCACAGTGATTGTGTTAGACATGTGTTGCTGCACAGAAGGCCAGTGATGTCCTGAGCTGTGTTAGGAGGAGTGTTGCCAGCACGGCAAGGGAGGTGATCCTGCCACTCTACTCACCACTGACGGGTCCCTGCTTGGAGTGCTGGATCCAGTTCTGGGGTCCCCAGTACAGAAAAGACATTGACACACCTGAGAGAGTCCAGTGAAAGGTTACAAAGATAACTGAGGAATGAGAGCATCTTCCCTATGAGAAAAGGCCAGGAGACTTGGGACCATTCATCCAAGAGAAGGGTAAGTTCAATGAGTCCTTAATATAGCTCAGTATAAATTAATACCTGAAGGAGGATGTAAAGAGGATGGAGCCAGGCCCTCTTAAGTGGTAACCAGTGACAGAACAAGAAGCAATGGGCATAAACTGAAATACTGGAGATATTATCTGAACATCAGGAAACATTCTTCTACTCCGAAGATAGCTGAGCACTGCCATGTATTGACTAGAGAGATTGTAAAATCTCCATCCTTGAAAACATTCAAAAGCCGTTTGGACATGGTGTAACTGACTCTAGAAGACCCTGCTTGAGCAGAGGGTTTGGACCAGATGACCTCCAGAGGTCCTTTCCAACCTCAGCCATTCTGTGTTAGGGAGCCAATGAAGGGGCAGAAAATGCATTTTGTGTCTTCAGTGAGATGCGCAAGCATATATTAGGTAAGGATTGAATAAATAATTACATTTGCCAGCTGCCTGCATCAATACATGGGTACCAAGTTAAGAAAATATTCTTCTCTTTTCTCTTTCTTTTCTTTTCTTTTTTCTCTTTTCTTTTCTTTTCTTTTCTTTTCTTTTCTTTTCTTTTCTTTTCTTTTCTTTTCTTTTCTTTTCTTTTCTTTTCTTTTCTTTTCTTTTCTTTTCTTTTCTTTTCTTTTCTTTTCTTTTCCTTTTCTTTTCTTTTCTTTTCTTTTCTTTTCTTTTCTTTTCTTTTCTTTTCTTTTCTTTTCTTTTCTTTTCTTTTCTTTTCTTTTCTTTTCTTTTCTTTTCTTTTCTTTTCTTTTCTTTTCTTTTCTTTTCTTTTCTTTTCTTTTCTTTTCTTTTCTTTTCTTTTCTTTTCTTTTCTTCCTTTTTCTTCCTGTCTTCCTTCCTCTCATTTCCTCTTCCATCTCACTCCCTTTCTGTCTTCCTCTCTCTCTCTCCCTCTGCCTCTTTCTCTATCTTTTTACATAGAAGAAACTTCCTGAAAAGTTTCCTGACACTCTATCAAAAAAATCACAGGGAAAGTCCACTGGTCTTCTTTTCCCTGTTTCACTGTGACCTGATACTTATCTCCTATCAGACTGTTGTACTGTCCCATGTTAACTTTGGCAGACTCATATCAGTGACTCAGTCTGCCCTGGCCCCAAATCAGAATAGAAACAGGAATGTCAGGCCCCTAAATTGGAAATGATAAAATGATGAAAATGAAAAAGGGAAAAGAGTTAAAAATATTTATTTTGGGTAGGAGTGAGAGAAGCCTCTGACCTTGACCTCTTTGCTTACTGGAGAGGACACTGTACTCAACCCAATCATGAGATACAGCTGAAATGCAATGCAAAAGTGATTCCAAATATCTGTTGCCAGGAAGCAGATGACACACTAAATTGCTCAGTAGATTGAGTACTTAATTCAGTGATTTCCTGCTGCAAGGGTTGCCAGTATACAGCCATTTTGTCTTTTTTGGCAAGGCAGCTGCTTTTGGACGGCTGTCTCCAGTAGTCTTTCCTATGCTTCCTGTTGTAGGAAGGCCTGTTTCCTGCCGTGAGATTCCTGATTAGGCTCTGCACTATTTTTGTCTGCAAAATGCCTGTGTAGCAGGTTGCTTCTCTGCATTTGATACTGATTTGTGGGAAGTGAAGCCAGATCACAGTCTGGCCACAATAGAGCATCCAAATCCTTTGAGATATGTAAAAAAAATGCTGCCGCTCAACTGAAAAGAACTGATGCTTAATGTAGCATTCAGAGGTACAATGAAGATCCAAGTATTTATTTTTGTAGTGAAGTTCCACTCTGTTTGTTTCTTTTGGTATTGGAAACCAGGGCCTATAAGCTTCACAGTGTCTTTTTCAAAGTGTCTTCCAAGGTTAGTTTTCCTCCCCTAATGTCCAGAGGATCTCCTGGTCCAGGTTCTCTGTACCTCTGTAGGGATAAAGATGTTTTCCATCTCCTGCTCAGTATATTGTAGGCTTAAATTTTTATTTCCGGGGGGGGGGGGGGGGGGGGGGGAGGGGAGGGGAGGGGAGGGGAGGGAAAGGGGAAGAATAATGTCCTGACATAACTGATGAGATTTTGCAGCCATACCATTAACTTCTTTTGATATAGGAGCGTGTTCCCAGTGTCAGGTATTATAAAGAAGTTAAAACCCCTTTTATCCCTCTCCTAAGATATAATACTGACGTCCTATTCTAGGTCTGAACAATCTATGAGGTAGTATTGCTCAAGTCTCTGAGATGTTTTTACGACGTAGTTACAAATAGCAAGAAATAAAAAAAGGCTTTGTCCTGATTGTAATGGCAACATGGACATAGGTGGGGAATTATGAAAACAAAAATAATTTACTTTGAAATATTGTTTCATTCATACATTTTGTTAATATACTTTCATCCCCCCACACCGGGAAGTTTCATACATGACTGGCCACAGGTACCCAATTCCTGCAGCTGACTGTAGGATAAGGGCCCTTGATTTCATGGTTGGAGAGAAGACAGACAGTTCAAGAGGACTTTTTGTTTCTTTTATGAATTGCTCTTCAGTCCAGATCCTTCTTCTCTATGCAGTCATGCATACCTGCTGCTTGCTCCTAACCTCATGTTTTCTGTATTTTGATGTAAGGACATAGATGCTGACTTCATGACGCTGGAGTTTGTGTTGACTTGGCTTTATAGTGTAGGAAAGCAAGGTAGTCTGTCCTCAGTTGCAGCACAGGGCATTCTTTCTCTAGGTTTCTTCCTTCTTCCAGCCATTCACTTTTGGATTTTGTTTGTTTGCATAGAATCATAGAATTGTTAAGGTTGGAAAAGACCTTCAAGGTCGCTGGGTCCAGCCTTTAACTAAACACCACCATGCTAACCAAAGCATAGCCGTAAGTGCCATGTCCATTCATTTCTTGAACACCTCCAGGGGTGGTGACTCCACCACCTCTCTGGAACAGCTTGTTCCAATGCTTTACCCACCCTTTCAGTGAAAAAGTTCTTCTTGATGTTCAGCCTGAAACTCCCCTGGAAGAGCATAATACCATTTCCTCTTGTCGCTGGTTGCCTGGCAGAAAAGCTCCACTCAACCTGGCTACTATCTCCTTTCAGGCAGTTGTAGAGATTATTCAGATCCCTCTGAGCCTCCTTTTTTTCCAGGCTAAACACAGCTCCCTCAGCTGCTCCTCACATGATGTATTCTCTTGACCCTTCACAAGTTCTGTTGCCCTTCTCTGGACTCCCTCCTGCATCCTAATGTCTTTCTTCCAGCTGGATGCAGGATTTGAGGTGCGGCCTCACCAGTGACAAGTACAGAGGGACAATCACTGCCCTGCTCCTGCTGGCCACATTATTCTTGATACAGGCCAAGATGCCTTTGGCCTCCTGGGCACAGCTGGCTTATGTTCAGCTGCTGTTGACCAGCACTCCCAGGTCCTTTTCCATGGGACAGCTTTCAAGTAACTCTTCTCACAGCCTGTAGTGCTGCATTGGGTTGTTGGGATCCAAGTGCAGGACCTGGCACTTGGCCTTTGTGACAATGTGTCTTTTCAGGGTGCAGCCACAGCCTTTCTAAATCCCAGTCAGGCACTCCGTGGAGAAACTGCTTGAGAAGTATTCAGGCAGCAATCAAGCTCACACAGCTACACACATTACAAGGCTAGCTCAGCAAGAGAGGCAGAAGGCTCCCAGCCCCAAATCAATTTCCAGCAAGCGTTTATTCCAGTGTGCTGGAGGTGAAGTCTGGAGCCAAAGAGAGGGAATGTGTGGTTTTTCTCAGTTATATAGGGTCTCAGATTTGTGGGTGGTACAAGGGGCAGGGAAAGGGGCAAGTGACCATAGGAAAGAGAGGAGCAGGACACCAGCTCCCATAGCCAGTGGGGAAATAGGGAAAGGGGATACCATGGGAGGAGTGATGGACTTGCAAAACCCAGAGAAAAGATTGCACAATGTCTGCAAGGGTCCATGGGGGAAAAGCCTTGTTTTACAACTGGGATATCTCTAATCTTCCCTTTTCCAGGGAAGGGCAGTTGGAAATTCCTTTATTGGCGCGAGGGATTCCACTGGCCTTGGCCCATGGGTCCAGCCTCTCCAGGACCCTCTGAGAAGCCTTCCTGCCCTCCAGCAGATCAACACTCCTGACAAACTTAGTGTTGTCTTCTAACTTCTAACTGAGGGTGCCCTCCATCCCTTTGTCCAAATCATTGATTAAGATATTAAACAGGCCTGGCCACAATACTGTTTGCTCATTATTATCTTTTCATCCACTTATTGAGAATTCCAGACTCTTTTTCCTTTGCCACACTCCATTTCCCTTCACTTTCCAGCTCAGATGATGGGAAAATACAATTCTTTTCCAGGTGAAGACTTACATGAAAGATTTTTTAATTTTCTTCAAAAAATATGAAGAAATTAACCTTAAAAGTCTTTATCTGATATTTTAATAAATGAGAGGCTTAAGCAGAGGCCAGGAAATTTGAAGTTAATTTAAGACTGATCTAGGCTGTTGTGGCTGTGGGAAATTGGTGCTGTTCTTTGGCCCTGGTGGAGCCATGCCTAAATCTTAGCTTTCCTGAAGCCTTTATAATGTTGTCTGCAGAACTGCAGAAGTTTTGTTGTTTAAATATTAATATTATCCCTTGCACACCTTTGTTACTCCAACTTGCTTTTGCCAGGGAAGGATTAGGTTGTATTTCAGCAGGGTCTAGTGTAGTCACAGCCTGAGAGTCCCTGTGGTTGTCAGGAGCACACAGACACACACAGAGCATGCACATTCAGTGATTTGTACTAACTGCTGGGCTGCAGCCTAGTGGCTTTTCTCCACAAGTCCAAGCCTGTTTCTGCTCCTGCCTTTACAGCTTTCTTAGGGCACCATGACCTGGACTGCTAGCAGCAGATGTTCTCAGCTTGTCTGTGATAGTCTTTTAGTGAAAAAATGTTGTTTTTGTAATGTAAATGGAATCCTTATACATTAGAGGATCTGAGTGTACATTCTTCTAGGATGAGGGTCCTTGAAAGAAAAGCTAAAAAGTATATGCAGTAAATTACTCCAGGGTGTCAAAAGGTAAACAGCAACCTTCTTTGCCATATGTTGTGGCTATGAGCCCAGTATACTATATATGAAGAATAAAATAAGGCCTCAGCATTTATTCTGGTATTTGGAAGTGCAGACCCCCAAAAGAGGTCTAAGCTGTAAACTCTGAGAACAGCTACAGAAGTCATTGTGCTTCTGATCTGAAAAATTTGAAAAAACTTTCCTACTTTTTTTCTGCTCTGATGTTCTAAAGTTCTGCTTTAATGCCATCATTGCTGAGGTAAAGGAGGTTGAGCATAAAGCATCCTTTTTGCTATGTTGCTAGTTTCTTGGACAGTCAGTATTTGTTATTACTGGTCACCAAATTTCCACCTGCCTTCTTGTATCACTCACTCCGTGAATTATATCCCCTTGCCAGCTGTGCATTTTTTGTTGGTCAGAAATCCTGAAAAGACTTTGTCCCTTGTCCCTCACCGATCCCAAAGGGACAGCGCTCCATAGGCTTGGGAAATATGGGCATTGCTGTTAGGGGAGAGCAACTGTCAGGGAATTTGGGGCATGTGCTTTTTTGAGTTACCAATGTGCTGTTAGCACACATACATCATAACATATATGTTATTGCAGCAGGAGCTGTATGTTGTCCAGTTGACCTATCCTATACTGTATGAAGAAGGTCTGGATGAAATTACTGGCAGTAGCACAGACATTTCTCTTTCAAACTGAACAACTGTCAGGGAGTCCAGAGGACTTCAGCAAAATCATTGATCTATAAAAGTAGAATGAGACAAAAGTGAGAGAAACTAAAACAACAAATATTGAAGGACCATGTTTACTTATCTGGCTTGGGAAAGGTGTATTATAAAGAAGGCAATTATTCTTACCTGCTAGAGAGGAAGAAGGTAACAGGGTAAAATTGCTGAAATGACTTAGTGAATTTGCGAGAGGAAAAATACAGCCTTCTGAGTCAGCTGAGTGCTCTTGCTTGGGAGTGCAGTCCTATACTAAGCAGCAATCAATATTTTCTCTTTGTTACCTTCCTATGCCTGTCTAACCTCTGCTGCTATCTTAGGTTTGGCTTCCATCTCCCCTCCCATCTGTCTCTATTAACGTCACCAGCATCCACCTGCAGCTATGCAAATGTTAGCTCTAGCAGCAGTGTGCTTGTTAGAGTAAACTTCAAACTACCTGCTACACAGCCAGGTCTGGTTCTGCAGAAAATGTTAATCAGAAACATTTTAGGAATCATGGATTTGATCCCCTGGTTCAGGAAAATGAATCAGTGGCTGCCTCCTAATTGACCCACGGCAAGACAGTCTGATAGGTGTCATCTCTTCACCTAAACTTTGACATTTCATCTGAAGATAGAGTTAAGTAAAGTGAGGTCAGTGTGACAGTGCGTGATGGGAGTTTCCACTTTTTTTTACAAATACAAGGCTCAAAGTTTCTGGCTTTTTCTCCACATGCCCTTCAGGATCACCAGTCTTGGAATGTCTTGCAGATTTTTGTCTCCCTCCTGTGCCATCCTCCCTCTGTACCCTGTGTTGCCTGAAAACTCAGAGTTACTCTGTCCCTTGAACTTATTATTTTGCCACAGCCCAGACCTGACCTCCTGAAAAACAGAACATGACATCTGTGCTCTCTTTTTGATGTTGGTCACTGCTGCAGCCAAAGGATGTCTCAGTTTGGGTGTGAGCTTTTAGCACTGTGGCTACTTGGCACTAATTGTCCTGGTAGAAACATATGCCATAGATATGAAATAGTTGATTCTATTCACTTAGAAGCTTTCACTTAGGAGACATGATGTGTGCATAGCTGTGGCTGGGGAAGAGCTTGTGCGTATGCTGGTGTTTTGGAGCAGCAAACAGGCAAAGGAATTGCAGCTGGTGATTTGATTGACATGGCTAAACAGGTAGGCGTTTCTGTTTTCAATAACAAAATCCTGCGCAATGTAAAGACAGAGTAAACTGTTTTTCTGTGCTTCTGAGCAGAAATGACAACTGTATCTTTTTTGCTTCAGAGAAAAATATTTTCTGTGGATCTCCAGAGGGAGCATTTAGATCTGAATTATGAGACTTCTACTATGTCACAGTGACTTCTGGGTTTGCATTTTACAACCTCTATGCTGGAACAAAACAAGTCTAAAGAATTCCAATATTTGTAACAAAATTAATAAAAACTATAATTCCTTCCATGAAAGAAAAAACCAAACAAAACCAAAACCCAAAACCACCCAAACCAAACAACCTTATCAATATTTTAAAAAGTAAATGCAAGACCAGAACAAATCTTTTGATGAAAGTGCAAACCATGTTGTGTTAATCAGTATTGTCTGCTTGCTGCCTTTGCAGACTTGGTACCTGCCAATATCTCAAGCTTTGCTTACATACACAGTCTTATTCTTTCTCATTAACGTCACTAAGTTCTACTTGAATTCCTTGCAAGCAGAAAGACAAAGTGTCAGTGTGCAGTGAGTGCAAAGAGTACTTGTCACCATGGCTAAGTGTTAACGTAAATCAGCACAGTTAATATGTAAGCTTATCTGATGGTTTCAAATGTGAATGAAGTCCTAGCTGGAAATACTCCTGCAGACCAGCTTGTCCAATTCTTGCATATTGCCAAAACACAGAGAAAACAAAGAGTTTTCTGACTTGATGCTATTTCATTTTTTCCCCCAGTGAAAGGTCAGATACAATCCGCCTTACTTTCTCTTTTCCTAGCCTTCAGAGGCTGAGGAACTCTGGCATTCACAGCAGAACAGGCATTTCTTTAGGAAAAGTAGAAGAATTTTTCCTGGGTTTTAATGGGCTGCCAAAAGACAACAGAGCAACCTGGACTGTGTGCATGCATACTGGAAAATGGTGTGAGAGGGTTTATTTTTCTGTGCAACCCACTGGGCTTGGAGAGTGGGAATATTAGTTCCAAGAACTAATGGGCTTTAAGGGAATTGTATCACCCCTGATCACAATGTGATGTGTTTCCTACTGACCTCAATGTACTTTAGGGACCTAAAGCTAAATATTTGTATGTATTTTATTTAATTATAAAGGTGTCAGAACCTCAATTTCACTTTTTCCTCAAGAAAAAGCATTTTTTACAGCAGAAATCACAGGTCCTTTAAATATAGTTTTCTCTTCTGTTTGCCAGAATTCATGGTTAGGAACCCCCATTATTAATGGACCTGGTCAAGCATCCAGTGCTAGGAGGCAGGGGAGAGAGGAAACAATGCTGGCCACAGGCAGCACTGAAGAGAGCAGTGAATGCCTCAAGGGCAGCATTTTACTATTTATATGGGCCACAACAAAGACCTGGGTACACAGGGCAGGTTAGAAACCTACCAACACTCTTCAACTCTGACTTAAACAGATGGAAAATGGGTTTGGGAAGCTCATCTTCAGGTGGGTGAGGACACCTGGCAGATCCAGGGCTGCTGACATTGAGCTGTCTGCCAGGAAGAATGGTCAGCAGGGAGACTGCCACACTGGACACTGCTCTGGTAGATCTGGAGAGGATGCAGTGACCTTGTTTATCACTGCTAGGTAACTTATTATCACAGGCTTGCTGGTTGACACTGATATATGTTTAATCAAGTCAAAGCATAATTTCAACGCATTTATACACCCTCCTTTCCCCCCTATTCCTCCCAGCTCTGTAAAAAGTAGCACAAAGCTTAGAGATCAACATAATGAAAAGTGCAGGAAGATTTTAGGTCCACTGTGAGCTAATGTTGGATGGTAGCTGAGTTTTTTAGAAATCAGGGGAGATTATATAGCTATTCACACCATTGTTAATCTCCAGCTTTCTCTAGATCTGTGAAAAAAAGGTGTCCAACATAACTTTTTTCGTCTTTAGATGTAAATAAAAACAATGGTCTTAGTGATAAGAAAAGTAAGTCTCCAGTGAGTAAATCTCAACAATGATGTTGTTCTGTTCGTAACATTAAGTTTTTTCCTTCAGAGTTTTGCAACCAGTGCTGATACACTGGCATTTGTATCTTGCATTGAAGCACTCATTCTCTTTTGCAAAACTCAATTTTGCAAAAATTTAGCTCGCATTTAAAAGTGAATTACTTTTGTTCTAGTACTGCAATAAATCATCTTCTCCCAAACATCAATAAGCCAATGCTTTTTAAAGAGCCAAGAGAAATATTTATGACAGATCAAACAAAGAAAACGCTTAAAGATTAGAAAGTGAAAACAGCTGATTTAAGAATTTATAGTGACATACTTTTTGTACTTTTCTTGTTGTATCATGAATAATTGCTTACCCCCAAGGTGTGTGTGTTAAAAAGTTGGACATTTATTTGGGGACTTAGAGAAAAATACAAACCATACAAAAATTCCTTGGGAGTTCTCCCAGGCCAGATGGGAGAGGCGCCTTCCCAACTCCTTTAGACATAGGGTAAAATCAAGTACTCTGATCTGTGGCTAAATATACCAGTGTGTGATTTGAGACCACTGGCTGGACTGCTCTCTGGGAGAGAGTAGAAGAGTGTGACACAGCCACCGGGCATTGTCATCTCAAGGAGGGCACTGAATTTTTTCAAAAGTAAAGATGGTGCTACTTCTTCCCAGCTGAAATGTCAGACACCAGTTTAACAGGATGGTAAACCAGCACAGTCAAAGGCCTGCCAGGACAAAATCTGGGCTATTCTTGAAATGCAGATAAAGCCTGTGCCACATGATTTTGTTTTTTAGACCAAGGCACTACCACAAGGTATATTCAGGTGAGCTTTTTATTGCCTGTAACTCTGCCTTGGGTTATGTCACTATGCTGACAGGGAGCTTGAGCTGTTTTATTTTTCAAACCACATCTCTGAGTACTAATTACATATTTTGTATGCCATATATTATGTTTCAAACTCATATGACTTATGCTCTGTATGCAAATCTTAGAACTTAGCCTATGCCTTAAGACAGATCTCCTACTTTGATCTGTCCAAAATAACTCTTCACTCCCCCCCAAAAAAAGAAATGGATTGGCAGGAGGAAATAAGCATTTCTATCTTTTGGTCAAGGAGGTGTTTCTGAGGAATATGGGTGTAATGCAGTAGGAAAGTGGTTCGTTTGGCTTTTGTTTCTGTCCATGTAGCAGGACTGAGCCAATGCTGTGTTCCTTGAGCAGTGTAGTGTTACACAATGTAGTGTAGACTTTGGGTATGGAATATTGAAAAGAGAAAAACATAGGCAGGGAAGTTAATTCTGGTGACATATGGGTCAGACTTCCACACACAGAGTGAATTTTACACATTCGTGTGTTTACATGTTAGCTGATCCCATGAAACATAACAAAGCCTCTTATTCCATGACACCATAGGTATTATGTCACTCCAATATTTAGCCAAAAGCAAGCGATATCTTCTGCACATCTCCTGAAATCTTAAGAGAACATTTTATTTTTCTAAGCAAGCTAATAATTTTGTACCTTAAAAGCTGCTACAGTATTATTTTTGAGATAAATGTTCCAGCTGCTACCTTATTTCAATGCAATCAGTATGAGACAATGCATTATGAGGCCAGCATTGCTGGTTTTGTTGCCTCAGGACTTGAATTGACCACTCTTATCGCAAAAGTCAGTCTGGATTTCTTCTGCTGCTTGCAGCATTCTTTCTGTTGTTAACACAGGTATTAAAAATGAAAGAAGAGGGGCAAAGTATTAATTGCTTTCTGCACAGTAGGTAAGGAAGTACAAACAGCAAAAAGACCTTTCCCAGGCATCCTGCTAGATAATTGGCCACCTACAACTGCAGTCCTGCTTAAGATCATCCCTCCTACCCTTGCTGAATCAAAGAAATAGGACAGCAGGATATAACTATATTTCTAGCTCCCTTCAACGCAGTATCATCTCTGCTGCCAATGAAAGCTAAAAACACATGGGAAAACAACTTCTGCTCACACATTAGGTTCAGGCTGCAGTGCATGGGGTAAGTTGGAGGACATGTATCTATCTGTCTAGGACCTAGTGCCACTCCACTTGATGAGAACAATTTCAGAACTTCATCTGCATCGAGACTGCCTGCCTCCTTGCACTCAACTCACCACCATTAAATAAGAGTCAGAACTGTTCACACAGGAGGCAAAGGATTCAAAACCCATCTGCGTATTAAAAGCTATGCAAGTGTCTGACTGAATGACCCTTCTGTGAAAAGTAGAGGTTTCTGTTTCTAGCTGTTCCTTATTTCCCACTAAAGTCTGAGGCATCTTTTTCACTTCATTTATCACAGTTAGTCACCATAGTAACCAATAAAGTTCAGACTGAAATCCATGGAACTGGTAAAACTTAAATGTAACAAAGAAAACAAAGAAATCCTTTGGATTCCAGATGCTTTACAGTTTCTGTGTGTTTGTAAAAGCAAATGAATCCCGTAACACTGAAAATAGTAGTTAAGGCCTTTGTTTTAATTTTGACCCAATCTGAAACATACTGTGGTTTTTCTGGAGTTACCCAGTTATTTTTGGTTTTTAATGAGTGTCCAGCAGTCCTACTTACCTAAAACAAACAGTGGTGGTAGGTGCTTTAAAAACCCAAGCATAGTTTCTGTCACAGGCCTTTTACAGCCTGGATTATAGAGGGAGTAGCAGACATAGAAGAACAGTTGGAGAAACAAGTAGACAAAGCAACTTCCTACCTCTTGGGCAAATTCCTTTTATAGGCCATATAGATTGCAGCAAAGGGTTTTCAGGAGAATCCTGGAGAGGGAGGATTTGCACAATTTTGTAGGGTGACTTCCAAGATGTGGGAACAAGTTTGGAAATGTAACTCCGAGGCGTCATAACCTGCGAGATATAGTTTTTGAAAGGAAGAGTCATCTAGTCAATAATTAATGAGAGGTGGTCCTCAAGATCACTGTATCACAAAACCACTGAGGTGGGAAGTGTCTCCTTGAGGTAATCTAGTCTAAACCCCTGTTCAAGCAGAGTCAGTGAGAGTGGTTTGCTCGGGATGATATCCAGGTGGGTTTTGAGCATCTCCAGGAATGGAGCCTCCACAACCTCTCTAGGCAACCTGTTCCAGACCCAGAATAAGAAAGTTTCTTTCTAATGTTTGGATGACTTTTCTTGTATTTCATTATGTTTCCATTGCTTCTTTTTCTATCACTTGGTAGTGCTGAGAAGAGTCTGAGAAGAGGTGCGATGGTCTGTGAAATGCTACAAAGATAAAAGAACCTGTCTCTATTTCTATGTTAGAGGAAAAGAAGAATGGTGAGACATAGCTCAGATGAACACAGGTCACAGGAGAGCAAGCTGTATGAACAGAAATGAGTGGAACAAGAAATCCCTCTCCATGGCAGGATTCTAATATGGGATGTGAGAACCACTGAGATGTGAGAACTCAGAGAAAGTCATTAGCTATATGAGTAGACTGAAAGACTATCCCTTAGGAAGCAGTCTGGAGCACATGGCAGAAAGGCATGTTAGCTTTTGAGCCATCTGATATAAATTATGAATGAATTTGCCTGTTTTACTATGAAATGCACTATATAAATTGAAGATGAATGTTTGGATCCAGCTACATGATATGACATGGTAGAGCTGCAGGATCTCTGAGATGCAGCATTGTCTTCTCTTCACTGACTGCTCACTCTCCAGGTCACTTTGGCTTGCTCTTCCCAGATGGTCAGTGAATTGTTGCACTGCCTGCTGCATCAAACACAGCCTATGAGCATGCTATAGGAAGCCAGATGCCTTCAGGTTACTTCCTTCCTGTCCTGGGATAGGTGTCACAGTATTTACACAGTATACTTAACCCTCTTGAACACCTGGGAGTATTAAAATCTCAGATTAATTTAAGATTAAATTTGCATCAAGAACTATTCATATATATGTATATGTATGTGCATGTCTGAGTATTTGTAAATATATGCACACACGATGAGTATAACAATGTATTACATATTAAAATGACTTTTACATATTGAAATAGACTTTTTAGATATTCTTGTCTTGGTATTCATGAAACTCATTAGGCTCTTTTGACTTAATTTCTTTATTGACCTCATTCCAAAGTTGCTTTTAAATGCAACCTGTTTTCTCTCCATACTGCTATTTAGCTGATTCATTATAACTCATCTTTTTTTTCCCTGGAAGTCTCTGATCAAGGGCTAAAGAACTAAAAAGAAATGAAGGTGAGAATGTCTCCCTGTCCCCAACACAGGATTTCATTCATTTAAGTGATCTTTTCATTGTAGACAACTTTCTGTGTTTGGATTAACTTTTTTTATGGAGAGAGAAGGGAAGGGAAGGGAAGGGAAGGGAAGGGAAGGGAAGGGAAGGGAAGGGAAGGGAAGGGAAGGGAAGGGAAGGGAAGGGAAGGGAAGGGAAGGGAAGGGAAGGGAAGGGAAGGGAAGGGAAGGGAAGGGAAGGGAAGGGAAGGGAAGGGAAGGGAAGGGAAGGGAAGGGAAGGGAAGGGAAGGGAAGGGAAGGGAAGGGAAGGGAAGGGAAGGGAAGATGTATTCAAGAGGCCCCAGAATTAGACCATCTATGTGGATCAGACAGTTTTTTTCCTCTAGTTTCCATGAGCAGAGTCACATTTTCAAACTCATTGTTAGCTGCTGAGCATTTTGCCTGCTGACTCAGATGAAATGATACAGCCCTGCCTGATGAGCTGCTCTGTTCAAACTGGTCTGCTCAATGCCCACATGACCTCTGGCATATCATCAAGGTGGTCTTCAATGTAACCAGAATCTGAAGAGAAATGTACCCAGGGTTGCAGATCTTCATAAGCTATACTTCCAGCAGGAGTTGAAATATCACCAGAGGAACTGTAAAAGAAAACAAACAGATAAACGCACCTCAGATTCAGCACATACCTGTCAAAGCAGAAAAAGAGTTGTGTCCACAAATCTCTAGTATAGTGGGCATGTAAGCTGAGTTGTACTGCTTTGAATGAAACTTTTTTTTCCTATTGCCATTTCATAAAACTCTGTTTTGACCATTGTGAAAAGTAGTTACGTGCAATAACCTCTTTTTTTTTTTTTCAAATGAAAATATCACTTTTTATATTGAACCCTGTGCCCACAGAAAATCCTAGTACACAGGAAATAGAGAGGCACAGCCAGCCTCTATGTTTCATTTAAAAAAAGGAAAATGACTTTTTCTTTCATGGTCCTCCACATGTCTTCCACAAAGATGATAGAATTATGTATTCAAGAAGGGCAAGAAAAATGACTATTTGTTATAGAAATAAAAGTGATGGGATTTTTTCTGCTAAGAAAAAAATACCAGTCTATTTTTGTTTTTATTCTTCAAACTTTAAAGAAAATAAATAGCTAAGCTGATTTAAATTAAATTTTACAAAGCGTATGCTCCTGGGCAGAAATCTTATAAATCCACTTTCAGCCCAAAGCACATTTTTATGGTTGAGTTATAATAAACCACAGAGAGGAGGGATTCCACTTGAATTGCTTACAGAATATAGTAGCACGAAAGGTATTATTGTTATAAAGCTTCACAGAAATGTTTGAATTTAGTTGACAGAAACAGCAGGGCTGGTTTTTTTAGTTTGACCTCTCACCATAAGGACCTACTAGAATCTCATAGTACAGAGAATAAAATACAGCCAAAAATTCAAAGCAGAAAAATTATTAAAATAATAAAGTGGAGGCTAGATTGTCCCAATGCTATAACACATATGATGCATGAAAGCTGCTATTCTGAGTTTTTTGACACTGGAAAATAATGAAAAAAAATCAAAGCACTTGTGAAGTAAGTTTACATTTATCAACATTTAAACCCAAGGTGATCTGCAGTGGACACGGCTTTATTACAAACTTAATTTATCAGATACGTGTTAGCTTACAGCGAAGCTCGGTTTGCAAAATTGGGTAATCTGTCTAGTGGTTATATAACATAATCTTGCATGGCAATGCACACATATGGGTGACAAGGAGTGTTTGAAAAAAGAATAAATAGGAGAGAAGGCTGGATGTTATCTGATGATTATGCAAAGTAATATTAATGGACTAATTTTGGCTGTTCACTCTCAGAATGAAATGTCTACATAAAAATTTCCCCATATGGGTTCCTCTGTTCCCTTGAGGTATGTTGCCAGGTTATTTAATGACCTAACTGCTCTCGTGTCAAATTCAAGGTATGGTCTTTATTTCACGTAAGAGAAATATGAAGGCTACTAAAGTTGGATAATTTTTTCTGTGTTATCAAATGGAAGCGTCTTAGTCTGACTCTTGGGAAGAGGCTAGGGTCACACAAGAAAAGGTGTCAGAGGGAAAATGTAGAGCATGTGGCTGCATCCAATAATCCCCTATGCTTGCTATTCTCCAGATTAGAAACAGTGCAACAGGTACAGCTCCAAGTATCAACAGCAGTAGCTTGAACATAAAAGGCTTGTCTTGAATCTCAAATATAGCAAATCTCTGCTTTGGTCTCAGTAGTAAAGACAAGACAGTGCTTACTTTTCTTCTATGATTATTGCTACATGCAAAGCAAAGCATTGAAGTTGTGTGAAATTCACCCTGAGCAATGCCTCATACCTGCCAGAAGATAAAGATGTTGTGATGGCAATTAAATTTAGTAAAGGAAATATGCTTGTGGTAGCTCACACGCAGGGCTGGAAATGAAAGACAAGAAGGAAGGGGAAGATGAGGTGCATGGAGAAGTGTTCTTGTGTGGACACAATGGCAGCTTTTAGTAGAAAGCCAGATTTTGACTCACTAATGTGATATGAAACAGGAAAGAGACAGCAAGTCTGAAGGTGGAACAGGAATGATGATTTGATCACAAGGAAAGGAAGTGGCATTTCCTTACTTCGTGTCTGAAGAACCTTTCAAACTGCCAAGAAAATGAAGAAGGCACAAGAGATGGACAAATAAGTCTCAGGAGAGATGTACCAATGTCATATTCTTAACTGAGAACCAAAAGGGATCATGGGGTCAAAGTGTTCTCAAACCAAAAGTGCATGAACTAGTACAGAAAGGGACTGTCAGTCATGTATGCCTCTGTGATAAACTCTTTGAAAAATTTCTTTCTGTTCTTTGAAATAATTCTGAAGTATCATGCAGTAGCAAGGGTAAAATAAGACAGTTGTGATTCAGGAGGTCTGCTTGACTATAACTCTTCTGCTAATAAGTCAATGAACATGCACAATGAATAATTGTGAAAGAGGAGGATGGTTGCTTCCTGCAGGATGAAATCCTTCATTAGGGGAAGAGCTAGCCAGTTCTGTTTTTCTGGTTACTGAGCCAGAGAAAACTGATGCTGGAGACTTTAAATAGTCATGGGTGACACTTTAGAACCTACTCCAACCAACATGATATCTCAGTCCCTGTGACCAGCACTTTTCATAAAGTCATAGGATCAGAGAATGTTTTGGGTTAAAAGGGGCCTTCCTTAAAGGTCATCTACTTCCAAACCCCTTGCCATGGGCAGGGACACCTTCCACTAGACTGGGTTGCTCAAAGTGTCATGCAGTCTGGCCATGGGCACTTCTAGGAATGGGGCATCCACAGCTTCTCTATGCAACATGTTCTGGTGCTTCACCAAGGAAAAGTCTACTCTCCTGAAGGCCAGGTCAGGGTGCTTGCTGTGCAACTTTCTTGCCATCCTAGGGATTTTGGACCTCACCAATTCATCGTCACTGCAGCCTCGGCTGCATTTGAAGTTCACATTGTCCACCAGTCTATTCCTGCTGGGGAATACAAGATCCAGCCTGACACCTCTCCTTGCTGGTTCTTCTGCCACTTGCAGAAGAAAGTTATCATCAATGCAGGAGGTCATGGACTGCTTATGCCCTGTTGTATTATTCCTCCAACAGATTTTGGGGTGCTTGAAGTCCCCCATAAGCACCAGGGCTTGTGAATGTGAGGCTGCACTCACTTGGTCTTCCTGGTAAGGTGACCTACAGCAGACCCCTACATGTCACTTGTCCCTGTCTCCCCTTTAATCCTCACCCATAAACTCTCAGTCAGATCCTCATCCCTCCCCAGGGAGAGCTCCATTCTCTCCAGGTGGTCCCTGGCATAGAGGGTAAGCCTGCCTCCGCCTCTTCTCTGCCTATCATTCCTAATGAGCCTGTCCCTCCATCCCAGCAGTCCTGTCAGAGGAGTTGTCCCGCTGCATCTCCATGATGCCAGTAAGACTTAGCTCTGCAGGCATGCACATGTCTCTAACTCCTCCTGTTTATTCTCCATGCTGCTTGCCTTTGCATAGAGGTGTTCAGATTTGGCCACCATTGAAACTGACTCACTGGCCAGAGTGGTTGGGATTCTTCTGTGCTGCCCTTCAGATGCTGACCTGTTTGGCTCTTTTGAGGGAATTCTTGCACTACAGATAATCATAATTCATATGGAAGGATTTCAGATCCTTGCCATCTCATTTAAATTTCTTTATTGCTTAAATTTATATTTTTTTATTCATCTCTCAGACAAAGAGAAGCCAAAGTACCTCTATAGAGCAAGAGCAGGTATTACTTTTTTTTAGCTAATCAGGTTTCTCTGAAAGTGAATTTGACCACCTTAGAGGTATTGTTGGCTGTGTGAAGTACAAGAACAAATTATCCTAATTTGTTAGAATTACTCCTAATTCTATTTTAGAATTGCTGGAAAAATACTACATAGGTAAAAAAAAAAGTAATTTTTGGTATGGACAGATTGAGATGAGAATTTTTAAGTGTTCTGGGCTTTCAACATGTTTCTTTTATTCACTACATGTATTAAATCTAAAATTAGAATATATTCTTCCTCCCTCCTGCCTTCTTCAGATAGATACCAAATGAATTGGTAAACTGTGGGGGAAATCATACCCCTATGCATCACATATCTTTCTTTGACAAGCTTTACTGTGTTTTGGAATGAATGTGGTGGCTGAGATGAAGCATGTGTACAAGAACAATAAGGTCCTAGTCACAGTCTAGCTTCTGTTTTCAGCCCTTTCAAAGCTGCTTCCTTGCTGTCCCAAGAGCAAGAAAAAGAGTCAGTAGTACACAGGGGGAGATCAGCTTCCTGAGATGTGGATGTAAGCTGGCAGGTGAAAAGCAATGAGCTGTGCGCTCACTCCTGGTCTTTGCTGAGGCTCTGTGTGGTCAGAGCTGGTTTAGGGAGTACTGCAGGCTGGCAGAAAGCACCAGCTGAATCCAGGGAGTCTCAGCAAAACCTTGAGAGTGGGTTTCCCAGACTCCTTGGCACAGCAGCTTTCTCATATGTGCTCTACAAACCTAAAGTGTGAAACTCTTAGGTGCTTTGTACTTCTGAACGGTCCTAGGGTTCATCCTCCAGCTCTAGGGGAAACCTCTGTGATGAATCTGTACATTCATAAAGCTTTTTGGAATGCTTTCAGGAAGTACTGGGATAATGTTCTGTGCTTAAAGGCAGAGATTCAGTGGATGGTTGTCTGAAAAACAAGACTTTTAAACACCTGAACTACCACTGCAGATAGGTAAAACATACTTAAAGCCCTTTTTCCTCATTAAATGAATACTTGAATACTTTGCAGAACGGTATTATTGAGAATATGCCTTAATCTGAGTGCAATCTAATGCAATGAAAAGCTTTAAAAAATCTACAGACTGCTTCAGAGTTTTCTTGAATAGAAGAGAAGAAGACCATTATAGTCTATAGGGAGTCAGAAAGATACACCTGCTGGTTTCATTGGTGGTTGTTGGAGTTTTAAATTTTTTTTTATTCATTAATTAAAATGAAAAAGCCTTATGTCTTTTCAGACATTTCATGTTTTTCATTGTGTGCATTTAGGCATGGGAACTCCTTGTGCCTACTGAGCAACAGGCTCTCTGGGGGCCTGTGTTCAAAGCAGAATCAAAAAAGGCTGAGCTGACCCATATTCAGTCTGCTCTACGAGTGTGATTTAGATTGCAAATATTTTCACCATTCCTAGTACAAGAAATTATGCATGTATAATTTTATATATATGCATGCATAATAATATATAAGTGATATATTATGTATACACAGTCACCGAACCTAATCTTTGCTGTGTCTCAGTCTCTTCTCTATGTACATCTATTTTTGCCTCAGGGAAACATATATATTCGTTGACACATGGTTTAGAGGGCATGACGGAATTTGGTTGAAGGTCAGACTTGATGGTATTGGAAGTCTTTTCCAACCTTAATGATTCTATGAAACAGGAAAAGTCTCTCCTCAACCATTATTTAATTTCCATCTTTTCCACTAGCAAAGCACTGCAAATTCATGTTACAACAAACTAATATCAAGGCGTTTTTTTAACCATTGGCAAGCCTAAGTGAAACTGTGATAGCAAGACAATGTTATACCTTGTGTAGGTGTTGGTGATCCAGTGCAGAGAACCAATAGTGGCCATAAAAACCAGCTGGGTTTAACTTTTCAGCTTGAAATCCTGATGAATAATGAGTCTTTTCATTGGCAGTAGCAGGCTCAGTGTCCTCTGCAGCTCACATAATGGCCTTCTTCCTCTCCTTCCCTGCCAGAGGAGGAGAATTGGTAACACTAATCTTTGAATCTCTGTTAATTAGTAACCAGTTTCATGTCAAAGGAATCAAATGTCTTTACAGAAACTCTCAAGAGAAATGAATATGACCCCTGTGTACTTGGAGACCCGTTCTGTACATGAAAGGCTTCTGTGGGCGCTGCTGGGCATGTGGGTGCCAGCAGCCAGGGGTCACATTACACCCCTCTGAAAAGAAGGAAAGAGAAGGAGACAAAGGGAAAAAAGACATATTACAAATAGACTGTCACAAAAATAATGTTTCCCTGTCTGTAAAAAATGACTGTGGAATGAAACCAGTTTAGAAGGAAGGCCTGGAGGCTTATTAGTCATTAGATGGGTTTTGGCACAGAAATCCTGGCCCAGGTACAGGAACACCCAAACTCTTCCATGGAAGAAGTGCCAGCCTGGGGCAGACACTGCCTCCACATAACCACTTGTCAGCAATGTCTTCATGGTTTCCTAGGCAAATGGTCTCCCCTTGGCCCTGGGGAAACGGCCTTCTCTCTGGCCACACAGAAATGCAGATATGTGAAGTCACCTTTCCTCTTGACTACTAAGCAAACTGGTAACAGTCTGCCCCATAAGATACCAGAAACTTGCAAGCTCTGAACACATTTCTAAAACAAATTACCTGGCTTTTTAGTTTTACAGAACAAAACCTCATCATAATTTCCATCTTGCGGGAAGTATAGGTCTTTCTTTTAATTTTGACTTGAAGCACTGGAAAGAGAACATTGGAAATCCCTAGGAGACAGAAATTTTGAACTTATTCAACTTTGCCGTTCATGCTTCAGCTTCTGCTGCAACTGAGGCAGAGAAATTGCAGAGCATAACCTTTGTCACTGCACATTTCATTCATACCAGAAGAACTTTGTTATGTGCAGAGACTGAAAGAAAAAGCCTGTAAGTAAAGAGCAGGTGACCAAGCAGCTAAGGACCTGTGCATAATTACCATGATGCATGCAAGAGATTGATCTATATTAAATTTACCATGTTGTCATTTTTTTCTGGCATTTCTTCATCCCTTCTGATTGCTGGTCTTTGCAACTGTAACATTTTAATTTGGGCATACTTTTTGTTTTTTGAACAGTTTTTTGAAAGCACATTTTATGGTCTAAAGGAATTTTAAGCCATCCCATTATGATACAAGGAAAATGGAAGACAAAAGTAGGGACATAACAATGCAGGCCTTTAAATTAAGGCCTGCATTTGGTTAAAGTACTGCTCAAGAGCTTGTTTTCAAAACTCATGGTTGTGGTTTTTATAGTGGAAAAATGACTGAGGGAAAAAAAAGTGGTACCTAATAGAGTAGCACCTAAATCGGAAAGGGAAAAAATTCTCTTATCATGAAGTTTCCAGACGGCAACAAGATTGCTGATGTCTGGATAAAAGGATGGTACAGTTTCCAGTATGTAAAGAGCTCACCACATAACTATGCTGAGTCTAAACACAAAATACACTGGTTTTATAAAGGAATTCTGAAACAGGGGATGTCTTCATGGTTTTGCAAAATCAAGTAAATATGCAATATATATAACTTTATAACCAATATAGCCTGACTAAGAGAAAATGTTCTTTTGAGAGAGGATGTGAGACTTCTGAGATGTTTCAGAGATAAATTGCTTTCAACTGCCTGGCATGAGTTTACTGCTGTTTTTGTATTCATCTAACCATGACTTTTATGTTCAGTAGAAAGGGGGAGTGTTAATTATTTACGTTACTATAAATCTTTAATTGCTGTGGTGTCTGTAGTCACTTTATCATTTGGGGCAGTGGAATAGCTCTTGCTATGGTAGACACAAAATGGGACGTGACTGAAATGAAAGCTGTTCATCACTGCCTTGTATGAGAATAATCTTGCTTTAGTGGGCCTATGATACCCTCAGCGACAAGCAGTCACTTTGTAAGCAAGCAGTGTGCGTGCACAGACTATTTGCAGTACACTAAAATAATACATCCTGAATATGGATAGCATTGTGTATGATTTACTGTGTGTCCCCTAGTAGCTGCAAAGGCATGTCTCACATCCCATGAAGACCCTAAGACTAGGCAGAACATCATTCAAACAATCTCTCCAGGTACAGTGAGACTACCTGTGCACTCAGTGTCAGGCCCATAACTGCCGTGTTGCACCAGGGCAGGTCATGGTGTACAGAGATTTTTCAGCCCTATTTTGTATAGGATTCAGGTATCATCACCTTCATTATAATAAATGGAGGGTGAGATGAAAATAACAAGCAAAAAAGGGTAGCAAGCTTTTTGACTTGGCTTTTATTTCGCAACTGTAAATGCACACCCTATCTGGGGGCCTGCATAATTCATGCTGCCTATAGCTAAAGATAATCAGGGAAGCAAAGATAGAACACAGCATACTCATAATCTCATTTATACAAGGCTCTTGGCTCTTAGTGTGAAATTAGGTCTGCATATCCCAGGTGGTTCTTTCCTGTCCTGTGTTACCTTTTTTCTCAAAACTTTGCAATAATTCTTCTGTCTTGCTCTTCCAGTATTTTGCTATTAATTAAGGATAACCTCCTTTTCTTCAGAGTAGGGCCTCTGCTCAGTTCAGCCTTAGCTTCTTTCATCTTTCTGTGAACAAAAAGACTGTGTGGAGCTTCCTTCATGGGCATAAGCATTTCTCAGACTCAGAACCACTTTCACATGGCCTTTGGCTCTGGACAAGAGTGCCATAACTATTACAGAAATTGCTTTTCTTTTCTGCAACAGACTTGTGTTGACCCATGAGACAACTTTTGCCTATATGCCAGAAACACCTCAGGATCTAGCATTTTTATTTTCTTTGGAAAGAAAATATTATGTTTTCTAGCTTAGACTGTGATACTGTGGCAATTTAGACTGTGTTAGTGTTATTTATCCTCAGACAGTGCAAATATATGAAACTGTATAAGACTAACAACTGTTATTTATGGGACTCAGCCATTCTGCCTTTTTTCCTTTTTTCTTTGTCTTCAAAATGATCACAAAGTGCAGGGATAACCTGATTGGGGAATAGCTGCAAGTGCCAGGAGGTCCCTGAGCATACCCTAGGGAAAGGCTCTGTGGAAGCACCTCACATACCAGATGCCTGCTCTGCCCCAGGAAGCTGGAGCAATCAGTAATGTGTTCAGCTTCCTTCCAAACTTTTTTCTATTAGTTGAATCTGTACATCACCTTCCTCTCCTCTGTTCTGGGACTTAGAATTGAAGATGAATTCCCAGATTGGGATACGAAAGAGGCAGCTGTCACTGATCAGCAGCTGAACCTTGCAATCTACCTTACCTGCAGATTGTGGTGGCTTTGGGACATCCATCAAACTGAGTTCATCACTCTCAGGTGCACTTTGTTGTGGCACTGCAGGCTTGGCTTAGTTCAAATATAAAATAGTGTGAAAGGAGCTTTTTAACAGTTTACAAGTGGAACCATTAATTGAGCTAAAATTTGTCGCAGACACTGGACACTGTTATCTTACTTCACTGAAGTGCATGAACTCTGATAAACTTGAGCTGAGTTTCTATTTAACCACTGTCCTGGTTCTGGTTAGGACAGAGTTGATTTTTTGCAGTGGCCAGGACCCAGAGGTCGTTCTATACCACCACACATCATTGCCTGGGGTAGGGAAAAGGGACTCTCTTCTAGGGAGAAGGGGTTCTGGTCCAGTCAAATGTGGCAGAGGGAGTCATCTGGTTTTTCCATGTGAATTTTTTCTTTCTTGTATCCTCTGTCATTGGTATTGTTGTTGTAGCTGTTGCTGTTCATTGCCTTATCTCATTTTTGTTTCCAGTAAATTGTTGTTATCTCAGCCCATGATCTTTACCTTTCATGCTTCCAGTTCTCCTCTCCATCCCACTGCAGAGGACAGTGAGACGGGAAAGCAGGGGAGCAAGAGACTGATGGTTTGGAGAGTCTCAGTGGGGGCACTAAACTGAGCAGCACCATTCCTAAACCGAGACAGCCACTTATTTGTAATGTACTTGTTTATAAGGGCACTTAGAATTGAAGTGCCATATCACTTTCAGGAGGTCTCTTGGCTGTCATAATCAGAATATCTTTCTTTATGGTTTGGGAAAGATTTTTAAACTCCTGCACTGCATAAATAAGAGTTTGTTTCACAGAGTGTAAGAGAAGAAGTATCTCTAGGGGAGATCTCATAACTTCTTTGACAGTTTCTTTAAACTAGCTTGCCTTTTGCCTTGTTCTCCAGTGATCCTTCATGATTCAGTATTGTAGAAGACTGGTACCTCATTATTGTTGTAAATACCACACTTGAAATTAGAATGGGAAAAGCTTCTTCAAGACCTTGAGAAAGAAAACTGAGCATATTAACTTAGAAAATGGACATGTATTTAAATAGCTAATTAGATGAATATTCATATGCTTTCTTTGGATTTACTCATAAATATGTAATGCTCAATTTGCTAAAGATGAAATGCATGTTTGCCTTGTTTGCTGTACTGTATCAGTTTGCCAAGCAGGAGGAAGCACAGCTTTGCTTCATATTGTCACATTCCATAACCTGTCTATCACCAGCTTTTGTTTGTAGTTTCCTTTCACTTAATTTTTATTGTCATCAACTGAGAAAACCCAATACATTGAAAAATGTTTGGTTTATAATTGATTCATGGCATCCTTCATTAAGGCATTAAAATCCAGCATATTCTCAGGGTTTATAATACACATTTTCTGCGACAACAGAGTTCTGATTTTAATAGCAAAATGATGGCTTGAAATATGACTATTTTTCTTGGTTATCCCAGAGGGAAATGGCAATTACAGCATCTGATCATACAAACCTCTCACGAGAACTTTGGCCAGATACGTTACCATCTTCCTCTAAAATGACTGCGTAAATGGCTTAGTGCAAGTACTTTGTAGAGTACATACACTTCAAGGTACAGTCTTACCTCTGGCTTAAAAGTTTGCTGTCTGATCTTTTCAGTTTTTTCTTTCAACAGTGTCTGAAATCAGATTGTTAAAAACCGTCTTACTCTGAAGTCGCACTCTCATTGCTCATACACGGGTCTTTATTCGAAAGGATGATCTCAGTTCAGGGCTCCCTGCTACAGCAGCAGTACTTTCTTTGAGCAGAGGCTACATTTATTGTCTGGAGTAACAGAGATAGTATGCTGAACGAGTGCAAGAGAGTAAGGAAAAAGGTCAAATTTGGTTACAGATCATTAAGTCATTCTCTGAACCTTCACAGAACCATGGAACAATAGAATATCCTAAGCTGGAAGGGACTCACAAGGATCATTGAGTCCAGCTCCTGACCCTGCTCAGGACAGCCCCAAATATCATACAGGGAACAGTGTGTAGATGCTTGGTAATGGTCCAGTAGTGACCCTTGTTTCTTAGGGAGTATGCCTGACTTCTTGAACATCCCTTATGTATCCACAGGGATGTAGATAAACAGTGAATTTCAATTTTGACCTTGGTTTTGTGATTGAAGTAGAAATAGAACACACACAAATAATCGTCAAACTTACCAACACTGTAAATTTTGTGTGAAAAGAGGAACACTGTTTTACAGCACAGGATCCAGTTTCGTTTGCTGGGAGATTTAACAGAACATTTCCTGGTTCATTCCTGGCCAAAGAGAGCACAGTAGGAGCATTGGTCTTGCATCTTATCTGAATGAGTTCGGCTGAAAGCCAGATTTGTTCCTCATGGTGTCTGTATTGTGCTCATTCACAGCACTGAAAGGACCCCTGCTTTTGGGGCTTTTTGTGTGTATGTTGGAAACATTTGTTTCTTTCAGTACCTAGACAATGTTATGTAATATCACATCAGCCTGTGCAACGTGGTGCAACATTGTGTAAGGCTATTACATTTGCCCCTTGGCATGACAGAAAATAAAAATGGGATTTAAATTGTTCCCTTCATACTTGAAATATCCCAAGGCGTGTTTTTGAACTAAAATTCTAAATTATATGAAGGAAGGCTGAGTGGGTATTAGGTAACCTGCAACATCCTGGACATAACAGCAGAGAGAAAGGCTTCTGCTTTCTTTGCAAAAGGAGAATCTGTGGGCCAAAGCAGATCTGTTGTGCTTAAAAGCTCCTCATGTACCTGACAGTATGGTTTCTTTGAAGTTCATGAAAGTGCTATTTTGCACTATTACAACAGGACTCAAAGTTATGGTCAGATCTGTGTATTTTTAGATATAATCAATTCAGCACAAAACAATTATTTGGATTCTGCTGAAATATTAATGCATTGTGTATGTATTACTTGCATAATTTGTTGTTATATATTATATTTGAGAGCTATGAGTCATTTTTAGATTAAGTTTATTTGTAACATCTTAGTCATAGGGCATAGTGCAATTATGCCAAGGAAATGAGGTAAATAGGAAGATTAAGTACAAACCAGCTCGATAAAGTCAAATTCACATTTTGAAAGTACAATTCCTACCACCTCTGTCCTCACAAATATTTCAGAGTAAAACTCTGCAGTAAGAACTGAGATCTATGAGATATAAAATTAGGCAATTTTTCCCCCTGTGTTTCTTCTGTACACTTTCTCTGTTTCACTGCTGTTTTGAATAAATGCTTAAGTCTTTTCCTGGGGTCTGGGCAACTGAATTTAAGTGGCCTTTGCTGCATGATGGTTGGACAAGATGACCTCCAGAATTCCCTTCCAAGCTTGGCCATTCTGTAATTCCATGAATAATCTGGATGTGTTTATTGTTCTTACCAACGATTTTCAAAAGACTTCTACCCCATTACTATTCCAGAAATGTTGCTGCAGCTGTCAGCCTTGACTAAAGCTGGTGAGCAGATTCAAAAGCATTTTTAAGGACTCTCACAGTCAGATAATGGTGCTAGAATATTTTTCTCAATTCCTAGAAAGTTCAGTCCCAAGAAAATATATGGCATAAAAACATTAAAACTATTACAAAGAGATCAGACAAAGGATCCATCTAGTCCTTTATCTTTTCTGCAACACTGGACGTAAGTACTTCAGGAACAGCAATAACGATATAAACTTCTTTGATAGACCCTCCAGAATAAAAGGTATCTCTTCTATGTACACACCCAGTTTCCTGGAGAACTCAGGTGATCTGTAGTCTGACTTTGGACAGTGAATCTCATAGTTCTAGCACCTGCTACACAAAGAACCAGCTCTTGCTTTACCTTGCTCTACTTTGCTCCCACCATCTTCATTTGATGGGCCCTCAGTTTTTACTGAGTGGCTAAAATCCTGATGCCTCTTCACTCTCTCCAAGGCACTTGTAACATTGTCATGTTGTCATAGTCACTTGTTGTCATGAGTTGTCTCTTCCCCAAACTGAAGGGTCCCAACCTACTCAGACATCCTTGTGCCAAACCAATTACCTATCTTAGAAAGCACTTGTTGTCCACTTTTAATTATTTTGATTATTAAGGAAAAAAAGTGACATGAGGAATGACCAAGAAAAAGAAGGAAATGGTAATCAATCTCATCCTCACACGGGCCTGGGCATGTGTTCCTCAGTGACAAAATTAATTACACATCTTAATGCTGTATGTCTATCAGACATTCCTTGCACTATTTGAAAATACGGCTGCAAATGATTTCTGTGTCAGAGAAACAGTTTAAAGCTCAACTTTTAAATAAATAGGCCACTGAGTTTGTGAATGCCTTCCAGAGCTTCTGAAGCATGGCAATGTCTGGGATTTTACACTGAAAATCAAACCAACTTTTCAAAATGACACAAATTAAAACACTGGCCATGTTATATGAACATAGCTGGGAGGAATAAAAATAAGATTCTATCAAAAGCTGTCGCAATGGATACAAACCCACAGGGATTAAACACATGGGATTAAATAAAGCATATATAATCAAGAATAACTTGAATTTTTTGTTTCAATTTATCCTGGAGTACTACAACAAATAATTCAAAGGATATGCTTTTTATAAACTGTATCTATCATGATTGAATGCAGGATATAAACTGCATCTGTAGTGATTTAATCAGGATCTGGCTGTGAGTCTGCTTTTGCCAGTGAAAACAAAAAGCTTTGCCTTGGAGGATGACATATGGAAACTGACCAATGTGCTCTGATATTCTCTATAGCACTGGTTAACATGAAGAATGACACTAAATGCAGTCATTAGACACAATTCAGACAGTAGAATGTCCAGTTTTGTTCAATAAAAGTAATGTATTGATAAAAGGAAATTGCTTTTTGTGTATGTCTACCCTAACTAATTTTGTACCTATGCTGGTTTGCTTCTAAGTCTTTTGGATGAACATTATAAGCAATAAAATTGCAGTTATTGATGTCCTAGTGCCACCCATTAGTGCCATAGATATTACAGGGACACGGTCTCTAAATTTAGGAGTTTATATTGAGACAAATCAAAAACATAAATAGGAAAGAAGGAGTGTGAAGGACATGATAATGGTTGTAATAAAAAAATCTCTTATGGTTCTTTAATGCACAAGGATACATAATTCATACGCATTTTTTCCTGGTCTTGCAGTAATGTCTTTGATGGTTCTATTTCACACTGATGAAGCAATGGATGCCTTATAGGATGGGCACTAATAAGAGGAGCGAAGTCCAGCATATTTCAGGAAAGCAAAGAATTTGGTATTTGAACTATTTCTTTTAGAAATACAGAGAAGAGTTCAAGGGTTTCCTGCATATGAGGTGACTGATATAACTTAGTGTGGATTTTTATTTTTTTTATTAAGAAGGAATTTTAGTGAAACATTTTTTTCCAGAGTACTTGAGAACATGCCTGTGAAAAGGGGGACAAAACAATATTTCAGTAAGCTTCCTTGCTCTGTCTAGTTAAGCTCTTCAAAGATTTCTGAGGAACAAGGAGAGGGACTAACTTTATATGAAGGAAACATTTGATTCATTTGCCAGAACGCTAATTATAATTACAATTAACATTAATATCATTACAATTGACAGAACGTGTCAATTAAGGATTTTAGTGTGATATGCTGTACTTCTGTGTCACAAAATTATCACCTCTCTTCCTAAAGGGTCCACATGATTGTATTCACTGGGGCCGATTATTTGTCATGCTGATTATTTTAGAATGCTGCTGCACATCCATGACTCACTGCTTTGGAATGAAAAATTCATTTTATACAAGAGAGATTTATCTTATAGAAGACAGCCACTGTGCAAAGTGATCTGGCAAAAAGGTAATGTGATGTTTCTGTGTAACAGATTGGTACAACACCTAATTAATGGAGTCAGCTTATAGCTTTTATCACATGAAGTCCAGAAGTCCTGAATCATAAGGACAATAAGATGTATAGATGAGGCTCAAAGAAAAGACAGATTCAATGATAAGCTACAAAACTGAAAGACCAGTCATATCAAGGCATAGGAGAATAAATTTAGTGAATATTATTGGGGCATAGTGACTTGATCTTGTCTGGATGCCAGACACCTCTCCCTGCACTATTTGTTTTCTCACTTCCTCTTCTTAAGAAGTCAGGGAGAGAAAACAAGATGGGCAAGCTCATGGGTTGGCATAAATGCAGTTTATAGAGAAAATCAAGAGCTGCACATAGAAGCAAAGCAAAATGAAGAGGTGTATTCTCTATTCCCATCAGCAGGCTATGTCCAGCCACTTCCTGCAAAGCAGGACCTCAGCACATGTAGTGATTGCTTTGGAATACAAATGCCCTAACTCCCTCCGCCACCAGCTCAATACCCTTTCTCTCAGCTTCTGTTGCCAAGCATGGCACCACATGGTATGGAATATCCCTTTGGTCAGTTGGGGTCAGCTGTCCTGGCTGTTTCCCATTCCAACCTTTTGCCCACCTCCAGCCTACTGGCCTTTGGTGGGAAAGGCTGGAGTGGCAGCCTTGATGCTCTGCAAGTACTGGTGAGCAGTAACCAAAACACCAGGGTGTTCTCAACACATCCTGTACAATTGCAAAAATGTAAATGCACATTTATTTTACACCAGTGGGCTTATACCCAATGATGTACCATGGTTTTTGGAAACCTAGATATGCATTCAAAACAGACTGTTTTAACAGCTACAATCTCTGTTCCAAATCCCCAAAAAAACCCATAAAATACACACACACACACACACACACACACACAATTTTATATATATATATATATATATATATATATATATATATATATATATATATATGTATGTATGTATATGTATATATAATTGGCAGTTACATTTCTTTGAAAACTAGTTTGCTAAATGAATTCCACTCTGGCTTTGAGGTCTTGGGGCCAATGGACTGTATCTTGTGTTATATTCAAATGGGTCTTGTCAAGATGGTTCGTTAGTGTCCCCCTTGGTACAGAAAAAGTGATGAAGCAATCACTCAATACTTGGAATGTGCCTGCAAGGCCTGAAAGAGAAGGTAAGTTTTTAAAGCACTGTTTACACTTAACCCAACTTGAATAGCATGAACTCTCTACTTCCTTCAGTGTATCTGACAGCTTCCTTAACAAATTCATTCTACTTAGGCTCATAAACAGGTTCAACTCTGGATGTGTTCCATTTAGTGATATTGCAGAACACTTTTTCAAACTTTAGAAGGGCTGGTAAGCTTTAAGGAAAAGAAGCTGGTTAATTAATATTGAATTGTCATGGATTACTACAGTTATGGTCTGTGTTGTTGCAAAGGGTTTTATAATGAGAAAACACTCTTTAACCTTCTATTGGTTTAATCATGTTCTCCCAAGAGATACATTTCTCAGCACTGGTAGATTTTAGATTTATATATTGATTTAATTTAAATATTGAAAGCATACTCTTTTCCCTAAGTTAATTCTGATCATGTGGACAGCCATCTGCTGATAGGACGTACTGTTAAGAATATCAATGAGAAAGGTATTTGATGCTTGGCTTTTCCCACATCAAAAGAACTAAAAAGCTCATGAAAAGGATATACTTATGAAAAATAAAATGCATTTAGCAGACCAAATCATACTAGAAAATACAGAGCACAAACTGTAGAGCATGGAAAACCATGACAGAGATAAACAAAGAGCTACTTATGAGCTGTCATTAGTGCTGGAGTGTGGGAGAGAAGTGCAGCTAAATTCTCCTGGTTTTTACACTCAGTTTTATTCAGTAGCTTCATATTTTGGTGACAAAGATCCCAAACTGTATTAATTATTCTTATGTGACTCAGCTAAGGAATGCATTTTCAAAGAAGATTTGATAATATAAACTCTTGTTAGCTATGGTGCATGGGTGCACCATGCATGAGTGCACCATATATTGGTGCACCATATATATGTGCAGTATCCGTCATCTCTTGGAATTCCTCCCACAGTGGATGATCTCAGCTGCAGCTTGACTTCTGTCACAAAATGGTCCATGTATGCCTACTAAGGATGGCAGCTACTCTTAGCAAGCTGTTAGTTTGATCAGATGACTGCTGTGTTGTTACACATTACACACAGACAGCACCGATTTTTTAAATCCTAAAAACGATTATTTAGGGAAGGGGCATTTGGGTATATCACAGTGTATTTAGGCCCCTTCTTTTTCCCTACAGCCCTAAGACATTTAGTTATTATGTAGCTGGTTTAACTTTCTGGATATGAAAAAAATCTAAACCTGGTGGATAAATGGACTAAAGGGAAGAGCAGACTGAGTCTACTCAGTGCATTAATAAGCTGCAATTGCTTTTTTGCGGGGAGTAGAGGAGCTTCTCTCTGACTTCACTGTACTCCAGTATAGGCAGCAGCCTCTGAGTCACTGCCTTGAAGAGATAGTGACTTATTTTAATTACCCTCAATGAACCTTGCATTTGCAGGAATGAGTCATAGCCTAATGCAATTTCATAATAGTTATATAAGAAGTGTTTTAAAGTGATGCCTTGTAACTTTGCCTATTTTATTCATTCTCCAGGGTGACTGGAGAACATGATTCATTTTAGATGAGCTAGTATATATTATTTACTAGTAATAATTACTTCTGTTATTTATAGACAGAGAGTGTGCATGGCTATATACAGATTGACATTATGATAAGGTTCATGAGCCCAAGGGCATGCAGCACATGGGTGCAGACATCAGAGTGATTAAAAATATGGTGGGTGAGATTGGTGCTACGATAAGCAGACAGAGCAGCTCTCTGAAGAGTGTTTTGCTTACCTTTTAATAAATAATGTGGGGTCAGGTTAAGTGCTTCCAGTTGTGCACACTGGTAATGGCCAGGGAAGTGCATGGAGCAGAAGGGGAAACAGCACTGTTTGAAATAAAGTGTGCAAGAACTGGGGGTAAAGAATTTGAACCACTTTTCCTTCTCTTTTACCATTGGCAAACACATTTTCTCACAGTTGCACCATGTTGTGGAGCAACATAAGGCTGGGCAAAGCATGTTTCCTGGAAAGGATTCCAAGAACTTGCTAATTGGAGACCAAGCTTGTTTTCCTCTTGGTACTGGGAAGGATACCTTTTATTAAGCCACTGATTAGTCAGTTCTCTGGTAACAATGTGCCGTTAGAAAGAAGCATAACAATGTACAAGGTTTATCGTTTAACATGCTCACTAGGGATTTTTGCCTTACACTTTTGAAGGAAAGTGGGGGAATTATCACACAGCACAGTGGTCCATATAGGCTTGCATAGGACCATGCAATACCTGTAAAGGACCCTGTTGCAAGGTAGAAAAGATTAGAAGGTCGGGGTGGGGCTTTTTTGAAGTGCAGAGAGCTAGTTTAGGCGTGTTTGTGTGCTGCCAGGGAGGAGCTCATTTATGAAAAAGGAATTTTCTTTGTTTTATATCCAGTTGCCCATGGCCTTGGGCTACTTTCCTTGGGTGGTGCCTATCTACTTACCATAACAAGGCTTGGTCTTCTTGCTCAGCTGGTGTTTGCTTGCCCAACACCCATAGCAGAGATACAGACTTTAGGGAAAGTTTGGTTAAGAAAGTTGCTGTAGATTATTCATATCTGCAACTAAACCTGATTAACGTCCTTTTCATTATCAAAATGAAGTAAATACTGACATTCTCCCAGGTGGTTTGAAAGCCTTGGTGTCATAATGGTCTCTTTAGGAGAGGGGGAATCCAGGCAAAAGATAAGGTAAATAGTAGAAGCTCGCACAGAAATCATGGCTCTGCATAAAGACAAGAATCCATATTCTCTACATGAAGACGAGAATTCAGTCACAGGAAAAGTATTGTAACCACAAGACCATTCTTGCTCCTGTGCAAACAAACAGCTTGTTTTCATTTCTTTCTTGTCAATAGTTATGATGGACAGCTCATGCACAAATGTTAGTGGCTGAGGATTTGTTGTAAGAAATGTGTTTGGAGTGGAGACTCGAAAGATGAGCCAGTCATTGAGTTCACAGCAAAGAAAACTTTTTCATTTATATGAAGTCTATTATTGCCCAGTATGTCAGTTTTGTTTCTGAAAGGATTAGCTGGAGACGGGAAGTTTAAACTGTGAATCAAAATGCATGCAGGTATTGTGAGAAACAGTAATGAACAGATTGCTTTTTAAATCATTCTGTCCATTTGCATATCATTATTATGAAGTAGTTAATGTCCCTTGGATTTAATCAGGAATATTTCACCACCTTTATTGCTGTGGTGCCTGTGCAATAGACATGGCAGAAGAAAATACTGGAAAGTTTCCAGAAGGGTTTGGTCTAACTGCCAGCAACTGGTTATGGTTGTGGTTCCAGATTTTTCATTTTGTTGCGAATCCTTGAAGAACATGTTGATGAGGAGTGTCTCTTCCTATTCTGAGATCAGTGAGCACAGTAATATTTACAGTTATGTGGCATGATATATGTTATATCTCTGGCAGAAGGATTTCTACTGAGCATTTACTGAGTGGGATGGTGTGTCATACTATATAACTCACATCTGAGCTGACAAATTTGGCCATAAATTTCTTCTCTGCAAAGAGTTTTTTTTCTCTCCTTGGAAGTGATATTCAAGGATATAGAGAAGTGGCAAAGACTGGATTGCCGTTGCCGAACACTATTGTTTTTATATCCCATCTGAAGTTTGGGGAAGATCAATATTACAGCATGCAAAAGTATTTTCTTGCTAAATTTGCATGCTGGCCATGAAAATAGCAGTTTCTGTCAGAGCAAGTTAGAATTGCTGCCCAAGTCATTCTCTGCCCCACCCCATGTCCTGGCTAGATTTGATACATGTTCTTTTCTGAGTGTTAACAGCAAACATTGCAGGAATGCTTGTAATAAAGACGCTTGACATATCAAATTAAACTGCATAAACCCAGCCCTGCTTTTGAACTGCTTGCTCCCGTAAGGGGGGCTGTGGCCACTGGCGCCTGAGCCGGATGACAGCTCAGTTATACAACAGAACAACAACAAAGTTGACTCCTGAGGAGCCTGGTGCTTTGTTCTACAAAGACTGGGGGGAAAGAAGCAGCTGCTCTGCTGCTTCCGTGCAATAGCTCCATTGTTAGATAGACAATACTTGGACACAAAGCACACATAACATTTGAATCCTAGGGGTCCAACATCACTCTCTTACTTTCACTGTAGGAAGCATGTGACATGCTTGTAAAAAGACGGACACGCATCTGGCAAAAGCTAATTGTGCAGAAAAGTTGGGCTGATGTGTAAATAATGTTTTTGACGATGTCTTTGGTTCTGTTTTTAGAACTTTCTGGAGACCTCGAGTATGTGAGAGTGGCTAACCCACAATGTTGAGTAATTGCAGCCATGTCTACAAGCACCACCTTTTCTTTTTCCTTACTTTACTCTGGGAAAGATTCTGCAAAGGTGGAAGTGAGCTAGAAGAGGTAATGGAGGGAAGAAATGTCATTGAGTTTTCTAAGGCTATCCTTGAATTATGTCTAATATTCTACTGCAATGATCCAAAAGGAAGCATCTGCCAGAAACAGAGGGTACAAATGTTTTCAGAAAAGTGAAGCACAGCTAATTTTAAGTGCAGTGAATAAAGTGCTTGAAAAGTGAAGCCTGAATATGTTTGTCCATTTGCTTGCCTTGGCTGAAGACAAAAGGTTGGTTGGAATACTTAAGAATAAATTATGAATGAATATTTTTGTTAGCATATGCCATTTCACCACTGCCAAAACAGCATCGCAAAGCAATATTGGCACTGTCAAAGTTAGAGAAAGATGCAAAGAGTTAGAGATGTAAAGTAAGAGAAAAAAACTTTGCTTCTCCTAATCTAAAGAGACCTGAAAGTAAAGATTTTCTTTTAATCAGAGCCAATGTTTGTAACAAGTTTACCCACATGTTTCAAATTTCAAATTGAAAATAGGCTTTCTGAAGCAAATGTGATTGTGGAAATGGATGAAGAGGATTGTTTTCAATCTGTGCTTTCATGGAATTGAAGGATTGTTTTGGATTAATGTGCTGGTTTCAGTAGTATGGATATTTGAACTGGACCAGTCCTATAAAATGCTGAAATTCTGGTATCTCTGAGAGCATCGAACATGCTGGTGAGGCCAAAGTATAAAGTGTCAAGACGGGGAGAAGCTGTGAGAACGGAGAATACGTCCTCCAGGGTGACCTGTCCCCCCAAGCTTGCATTGCAGCTTGTCCTGTGCACTTGGACTTCTCTGTCACAGCCCTGGATCACACTCTTCCAAAGACCCAAGCCTGGCACCACAGGTGCTGCTGCAGAAGACAGTGGTGCTGTGTGGTGAGTAAGAGCAATGCAAACCTGGAGCGTCAAAATGGGATATAAAGAAGAGGCTGATGTGTTCAGTCAGTGGGATCTGACTGGCTTGAATTTAGGGTTTGTTCCTTAACACTTAGTTTTCAAAATCCTTGGAGTCTGACAGGCTGTTCTATGTTGGTTCAGCTTTTGCTCTTGCATCTCTTGTTCAAGGTTTGTAATGGCATGTCCTCCCTCGTCGTTTGCCCATGTGGAACACTTACATTGACCTTGGGCAAGTTACAGAGTGACTTAAAGACTTCCAGTTTCCCTAGTAAACTATTTCTGGCACTGAGGTTGCTCCTGAGGTTATTATAAACAGGGCTGGGCTGTGCAAGTGCCTGGACAATTAGAGTATCTTTTTATGAGAACTCAGAGCACTCCTTTAGAAAAACGTTTGCCTTGCCTGATGACTACCTCAAAAACAGGCAGGTAGAAGGAAAAGAAAAAGGCACAACACTTTGAAACATGAAAAATGACATCACCATAAACATCAAACATCCAAAAAGAACATAGTACTGTAATGTTGTGACTCATTTGAATAAAATCAAAACTTCTCCCTGAATCCAGGGAGATGACTCCTCAATATAGTTCCTTCCACAAACAGCTGCAGGAGGAAACCCTCCTGGTCAAGTCTCTCCATCTAATAACAGGTTCTTTATGTTAATACAGGGAACTAAGTCTCTAGATATTTTCAGCAGCTGTCATTTAAAAACCTACCTATTCATAAGAAAAAAAAAATAAGCAAAGACATTAGTTTTGAGCAGTTTTTGAGGGTTTTGAATTCTTTCTCTGCCTTATTCTGCTACCTTGCCCCCTTTAACTTCACTTAGGACATGAACTTTGTGTTAGATTTGCATCATACCCAAGAAGGACAATGAAACTGTTTTGCTGTGATATCTATTAAGGTGAGAATCAAGCAGTTTGGTTTCTCATGTTTGACAGAAATACCTAAGTAGAAGGCTGTGGCCAACTTCAGTCAAATTTTTAGATGGATCACCTGGTTTGGTTACTTCCTGCTGTTTAAGGGAAATGATGAGGCCTGTTGCATCAGTCATTATGGTGGGTTTTGTTCACTGACTTGATACAAGGAACATGTACATCAATAGAAAATCACTCAGGCCTTATGTTGCTTCAGACAAACCCAGGATGTGAACACAAAGTTCTTGGAGGTAAAAGGAAAATGCTTTATCCTGCCTCTTCAGCCATCCCTCCATGGACTGACAGGAAATCAAAGTGCACAACACCCTCCTGCAAAGGGGCCCTTAAGTTTTGAAGGAACAAAGAAATAAAAGACATTATCTGTAACATACACTATTGGTTAAACACACACTAGATTTTCCATGAGGATGTTCAGTAAAACCTTAAAATTCATTGCAAAATTCAGAGTTTATTTGCCCCATCCCAGCACTTTTCTAGTGATGCTTCTCAGAAAACAGACCATTCAGTTGCACCTTTTTTTTTATGCAAAAGCATGGGAAAGGATTAACTGAGTTATAATCTCTCAGAACCAGCCCAACAAGCAATTAATTTGGAAAGCTCAACATCCTGACATTTGAAACAGCTAAAAAAATTGTACCTCAAATATGTCTAATCCTGAAATCCATGGAATGATTGGAATATTCCATCGTAGGAGTAAATCTTGTGAGATTATCTCCTCCATGTGAGAGGCAAGTCCCAACAGCTACAAAATAAATCCCTCCTGTTCCCTGGGTTGCTCTGTTAATTTGTGTGCCCATGGCAAGGGAAAGGATGCACAGTCTAATTCTTGCAGGATGATTTGGTGTAGTTGTTGGGGAAACATTTTGCTGATGGTGTTTCCTCTGGGCAGAAAGACTAGTCTGAGCTGTAGCTACAATATCCCTGCTAGAAAAGAGCTTGGAACAGACATTACAGGTTTTAAAGTCAAAGTGCAACCATTGCAAATTTTTAAGTTTTCATGAAAATTGCAAATTAAGTGGCTTGTAAGCAGATATTTTCTTTGTGACAGCTGCTAAAAATTTTTGCAGTTGCTTGTACATCTTGTCACGTGGTCTTGCCAAACACCAGCTGTGCTTGTCCTGGGGTCACCCTGCAAATAAACTGTACGTAGAGAGCCTAGGACTTCTGGTTCAAGTACCAGGTTTGCTGTGCACCATAAAGTTTGTATGGCTTTATGTGTAGGGGACCTGAGGCAAATATATCCTCCTTGCATATCCTTGCAACTCAAATTCACTACTCCCCTGGTCAGTCTTCTCTGTAGCCCTCGCTGGGTCTGCCAAGACCACGGGTGGCATCTTTGAATTTCTCTGTCACCTCATTACCTTTCTGGATGGAAACTGAAAATAGTGTTATAACTACCAGCTTTACACACAGTGCTCATTTGGAAGTGATTGGAACACATTCAGCTTTTGTTTTTCTGGATGTTCACCAGATAACCTTGCTGTGGCTGTGTCTGGAATATTTTTGTCTCAGAGGCCTGGAAATGAATGGCTCTGTATGTTATTACAGTTTTACTGGGCCATTAAACATTACTCCCAGTAAAAGTATCAAAATTTTGCAATGCAGCCTTCACCCCCAGAATTATATTTGCATTTTGATTAGCCCAAAGGGAACAGGGAATACTTTCTGTAGTAATGTGGGATTCTTTTCTTGAGAAAACTTGAAGGGAACTTCTCCTACATGCATGTTGTATTTACTCTGGTCTATTTGTCTGTACTCTCTTTTTTTAACCAATGTTGAGACTAATTGAATTTTGTGGGTACTCTCAGGGTGTCACAAAATTAATGCTGCCTGTCACCTGATAAATTGTGCCTTTTATTGAACATACTGCTAGTTGATAAAGAGTGATGCTTAGAGCAGCATCTCAAAGCAGGTCTGACACCACGTATCCATGAATCAATGTGAGTGCCTCAACCTGCAAAATATTTTATAAGAGGAAGGATTTAATTTCCATACTGTTTATGTTTGTGTTGAACAAAGTCATTCTCCCAGGGACCTCTGAATTTAAGGATAGACATAACAGATGAAGAATCACTTACTTTTGTGAGAAGAATTTGGACTAGATATGCACTGCATCAAAACCCCTTGGTTAGTGCCAGCATGCCACATTAAATCACATAAACCCATGGAAAATACATGTCTGGCTTTCAAAATCTGTCTCAGGGAGAGGAGTCTGTTTTGGTTTTATACAAGCAGCCATTCCCACTGGATTAGTTCTTTGCTTAATGGGTTCCAAATGGAAGCAAGGGATTTGGCTCCAGAAAGTTTGTCTGAGGAACACTTTCTTACCTTAGAGGTTACAAAATTTCATTAATAGTAAATAATCATTTTATAGATTGCCCTTAGGTGTCCAGCTTGCATTGCCAGCTGCCTGTGGAGGGGTAGCTGATTAGTGAAGAGGGACTACTGTTTATTCCCTCATTCCTTGTGGTAGACCAGGATCCTGAACTGCTACTCTTGATCGATTTGTTCTGACAGTGAATGGAAATTACAGCACAGACTTTTCCAGGGCATTCTCCTGTTGAAAAAAACCCAAACAACCAAAAACCAAAAACAAAAACAAAAAACAAAAACAAGCAAACAACAAAACATTTTAATAGCTTGATTAGTCTCCATGAATGTGGATATGTCCTGGAAATTGGCTGCTGTGCTCCCAGTATTGCATTCTAATGTTCCACCGTATGCAATTGACTGAGAAGTACTGTATAAATTGGAAGGATAATTGGATTAACTGCAAAATGACCGTGATTAGGATCCTAAGTTGGGTTCTGGAGCCTCTCTTTTAGCAACAACTTCCTCTATGACTAAAAGGAAATCAATAAATGTTAGGTGACTCCATACCCTTGAAGACCTGGCCTTCAGTTTCTCTGTGCAGCCTGCAAAAGGATTTCACTGCACCAGCTCTCTAAGAACTCTTGTTTTTGGGGACTGTGTTCACAATCTGAAGTTATGGAGAGTATCTGCTCCATCAATCAGTGGGTGAAACTGGGCTAAATGGAATACCAATCCTGACTTCTCTCCTCTATTTCATATGGTTTGAGAGAAGCAGGGGGAAGCAAGGGAGGCTGAACTGGAACAGCTCTTGCTGGTGTGAAGTGAAGTAGTTTATGAGGAATGTCCTCACAGGCAGATTTGGTTATACAAGGGCACAGGTAGGGGCAACAGGACACGGTCCTAAGCTGCACCAGGGGAGGTTTAGACTGGACATTAGGAAAAAGTTCTTCACAGAAGAAGGCATTGCACTGGAATGGGCTGCTCAGGGAGATGGTGTAGCTGCTGTCCCTGGAGGTGTTTAAGGAAAGACTGGATTTGGCAGTCAGTGCTGTGGTCTAGTGGACAAGATGGTATTGGGACATAGGTTCGACTCAATGATCTCAAAGGTCTTTTCCAACCTAGTTGATTCTGTGTGATTCTGTGGCTCTGTGATTTCCCTTTGAGTGCCTACAACCTCTACCAAAACCAGCTCTAGAGTACTCTTTGCCTGTGAGCACCCAGGTGTCTAAAAGTCCTTGCTCAGGAGCTATTGCCCTCTGTGCACCTGCTTGAAGTGATTACTGCCTGCTTTGCACACAGCAAAGACCTGAAGCTGTCATGGAAATAGCCAAACATGCAAACTGAACAAATGCAGGGGCAACTACGCCTAACCTGTCTCTTATGCAAGATGTAACTATTTTGTGTGACTTGACATGTTAAAAAAACCCCAAACAAGTCACCAGCTACAATTCACCAGAGGTCTGTTGTCCTAGAATTGGCTGCTGCTGACTGCACAGCAGCCACCCATGGCCAAAAAGTGATTAACTATTTGTTTATCTCCTCTCTGAGACATTTAAGACTCAATGCATTTTCTTTTGTGCTGCTGTGTGTCTGCACTGTGTCAAGTGGCTGGCCATGAAAGAGCTTACATAAGGTTATTAGAGGATTGGCTAACACTAAACTACAATTTCTCTTAGGAAGACACAGCAAGGTCCAGCAAGGGTGCTTGCTGTCTATCCTAGTGACTTCTTCCCTAGGGTGACTTCTTCCCTAGGCTGTGGCCAGGTGTGGCAGGTCAAAAGAATGAGGAATACACTGACAAAGTGGTTTGGGGGTTTTTTTTGTGTATGTGAGAGGGGGGTTGTATTTGTTTGGATTTTTTTTTCAGGATTGTTGTTGTTGTTTTTGGTTGGGTATTTTATTTTTTTGTTGCTGTTGTTGTTGTTTTTTTGTTTTGTTGGACTTTTTTTTTTTTTTTTACTGGCTAGTGGGGGAAAACAACATAATTGCATGAGGACATATAATGATGGGCACCTAGCATTGAGTCTGTGAAATTTGCCTGGTCTGACAATATCTCTGTGAAGTGACAGCAGTGCTCACAGGAATATGATCTATGCTGTTTTTGTTTTCCTTCTACAATCCATCCAGAAAGAGCTGCCAATCACAAGTTACAGTGTTGTGCTTTACAGTGCACTGCGTAGGTAATTTTTTCAAAGAAATCACCAGTAAATTAGCTGGATTTTGCTAAATCAATATTACTTTACCATATCCACATAATTTATACCATGTAAAGATAAGTATTTGCAAATTCAAGACATTTAATTGCTGTTCAGTGTTCCTGCCTCATGTCAATGGATTTATGAGTTAACACTCAGTGATAGCTGAGTGCTGCTTTCATTTCCAACCAAGGAGGTTATGCTTGGCAGGCATCATAGTTCTGTTATGTTCAGCCAATGAACACTTTTGTACAAACCTGTACAAAGTAGAGTAGAATATGGAAATAATGTTTTGAAGTAGAAAGTTCTGTCTAGAACTGTCTGGCATATGAGGGAAGGTGAAAAAATAGTTGGTCAAACTACTTTTTTGATCACAGATGTCTGAGTACCTCAGTTTAATATGGTAGCATTTAATGATTAACACAAAGAAAAAATAACTTTCCTCAATTCATCCATTCTGCTTGGATTTCTAAACTTCTGTGGAAATGACCACACACGCATATGGGTTCCTATGACAGCAAGCTTTGAGGTTTATTAAAAAACAGAATTTATCAGTTCTGTGCCAAACTTTTGGTAAGGACCATGAAAAAGGCTTTTTAGATACTCCAGTCAGCTTTTCCAGTAATGTATGTCTAGGCAAACTTTGGCTCTGTCTTGCTTTTTCCCATACTTTTTTTTTTACCTTCACTTAACTCAGAGGCTTGATTTTCTGAAAGTGTATTTGAATATCTGCTTCCATTATTTTTTTATCCCATGGGGATTACAGAGATTGGATGTTCTGTGCTATCAGCAGAGGATTTGCAATGTCAAGCTTTTGGAAACAAAATTATGTGATCATTCAAGGTATTTTACTGAACTGACACCACTAATAGGATGTATCAAGGGCAATCATGTATGTGTGGGTACTAGAGGGTATGTATTGCTACTTGGGTCTAAGTCTTTTGGATTTTACGATTTCTTGGTTTTCACAAGCTGATTTTTTGTTGCTATTGTTGTTGTTTAAGGGGAAGCATTCTCAGAATATTGAGTTGGAAGGAACCATAAAAATCATCTGTTTTAAACTGAAACCTGAAACAACTAATTTCTACTCCCTGTTGATTTCTTTTGCACATATTGGCACCTTTTAGCTACACTGGATCACAATTTCTCCATTGATAAAATAACATAAACATGAAAGAATGTTTTAGAAAGACGACACTGTAATTGCTACTATTGCTGCTAAATTAGTTAGATTTGAGTCTTTCTATGTTACTGATATGGCTAATATAAATAATCAAAAGCATTTAGTTTCAAACCTAACACACTGCAGAACACCTTGAAAGTTCCAGATTCATACTTTCCTTCATGCCCATTACGAGCCCCAAAAACCAAACAAATGAAAAACCCCAACAAACAAACAAAAAAGACCCCACAACTAACAGTTAAATCAGATTAAATGAAAATCCAGTTGAGAAAAAAATTTTGGTTTGCCAAAATGGAAAAAGCCCTGCAGAAATCTGCCCTGGCTTTCACAACACACCTGAGAATGAGTCACTATGTTTTGATAATCTTGTATTACCAAGATATTTCCTTTTTAATTGCAACAACAGCTAAATATATTCAAAAGAAAGCTACATCTGCTAGGTCTTCTCTTCCTTGGCAGAATTTAGTAACAAGTGTGCTGCATAGCTGGCTCTCAGATCAACTAGCTGATGCCTGGGTGCTTCATTCTGGTCCCTCCAATGCCAACAGGGTCCCAGTGTAGGACAAATCCCAGGGAAGTAAGACCACACCTGGTCTGGCTTCTTCCTTTCCTGCTGATGACCCTCACCTGGTGGTTTTTCCTCACTCAATTTGCCTACCATGGGGCTTTGAGGGAGATTCCCAAGAAAAGCCACCAATTGAATGTCTGCTCTTTTCATAGGCTGGCTGTAGTCTTAACAAAGTATGACTAAAAATAGTAAAAATAACAATAACAGTCATATTTTGTATGTGTGCCATCAACCCTAAGGACATGAAAGCCAGGCACCCATTGTGCTGACTTAATGACTGTTATAATGACTGGCATGAGAAAGGAACATCACAGTTCTTTTGATACTTCAGGGAACAAAGGCACACTTTTCATCCCTGAGCTTACTTACAAGTCTAAACGATGAGACTGAACAGTGCAAAGAGTAGGCAGTGTCAGTGTGGGGGCAGGGTGAAAGGGAGAAACCCACAGCTTTTATTTCCACACATAAATAAGGCTTGTATTTATTAATTCTCCTCTATGAGTTGAACCATGTGCTGTGGCACTGAATCACTTCAGAGTGATGTTGTTTCAACAGAGAAAAAAGGTATTTTTCACCTTTAATCCACTCATAAAAATATTACAATAAAAGCTCCTCCTAATATGCATGCCTGAGGAAACAAACATATATGATCCCTGATGGTAGAAATGTGCCTACTAGTACTGGCATGTTCTGCTTTCCCCTGCCTTTGTTTGGATATTTTCCATTTTTTGTTTTGTCCTCCTTGTGGCTATGGGTGCAACCTTATTCTTACACTGGTCTGCTTCATCACGCCCCTTTGGATGAACCTACAAGAGAGCTTCAAATCTCAGCATGCTTCAGCTCTTGGATTATGCCAGCATCCATTTGAATTGAGGCAGACAGGCATGACTCTGGGGCTTTGGACAGAGTCTAGACCTGAGATGCAGTGATGAACTAGGACAGGGAGGATGTCACAGGCTATGAAACTCCAAAATGGTACAAGATGTAAGTGGAAATAGATGAGGAGTAGGCTGCAGGTCAGCTGTTGCAAAATATGTAACCAGATTGACTGCTCAGCTTATTTCAAAACACTGGGTTCCCCTTTTAGACTTGAAAAATAATTAAGCACAGAAATTTGTTCTATTTTCTAGAAATGGAAAGGAACTGGAATATCAGCAAGTTTAGTGTCCTTAAAAAAAACAGAAGTGTCATTATTTTGAGCGGAAGATATTAGCTATGATATTTGACTTGTTTCCCAAGAGACTAAGGAACAAAAATATCTTTTAATGGCTACAGTTATTTCCATATTTTACTGCATTTTCTTTTTCAGTTGCCTCAAGGTTTTATTCTTTGCCAGTAGTTGTAGGGCATGGGTAAATGGAATTAGTCAGCAGATTACAGATCTGTGGCTGATTTAGCACCTTAGGAAAAAATATTAGAGAGTGAAGATGAAGTATATAGTTTAATTACAGCAACATTGAATTGCTTCAGTTAATCTCTGAGTGAATACACTCTAAAGCTTTTAAATCAAAGGTATGCAGTAATTTTCAATAACTCCATCATGGAAAGAGCTTTCAAATCACCATGGCTTAAGAGCATACAGCCTGGCTATAACAAACTTGAATAATCTGCAAATTGTGTTTACCCTCATTCAGCTGCTTATTTGGAGTCCAAGTGCATCTCAGCAATATTTAGCCATTAGGCCATGAAGGCAACAGTTCTTCAATGCATGTATTGAGGCCAAACCTCTTTAGCATAATGACTTGATAAATGAGAAGGCTTATCCATTCTTCCCAACACCACCCAGGGTCAGCATGGTGGGACAGAGACATTCCACACAGGGCACACATCCTCTCTACCACTGCAAGGAGCAGCATAAGCATATCAGCATTTGTTTGAGAATTTATTTCCAAATTAACTCAACTAGAATACTAACTTTCCAATTGCTTGCAACCTTCCAAAAAAACCCCTCACTTAGATGCTATTTATTCTTAATGTTTTAATGATGAGTTTTAGCAAGGAGAGATTAAGATATGACCTCTAGTTATTGCCATTTATGGTGACTTTTAGAAGAGGCCTATCTTTTGGACAGAAAATAGAATGAAAAAATGCTTTACCAAGACATTTTTTCCACCTTATCTCTTTTTCTAAAATTCCATTTGACCATTTGCTATTGCAGTCTGAATATGCTTATTTTTGATTAAAATAATTAATATTTAATATGAACATTTAAAATACAATCTCTTTTCAGCCCCTCAAAAGAGGGGAATGTGGAATTGCAACATCTGCTCTCAGGTGTTTATGACTGTCTTCCTGTTTAGTGTTTGTATTTTTGTATCTCAGAAAGAGAACACTGGAGAATAAGGTTACGGAATCCCCAGCCTAAAGACTGAACTTCTTGCTAGCTTTGCTTTAGGGCATTTTGAAAAAGAATACAATCTCATACTGTGCCAGAGAGTTTCTTGGTGCTGACCACGGAGAACTGCTGGTATCACTTTGTTACTGGAATAGGAATTGTGGCAAAAGACATTGAGGAACCTCTCTGGTACCAGTGCCTGTTCTGCAACAGTGCTGGACATGGATTCTTCTGGCTGCATGTCCTGTATCCACCTGACCTTGACTTCCCTTTCTTTAGGGCCCGAACGAGGCAAATTGCCCCATCTTTTTAATGAATTGTATTTTTAACTTCTCAGGTAGTCTTTGATTTTCATTCTGGGTGTGTCAAATAATTTCTACCTTTTTCCTTCCTTCTTTTCCTTGCATTTTTATTTGGGATAGAAAAGAACATTGCATGCATCTCTTGGATCTCCAACATTGGAAGGACACTGTCTTGTTGGATTGAGTCCAGAGAAGGGCCACTAATTTGATTAGAGGGATGGAGCAGCTCTCCTATGAGGAAAGGCTGAGAGAATTGGGTTCGTTCAGTCTGGAAAAGAGAAATCTTTGGGATGGCCTAATTGTGACCTTCCAGTACCTGTAGGGAGCCTAAAAGAAAGATTGGAAAGGGCTTTTTACAAGGGCATGTAGTGACAAGACTAAAGGGAATGTTTTCAAACTGAAAGAGCTAAGGTTTAGATCAGATATTAGGAAAAACTTTTTTACTATGAGGGTGGTGAACCACTGAGATGGAGTGTCCAGAGAATTTGTGGATGTGGATCCCTGGAAGTGCCTAAGGGTGGGTTTGATGGAGCTCTGAGAAATGTGGTCTAGTGAAAGGTATCCCTGCCCACGGCAGGTCCCTTCCCACCCACGCCTTTCTATGATCCTATCACTCTGTGACATCTGGGACAAACAATAATAACACAAGAATGCTTGCGCTGCATCCTTGAGAAACCACGCCCGTGGTCGTCAGCAGGAGGAGGAGAAGGTATGTCCAGGAGTTCCAGCCCCCGCTGGTGACCAGCGCAGGGTCCCTGTGATCCCCAGACCCGGGGCGAGGTCCCGGGACACGGGAGCGGAGACCGCGGGGCGCGGCGCGGCGCAGTCCCGGCAGCCGCCGGCAGGGGGCAGGAGAAAATCGCCCGCAGCCCCCGGGACGCGGCGACAGCGGCAGCGACGGTCGCTGCCCGAGCCGCCGCCAAACCCTGCCCCGAACAAGGTGTCCGGGGACGAGGCAGTGCTGCAGAGCAGCCTGACGGGGCACCAGGAGGTGTGATTGCTAAAAGGTCTCCCTGTTTTTATTAAACGGCCTCGTTTCTGTGTCGTTCAGGAATGCGTATTGGCAGAATAAAACCAGAAAGCGTCGATTTCCCAATCTTCCTTGCGGAAATTGGCGTCTCCTTTTCAATCCCCACCTTCATCTTCTGCTTGTCATCCCTTTTGTGCAAAGATTGATCATGATGGCATGACGTGATGCTAAATGGGGAGTAAGTGGAGTGTCTCCCAAATGAGGTTCGGCTCTTTATTTTCCCAGTGTGTCATCATGTGCCCACTTCCTAAGGAGCAGCCCACAGCGGTGATGTGGATTGCTGTCACTGTGATGAGTAAGACCAGGAGAGAAAGCACAGGGCTGAAAATAATTTGCAGAACTGTAAAAATCCAGGCTTACAGTACTAGCTGAGCCAAAATCATGAAGAGTAATAGAAGACATACTAGATGCTGTAAACAGCCTCCTTTTAACATTTGCAATGAATAATATTTAAAAAACCCCCAACTGATACTCATCAAATGCCATTAAGTGCTTGCAAAGGCTATGGAGCAGAAAGCTCGCTCTGAGTGACCTTTTCCACTTAGCATTTTGGGGGTTTGCCTTGTGCCAACACCTGGAGCAGCCAGCATCAACTATCTGCAGGGCGTGGAGCCAGGCTCCCAAAGATGTCCCCGAGGGTACAGGCAGGCTGCCCACTTGTGTGTGGCGCTGCCAGCAATCCCTCCAGGGTAAGTCAGGACAGTCCCCGGGCAGCTTGGCACCCAAGCAGAGCTGTCCCAGTGGAGAATCAGCTTCACTGGCTCTGGGTGTACATGGCCTGGGTGACCTCCTAAGCCCACAATGTCCAGGGGGTTGAAGGGCTGGGGGTTGCTGCAGTGTCATGTTTACAGGATTGTGGTAACCTACCCAAGATTTAACCAGTCAGGCAATATTTGTGGCAGGAGCACTCAGAGCAGGTCATTACTCTTGTACTTTGCAAGGCCCTCAATTCAGCTTTTTGTTGGGGAAAATAAAAATAGAGTGCTGGTGCCTTGAGTACTACTGAGCAAGACAAAAACCAGTGGCTGGCTAGAGATTGCCCATGAGCTTTATTTTTAAGAGGGTTAGCAACACTGTGATATTGTTCCCATGCTGTGCTGATATTTAGTCCTGTCTGATACAAGAAGTGACAGTTTCAGCAGCTCGGGGTGGTGTAGCTTGACCCACTCCATTTGTGCAACCCCACTTTCCTTGTGGAGGACTTTGCCTTTGCTTTTCTACTCTGAAATGCTTCCTCTCAACTGTTTATTGGGATTGAAAATGCTATCCTTATTGCTTTAGGTACTGAAATATAAGCTCTTATTCTCTGTCAGTTCTTTTCCTCACTTTCTCTTCACTAAATGGAGGTGAGAGCTACCAATCTGTTTAGAGCCACTCACTTCTCAGATTCCCATATTTCCTGTTTATTTACTTTAAAAATACTGTGTGCAGAAATAATACTGTGTATACATTTGCAGAAAATGCTGAGAAATTGCATGGTAAGTGACAACTTGGAGTGGCATTGCCTGGGTCTGCACCAGTTTACTGGCAGGCCCCTGGCAGGTGAGATTTGAGAACCTTAACTTGGACCCTGCTGGGTGGTCTCTGGGGTCTCTGCATTGCCATCAGATTGCTCCAGAAGAAATAAAGCCACAGGTCAGGTCCTACCCACCCTGCTCTGTACTGAAGGATACGTTGTTCACTCACAAAAATGCTGAAAGAAAGAAAGTCAGGGAAGCCAGGACTGAAGATTTTCCTGCTGCTGGGAGGCAGAAGCATAATGAGAAGTTTGGCCACAGTTTTCAGCAGAGAGCTGAGTGGAGGAGCCTTCTGAAATGGAAACCGTCTGGTAGCATGGGAATTGTCTTTGGCGTGCATCTCTGTAAACTACACCCAGGCATTCCCGTGTGGCTGAGAGGAAACTGGAGATGTGTCCGTGCTCTCTGTGGCTGAGAGCAGCTGGGAAGCACGGCAGGAGGAAGCGGCCTGGGGCTGGTGGCTGCTGGAGCATGTTTGTGCTGGGGCCGGGGGCGCTGCATGGGCGGCTCTGCTCACAAGCTGCAAAAACAACCGGCCGGCCCATCGTGGCTATTGTTGTTGGAGAGATTGCAAAAATGGGATGCATCCATTTCAGCACATAAAAGCATCAGCAGTCTCCGTAATTCATCTCACTGTTCTTGCTGACATGATTAATTTTCAAAAGATCGGGCAGGATTTTATTAGATTCTGTAAATATCAGAAACTTGCCAGATTCTGTAAATATTGGAAATCATTTCCCAGAATTTTTTTTTTCAAGCTGGTTGGACAAAGATTGCATAAGTTACACTTCTATTGCTTTAATAAACCAGCTATTAGCAGGCATCCTGATAGAACAGCAATGCTTTACACAGACGTTTAACTTATGATTATGCCATACTGTTTTATCCTGACCTAAAATTCCATACTGGAGAGGAACACACATTGTTTTAATTATCTTGATGATACAACAGCTTTATAAAACTTACTACAGGCTCATCAGTTCTGATGCAGGTATGATTCATACTAGGTGTAAGAAGATTACTCAGGAATGTAATGTCACCATTGATAATAATCATTGTTCATATGCTTTTTAAACACAGTAAAAAGAGCATGTATTATTTAAGGCTGCCAACAGCAGGAGATTTCCACTTTTCCCAAGTGGATAGAACAGTTTTTTACAGTTTCCCCATGGTCGGCTCAACACCAGCAAGCCTATCTCTGCAGGTGACAGCTCAGCTGCCAAACCTGTGTGTCATTGCACAACCTTCCTTGTTGGCTTGTACAGAGTTGTGGTATATGGCTAAGTCCTGGGATAGTGCAGCTAGGTTAGCTCACAACCAAGGAAGACTGCTGGCTCTCCATCACTGGAGGCTTCATGAAAAACTGGGGAATTCTCAGGAATGGTGCAGGTTGATCTCTGGATAAAAGTGATTTTTTTTTTAGTCTTTCCCCTCTTTATGTTCTGTGACATTATAATAGTTTTGATTGTACTTGAACACCTGCTTGACCAGTAGACATGACCTGTCGGGATTCTTACTGCAGCATATGGCTTTTTGTCTTTATTATGAGCCTGACTTAATTAGAAACTGACTGTAATATTCTCTTCATTTGCACCCCTAGTTTCTCTCATCTGAAGCTGTGCCTGTGGAATGCTTTCCAAGGCCACATCTGCAGACCCTGATTTTTGCAGTCATCCTCTTACTCTGTTGTAAAATGTTTACATGCAGACGCTGTATGCAAGCACAGAGTACTGACTGTAATATAGTTACCGTATTGGATACAAATAAATCAGTTTCAGCTGTGCTGCACTGTAGCCAAGGGTTTCCAAAGCATATCTGGAACACAATAATAATATAATTTCAGTAGAATTTAATGAGGCTGTAACTCCAGAGACAGGTAGTGGGAATAACTGTAATCCAAGAATTTAGTTTCCTGGATCCTAAAATCAATTCATGGCTTCAGTGGATGTTCTCCTGAATGTATCTCAAATAAAAGACATGCTTGTTTATACTTCTTTTTTTTCTCTGCTGCTCTCATCATATCACTTTCTCATCCTCATCTGTTCTTTGGCTTTTGCCCTTCTTTTCTGAGTTCCTCTCATGCTCCCATATTATACTGGTTCACAAAAGTTCACTCATAAAAATTTCAGTATTTATTTACCTTGTGCTACTTTCTTATTATAGCATCTCTGAATGTACTGTACATTCCCGATTCCAGAGTAGTACATGGTGCTCGGAACTCCTGGGTGACAAAGTCCATGCATGTATCTGGGATTACATGCACACACACACCATTTTACAGGGTTCTTTTCACTTTCACACCAACTACCAAAGTGTTTTAGCTTTTTATTCTCTTTGTCATAATTATTTTAAAACTAAATTAATGTGATTGGGAATAATGACAGATTATTTCTTGTGTTCATTAGAATAAAGATTCCGCATAAAATCCTACCTCACATTATTTAAATTGCTCATTTAAAAACCACCTGAAGTTTTACTTCATGTTTCTTACCCTGATCTACAACTCAAGGTATACCACCCTGTGAGTGGTGCTGCAGGAGGACTGGGACTTTAAATGATGTTTGACTTCTACTTTACATGACACCTTTTATAACTTCTATCTTTTGTTGCTTTCTGTAAATAGAGCTCTGCATCAAAATGGGCACAAATCATATACATATATATATACATATGATTTTTTTAGTGTTAGACTCTTCACTTTTCATTTTCATCTATTATTAATTTTTGGCCTTCGGTCAGATGAACTGTTTCTCGTCCCTTTAAAATTCAAGTGGTTTGAAAAGGTCTCTGATTCACCACCGGCATCACTTCAGTATAATGCCAGCAGCATTTGACTTGTATATGAGTAGTCACAGCTTTCATTGGAATAAAGGAATGCAAGAGCCAGGAAAGAAATGTCCTATCACCTCTCCCAGACCACCTGCCTGCACTGGAGGAGGTAAGGAATTCCAGGACAAGCTATTTTTTAAACCTAGCACAGCAAATACATTCAGAAGACATTACTTTATAAGTCATTCCAAATGTTGGATCAGTTTTTCCTCTGAAGTCATAGTATGATGCAGCTACTTTCAAAATCCATCTGCCAGCAAGACTAAGTAATTAAACTCCTCTATCCTGCTCCCTCATGTAGCCTCCCTGAAATGCCCTGAGGTCTGTCCCTCCTTCCCTCCTGCTGCATGGCCCGAGACATCACCTGGCACTGGGGCAGGTGGCTGCAGGTGTCCCTGCAGTTGAAGACAAAAGGGTCTGAGCTGGCCAGGCTGCTGGCCTAAAAGAAACCCATGGGATGCAGAAGGTGCATCTCCTGACAGGTGCCTTCATCCACATGCATCAGCACTGGTGCTGTGTTAGCCAGTTATTTTGCAGCTAATGTGGTTAATTCCCTGCCAGCTTCCTGAACCCTGTCTCTTCCATATATCTTAGTGAGCCTGCAGGGATTTAAACAATATTTGACTTGGAGGTACTACAAGGCAAATGAAAAAGCCATCAAAGGCATGTTTTATAATCATGGCTTAACATGATTCTTTTCTTTGGCATTCAACAGAAAGAAAAAAGATTAAAAAATTATTTTAAAAGCCTTATGATTTTAAGCATGCAGAATGTCCCAGCTTTCTATCATTGTGAATCGATTTTCCCATGTTGAAGGGGGAAAGTTTACTTGGGAGTAATAAACAGGTCCCGTGGGACTGCAGCGTGCTACTTCAGTCATGCATAAAGTGAGTCGGCCAGGAAAGGGATGTCAGCCAAGAGGCTTCAGTCCCACACTTCAAAGGACAACACTCATGGGCAACAGATTTATTTTCCTTTTCAAAATGCTCTGACGAGCAGTTTGCTGCATTGCTAGTGATACTGCTGAGAGACAAGATCCTGTGCACATGGAAATATAAAAGGATGGTTCTTGTCCTCCTGACATCTGCTGTGTTGTCCCAGAAAGGTGGACTACATCACATAACAAATTTAAAATAACTGGACACCCAACCTCATTACCAGGCCTTATAGGCAGTGGATGAGAATCAAGTTAGTGGGATACTTTTTCATGAAAAGAGGTCATTGCTTCTCTGGGTCTCATTGTTTTGACCTATCTATAGTTTTGGTGGTTTTTTTTTTTTTTTTTTTTTTTTGTTTTGTTTTGGTTTTTTTTTTTTTTTTTTTTTTGTTTTGTTTTGGTTTGTTTTTGTTTTTGTGGTTTTTTTTTTTTTTGTTTTGTTTTGTTTTTTTTTTTTAACAGTGAAGTACTTAGAAAAAAGCCTTCCTGGAGAAATCTATGTGGAGGGGTTTACCTCCAGATGAGGTAGGTGTTAATTAGCTGGGCAAACATCAAGAGCAACACTGGAGAAAAATAGTGGGTGGGAGGGACACTTATGGGAATGACATGACAAATGTTCCAGGCCAGCCCTGTTGCCCCCCACCCAAACCAAGGTAACAGTGCACCTTTTGAGCTGTCTCAGGGCATTGTCTCTGCCTGGATAACCCCTCTGAAATGCTGCTCTGCCTCTTGAGGCTTTTGCTAGTCCCCATCCCAAGACAACATGTGGAAGAGTATTTTCACGGCATGTGTAGCAATATGCAAACAGACTTGAGAGCCTGAGAGACAGTCAGCCCTCCCCTAGTGTGGTGCTCAAACTGAGGTGAATTCACTGAGGCTGGGAAGTAGAATAGGATTGTAATGCAAAGCCTACATTTCCTAGTGCTAGCATTCAGTAAAGTCCCGCTGCAGTGGACAGGGCTAGAATGGATTGGATCTTGATTTAAAAAGTGTCAGCCTCATGGGTAGACAGAACCTGGAATTAGCATCCATTGGATTGTGCAGCCTCATGGATAATCTCAGCATCTGTTGTTGTAGGTTCCCACCAAAAAAGTTTGAGTCCATGGACTATGTGTGATCTTTATCACATTTACGCATGACTTAGCTATAGAGATATTTTCTTCTTTATCTTTTCGCTGCCGGCTGACAGGTATAAGCTACTGCTCAAGAAACAAAGTCTTTTATCTGTTGCTCTTTACCTTGCCACTATGACTGCAAAACTTTATTTAACTCACCAGTTCCTACACCTTTTCATCAGAGAACTTATGATGCGCCATTGAATTTTCCACTGTGTTATTTGGAAATCATATTGTGTTATTTTCAAGAAAAACAATTTCAAATGGGAGAATCAATTACTATGAATCTATTTCTAACTTGATCAAATATTAAAAAGTTTACAGGCTTCAGAATGCAATTTTCTTCACCAAGTAAGGTTCCTGACTTCCTGTTATTGTTGAGTTTTAGAGTTTGTAGCTGCCATAAGTTCAACGCTGGTGTGCATTCAGCTGCTACTTTCATGGCAATACCATGACTTCGTGACAGTTCTCCAGTCTGAAGCAAAGAAGCCACTGTGGGATGATCAGCTGATATATTTATCATAATCTTGGAGCAAGGGTAATGGGAGAAGTGGTGACTTGGAAATCTGAAGATTGCGACTGTGTGACATTTCAAAAAAGCACAATTTGGGTGACAGTGAAGTTGCCTAAAACTACTTTACTTGAGTTATTAGTAAAGGTGAACATCTTTACCTTAGATATTGTATCTTTACATTCTGTATTAAACAGCTCCTGACCTCTGACGCTCTCTGAAAGTAGCTCTAAAGATGGGGCTCTGAGCTAAAACCACTACCCAGCCCACACAATGCTCAGCTCCTTCACCACTGGAATGGCAGCTGACACCTGGGCCTGGCCTTCTCTTCATGCCAGCATTTCAACTGCTGGCAATGAGAAGTTCAAAGGGAGAAGTTCAAAGGAATTTCTTTTGCAGATAGGAGGGGCATCTTTCAGGCAACTGGGGCGCCACTGTCCAGGTTAAAATCCTGCACAGGCTTATTGACCACCCATAGGCTCCTCAGAGAAGAAGCACATTAGTGGGGTTCTGCTTCTCATTACACCTTTTTTTTTTAAGATTCTCCAATTAGTGGGTTTTACATCTCTTTGCTCACTCAAGAACAGCCTCTTCTCAGCTCCTATGGAGCAATTACTTGATTTTGTATCTTTGGCATTACTTTCTATTTTGATGACCTAGTAGAGCAGAAATCAGGATGTACTCCCTATATGTATTCCATCTTGTAAGACAGATACGGGCATTTGAATCAAAAAGGCCTACTGAAGGGTAATTGAGTGCATATTTTAGTGTCTCTGTCAGAAAAGCGCCAACACAAAAGGCAAACAGGTATGTTCTGAAGATCTCACTATTATTCTCTGAATAAAGGGCGAAAAAATGCTCCTAAATGTAACCATCCAACATCCCACTGCAGTCAACTTAAAGTAGGTTCATCTTTAAAAGGGTAATTTTGGGGGGTTTTGCTGAAAGCTAGACAAGAGGCTTTGTGTTGCCACCTGGACTACTCACCTCTAAGCAATGCCTTCCTGGTCAAGTCACTCCAGAATGGATCCTTCAAGCATGAAGAGAGACACTTCTGGCCTATGCTGAAAAATTCATCATCAAGCAGAGAAAGAGGAAACCTTTTATTCTGTTAAGTCAGTGGCCTTTACAAATGTGAATTTTAGCAGGAAGGTTCACAGAGAGTGATCTGAAGTTCTACAAATCCAATTGAAGGAGGCTAGCAAAAACCTTGGGCTAAACTGTTCATTATTCTGAGGTTTGTTCGTCTGAGTCTTCCTAGGGGGCATTATTAATGCTCTGTGGCACGAACACTTTGATCTGGTAGTAGAAGTCCTTGGAGCTGGCAACAGCCGCCTCTTATCTTCCCCCAATACTTCTCCTCACTTTGGCCATAGAGAACTTCCTTCTCAGAATCCCAAAAGGAAATAAAATCAACACGGTATGGTTGAACAGCTAATTTAAACTTGTCTCCAAGCTGTTGCTTTGTGCTGACTGTTTAATACCTAGGAAACTTTGCTGGGAACAAATGCACACTGATGTCTCACCTTTTCAGCTGGTCTCTTTATATCAGCCAGGAAGGTTGCTGTATTCCCTGGGAGAAGATTGGCTCTTCCTGGCAAGAGGACAAGTGACTCAGGAATGACTCACTGGTGCAGGAGAACCTGCTGGCAGGCAGACACTGTCCTCAGTAGCGGCAAAAGTCCTCTCTGCAGCTCAGTCATGGGGAACTGCAGGAAGCCAGCCTGTACCCAGGTGCTGCAGTGTGGCAATCTGATGTCACAGACCTGCTGAAGGGAAGGAAGCCCCAAGGACATGCAGGATGGCAACAAACCCTCTCAGAACTGGCCACACAAGGTGCCCTTCCTGCTCTTGTTTCAGCTCAGAGGGGCCAACACTGTGCAAGTCTATTGGCTTTATCCTTGAGATAATTTTTCTTATTCTGCTTTGTTTGCCACAGCAGACAGTGCCACAGCCCTTATATCCATCACAACCAGTGGGAGACAGCTTCTTCCCAGCTTCCCTGTGCAGCCCCATGGCTGAGCCATGGAGATGAGGAATGCTGTTCCCTGCAGCCGCTGTCACAACAGTCAGGGACCAATTCATCACCCTTGCTTCCGCTACAGGAGCACCCAGCACAGTCCTTTCACAAAGTGGATCAAATAGTCGTGGCCCTGTTATATTATGACCCAGCCAAATATGTTTACAATACAATAGCTGGTATTTAATTCAGCAAGTAATCCAAGGAGCTCCTATGTACAGTTTAAAGAGTAAAACATTATTCCTCAAAAGACTTTCAGACTTTGGTTGTTTCTGACATGGACTGTTCTGGGGAGGTCCTTTTCCTCTGAGGTCAAAGTCTTCCATCTTGACATTCTTCATGGATTTGATACTTCTCTGCTCCCTTTTCTGCCATCTGTAAAATATTCAGTGACAATGATTAGATTAGAAACTGACAATAATTTGAGGAGAGCTGAAGATAAATTCTGCACATGGATGTAAGATCAGGAATGATGAATGTTCTCACTGCAGAAGGAATAACTAGCAATGGCACAAATAAAATTATTTTCCTGATGTCATGTGAGGAATACTTGAAAAACTGCTGAAGAAAGAAAAAGTAGTTAGGCAAGTGACAACTGCAGACGTGCTTTTCTGCTTGGGACACTGAGGATCACGCTCACATGGTTAAAATATGATCCCAAAGGAGGAAAGATTTAAGATAGCCGCTCTGTTGATCAGAGATGCCATCAGCTGATCTGAGGCCACAGTAGTTCATGTGAGACCCTGTTTTCTGGTGTTGTGATACCAGCACATCCCTCTGTGTGCTGTGAGCTGTCCCTTCGGCGTGTCACGTGTCTCTCTGTTGACTGCTCCCCAAGGCTGGTGTGACACATGGGCCATTTTGCAGCACTGCCTGGAGCAGGTGGGGAGACATCTCTGGTGCTGCTATGGTGTGGCAGAGTGACTCTTCACAGAAACCTCTTTGTTTTGCCTCTTAGTACTCTAAGTACTCTGCTTTCTGTCTAGGTTGGATGTGGGGAAAAAAACCCAGTCTCTCCTGGCAAAGAAAATTCTAATTGCAGGCATGAAAAAGTAAAATTATTATGACAAGTTCCTCCCCAGAGGAATGTCACCAGCCTCAGTGGTATTTCATAAGAGTTGAATGTGGCCTGCTGACCTTAGAGACCAAGAGGTCTGGGTCCTGGATTTGAGTCTCTGCCAAACATCTTAACAGTCTTTTTCAGTAGAAGATGTGGAGGACAAGGGAAATCTGGCATGCACCATTTATGTTTATTTTAGGTAGAATGGATGATGGACATAGAAGCACACCAATAGTTCAGCAAGGTGCCAAAAGCGCACTGTTTGTCAATAGTGTCAAAAACAGGATGACAAAACTGGCTGATGGGAGTGATACAGCAAGCAGTCAGCAGTGGTGCTAAATCAGAACAGGACTTGCACCAGGCATAGTTACCCTGAGATTAACACACGCTACAATGACCAAGATTATTCTAGCTGGTTATTAGCAAGCCGTAAAAATAATATCATAGAGTGATAGAATCATTTAGGTCAGAAAAGACCTTTCAAATCATTGAGTCCAATCATAAACTTAACACTACCAAGTGCACCAAACTTGAAGCTGGTACAAGACACATTAGGTGCAGAAGCATACGAGTAAGATATAACTAGATGACAGTTTTAAAGGAAGAACATTTAGGAAATTATATGTTTAGGTAGAAAGTGGACAAGAAATCTAAATAGCTGTAGTACAGGGTCTCTCTTCCACCTCTGACGTGGCTCAGGCAGTAGTCTGTGAAAAGCTTCAGGTTAGATCCACAAGAAGACTTAGATATCAGACAGGCACTGTTTACTGTTAAATCTGAAATAACATCCATAGAATCTGTCTGTTGGCTGCTCTTAGTCTTGGAAATATATGCATGAAGGCCATAAACATCTACGCTTCCATCACTAATACCACTTGTGTCTCCATGCGTACTCTACATGCAACACAGTGGTGGATAAAAGGTCTCCAGCCTGCCTTCAGATGGATTTGTGCCTGTGACTGCCACACCACAGTGCTGTGCAGAAATACCAGCCCAGAAACCTGAAGCTGTGAAGGCTTTCTGGGTTGATGCTGCCAGTAAGCATAGTAGTCAGGGCAGACGTCTGCACTGGGATGACTCCCAGGCTCACTTAGCTGCACTCTGCTCCGAGAACAGCGACAGGCTGCCCTGAGTGTCTGCTGGGGGGGCTGAACAGAGCTGATGAAGGTCTGGTTTCAGCCATGCAGCTGGGTGCCCTCTCAGGCCATGCTGAAGTGCTGTCACAAGCAAGATAAATCTTTCCTGCTCCTTCTTGCCAATGAGATCTGAGCTGATAAGAATTTTCTGGAAATGACTGTGAGATTAGGCTGAAAACTAAACAGGGAAGATGGTGACTAATTCCACCTGTTGATAAATTGCTTAATGCATAAAGCATTCACTTATTAGGATGAGCAATGTTTGAGTCCTGCCTTGGTGAAAAGGGTCCTGGACCTTATCCAGCCTCCCAATAATTTCTTCAAGCAGAGACTGACCATGTGTTCTGTGGCAAGACTCACTGGGTCTCTTGTGCAAAGTAGCATAGCTCCCTTGGTGTAATTAAACATGTATTGGTCCTAAGAGAGAACTAAAAAAAATTAATGTTTGTGATATAAAGTGAATTTAAAGAAGTTCTGGGTCTGCTCCAGTACCTCTTTCAAAGTCTTGATACTGGATGTGCCGATAAAGACTACCCAATTTAATGCTTAAGTCTACTAGCTGATCTGCTCTCCTGGCCTACACGGAAAGTAGAAAAAACTTCTTTTACCAAACTTCTGTTCCCATGTTGTTCTGAATACCCTGGGTTGGGAGATGGCATGAAGGTTATTTTCAAACCCATAATTATGGATTTGCCTAACAATTCTTTTGCAATTTATCATATGAAGGAGAGGAAAAATGATCTTGTGACTGAGGCAGACGGCAGGCATTCATGAACTTGGGACTTTATTCATCAGTTCCCTGGGTTTCCTGCTTGGCCCTGGGCAAACTTCAATCTGCCCATGCCAACATTTCCTTCTCTGTAATGTGCAGATAAGGGTGCCTACTTCACAGGGTTTGTTCTAAGCTAAATTCGTTATAATATTCTCATGTTTTCAGGATTTTTTTTTCCTGACATTTGCACTTGTGTTGGAAGTACAAAGAATTATTTTAATCATTATTGCTAACAATAATGATGAATGCACTTCAGTTTGGAATGTACACCTCTCACATGTTTGTTTATAGCTTCAGAGCATAATAAATAATTCTGTAGATACAATCTCTTCATCTTGTTCCCCAGCCCTCTGCTCACCCTGCATGAACCTGAAGTTACACCGTCAGTCCTAGAGCAGAGCTTCAGGGTTTGCTTGGCCTGCCACATTCCCTCATGGAGTTTATAATCAGTAGGATCATCTCTAAGTGCAACCTCCCTCATCACAGTATTACCCTGCTAGGGTTCCCCAGGCAACTTTCTTTTCAGGGGAAAGACAGGAGCATATCTCTCCTACGGGTCAGCAGTGGTTTGCATAGTTTCACAGGCAATGTCTTTGCCCCAGGGCTTATGAAGATCCTATATGAATTGTGGTAATTATAATTTCATGCTCCTGTGAGTGTGAATAGTATTGGCCTTACCATATTCTTCTGGCTGCATGTACTGATGGTCCCTTCTTCTCCCATTATATTTCTCCCATAATTTTAGGCTTCCCCCCTTCTCTCTGTTTTGTTCTTGTCATTCTCCCCTGGGAAATCTCAAACTGCTTAATTTTTTCTTTTCCTGTGATGTATTCTTCATCCTTTCTCCATTCAACTTAGTATTTTATCAACTTTTCATAGGTCTTTCACTTCAGAGAGCTCTGCTTTGTTTTAAAAAAACTCAAAAAAACAGCAACAAAAAAAACCACAACCAAAAAAACCCACCAAACCAAAAAAACAGCTGGATTACTATGTTTGCCGCTATCCAGAATCCAGTGGTGTTATCTCCACTGAGAATATCTGCATGAGGTCTGGCAGCTACTTTGAAAAAATCCCAAGGAAATGGGGCATGGCAGTAACTTGTGGAGAACAAGCGGCTAATATTCCATTTAAAGGCTGGTGCAAACTGTGAGAGAGACAGTCCAACTGCAAACTAGTTATTTTTAGAAGATGTACCCATGATGACATGGCCACCCTCCTCTCATGTGTTATGAACAGTGGGTGTTAAACACAGAGGGTATCATATGTCACAGAGTAGGCAGATCTTAAGAGATGAGGGAGACCACAATCCTCAGCCACATCTACCCTGTATTATTTTTCTTTGTGAATGTGGTGGATGGAAAAGAGAAGTCTCAGTGGAATAGAGGGGTTTTTTCATGCTCTTATATTCCTATTTTTTTTCTAAATAAGCATCACAATTTCTAATGTCAACTTTCTCAGTGTTGAAAAAGACACCATATTAAAATATTTTTGAATTGGAGAGAAATTAATCTCCCTGCCTTCTGTCTGAGCTGGTCACCCAAGTCCTATGGTTGTCTTTCATTTTCATAATTCTGCTAGTTTGTCAGATTTTTTTTATCTCACCTCTCAACCAAAGAATTTCCACATGCTTGCAGACCAAGTCTTGGTGAGTGGCCATGACTATGATCCATTGCCTTGTACTATCCCATAGCATGTCCAGGCTCCATCCTGACTTGTCTGTTTGGGAAATTGTTGTTCCCAGCTGTTACTCTGGGACCCTTATTAAACAGTGATGACACCCACACTGGTTCATGCCCTCAGTAAGATGAAGGTGGATCAGACGATACTTGTTGAAATTTTATCACTGAGACTGCAAGGCTGGGAGTGTGTCTTGATGTCATCCCAGAGATGATATCCACGAATCAGATCAGCATGTTCTGGCCAGCTCAACACACCAGCTTGCCTTTCAAGTTGCTTCATAAGTGGATTAAATTTTCCGCTTCTCTTATGCAACAATAAGGGAGCAAAGAAGACTCACTTTTAAGAGCTAGTTTCAAAAGATCTGTCCTGCATCATAAACTGAGTTTTCTTGATCGAGTTGCCCTGGCCCAGAGCAATGATCTGGGGTGACAGTTTCTTGGAGTACCATGTATTTTCTGTCCTTTAGCTCCCTGTATACAAAATTTTCTGCTAAGAACAAACATCTTCCCTTCTAGGATTCATAGGGCTCCTTTATAGTTCTGTGAATATTTAGCAGCTCTATTCTGCTTTTCCCTTAATGGTTGTCTGCCTGGGGGCACTTAGAGGTGAAATATTCTAAATAACTGTAAATTCAAGAAAACAATCCCCTTCTTAGAATGTCTCTCGGGGGTAAAAATAACAACAGAAGTAAATATGTGGGGGAAAATGAAATATCTAGTCAAAGAAATGAAGCTTTATTTGTTTATTTAACATCAAGAAATATCTTGCCTGTTAGCAAGTGGAAATGGCATACTGCCTATGACATAGATATATACCTAGATGTGTTTAATTTTCTTTTCCTCTGCATAAGGACAAATATAGGCATTAGTAGATGTATAGGGCAATGTAAAGCACTTACAGGTAAATTTGCTTGCTGGCATATTCTGAACAAAATTCAAGTGTTACAAATAGAAGGCACAAATGCCATTTATTTTTAACTTTAAAAGAAAGTTCACAGAATCACTAGAGTTGGAAAGGATCTCTGGAGATCACCTAGTCCTACCCCCTTCCAAGGCAGAGTCACCTAGAGCTGTGACACAGGCATGTGTTGAGGTGGATTCTGAATGTCTCCAGAGTGGGAGACTCCATGACTTCACTGGGCAGCTTGTTCTAGTGTTCTGCTACCATCAGCCTAAAGAAGTTCTTCTCATGTTGAGGAGAAACTTCTTGTGTTTTAGTTTATGGCCATTGTACCTTGTCCTGTTGCTGAAAGAGGACAAGAAAAAGAGTCTGGCACCGCTGAAAGGAGTCTGGCACCATCCCCTCAGCACCTGCTTTAGAGATATTTGTATGTATTGATGATATCCTCTCTCAGTCCTCTCTTCTCCAGACTAAACAGGTCCAGTTCCTGCAGTGTCTCCTCATAAGAGAAAAGCTCCAGATTCCTCATCATCTGCCTGGCTCCCCACTGGACCCTCTCCAGTCCATCTTTTCTTTCTTGTACTGAAGAGCCTAGAATCGGGCAAAGCTTTCCAGATGTGCCCTCACTAGGGCTAAGTAGAGGGGCAGGATCACCTCCCCACTAGTCACATGCTTCCCAATTCACCCCAGGATAACATTGGCCCTCCTGGCAAAAAGGCACTGCTGGCTCATGGTCAACTGATCATCCACCAAGACTGCCAGGTCCTTCTCCACAGAGCTGCTCTTTAGGAGGTCAGCTCCCAGACTATGCAGGTAGTTGGGATTATTCCTCCCAAGGTTCAGGATCCTAAACTTGGCCTTGTTGAACCTCATTAAGTTTCTCTCTACCCAGTTTTCCAGCCTGTCAAGGTCCAGCTGAATGACAGCACACTCTTCAGGTGTATTGGCTACTGCCCCAGTTTCATATCATCACCAAAATTGCTGAGGGTAAATTCCATCCCTTTGTCCAGGTCATTGGTAAACAAGTTGAATAAGACTGGGCCTGCTATTAATCCCTGGGGAACACCACTGACTACAGGCCCCCACCTGGATTCTACTGCGCTGATAGCAACCTTTGAACTCTGCCATTCAGCTAGTTCTTGTTATAGCCTTAGTGTTCATAAATAGACAATGCTATAATGAATACAGAGAAGAAATGAACTTCTAGAAAATTGTCTGGAAAAGGATATCTCTATCTATGTAATCCAGTGAGGTTAGCTCAGTCTTAAGGTTTGAGAGGAGTACTGGTCTGATACCAGACTTTCTAGTAGTCTTGTGTACCTACACAGTGCTTTATCATCACAGGCAAAATGCTGTAGCTGGAGGCAAAATTAGGCATTGTGTATACAAACACAATAAAATTAAACATTTTATGCAAGAAGATAATCTTTGTAATGCCTTCATAAAAAGGCATTTCCTTGTAACTTCTCTAAACAAAATGGGATCTGAAAATTCTCATCTTGATTTTTGCTCTGATCTTTTATGTATTTCAGATGCAGTAGTGAAGATTTGAAACGTTTTACCAAATCTTTCTACTCTCCCATTCAGAGGGAAAAACAACATCGTATCAACATTTTATTCTACCTTTTCTCCAGATTTCTCTTTTCATATCAGACCTTCAGAAGAAAAAAATACCTCAAAACAACAAGTTGTCTAATCTGTGTTTCACATCTCAGCTGCTATTACTGTATAAATGGTCTTGTTTAGAGGCAGCTTGGCAGCATGTGACACTCCATCATCAAAACCCAGCAAGCCTCAGTCATGTGTTTAGTTCCATTCTGGCATCTTTGTGTGTAGCAATTTGTCACGTCCTTCAAAAAGCAGAAGTCAGATTTTGAGAACTTGCACCTGTTAAATGCAGAGCTCTGCAGAGGGGATGGCATTTTATCTTTCTGACCCACTGTAGAAGAAGATTTTGAGAAAGAGTGATGTGAGGAAAGATAGCAAAATTTGGAATTTGGTAACAGGAGCAATAAGAATACAGTGAATTCTCTTTGTATTTACATAAATTAATTTCTGAATTTAATTATGCTATTATGCCCACAAATTTGTATCAAATCCAGTAACATAAACCCAAACTCAGCTTAATGAAGACACAATAACATAGCAAGATCTCACTGTGTAATTACGCTAAGGCCTTGATGGGTAGCCAAATGAACCCACTGTCCTTTCCCTTGTCCTCGGGTGAATGTTGTTTGTTGTTCTGCTTGAACAGAAGCATTTTCTTTTCTGCACTGTGAATGCTTACATTAATATTTCTTGGTGTCTCCCCTGTAGCGTGGGTAGCTTTTATCTAAAACAGACCATAGTGTATGACCTAAGAACTAGAAAAGTCAGGCCTGAACTCTGCAGGAACTCAATGTGCATTGCCAGGAGACAGTTTCCTCTGCTGCTGTCCTGGAATGTTTATGGACACTCAAGACACTCAAGATGGTGCTTGGATGTGCTGTTTTTGCAACATATGTTCAATCACCAGCTCATGTAAAAAATTATATATTAAGTTCAAGAGGGCTTTGAGCTCATAGTAAGCAAAAGGTCATTGACCTGTGCTTTGGTGGATATGGTTACTGACTGTTTTTTTTTGTGGTGGCAGGCCCCTCTGGCAGTTACATGGTTGTTCAGACTTCTTTTCATCATTTGGGATTCAGGATATGCATGGGCTAAGCTGCATTGGTAACCCCATTACTTTTTTCTGGTGGCAGCCCTTATAAAAAGTGTTGAAGTAGAAGGGACCGTGTGTTCCTTGCATGCTTAACACACTGTATTTTTCAGAGAACAATGCTGTCCTAAAGAAGAGCTGCATAGATAATACTATCTGTGGTGAGGTGCTGTGGTGCATCAGGAGCGGAGCTGTCTGCAGCTTTACATTTGGCTGTGGGGCAATGGGAGGAAGGCCAATGCTTACCAACACTTCCTCACCCAGGTCTGCAGTCCCTGAAACAGAGATATAACTATAGGTTCACACTTACATTGTGTTTTCATAGACTTATAGGGTAGGTTGGGTTGGAAAGGATCTTTAAAGAACATCTAGTACAACCCTTCTTTTGTGTGTAGCCTCCTGCCTTTGTTTCTCTTGCCTCATGAGGTTGTTAGCTCTTGCCGGTGAGAGGTACCTTTGCTCAGTGTTTGTGCAGCACATCAGAATCCCAGTCCCACTGATTCCTTCAGGTGCTGCTAAAATAGTAATGAACAGATTCACTGCATGTCCTTTGCATGTGATCTGTGTTCTTCAGTCTTGCTTGGCTAGGTAAGACAGTGCTTTTCCTGCTGCTTAAGTGGATAAACACTCTCAGGTGGCCAGAGTAAATTAATTTCAGATGCAAGTAATATTCAAGGGTCTCCATTGGCCTATATGTGCTTTTTTGTTTTATTTGACTCTGCTCTCTTCAACAGACAATTTGGCTAAATAGAGATAATGAAGACAGAAGTGAGAAAAGGTGTAACTGAACTGGTAAAACAGGCTTTCCTATGGCAAGTGAGCTCTTCTTATCTAGCAAGCAGGACTTAAGGGCTTGATTCTCTGATGTTCTGTATCTTGTGACACTAGTAAGATTAAAGCAAATTCTTTTCTATAAGCTGGCAATTTTTTCTATCCATTTTGCATTCAGGCAAATACCAATTCAAAGAGTCAAGCCAAAATCATCATAAATGAATAGTCATAGGAGAAAATAATGAGTGAAATTACAAGATAAAGAGGAAAATTATATTCACTTAAATGTCTCTTTCGTATCACAGCTGAAAGAGTAGTTTTTTGTAATAACGTCATTTAATGATCTCAGACAAGGTTTAGCATTTCTAACCCATGTTTATGTTGCTGGTCTCCACAAGTTTTTAAACCATGATGCAAAAGCACTGCATAAAGTCAGCACTGCGTGTAGCATACGTACACTCTTCTATTGAAATCATGTCTTCAGAAGTGCTGCTTTCATAAAAGGAACAAATAAGTTATGTTGGAAAGACCTTTAAGATCATCAAGTCCAAGTATAATTTTGCTGGTAACTGATAGAAGGTTTTTTACCTTCCTTAAGACTGTGTACAGACACCTCCAAAATGTCTGAAAAAGCCTGAAAATTAGTTGCATAAAAAAGTTATGGTAGAAAGGCAGCCAACAATTTCATAGTTTGCCTTGTTTTTCTTTTCCAGCAAGAAAAAACGGTCTGGGAAAACTCTCCTGAGCTGAAATTGCAGCTGTGTCACAGAAACAACACGAGCACAGGAAACAGTTGCCTTATAGCTGCTTGCTGGGGTCCCAGATGACTTCAGTGACATTCGCTCCAGCTTCTGTGTGTGCATGAGGAGCCGAAGAGTAATGTTTCCAAAACCAATGCTCCTTGAGCCAGCATGGGTTTCTCTGCCCCATTCAGGCTTACTGTGACGAGTGTAATTGGAGAACTGCATGATTTTACAGGGGATCCTATACCACTGCTTTACTTACTCCACAGAAATGTATCTAACATGAGGGACACTTCTATTGTTTCTGCCAAAGAGAAATAAGAAATACTTACATCCCTTTCCAGTTAATTAGATTATCATGTAATTTTTTTATCAAAAGAGCTTCAAGTGATTAAGCTGTTGAAAGTGATAACTTCAATTATAGGAAGTCTCCAGGGACAATATTGAAGCTGCAGTACTAATAAATAATTGACATCATCATCATAACACAGAGGCATGCTACTTCTCAGTTGTCATAATGGCTGCATAACTTGATAAGAAGAATATCGTTGCTGACAGATAAGAAAACACTTGATATTTTACTAGGTCAAATTTAAATTACTCTTGAAAAAAATGGTTTTGTAAACAAAGCAATTCTTTTCTCAGGTATGACAAGTTGCGTGATTCCTGCTAAGAAAATGAATTACTTGGGAATCAAGATGTACAAAGTCACACAAGACAAAGAAGTAACAGCATTTTAAACAAAAAATTGCAGGTGATCCATGTGCTGAAACTCCTGTCAGAGCTGGTAGTAGCAAACAAATCTGTGATGTGCAAAATTCATAACTTTATAGCTAATTGTAAAGATTAAAGCACATGAAAGATTGTAAAAAAATAGGAGTAATATCTGTAAAGATCAGAAGATGGGCGTATCTTCATCTAGTTTGCTTTTCTTTATAATTTAAGATGCTAAGTTAGCTTATTGCTATAAAATTATTTTCTAAATTTAAATGGTGGGGTTTTTCTGTCATCCCTTCTTTTTTTAATATTTTACTGTTGCATTTGAATCCAAATGTCTCCATTTCAACAGTTTGAAAATATGTGGGACAAAATAACCCAGGAATCCTAATGGACAGCTTTATAAAGTGCATTGGATTAATGTAAAGTAGACATCACTAGTATTTATTTTGCAAAAGACTTTGATGAAATTTTCATTTAAGGGTTGTGTAGGTACAAAGCTAACTATTGACATTTTTGTATTTTTGACATTTGTGTATTTTGTCCCTTCATTTCTAAATTTTGTAGGTTTTGGTGGTTTTTTTCACAGCTCCAATTTCTGTTCGGTAGTATGAATTCATCCTCCTGCCAGCATCTTATCACAGAATCACTAGGTTGGAAGAGACCTTCATGACCATCGAGAGCAGCCCAGCCCTAACACCTCAACTAAACCATGGCACCGAGTGACACATCCAATCTTTTTTAAGCATGTCCAGGGATGGTGACTCTACCACCTCCCCGAGCAGACCATTCTAGTACTTTATCACTCTTTCCATAAAAAACTTTTTCCTAACAACCAACCTAAATTTCCCTTGGTGCAGCTTAAGACTGTGTCCTATAGAGAAGGAGGAACTGAATGAAGAGTGGAGTAAACCTCCAGGGTTCTCCTATCACTCTGAAATTCAGTTATTCCTGACTTTTTTCTATAGTGATTCTATAGGGGTTCTACGTAACATTTCTGTAACTGTTTGACAGCAAAGTAGTAATGATTTGTAAAATTCTTTCCTGGTTCTAAACTCTGTTTCACATCATTACATTTTATTTCAAGGTGTCCTAGACCTCCAGATGAGAAAGATGACAGAGTAGCAAATGGTGTCTTGTCAGACACCTCTCTTAGTGTCTGTGAATGTACTTCACAAGCAGCTTCATCTTTGCTTTTTTCTTTCAAAAAATTATCTTAATGGAGCTGGTTGTCTGGTAGAAGGGAGGCAGCTAATGATGTGTGGACAGAAAGAAAAATGTAGGTGATAGAGTAGGAAATGGAGAAAATAGCAGATCCCTCACTTCTTCAAACATACACACAGAAATGCTGCACTTCACAAACACTCCATAATTATGGAGAGATGGTGTAACACAAAAACAAACCCTTTAATTGCGTGTACTGCTGGCTGCAGCAAATGATGGGTGTTTGGTTGGAAATGGATTAAAGAGATATGTAAACATATTTTTTTCATTCAGTCACTGGTGTTTTTTCTTTGACAACTCATTAAGACAATGTAGGAGGCACATATGGAATGAGGACACCATTAGCATTCATCTTCAGAGCTGGGCAGAGAGAAGCTCTGTGTTGCCCTCCTTCCCTCATCTCCATGATTCCTGCACAGTGCCAGTACAACGTGGTTTGTGGCTCCTCAAGGAGCCTTGTCCATGCATGCTCAGAGAAGGACATCACTACAGACAAGATCAAATACTGACTGTGGCTGAGGCCTTGCTCCTGGTCCAGTGTCTCCTCTGGAGATAGAAGATGTGAAGAGGAAAAAATCCCTGTGCTGGCAGGACTCACGAAAGTTGCTGTTGGAAAATTTATGTTGGCATAAATGCAGTGGGAAACTGGTTCTGCTGAGCTTGCAGGACAGCTCATGCAGCAGAGAATGTCATTCATACATTTTTTGAGGACCCTGTTCAAGTCAGGACTGATTCTCCCTCTACCACTCAACAGGTCTTACAAAGTCTACTTTGCAACATGAATGATGAAATTAATGATGACTGGTCAGCCTTTATTAAGTAATGGTGTAATCGAATTAAATTCATTGCAATTGGATCATCAGTTTTGACCTCTTTTTTTGCCGAAGGAGTAATCTAGAGACAGTCCACAGTCACCAGAAAGAGGACAGCCAGATTAAATATTCAGGTTGGAATCAGCTTAACACGCAAGGTTAAACCCAGCTTTAGACATGGATTGAAGAGTATGGTCAGACAGTTTATACCCTCAGCTGCTGTGAGCAAGCCTAGCTTTAGTGAAGGTGAGACAGACATTTCCATCCATGTATAGTGATAAATCCAGAAAATCTAACTGCTGCCTGCAGAACATATAATACAGCAGTCTTCACACTTGTGTAAGTTAGAAATACTGTATTATTTTATACTGCTTTGCCTAATTCTGTATGGAAACTGAAAGGAATGTTGAATGGCCATTAATATGGTCATATTTATATGCCTGTACAGTGGCCTCTACCTGAGGGCTTTTACTCCCACGGTAATTCCTCTTAAAAAGACTTTCCATCTCTAATCTAAATAGTCAGACCAGTAAAATATTTGAAGCACAAAGCAGGCCTGGGTGGGTGTGCCTCTCCCTGCAGTCAATGCTGGTAAGATAGGAAGGGTTGGTGCTATTTTAAACACAACCATTGCACTTTTCCTGCAACACCCCAGCATGTACATCTCGTGTGGTGTGCACTTAGCTCCAAAATGGGAGGTGAGGAAGCTGACAAATTTTGTGTGTGTTTGAACTTTCATAACCTCCTCATCTGATGTGCTACAATCTCTGCAACAGCAAAAGATTCCTTTCTTCCTGTGCCCTAAATAAATAAGTTCTCATTGCTTTTTCTAGGGTAAAAAATGAGAAAATACTTTTCTACTTTTCACTTTTTCTGGCTGATCCAGCGGACACAAGTAACTCACTAGATTAATTATAATCCTTTTAAAATTCTCTCTCATTATTTTTCCTTAGTTCTCTCACACTGTCCTCCAGTCCTTATTTTCACCCAGATTTGGCAATCCCCCATGTCAAAGCCTAGTCTTATTTCAGATCATCCCTTGGTTTTGAGTTTTATCAGACTTGCCCATTCCTGCGGACCAGGATGGAAATTTTTGTCTCCTACTTGTCCCTCATTCTGGGGAAAGACGTGACAGAAAAGAGTGACAATTTTTGAATGCTTTCATGCTCTGGAATTGCTTCATCTGTTTGCTCCTGCCAGCACTCACTTTTCCCTTTTTCACACTGTTTTTATGGAATGAGTCTGACTGCTTCTGCAGGAAAAGGCAGACTGGCACTCACTCTCTTGACCCCCCCCCCACTCTGGGAAGACAGGCTTCTGTAAACCCTGCCTGACCCAGATGCCACATGACTTCAGCCCATGCTTCTTGACAGCAGCAATAAGGAGTGGTTAGTTGTCCTTTCCATCCAGGTATCTTCTTGTGCTGCCCATACACGAACAAAGCTTTAAAGCACTTATGTGGCATGATAGTATATAGAAAGTGCCTGAGACCATGCAGTGAATAACTAGGAAGAAAAGATGAAGAATTTATGCCATTGGTTACACCTTTTTTCCTCTTCTGGACTCCTTCCTCTGTGACCATGTGCAAGTCAAAATATTTCTGTGACTCAGTTTCCACTTTAACAATGAAGTAATAATCCCTGCTTTCTAGGAATGCTGTGAGGATAATGCTTCAACCATTACATAATGCTTTGGGATCATCACTCAAAAAAGTCACAAGTGACGGCAAGAGTCCAGACCTCTGCCCTCAACTCTTTTATTTCACAGCATGAAGAACCTCCTGTAGAGGGTTTGCTAGCCTCAGCTCTAGTGACACACTTGCACTACCCTCATCGCACAAGCAGAAAGAATAGTTTTTTCTGTAAGTGTCTATACAAACCTTGCATGTTCTACCACCTCCCATGCACAGTATATGTTGTGCCATTACTTAATGACAAGAACTTGAAGAAACATGAGAGTTAAAGAAGTGGCTACCAGACAGTAAAACTGGAATTGCTCAGTCTGTATTTGTGCAGGGGAATACATGTCCTGCCACAGAAAAATGATGAGCAATTACCAGTTCCAGTTTGTGGTAAGAATTTTATTTGAATAAGGAATTGATCTGCGGTTTATATATCTGAGTTCAGAGGAATTTCTATAATGTCTTGTCCTGAGGTGGCTAATGAGCCTTTTCTCCACTGATTGGTCTATGTAGCTCTTGTCAGCAAGAACTGTAGTAATATTTTGGTACAAACAGGGAAATAACTCCTAGTGCTTAGCAGTACTTCTGAAGTGAAATCAAAAGCAGAAGGCAGTTCTATTTTATTCCTCTTCTCCTTTTGGGAGGGAAGTCACAGCAGCTCACTGTGGCTTAGTCAGTAAATCCCCAGCTGGGATTTGAAACTCATGACATCAGAGAACAAAGCATCTTTGCTGTGCTAATGTAGGCAGCAGTGATGTGTCATCGGCTACCACGCACATGTTAGTGTGTCATGAGGGTTCACTTCTGTTTTATCGACAAGGAGCAACCTTATACTTTGGTTCTGTGTAAACACTGTGTCTATTCACAGCCTCTCTCCTTGGGTAATGGTTCTCACATACAAAGTAGCAGCAGGCAAAAATCATTCTCGTCATGAATGAATTACTTTGATCAGAGTATTTTGTTAGTGCTCTTTATTTTTAGGTAGTGACAAAAGAAGCTTCTTTTGTACAAGAGTCACAGGCCAAGGGAGAAAAGAACACGATTTGGATAAAGTGGCAACAGGAACTCATCCATGCATGGTGGTTCCTGGAAAGCAGAAGGTAAAGAGAAGCATCCAGAATACTCCTTTTTGCTATAGCTATTTTTTGAATGCCAAAAAAATAGAGCAGGCACACAGAAATTGCTGCCTAAAATCATGTCACCAGTAAGGTTAGCTCTATCTTCCTTACTTAAAGAGTACAAACTGCTAGAAACTCAAAAATAACAGCCTTTATTTAACAGTATCGAGGAGTCCAGCTATTGCTCAGTACCTCCACATGCTAAATACTAAAATGTGTCTAATTGTTTATGTGCAACTACCTGGCTCCAGCTATTCCACGGGACCTGCGTGTTTGCACAGACCTGTCCTGTGCAGCTTCCTGTGGCAAGGTGAGGTCTCATCCTCTGTGGCAGTGGGGGGAAACATCTGTGCACCATTCCCACACGGTGGCGGATGCTGCACTGCCAAGTCCCAGTGCACCGCAGAGCGCTTGCGTCCACCAGAGCTGCTGAGTTCCACACGTGTAGAAAACACCATACCCTCCTGTGGCTTCACCTAGGCATGGACAACCTGCCTGGAGGTCACCTGCCAGGTTCTCCTGGCACAGCCACCCTCAGACACCTGTGACTGGTCTCCACCTTACATCAGCAGGGTGGGGGTGGTTCCATGCCTTGGGCTCAGCCATGGATGAGGAAAACCTCATGTGCTGGGGCCCAAGTGACCAACTGCTGCTTACAGGTATTTCTGCTCTCTGTGGAAATGTGCTTACAGGTTTTTTGAAGGTGAACATGTCAGTGTGTTTTCATAGTCTAGTGTACATATGGTTTATATTTCCTGTGCTATTTCTTCACGTGAGCTATCTCATTTCTGCTCCCCCTCCTTCTCTCTCTCTATTGCCTTTGATAATTCAAAACAGACTGCAGTAAAAAAAGTGAATTATGCCCTTCTAAAAATCTTCTTACATTTTTATTACAACTTGGAGTATTCCTGTTATTACTCCAGCTCTCCAGGAATGAAATTAACTACTTGAAGGATTTTTAAAGGTTGTGTTATAGTCATTATTCCAAGACTCTTCATCTCTACAACAGCAATTTTGAGCATAAATATGTAAGTAACTGGCAAGATTTTTAAAAACTAGGTATTGGATTATGGCAGGAAGGAATCATCCTCTTCAAAGGTATAAATGAGACCTAGGAAGAGAAGATAAACACACAAAAAATTTCAAATATTACCCGTTAACCCATTTGGGAAATAGCAGCACAGATGCTGCTCTCTCACACCGCAGGTGAGGAAGTCAATCTGTTCATTCATTTCAGAAACATTATTACAGCAGATAATAACATATGGGGGCAAACCAAAATTTAAGTTTATTTCTGTGCATTCCAAATTATTGCCATTACAGCTTCTTTCCTTAAATACTTTATACATCTCACTGAAACTTCTCATTTTCTTTCACAATTCTAAAACATAATTTGACAATGCTTTCGTACAAAAGTAGTTGAATATGTACATTCACTCTTTCCATTAAGAATCAATGCCAGACATAATGCTGTGACATTGCTATATGAAGGCCCAAGACTGTGTTGTTAAGAATTGTAGTGCTCTGAGTCATTACTGTAGAGGTTGTAGAAGAACTTGTATTAAGTCCCACTGTGGGCAACTGAGGACATGAAAGTTTCTGGAAAACAGCAACAAGTAAACTTTAAGAATGCAGACACTCAGTAGTGACGAAGAATACCACACTTAGCAGAAAGGGCTTGGGTATTGTGCTATGGCACTAAATGCTAGACATGAAAAATCATCTTTGGGAAAGAAAAGCCTTTTCTAGCGGAATTTTTCTGAAAAAACTGAAAAAAGAACTTTAATTAAAAGCTGTGTGTAGTAGAAGTACAATCCTATTGACACTTAGTATCAATGACAGTCATCAGAGAAAGTGGAAGAGGGCTTTGTACAGATGCCATATGTCAATCTCTGCAGCCTTTTGTACTCAAGTTTCTACCTGTCATTTTGAATCTGTGCTAACATGACAAAGCAATGGTTTACAACCAAAACACTTTATTTTATTTTAAATAACCTCAAGTAGTACAAAAATGTATTCACAGAAGCTAAAAAGCTTATAACTTTGTGCTCTATGTATACTACACAGGTTTTGCATTTAACAGTAACTCAGGATTTTCAAAGTGACACAGTTATCAGAGAGAGGTTTTGTGGTATCTTGCCTAATGATAGCATGATAATCTATTCAGGAGCTAGAAAGGGTCGCAAAGAAACTATTACAGTGCAATAATGCACAGGAAAAGACATAATCAGAGCCCATAGAACTGGGAAGAAGCCTTCAAACAGAAGTGTTTTAACAGTGATTGTTCCCAGCAGAACTATGAAGCCTGTCTGGCTATACTCTACTGAAGAGGAGTCTGAGAGGCACAAATATTCATGAACTTGGATGGCAGCTGAGCAGCAGATTTTTGAGCTCCTGAGGGAACTTGAGAAGCACAAACTGCAAAAAATCACCCAGAGAGAAATTCAAGGGTGAGTTACAAGCACTAATAGCCTACAGGTTGAAAGGAATCTGTATATCCAAGTAAACACCCTCATCCCCAAACCCAGACACAGTGGGGTGCCCTGCTGTGGTTTAGACTTGAATGCTTCAGCAAGCAGTAGAGACAATCAATACATGTTCATTTGGGAAAATAAATAAATAAATAAATAAATAAATAAATAAATAAATAAATAAATATGAGGGGAAAGAACATTTTTCATAACTAAATGAGTTATGAGAGAGTTTTTGTCTGACTTGGTCTCCATCAATTGTTGCACGTTAAAGCACTGAGTTGTCCTAAATTTTGAGCAAGCCACAGACTGAGTAGCACAATTGTTTTATCAGCAGTGACACCAGAGACAATATCACAAGACCACAATCACCACTGAACTTCCTGAGAAGCCAACATCAGACAGAGATCCTACAGCAGGTATGGCAATAAACTGTTTCCATTTGACATTCCTGCACAGCACAGGGTGCGAGCAAATAAGCCCTTCCTGAAATCCACATTTTTTTTCTAGTTCTGCTTAAAAAACTACACATACCTAGAGAAATTCTCAGTCAATTAGTAAATGCTTCCAAAAACTACAGACTGGACTATGTGGTACCAAATTTGCTGTGTCCAATTAATGCCAGCAGGAACAAGCACTAGTTTTTAAGAACTTGCTTAGTGTGGTTTAGGATCAGCTCTGGCTGAATGAAGGGGATTTGTGGGAATTCTGACAAATCAGAGAAGCTGCTCAAAATGAATATTTTTCTATGAGACTTCTGAATTCTCAAGGGTGCAGAATTTTTTTCAGCAGGTCTCAAAATGAACCAATGCAATGATATCTTGGTGGCTTCTTAGGAAGAAATATTTCCTTCCACAGGGTTTCCACTAGGTAGATGTAAAAGAGCAAGGGATTTATATGTGTAAGGAAAGAAATATTTTATAAGGGAACAATATCTAGTAACTTACATGGGCTCATTTCTCACTGTCTCAGAGGGCAATGACACACAGGAATTTCTAGAAAAGTAAGTTTGAAAAAATGTGTCTGATTTGAATGTGATTTACATCCTCCACAGAGCTCAGTGCAGATAAGTATTTGGCTTGAAAACCTTAAAAAAAGTTGAGATAAGAGGCACATCAGGCTGTGTTGATCCAAAGCAAATGAAAAGCTCTGAAAAGCCAAATGCAGGTCAGTGTCAAGTGCTGAGCCCCTCCATAGCCACGAGAGGCAGGAGTGAGTTTTGCAAGCTAAAAAAAACCAAACCCAAACCAAAAACCAATAACAACAACAAAAAAAAACCCCAAACCAAACACGCTTATATACATAAAAGAGCACAGGAATTTTCCATGGGGGTGGGGAGCAACAATAGAGAAGTGATGACCTTGGGATGGCGCCTGGAGCCTGAACAGCTTGGCTATTGTATGGAAACAGCTGACTTCTGCACAGGAAGCAATCATTGCTGATTAGGGACTCCAAACCCCTATCTCTATTTTTTTCTGTCCTTTTTTTTTTTTTTTTTTTTTTTTTTGTACATAAGGCAAAGCTCCCGAGGGCTGTTCAGAGACTCACCAAACCCCCCCTGGCCAGCTACAAGCGTGTGCGTGCGTCATGGGCGGCGGAGAGGCAGCAGCCAGGGACCCTGAGGGGCCCTGCTGTTCCTGAGCTCTGGCTGCCAGGGAACACGGCATTCAAGGGCACAGGGTCAACCTAGAAGGCACTTTTGGGGACACAGTCACTGATACTCTACAGTGGACCTGGGATGTGGCCTTCTGTTTCTTGTTGACGCTGTGGGCTTGTTCCCAGGTATCCCAGTTTAAAGAAGAAATTTTCATTTTTAGTGCTTTAGTGCGTATTCCCTCTGCAGCCTTTTTTGTTACAGGTTTTATCAATGAGTTAAATGTTAAGTTAATGCTAGATGCAACATTGTCAATTTGAGGATGAGCTTCTTAAAAGCATACTGTGTTGAAAAGTTTCAGCCTTTACTGGTTCAGGAACAGGAATGCAGAGAACAAAATGAGGCACAAAACCAACCGCCTGGAGAGCAAGAAAAATTGTAGGTTTAATTGAACACCATGAGTTTTGTTAAACTGATGTATGCTGAATGCACAGAGGAAAAGAGATAACCACAAACACTGCAGCCAGCTGGGAGGAGGTCAGTAGGGAAGTGCTTGCAATTCTTGTTGACTCAGCTAGGAAAGCCAGCTCCAAAGATATGGGCAGTACTGAGTGGGGATGTAGGTGAAAGGACGAAAGGCGGAGAACACTGAAAAGCCCATTAAGGTTCTTCCCCTCATCTTCTTCCAGTGCAGCAACCAGGGACAAAAAGAGAGGGGACAGAAAAGCAACAGGGCCTAATTAATTGACAGGAACAGCCACAGAGGATAGTGAGCCTCACTCTGTAAGCTGCCTCAGCCTCTACCTCTTCCCAGGAGCTCATTCTGCTGCCACTGTGTTACACACTCCCACATCCCCCCCATATCCTCTCCCTGGGTGTTTCAGTTCATGCCCCATGAGGAACGCAAGTATCATGAAGAATTTAAGCAACTCCAGACTTAACCAACAGCAGAGCTAGGGTTTTTCAGATTTTAACGATGGATTTGTGTGTCTGTGGGAGGTAGTTAGGGACTTAAGCTGCTTTAGGCTTATAATATTTAGACTGTAGTTATATTGACATACTTTATCTAATGACACCCACATTTGGTATTATGCTGCCTATTCACTGCCTGCCCAGTCCAGGGCAACCAAGAAATGCTGTGGCTCTCCTGTCCCACTGCGTTGCTTTACAGATCCCCTGCTACCTGGTAGTTTCCGATGCTTTGGCAAATTGCTAATGATGCAACACTGTGAAAAAGCAGTGGAGATCCATGTTGATGAAATATATTACTTAGTCAATGAATTTTACATGATGTGATTCAGACATGCCTTCAGCTAAGGGAAAGGAGAAGCCAAGGGATGATAGACCCTGTGTGATAGGATGTTTTTTAAGGTATCATTTAGCTAAATCTGTTGGAAATACCAGTGGAACCTGAGGTCACCATATCATGTTTATTCTTTTACTACTCTGACATTCTAGACTTTTGGTTAATAAACTGGTTTAATTTGTGATGATTATATGGTTTAATTTCCACCATGCTTTGAATATCACATCCAGTGAAAGCAAGTAGAAGCAGCTGTTTAGTCTGGCAAGTTTGTGGGAGGATGGCTAAAGCTGGAAATGCATAAAGAACAATGCTAAAACTGATATAAAATGTTGCATTCCTCCATCACCTCCTTTTAAATCATTGCCAGGAAATCTCACTTTGCTCTGTTGACCTTCTCTATTTCAGGTACCCTCCTAAGTGTCAGTGCAAGTCTTTTAGGTAGTAACTCCTTCTAGAAGAATGGATTTGGGTTTTAGAGAAATGTCTTTACAGACATATGTTGAGAATAATGAAAAAGACAACAAGCCTAAGTTAATTAATCAAAAGAATTATTACATTAAGTATGTCTGAGATCTTCACCCTTCCAACACAGAGCCCTTTCTTTCAACACAGAGCACCCGAGTAACCCCAGAAAATGGTTAGGCATGTTTGGAAGTGACATGGCTACTTTCTAAACAATGCTTATCTTGAAGACACATTTTATTTTGAAAATGCGCAGTCACACTTAGACAGTCTTTACCATATGGTATTCTTTACCAGTCTGCTCCCTTGATTTCTGCAGCGTGGCTACAATATACTTCAGCAGCACCTAATTTCTAAAATAATGTCTTAATCTCATAAATTTGGCAAATTAAAGGTTTGGTTTCTATTATATTCTATTCATAACAACATCAATACTATTTCTAGCATGGCTGCCTTTCAGGTGAAAGGTTTCAAGGTTGGAATTTATTTCACCTATTTTTTTTAATGTTGACAGTTATGGGAGTAGCTTCAGTCCAAGTCAGAAACCCTCCAGCCAACTCAGATCAAGAAGAAAATTCATCCTTTCCCAGTTCAGGGCTATCAATTGACCCTGAACCTCCCTGTGTGAGGCATTAAAGTACCGTAATGTCAGCCATGAAAAATCATATTGAACAGATGTCACTGTGAGGATAATCATTTGCATTTGCATGTATGTGTGGGTAGTGGCTATTGTATTTGTTTGTTCATCAGACACTCAGCTCTTAGAATAATTTTTGTGTGGTGTTCTTGGATGGGCATTATATCCTTACACATCATTACTTACAGCAAACATCTAACATGACTGAAGTCTTTTGGCATCATTGTAATCCTCAGTATTATTATCAAAATTCTTACTGGCCATAATTTTTCCTAATGTTGAAACAAAAATTTCCTTTGGTCGCTGAGCTGAATTGCTTTCCCTTCACGACAGTAAATTAATAATTCAATGTCTTTTGATTTCTCTAATGTGTATCCTGATGACCTTTGTTTAGCATACCCTGAACTGTCTTGGTAAAAAAAAATTACAAAACTTTATAAAACAATTAATTTTCCCCTTTTCTTCTTTTCTTTCTTGTTCTCTTCATTCGTGTGATCTTCCTTTCACTCTGCCCTTGCCTTAAGTTCTGATCCAGTGACTCTTCTCCAGCAGTATTTTGGGGCAGGCAGATTGCCCTCCTGGATACTTGCCCTGCCTGCTGTGTCCCTGCCTCAGCTCAGCCTCACCCCAGAGCTCTGAGCCCACTCTGGGAGCCTCATGATGACTAGAGTGAGACAGAGAAGGGATCAACAGTAAAAAGAGACATTCTTCTCCCTTTCAGACTGGATGGCATGTGGTCATTAGAGGCTGATGGAAGTGAGAAGGCTTTTTTAGAGTGCCTGAATAATCAGTACAGAAGAGATCTGCCATTAGTGAATATTTCTAGATATGAAAATTTAAAAATAGATTTTGCAACCAAAGTGGACTGTGAGAGGCTGATACTATTTTTTTTGTAATAATTTCCTCCTCCCGCACAACACACCATCCATCCCGGCATATCCTCAATGACTTTTTGGTTGGATGTTTTCCTCTCTTTGTGAGCCTTTCAAGATGACTAAGTAGTGGCGCTATCTCCAGCTTCCAAAACCTGCAGTTCATGATCCATGCCCTGGGCTCAGGCCTAAGACTCAGTAACTAGTTTGTGAGAAAGAAGCCAATTCTATTTCCTTCTTACCAGCTTCATCCCCCTGCTGTTTGAGACTTCATGAAATACTTCTGGTAGGGAGATGTCAGTTAAGTACAGCACATTTCTACCTCTTTCCATTGGACCTTATAATAGAAAAGGGGACTTATTCCACAGGATTTGATGAGAACATTAATTCCTCATAAATAGCTACATTTTGTCCTTATGCTTCCATGTTCAGTTATGCACTTGTCCACATGGCAGACTCACTGGGTACTCATTTGCGCTTGCAGCTAGTTTAGGCTCAATTACAAGACTCCATGAACAACCAGAAATCCTGCAAAGCCGCAGCCTGAAGACTGGTCAGTAGCCGTATGACAAGAAAATTACTGCTGGGTTGAGTTGCTTTCACAGTGTCTTAGCTGATGAATGAAGTGACCCTCTCTTAGTGGCAGTATCCTTCTCAACTGCATTTCTTGTACCACTCAACCCGCCAATCACGGTGGAATGCCACTTGGTTTTCTAGCCCATGCAGTTTTCTCCCAGATACAGAATTGCTCTCCAGGGCTGTTTAGCGTCATAAGTGTAGGTGGCCTTTCCTTTCCAAGAGAAGTTGTGAACAACGGGGCACATCACATCACCACAGTCAGATACAAAATGCTTTTAAACTCTTCTATAATGAGAGTGCTATTCTTGTGGAGAGGGAAGGAGAGAGAGGAGGTAATTTGACATGTCATCCACTTCCACCTGAGGCCCCTGAGGATACTGTTATTACTAATGTCTACTGTTTTCCTCAGCCCAGAATAATGCCCACCCTCCAGTACAGTTTGTGCCTGCTTTAAGGTGTTGCCATCTGTCCCTCTGGAACAAACACAGGAAATGCATCAGGAGGCCTCGGCTGCAGATGGAAAGCACATCACCGAGCGGCACTTACACTGCGAGGTCCCCCAGATGAAAGTCTATTTCAATGAGCATTGTGTTTCAAGGTCCACTTCCTCCAAATCTGGAAAGCTTAAGAAGGAACATCCCACTTGTGTCTGCCGACACAAAGGGCTGCTGTGGCTTGGGAGATGTTATCGGCCTTCCCGTGCCACGACAGCAGCCTTCCAGTGGCGTCTCCCAAGAATTGCTCATTGTTCCCGGGGAGGTTTGACTCCTCTGGGTGGGATCTCATGGCATCCAGTTCAGATGGAAGTAGGTGTTGCTGGGAGGCCAGCCAGACTCATGACAAAGATCTCTGGCTAAGGGGGAGTTACATTGGGGGACCAAGATAACAACGTCCATAGCCATCACAAAAGTGGATACTGATTCATGAAATGCGTCCCCTTTTGTTGGTTATAGTTAGTAAGTACCATTTAGAGCAATCAGATGTGAGTCTTGGCTCCTGGGCTGAGTTTTAGGAACTGAGATGTCTTTGTCCTTTTTTTTTATTTTTGTGTACTCAGGCACTATTGATTTCTACATACTCTTTTCCCAAGTTGTCAACTTGGAGCTCAGTTATGTCATGGCCACCTTAAATGAGGAAATAAGGAGTGATCCATGCTTTTAAAGATCATCACTTGAAATCCAGGGCTTCTGTGAGACACACATGACCCTTGTAAGGCTCTAGTTGGGTACAGTTTGCAGAAGCCTCTTGCAAGGTGGATGCATGCTCACATTATCTTAATGTCTTGTCTCTAAAATTAGAGTGAAGGTATAAAAAGCAACTTCCCTGGAAGACTTCCTAGAACTGGTACTTCTGGTGCCAACTGAAGATACTGGGAACAATAATTTTCTCACAATGACTTGGCTTTGTCTACCAGACTGCACCTCGAAGCACAAAAGAGGAAAAGGAAAAATGACCTGAACATTTCCGGAATTTAGCAAATCTTTGATTTTCAGTCTGGTAGGCTCACATTTGAACTGAGGAATTTACTCCTTTTATTTTCTCATCTCTCTTCTGTCATGCCAGTATATCCGTCTCTGGTTTCTCTTCCTTATCTCTTTTATTTTTTTAGGAGGTCAGTAGAAGATAAACTGCAAAGCAAAAATATGTGTCAGCAGTGATTTCTTACATATAAATGAAAAAGATTGAAAACATATGTTTTGGAGGGGTATGGGAGAGGCAGCAGAGAGAAAGAGATACAGTCTTTCCAGAAAGAAACTTCTAGTCTGCCTTGCAAGCAATGGAAATTCCAATTTTAGAAATTGTGCTACAGGCTAATAACGTACAACATTGTTGGCTATGGCACATGGAAAAGTAGAAAAAAAAGCTTTAGTAATTCTGTTTCTCTCGCCAGAGGAATGACATGAAGCCAGTCAAGCACATCAGGGGGAAATGTTAATTTTCCATAGATGCAGTCTAAGAACATTCAGCTAACACTGGTCATGCATAACTATGCCTTATACCCATGCCATAGAGGTGTATCATATTTGGTAAAATGTGAACTTTTGAGTTTTCCATCAATGGCAAACCTGCAAGCTCCAGTTAGCATCCCAGGAATCAGCATGTAGGGAGCCTGGTGGACTAAGGACAGAAGTTCACTGCATAGTTTTCCTAAAATAACGTTGTTATTTTGTGTAGCATATGCTACAACTCCATGGCAACAGAGCCAGGGAAAATGGTGACTGAATAGTGACAATGATGTTGAATTACCTTCTGATAACCTCATTCACCCCATTTCTGGACCAAGTGTCATACTAGTCAGCTGCTGGTGGCATGTTGCCACCAGTTTCCTCTAGACTGAAACTGAGAGACGTTTTGAAAGAACTGCTGACAAATAAGGCCAAATGTGTGCTGGAATGACTTTTTAGTTTAGTGGTTACCACAGGAGTGGATTTGGCCTGTGGCTGTGTTTAAACCACTTTCTCAAGGATGCTGTGTTATTTCCCTGGAAGCAGGAGAACGCGTCTGACCTGTGAGCACAGTAATCAGTGTGGGTACAACCTCTGTGGCTCCTGGAGTATGCTATCCGGCTCATGAAGAGAGAGAATGATAACTATCAACAGCTGACATGATGGCAGAAGGATGAGCAAATAAGAAATCATTACAAATGCATGGAACTGTGAAATTTGACATATCCCTGCATGAAATCCCCAGTTCACTTACAGCCTGAGCTGTAAATATTTGGCACAGTTTAGCAAAAGAGAAAAGAATAAATTCATAACTGTTTTTTCCATGTTACCGATCGATTTGTGGTGAGTAATTCCTAATGCATGTCAGAGCAGCCTGTAGATTGTCAATGAGTACTGTTTCCTTGGGCCATGATGGGTCAATTCAGTAGTTAAGGTTCTACAGGGCTTGAGGCAAGTCTGCGTGTACCCAGTAGTAGTTGGATACACCATGAGATAGACGTAAAAGTCCAACAACATACTCTGCTCAGCTGTACAACGACAGAGCTGTTTCTGAGCATCCCCAAAGATGGAGACTCCCATTTTACAAGGAGTCATACAGAAAAGACATGAAGTATTTTGTACAAGTTACTTCTGGGGAGACTCCAACTGGACATGAGGTAAAATTTTTCACAAGAGCAAACAATCAGTCATTGGAATAATCTCCCTAGGGAAGTTGTGAATTCCCCAGCATTGGTCACTTTCAGGATTTGACTGGACAAGGTGTTGGACCATTTTGTCTAGATTGTGCTTTTGTCAGGAAAAGTTGGATCAGATGATCCTTGAGATCCCTTCCAACCTAGTATTCTTTTGATGTCTCTCAGTGACGGGAATTGCTGCTCACTGCTACAGGTGGTAGCTGGCTGGAGGCTTATGGAATTGTATTTAAGTGCCCCAAAATAGCGGTTGGATAACAGTTGAATATCTAAACTTTGCATGCCTGGTACTGCCTAACTCCTACTGACTTGTGAGCTGCAGAATGATGTGCTTTGGAGACTCTCGATCAGTGCCCATCTATGCGTTCAGGCATTGACACTTCAGCTGGCTATGGGAAAAAAGCTTTATCCTTGGTGCCAAAGATGAGACTAAAGAAAACGGGGTTAAAAATAAAACCAACATGCTTGGAAGGAGTGTCAGGAAGGGGTCTCCCCAGCTAACCAAAATAGCAAGCCCTTCATCTTCTGGAAAAAACATGATCTTTATTGTGTAGCACCCAGGCCTCCTGGAAGCACTACCAGGGGATACTAGCTGCTCACTTTAGACTTACTGATATCGAGGGAGTGACAGCTCTTCTGCACAAAAGTGAAGAGCTCCTCTGGAAGCAGTACAACTCTTCCGTGAGATGGTGATAAATATAGATAGCTTCTGGACTGGACTGGACTAGAGGGCTGCCAGCAAAAGTGACTTGCAGAGAAAATTTATGTTCTTTTGTCAATTTCCTAATCTGCAAGTTGAAAGTGACTTCAAGGCAATTCCAGACTGAGCGGGTCTGACAACAGAATCAGACAGACATGGCACAAGTCATTAACAGAATTGGAAAACAAAAATTGAAACCAGTTAGCATAATAGATACCCTTTTCTTGGCTGTGTAGTCCTTTTCTTCCCCACCCAAAAACCATGTCACTGATGACAGGAATATTTCTTAGACTGTTCTCATTCAGTATTACTGGTTAAATAAAACGAAAAAAAAGTGGGAATTTTTTATCTGACTACCTACCTGTTTCCTGGCTGTTCCATTTTTTTGGAGATGTATGTTTCAAAGAATACAGTAGCTGTGATATTGCATGCATTGTCCTTGCCTAGACATCACTTCAGTGACCAGTTGGCATCTACCACTGAGGCTGTTTAAACTGGTTGAGCATTAAAAATATTTGCAGTATTAAAGAAATGCATCAGGTCCTAGGAACAAACTAAGGTGGTGACCCCCCTTAGTTGATGCCACCCAGTTCTGCCTGCAAGCTACATCTTCACATCATTTCCAGGCAGTTTTTGCAGCCAGAAAAAAATGCAGAATGTAGAAGAACAGTGTCACTGATGTTCCCTTAAGACAAATTCAGGAATGCATGTGCCTGGCTTTTCTGATAGAAAGCTACTACCACAAGAAGGAAAAGGAAACTGCTGGCACCTTTGTGCTTCTTCTCAGCTGATACACCTTAGTTGGCTCTGATCCATGGCCCCGGCAAATGACTCTCTTGGCCACGTGCAATGGACATGTCAGGATCTGTCAGTACAGATGAGTAGGAGGTCTGGCACACACTCATTCTTCTCATTTGATCAGCTCTATTTGTTCACCTTTGCTCCCAGATGACTTGCTGCAGTCATGACACCGTAATTTACTTGAGAGCAAAGTTTACACCTTGTTCCAAGAGTTTGAGTGTCTGTTGTTTTCCACGTGAACAGTCAAGGCTTTCAGTGGTATTTTTAGAATATTGTGGTGTTGGAAAGTCCAGTAGTCCCAACCACTACAATCAGCCTAATGTTAATGTGTAAAAAAAACCCCCTCTTGGTGCCAGATTTTACAACAGCAAGGTACTATATTTAGCTTTGCAGGAGATAAGGATAATTCAGCCTGATACTTGAAGGCACAAGGTCACTAGCAGTGAGAGCTGGAAAGAAATGCTTCATGCTATGTGTAGCAATGTTTGATTGGGTAAGGACAGCATGCTTTGTCTGTAATTCCATTTCATCACCACATGCTACTTGTTACTACACGGGCTGAATACCAGATAGGGTTGACTAACAACTTCACCCACTGGGTCAGGTCTGTGTTTTGAAATGATTTTTCGGAATGCAAATCAGACTAATGACTTATTGAATCAAATTTACTCTACTTGTTACCTCAGAAAACCTTCTCAATTTTTTTAATTTCTATAATAAATTTGCCATAAAGCTCATATCTTGTTCTTTGTTCAGTATAAAAACTTAAGACCTTGTCATCTTGTCTTTCTGTAACACAAACTTGCTATTTCTAGCACAATCTTAACACCAGAACTCCCTCTTGGAGAAGACCTCACTCTGTAAATTCCCCTTCTACAGACAAACTGTTCTTCAATATTTATCTTCATTCAAGGTTCTAGGCAACAGAAGAGAGCAGCTTAGCTGAGCACTAAATGCAGAAGTCCTGGGCTTGGTTTTGAGCCAGCCTATCACCTAATTTCTGCCTCATTTCCATAATTTGTAAATGAAACTGGCAACAGTTCTTAGACTCAGTAATTATCAGAGAACAGTAAGAACCACCTACTACAGCTTGGTGTCAAGGCTGGGGTCACAGAATCACACAGAATCACAGAATTAACTAGGTTGGAAAAGATCTTTGAGATCATCAAGTCTTCGTGGCTGTGATGATATCACAGACCAAAAAAAGCAGCTCCTGGACACAAAAGTAGCAGAATGTCCTCCACTCACTCACTGCTCCATCCCAGTGTTTTCAGAGCAGACTGGCTACATGCATATGCTGTAGCAATTGGCCCTGAGTTTGTTTAGGTCTCATGAGTTATGTCTCAGGCATTAAGACATAAAGTTCAATTTTTAGTGGGGTAATTTTCTTGAGTTCAAAGTGATCTAAATAATGGCAGGATTGTTTTTGTGTTCTGACACTGAGGACATGCATACTATGGCTAGAGGCTAGAGGCCATGAACTACAGCAGAAGACAAAGCCTACTGCATAGCTAGGTAAGGCAGGGGAGACAAGAGCATCCATTAAAACTTTTGGGAGTGGCCTGCTGAGAGACCTGTCACTCAAACAACTCTGAGAAATCTTGTTGCAGTGATCCAAAGTGGACTGAGGTAACACTTCAATGATGTAGACACTTGTATGTGTAGTGCTCAGCTGGATTTCCTCCATTTAGCATAAATCTTTCACGGACACAAGTGTGCCAAGGATCTAAAGCTAAAGCAAATGCTTACAGCAGGAACCTCTCCAGGCTTACAGTCACAGTGAAAAAGCAGGAAAAACCCTCTAAACCCCACTCACCTTTGAAATATCTCTCTGTTTGCACAAGAAGGTAGGCTTTCTGAGAAGAATGTCTGGAGAAAACCGTGGCATGTCTCCTTCCCCATTTCTCTTGATACCTGCCTTGCACTGCAGAGGGGAAAACCAGAAGCCAGATGCTTGACTGTGACACTGATGCACCAGTGGGGTCTTGACCAGGGCAATATTCTACTGGGTTACTCACAAGCTGGTGCCAAGCTGCTCCTATGACAGTGGCATCAAGAAACTAACTTGTGAATAGTGCTCAATACTTCTGGAGTTGCCTTCCCTTTCTCCCTCTCTGCTTATCTCACATTTGCCTCAGACTCTTCCACAAAGAGCTGCCAGCTCTGAAGCTCAGCTAGATATGCAGCCTGTTCAGCCTGCCTATAATGCATCCTGGCTTATTCTGAGCTGCAGAAAGATTCACCTTTCTCTCCTTGGCATTTGTTACTACTTACAGCAAGGGCTGTTGGTACAAGTCTGGGGACCAGGCACGTAAAAGGCTGGAACACAGAGTCAAAAACTGAGGTTCCTTTGTCCTTAATCTGCCTCAGACATCCAATGGAGTGATATGCTGGTTCTGATTTATGTGTAAATCAACAGCAAATACTCTCACCACCCCTTGGGCCTCTTCCACTTCCCCGGTCTTCTCTGCAGAGACTCTGTGTGTATTAATTCCAGCTGGGCACATAAGTTCAGAGAGCCTGCATGGAAGGAAAATAGTGAAACAAAAGGAAGAGACATTCACTTTCAGTGCTGTTTTGTTTTGCTGCAGGAAGCTCAAAGACAGCCAGCCGTTCAGACAGCAGAAGCTACAGGTCACAGAGTGGGCACTTCCTACGAGACGGGAAGCCACAGCTCCCTGCACATGGGGCTGCGGCGGGATGCAGGCTCCATTCCCTGCTTTGGGCTTTTATTGCCGCAGCCGGCGCCACCGCGGCTCAAAGGCACGGCTGCAAAGGGCCAGGCATCCTGCTGCCACGGGAGCTGCTCAAACAGCAGCTCTGTGCTCCGTGGGTGTGCTCCAGCACAAGCCTCTGCCTGAATCAGGAAGAGCTGCACAACACCAGGAGCACTGGAAGAACAATCGCTGAGTACCGGAGGCATGTGGCTGAGCACGCGTGGGTCATGAATGGTGCTCCCATAGCACATTTATTGGGAGAAGAAAACAGCTATCAGAAAAACTACCCAAAACTTGTCTTCTTTAATGTATTTAATGAGCTATGTCGTACCTTTAATGTCTAGTAAAGTTACCAATGTTAAGGGCTGTCTGAGGAGAATATAACTATTTTTTTTTCATTAAATTGATTTAAAAATAAATGTCAGCTGTGCCAGCCAGCATTAATTTGTAGGTTATATCCTGTATTTATTACTCTTAGTGTAAAAGTTGTTTTTTATATTTCACAAATGCATTGGAAGCTCTGCATATTTACTCAATTGTAGGCCATTCCAATTGTTAACAAACTTAAGGATCTTCCAAATGTTGCTGAATTACAGTCTAAAGAATCACAGAATCACAGCATATTCTGCATTGGAAGGGACCCACAAATATCAAGTCCCAGTCTTAAGTGAATGAAGTAAATGGCCCATATGGGGTCTGAACCCCTGAACCCCTGTGTGTGAGAGAGACAGAGATCGAGACAGAAGGTTAGTACATAAAAGAGGAAAATCTAGCTCCTGGCAGAAAGTGTATGCAAATATAAATGTGTACATATACTTAGGAAAGTTTATATTCTGATTCTACTGTCTTTGTTGAAGGGAAAGCAAAACAGGGTCATCTATGACTCTAGTTTAGGAGTCCCAACACTCAAAAAGAATCAGTGCACCCTGAAACTTTTCTACTCTGTGCTGGTCAGTAAGGGTCCTTTGCCATCTGCACATCACACCAGAATCAGGACCGATAGAGGGTGACACAATATACACACCAGCTCTCCAGAGCTCATTTTGCTGCTGGTGCAACAATCCACAGGGAATAACTGCCAGAGATTTATTTATTTATTTATGACAATTTGGCTCCATATATCACAACTCATTTTGATTCAAGTGATATCATCACTTGCAATATTGTGATTAAAGCCCTCAATACACTGACATTCATTAATACAATTAATATTCAGAAATCTGGCCTTCATTTTCTACACCAAAATTTTTATACTGTCTTGGGCTCAGGAACCAGATGTGATATAATGTTTCTAATTTAGGCTTTTGAATAGTTTTCCCAAGACTAAATATGCTAACATTTCAAATAACTAAAAGTGTGAAGCTAAAACATGCAAATTATATATGAAAATATATGAAGAGACCAAACTATGGAAAGACCCCAATCTATCTTATCATTATGAAATGCTAGTGAGTGTGGTGGTGCAACAAAAAGGGAGAGGTAAATGACCTTTGAAAATTTCTAGGTTTTCCAATTGTTCCAAAATTGTTGAGTTGTTGCACAGCAGATAGGAGTCTGCTTTGATCTTGTGGTTTGTGATGGGAAGTGTATAACTGTCAGCAAGAAGAAATGTGGCCTAGTGGAGTGCTGAGATTCTAGCACACTGGTAAGAACCAGCTACAAATGGAACTGGCATGATCTCCAGGGTTGTGGGAAGAAGATGAAAACAGCATGGAGAGTTGTGTAGGAAAATTACAGGAAATTTGTTAATTACAGGAGTTATGGAGAGTGATTTTATATGAAGATTCATATATCCATTTACCTACTGAGCTGTGTTTCCAAATGGATGAATACTTATGAAAAACCCCTCAACTTTTTTTCAGTTAAGCTGAGGTGACTGGAACAGCTCGTATTATTTCTTATGTAAGTTCATTCAGTTCTTGTTAAGCCCAAGGGGTTACTTCATTACCCAGTAAAAGAACATACATATTGTTCGGAATAGCCTAAATTTGTTTCTAGTTGGAGTAGGTTCACTGAAAGAAATAAAAAATAAAAAAGCATTTCAGAAAACAGTAATTTTAGGAATTGCTTAGAAAAGGTGCCTGCTAAAAAAGACTACATCTTTTAAGTTGCTAAAAGATTTCAAATTGGGAAAGATTCAAGTAATTTCTGAATTATCAGAATTTTTTCAAGAGCTGTTTTACTTAAAAAAGAAAAGCCACCAAATCACTTCACTAATTTATTGTATTTGGAAAGGACTACACAAGTACATCACTCTGTTTTCATCTTGCCCATAAGCACTTTGTTTCTATATCAGTTCTGCATTTTATAGAGCTGCAAAGGAGCTGGGGTAATCCAAGTGAATTATTTCACCTACAGAGCATGAAACACACTAGGAAAAATTCCCGTGGCATATGTAGGCTGCTGTTCAGTGTCCAGTCCCTTCTTCTCACTGCTGCCCAGAGCAAGAGGCACACCTACAGAAAAGCTTTAAAGGTCATGATCCTAACTTAAAACAACTGTGCTGGGTAGATCATGCTACCCTGCCCATTCCCCTCTGTAGCCATTTATTCTGGGGTCAAACACATTTCAAGTGGTCCCTTAAATTCACAACTGGTTTGTATAGCCAGGCTGTCACAGAGCAGCAGCAGCAGATAGATCAATTTGATTCCAGTCTGTTGGACTTAAAGGAGAGTTGGACACAGTCCATCCACATGATGCTTGCATTTTAAGTGGGATATCTGCTTCAATAAACAATGTTCTGTGTTTGCTAAATAGGCTGGATTTCAGCTCAGGTGCCCTGACTGAAGCATAGTCAGAATTCAGCCCCACCTGGAGCGTGAGGGCTTCAGCACAGAGACTGGCTTTTGGCTTAAATAGACAATTTCTGCAAGAGATGAGAACTCTGCTCTTCGTTGAGGCTGATGGAAGAGCTCCACATAAATTTAATAGCCCTAGAACAGGCTGTAAATTTTTTTTTTTTGTGAAATTTTTAATGTCCACTTCTCTGTACACAGCATTACCTTTCCTATTTCTTATTTCTTGTTTGCATGTGCCTATTTAAGAGCCCTTCACAGACTGGACAAGAGTGAGACAGAGGAGAAGTGACTAGAGTTATTAATCAGTTTTGGGGTATTTCTCAAGTCCTATGGTGAAAAAAAATTCCAGTTTGTATTTGTTGTTCCATACTTCTGATCTGTAGTCATCAAGCTGAAGTATTTGCCTTACATTGCTAAATAAAAAGATATTCAGAAAGCTTTGCAGTTTGCTAGTCACTGTTTCATGAACCACTTGAACATGAGAAAAGCTAGCTTGGTGTTTGCTTGTATTAAAAATGCAGATCATTTTCTTCCTGGGGACTTTTACATGCTGATAAAATGGATATTTCTGTGTTTTCTTTCAATCATTCCAGTGGTTTCCTTGTCATCTAGAGTGTCTTTCCTAGGACAAACCTAGTAATTTTCCACAGCCTTTTAATTTGCAGAAATGTTGTTTCTAGGCCTGACAATCATTTCCCTTATTCATAAAATTAATCAAAGAAAACACAAAAAAATTAGACATTTTACCAAAACACAATGAAGAATAGATAAAATAGTATATTATTGAAAGATTAATGGTAACATGACGTATACCAATCAATTGTAGTACAAATTTATGACATAATAAACTAAACATCAAAAACAGTAACTCAGTATTGGGGGATTATATTTTGCTGAGCAAGTGCAGAACCAGAGGTTCTTTCAGACTGAAAGCATGTGCAGAGATTCTGTCTTCATCTCTTCTCAATGAGATTATTTGGAGTGTTGGTTGTAGGGCACGGGAGAGCAGTGGGTAGAATACTCTGTGGTGTGGGAAAAATGAGATTGACAGGAACGAAAGGCTTCAAGATTCAGATGGATGTTTTTGTTCCCTGCTAGCAGCTCCTGGTTCCAACCAAACTGTGTGACTCGGCTTAAGTAAGATGGACTGTGGTCTCAGTGACTTTGATCTCTCCTATCTCCTGAGGTCTTACACAACCTTGAGATGAGGAGAAAAAGGGACTGCTGTTATCAAGGGGAGTTACCCCTACTACTGATGAAAAAATGCAGAATTTGGCAAAATGAGGGGGTTTGCTTCAATTCCTGAAACAATTCCTTCTTTGTGGTGGTTGAAGATATGTGTTGCCAAGAAAATGTCTTTCTTTATACATATAAGAAATCTTTCAGACGCTTGGTCATCTGATACTTACATAACAAAAACCCAGATGTAGCTTTTATTAAAGTGGACTTTCCTCTGATAACATTTAGAACTAAAGGATAATGACCACTATTTGCAGAACTCTTTCAATTTCTGAAGGAAATCAGGGTGCTTTCTGAACATAAGGAACCGATCTTGTGGCAAAAGGGCAATCCTTAAAGAGGGGTTTTTGTTTTAAGCTGATTTCTTCAAACAGGTGTAAAAGAGATCAGCATTGTGACTGTCTTTTGTCCTTATCTTCTAATATGTATGTACTTTTAATTAATTTGAAAAAAAATGGTTTCAAAGGGAAGAAATTTATAATTATATCTAAAATTTGTGTCAGTTTAATGGACAGTAAGTCTCTTATTCTTGTTTAAGTGCCACTAAGTGAATACACAGGAGTACTCCTTTCATAGCCAGAGCTGTAGTCATCCATCAACAGTCATTCAATGAGGATGGAATAAATCTTCTTTGAGTGTAGCTATTTAATTTTTAAACTTTTTTTTCCCAATCAAATGAAAACATATTTTGAAATCTATGTCTGTTTTCTTGTTATTCCCACTGGCAGGCTTAGCATTGAATAATTCAGCAGACTGAGTAGCCTCTGCCAAGTATAACCTCAAATCCCCAGACCTTCTAAACTCAATTTCAAGTTTCTCACTTCAAGCAATACATTTAATAAATTATGTATTTTCCCTTCAAATATGCATTTTCCAATGGATTGCAAGTAGCCAAGACACCATCCCTTGATACTATTCATTTTCATATTAAAGGAAGAAAAAAAGCTGAATAGGGTGTAAATATTCCCCTAACCAAAAGCCTTACTGTTGGTTTTGTTGTTTTGGTTTGGTTGGTTTTTTTTTTTGTTTTTTTGGGGGGTTTTTTGGGGGTTTTTGTTTTGTTTTGTTTTGTTTTTTAAGTGAAATCTAACCCTGGGAAAATGTGACTATACAGAAAAATTATTCTGAGTTCCTGTAATCTGTACTAGATACTATTGCATGAAGAAAACCAGAAGTAAACATCTAATTAAGTGTATAATCATCTCCTTGTGTAATTTGCCAAAGATATAATTTATTCTAAAATTACTGAGAAAAGTACAGAAGAAGGAATAATCAACACAGACTGGTAATTAGGTCTGTGTCCTCTGGCATGTGGCCTGTTATATTTTAGACCAAAAGTGCATCTGAGATGCACATTTTTGATGCAGATCTTGACTGATTACGATCTCGCCAAAACTCAGGGTGTTTGGCTCATGGTGTTGGCAGAACCCAGCGGAAAGGGTACAGCTGTGTCCTGCATCATGATCAGATTCCTACATCTGTAAACACTTATGGGATTTCAGATTGAATTTTAGCCTTATCATACTCTCATGGATACATACCACAGAAAGCAATTAAGATGTTGGGAAATCTAAGTGATTGTAAAGCTTCAGGGCTTGTTAAAGCTGCTTGTTATCCTCCTCAGGAGAAGGAAACATGGGGGAAAATAAAACTATTAAGAGCTGCCATGACCTCTTCTGACCTCTCATCTTTTGCTTCTGAAGGAGCAATGTAAGAAAGATATTAAGCTATTAAAGAGCATCCAAAGGAGTGCAACAAAGACAGTAAAGGGCCTTGAGGGGAAGCTGTACAAGAAGAGGCTGAGGTCACTTGGTCTGTTCAGCCTGGAGAAAAGAAGACTGAGGGGAGACCTCATTGCAGTTCTTCATGAGGGGAAGAGGAGGGGCAGGCACTGATCTCTCCTCTGTGGTGACCGGTGACAGGGCTCTAGGGAATGGCCTGAAGTTGTGTCACGGGAGGCTTAGGTTGGATACTACAAAAAGGTTTTTCACCCAGAGGGTGGTTGGGCACTGGAACAGGCTCCCCAGGGTAGTGGCCACAGCACTAAGCCTGACAGAGTTCAAGAAGATTTGGGCAACGCTCTCAGGCTCATGGTGTGACTCCTGGGGATGTTCCTGTGCAGGGCTGGAGATTGGACTCAGTGATCATTGTCAGTCCCTTCCAACTCAGAATATTCTACGATTCTGTAACTCTGTGATGCAAGTGACTGCATTAGTAACAGGCAGATGCCCTTGTAGGTGGATCAATCCATTGTCATTCGCATCACAAGTGGAAGTAGAGCAGTGATCTAATCTACAGAAGCTTTAATCAAACATCTTGCCTTCGTCTTCTCCCCCGAGATTTCTGCTTTATTACCTTACCAAATTAACTTTGAAGGTATAACATGACATTCTAGACCCTACCCAGTGTCTGCAAAGCAGTTGTTTTCCATCTTGAAATGCTCTAGTGGTGGGAGTCAAGGGCAACAACATTTTGACATCCTTAAGTAAATAACACCTTGTTCTTCCTTAGAATAATGCTCAGATAAACAAAGATCTGATCATTATGCTGGGCGCTTAGTGGCCATATCTACAGAATGTATAGAAATGATAAAATCTGGCATCATGTTCTACAAGAGGTATGTTCTCTCACTTATTCTGAGCACTACTTATGTACATGACACAGCAAGATCACTTACAAGGCAAAATACTACCCTGCATCTACCCTAAATATCTGTGATGAGAAATGGCCCCTAGCAAGATTACTAGGACCACTTGTACAGGAGACACCTTTTGAAGGGACAAGAGATCATTGTCTTGACACATGGGAGAAGAGGTTTTGGAATCGGTTTCTTGAAGGAATGTGATTGGAAAGGTGCCTTTGGCAAAGGGGATAAAAGAAATCTAGAAACACTAAAAGCTAGAGAAACAGTCAGAAGGTCTCCAAGGGGGCAATATTCTCTGGAAACAGAAAACCCAAAGCTGCCTTATATCAGCTATTTGACAGATTGGCTGGATGTTGCATCTGGAAAATATTGCAGGAATTTTCACAAAAGCTTTAATTTTCCTTAAAAACCATTTTTATTTTAGGCTCTCACTTTCAGTTTGTTTGACTGCACTAACAATTGCAACTTTGTCCCATCTGAAGAAAAAAAAAAGAAAAGAAAAGAAGAAGAAAACTCTTAATTGTCCTTTGCCTTTATTTATAACTTTCAGGTTCATTTGAGAAATACTTTATGTGGTAATGCGAAATAAGTGGCCACTTATCATTTCTGAGAAGAGCCACTTGAGTTGACTCAGCTGATTCAGTCCTGTGGTACTTCATGAAATAGGAAACAAATTTTTCAAACTAGCACAACCATTATAATTTGCTGCTTGTTTGGAAATACCTGCTATCTTTCTTAAGGCACTTTGTAATATCATAAAACCTTCTGTACTCTCTTGAGAAATGTGTTTCTAAGGTCATATGAACTGAAAAACAAAGGACTGCATGAACCCCATTTTGGAGGAGGAAACCCTATGTCTGGAATAACAAATATTTTCATAACCTCAAGACAGGCAATATTCAGAAATTGAAAAGGACAATAGAAGAAGAAGTGGAAAAAGGGATCAGAAGCCACTGAAGTTTTTACTGCCTACATATAGTAACATGGGTCTTCATTCCACCAGTCCACCTCTCTCTGTTTTGTTAATCTGTTGGTCATTAAAGCTGAAATAACTACTAAACCTTCCAGAAGAAGTGATTGTTACACAGCTCTGTGGGGGTGCTGCTCTGAACAGATCCTCTCCTAATGGGCCCCTGATGCAAGTCACTACCTCTGCAGGGCAGGCTGCCTGGGAGACTTCTGAAATATCATTAAAAATTTTATCTGCTCCTCCCACTTATCAATATGAAATTTTTATTGCTTTCAGAACTAGCTGTCACATTAAAGAAAATACAATTCTCCTCCAGGTTGCTCTACTGTTTGGATGGACTAATAAATACACATTTTAATTACCATACCTGATGCATCAAACAGTATATGGAAAGTGAATTAGTATTAGAGGATAAATAAACTCACGTGCATCCTCATCTCTGGAGAGATTGTTAGTGGGTTGCTCTGGATTGGCCTTGAGATTAAATAGAGCTCTTTCAATTAAGCAAACAAACTGCAGCTAAAGAATCCACTGCAACTAAGTCAACACTAATTACTCGAACATAAAGTGTTATAAAGGAAATAGGGAAGGTGAAAAGGGGGAAAAAGGTAAACAAAGAACATGCTGATCTGCTGCATTTCTCTTTTGCATACCTCCAGAACTACACGAGGCCCTCAAAGAACCTGCTAGCATGTGGAGAAGGAGCTGTAATACATGCAACCACTTGAGTGGTTACCTTTCACATTCGGAGAACAGCCTAGCTAATCAACAGGGACAGCATTATACAGTTAGCTCTCAGGACTCAGTGCATGCTTCTGTGAAGGATGAATGTGTAGGCACAGATGAACTACACTCACATTTAGATTTCCCCAAGGAGAGGATTTGAGGAAAGCTTTAAAACCTTCTCCATTATCTCTGCTACGATTCAGCTGAGCACCAATTTGCATTTGCCTCCCTCACCCCAGGGCAGTACTGCACCTTCTTTCCAGTGGCTTCAGAGCCACTGGGAAACTGTAACACTGGGGAAAACCTCTGTCTTTCCCTGGCACTGGATGTGAGCCTGGATACACTCCCTGATCTAGAGGGTCCTGCATGGGGGAGTCATCTCACTGGGAAGAGGCAAATCCCTGCTGTCTTTCCTTTACGGGAGCTGTGCCTGCTGCCGGAGCTGCCTGAGCCCCCAGCAGTCACACAGGGATACTGGCACTGTGTGAGACCTGCAGGAGTCAAAGAGGGCAAGTGACAGGCTGAGCACATCAGGACTTCCATGAGGCCATAAAAACACACAGCATGAACACCCATCACCGGCCCCTGAGACTTCAGAGAGTGTCCCCCTCTAGAGAGTCTCTCCCTCTTCCAAGTTCAGAGATTGGAAACCCGGAGGCATGGAAGAAGCTAGAGAGAGCACAACAGCCTTAAAGCAGGTCAGCCTTAAAGCAGCTTAAAGTAATCATTGAGCCTTATATGTTATTTTATATATATATATATATATATATATATATATATATACACAGAAGATTCATATACACAAGTTATTGGTCCAAGAAAGATGTGTCAACAGTTTAAATCCAGTTGAAAGAGAAGGTAAGAGTTATAATCTGACCCTCTTGTCTCCACAGTTTGAGGGAATCAAGGAAAGACAAGGGAAGGTGGAGGACTGGGGCAGAAGTGGGTGGAGAGGCCTTAACCTGCAGAGGCACCATATAGTGTGAAAACTAACCTAGGAGATACAGGAGTATGTGACAGAAATTACCAATTTCTGTTTTTAACTCACAAACAAGTTGAAAGAAATAACTATAAAGGCAGAAGCAGGTAGGAGAAAAGGGCCAGCAGGAGGATTTAAGAAGGAGGCAAGAAAAGGGAGTGTGTCCTCAAGCCAGGGATAAGGAACAGTGTGCCCAGCATGTGTGGGAAGCAGCACATGCATGGGTGACAGATACGGCAAAGGGAAAAACCATTCCCAGGCCAAGTGTAGGAGATTTGAGCAGTGCTGTTGACAGGCAATTGAAGAGGAGCCAGTGCTATTCTTCCACACTTAAGACTACTGCGACTTTGTTTGTTACACTTTGACTTCCTTTTTGAAAGTTTGCATCTGTTTGTTTTCTCCTTCTGTGTGCCAAGTGTATAGTGGCATTTTACACGACGCTGTTGTCCACTGGGAAAAGGCCTGAGAGGCCTTGCACAGAGCCCAGGCTCAGTCCTGGCGTGCCCATAGGGGCTGACACCTGAGTCATGCCTAGTCTGGGACCCTTTCAGCCCAGGACAGTCACTTTTCTCCACGAAAGCAAAATAGTGGTGCTATGGGAATAGGAATCCAAATGTTTCAGGAACTGCTTGAAATTTTTAGGAGTTTCATAGAACAACTGGATAAAAACCAAGCAAGTAGATCACTCAGTTCACTGAAAGTCTGTTACTTTTTACTCATTATGCTAACTGGATGACTGAATTACTGCAAAATTAATGAAAATTGTAGTAATTTTTCAAAATGACTGATTTCACTTGCAACTCATCCAGATGTGCTGAGAATATAAAATTGCATGGGGACCATTTCTGCAATGGTAAGCTGTATGAAACATAAATTGTTGCCAGAGTCCCTCCTCTTACACAATGAATTAGACAAATAACAGCTGAAAACAACTAAAAAGCAGACAGCACATCAGTGCCTCCTTTCTCGTCTTGGACTAGCTTAACATTTGATTTCACGTTGGAAGGAATTTTTATGCTACTCTAGATCTGCTATGATGCAGAAAGTTGTTGTTGAATTGTCCTGAAACTCCCCCTGAAATCTCAGGTCAAACCCCAGAACACTAGGAACAGCCAAAAGCTTCGGGGGTGGGGAGGGAAATGGGGAAAGAGAGTGTTCCTGTGTGCAACATTCTGCTTCAGCAGATGCAAAGTTACATGATATTAAATTGTTTTTCACTCTTTAGCTCGTGAGGAAGAAGAAAAGCCCACTCTCAAATGTCTTGTGGCGGAATAAGCACAAGAGGAGGAGATTTTGCATCCCCTGCACGTTCTTCACCCATTTCCCCTTCTGCACTCCACCACCATTCTGCTCCAGCCCCTCTGGCTCAGCAGTTGGGTGAGATTAAAGGTTTGCCTTGAAGTAAGCAGAAGCTTGTCTGTAGGCGAGGCTTTGTGTCATGAACTTGCACGTTACTGCAGTAGATAAATAAAAGCCAAGAAATTCAAGTGTATGATTGAAGAAAGGACTTATGTTATAGTCAAGTACATATTAGAAAAGGAAGTACTTGGATAAATATTTAAGTAAAGTTCAGAACTCCTGCTTGCCTCCTGTCAAATCCTGAAAGTACCTAAGCTGCTGGACAGGCTTGCTAGTCAGGTTATCTAAGGAAAAAGTCCATGAGATTGAACGTTGACTATAATTTCACCTAATCATAGCTTTTGAACCCTTGGAGAATTCACATTGTTCTTGGAAGATGACTGGAGCTTCAAATATAGTTTTTTTCCTATGGGTTTTGGGAAAAGTTGAAGAAAATGTAACACTCAATCCTAATAGAAAGCCAGAGGAAGAGGCTTAGATACTCAAAACATCTGCAACGATTTGGTAGTTATCACCAGTTCACGTGGGAATCCCAACTCTACACTACAGTCCCTGCCCAGCTAAATCCCACCCTGTATATTCTTCCACCATATCCTCTGGTGATGATCCACCCACCAAATATTTTCAGAGTATACCTTGCACACCCACAGACTAACAAATTCCTTCCTAGGACAGCTGTGATGTTTATCAAGAAGTATGGCCAAATGGGGACTGGTGCCATAGCCCACTTTTAATCAATCACACTAGCTTAGTATCATCACCTTTGCCCAGCAAGTGATGGACAAGCAGGGATGCATTTTAGGAAGTGGTCTGTTTTCCAGATTTTTCTATTAGTTGGTTTTAAGTGGCAGTTCATTGAGCAAATGTCAGTGAAGCTAAGTCCTAGGAGACTTTAGGAAACTCCTCTCTTTCCTGGCTGCCTTGAAGGCCTTTTGGAAGCAGCCATTTGTCAGAGACTGAGAGTGATATAAAAACCAGACAGCGAGTGTCGGAAAGCAGCATCTCAGCTGATTATCATAGTCCCACTGTTTCTATGACTTAATGTCAGCTGAAAAGAAGGTTCTTGGTGTGTAGAAGTGGTTCATGCCCATTTCTTTTCATATTCTTGGTAGAAAGGTCAGGCAGAGCTCTTGAAGCCTGGCCATGAAATTTTTACAGTGATGTTCTGGCAATTGGCAACCTCATTACTAACCGATATTGTTTCATTAGCAGTTGTGTTATTACACAGACATACAACATACATTATACCTTTGTACATATATTTAGCATAGAAAAAGACAGCTTTAAATATCAACTTTTCTGTGTTTTTTTTTTGTTATAAATGGAAACATCAATTACATACATCCAGACTCTGTCTGTTGCTCTGACATTAAGGTCACAGGCAACTTCAAAAATGTGTGAAGTATGTTAAGAATTTTCCCAGACAGATTAGGTATATGCTTACATTTTCTAAACCTACTCTTAACCCTCTTTTTCAAATCTCCTTTTCCAGGAACTCAATTACAGCGTGAACAATAGTTTGATTATAACTGCTGTAACACAATGACCTGTGTTACATCTTGGTTTTGTGTTGTTTCTTTTGGTGAGCTCTGGAGTAGAGAGTAATTTAATACAGAACCTTAGGGGCAAATTTTGTCATGTGACTAGGAGGATGCCTCTAAATGCACTCACTCACTCACTCACCACAGAACTGTATGTATGGCATGATTTTTTGAAAAACAAGTATTCCTGTTTCTGACAAGCCATGCGCTCTGGCAGGGAAACAAAGCTATCTGCTGTGTAGAAAAGCAGGAGGGTGTCTACAGGCAAGCCTGACCTTTCTGTATCATCTCCTTCATAGCAAAATCTCTAAACAACTACATTTCTGAGGCCTTCTGAAAAAGCAAGTGCAGTTTTGCTGGCATTCTGACTTATCCTGGTTGTTCCCTGGCTGTGCTTTTGTTGCGTTTGCATCGCAGTGGACTAGGAACAAAAGAGGAAGCTTTAATTCACTGATCCCCTCCTACTGCACAGAATTACAGGCTAATGAGGCACAATCTGTAACACCATGGAAAGGCCCTCCTGCACACACTGGTGTTACATTTACTTATGTAAGCAGGTGCCCACCCCAGATACACTGGAAAAAGGATTAAGTACTGCCTAAGACAAATAGCTTATTTGCAAAGGGTGTAATGGAGATAAGCGCTGTCTCAACAGAACCGAAACTTGTCAAGCATAATTTAATACAGTATTTTTTTGTGCTATTTTGCTATTCTTGTACTTCTGAATTCCCTCTGACACAGTAAGCTGTGTCTACACTGCTGGAGAGGGCAACACAGAAAGGCTACAGATACATGGCTGGTCACCTTAGGAGCCTGATAAACCAGCCTGCCTGAACTCTGTGCTATAGTGACTGCTTTTCAGTTGTTTTGTAGGTTAAAGAACTTCAATGCAAAACTCACTCCAAAATCTTTTGATTGTGTCACTCTCTGTGCTGTCAGCATAACCCCATGTACAATCCAGATTTTGGTCCTAAATGGAGCAGAACAGATCCTCTGAGGCTATAGCTAAGAGATGAAAGCAGATATCGTGTCACAGCAATACGTGAAGATTGCATTAAACGTGTGCAATTAAGCAGTAGAAAACTTGCCATGGGAAAATAATAATAATAAAAAAGTTACATTTTATGCATGGTGCCTATCCAGTAGTACATATCTGAATTTTGCATGCATTTTCATATGAGGCTTTCCTACATCAGTGAGGCATAGCTCTCCACACCTTCAAGATCAAATCTCTCATCTGTATACACTACACAGAAATTTGGACACAACAGTCAAACTACCATTTCGTTCAGCCATTCTTATGTCCTGGAAAAGTACAAACAAAGGAGGACATATAAAATTAACTGCAGTTTCAGCACAATGTAGTTTCAGTAACTCTACTTAATTGTTCTGGAACCACAGTAACAATGTTATATGGCCTACCTTAGAGATTTGCTGTCTGCGTAATCTCGTGATCTCATGTTGTAAAATTCATAGTATTTTTGTTTTGTGCTGTTTTTTGTTGGTTGCTTGACCATGTAACTGTGGGTATTCTTTTTGTAACTGACTAGGATATCATAGAATCATGCAATGCTTTGGCTTGGAAGGGGCCTTAAAGACTATCTAGTTCCAAACCCCCAGCCGCTAGACCATGTTGCTCAAAGCCCCATCCTTGAACACTTCCTCACCACCCTCATATTGAAGAAATCTACCCATTTGCCATGGTAAACTGAAAATTTGAAACTCTCTTCACTGCTTCTCTATGTCTGAACAATTTTTCAGAAGTCTCTAATGAGCATTTGGGGTGGCAGTGACTGCTAACAAACTCTGTAATGAGCATTTGGGATGGCAGTGACTGCTAACAAACCTACTCATCTATCTATTGGTTTGCAAATGATTATGTTCATTTCATCTGTGAAAAATATAAACATTTCAAATTTTATTTTTTAGCCCCAATATGGAAAAATACGGCCATATCAAAGAATATCAAAAGTGTCTTGCAATATTACTTTGTCAGAATATTTCATTTTGCTCCTTGTTCACACACAAGTCCATCAGATGCTGCACAGGTATGTTTATGAAATCTTAGAGAAAGGGTCCAACAGTTATTTACATTCCTGTGAAATGTTTTGATTTCCTTAAATCACTACTTCCTAACACAGTGGTTTTCTAACAGATATTTTTCAACATTTTTCACTCTTGGTTCCCAAACATTCTTTATCAATGTCTGTTGAACTTTTTACTCCTATACTTCTTTGGAAATTACATTATTTTTCTTTGTCTAGTGCTTGGTTATGATTTAGGATGTTTTTCTAGTTGACATGGCTTATCAAATCAAATCAAATCAAATCCAATATTGTAAAAAAATGTTATTCCAGCTTGCCTGTACCTTAGGATTTCTAATCCTCTTAGTTAATGAGTGCACTGCACTTTTTTTCTCTAAACCTCTTTCATCCTTTATTTGGAAGCAAGGCAATAGTGCTGTTTTTTGGGGGATTAGAAATTCATCTCATAAGTACGTATACTTGTCATTTAATCACCTGTTGATGCCAATGAGAGCCAGTTCTAGCAATGTTTGGTCAGAAAGTTGCACATTAGAGTGAACAGGGCAAAAGAAAGTATACTCCTGCTGTTCTGTAGTCTTTGATTTGTCCAACCTTTGCTTTCAAGTATTTTCCAAAAACAAGTCATGGTTGTTATGTAAAGACCAGACTTGGCTCTTGGCTAAATAGTTTGGAGCTTGTTTTTTCGTTTCCTGCTCCTGCACTGTAATTTGTAATTGAATTGAAGGAAGGTTTGCCAAACAGCAGTCACATGGAGAAGATTTGCATGCTTCAGCTGATCTTTAAGTCTAGCAGGTTCTCAGAGATGTTGAACTGTCTGTGCAAACGTGACTAAGAGAGATAAAACTCTCATTGCTGTAATGGGAGCATACAGTGTGCCTCTTTCCTTCCCTATGAGGACATTCCTCCTTACAAGTTTCTGAGTTTCAGCCCTGAAGTGGTCCACTGTCCCCTGTCACAACACCACATAGAGCTGGGAAGTAAGGGATGGGTCTGGAGGGTAGCAGGCTCACCTTTCACAGTGCACCCAACTTTCCCTGTGGCCTGCTGCACTGGCTGCATGGGACCAGTGAGGAGCTCCTGGTGCTCTGCTGGCACCACCAAGCTTCATCAGCTGCAGCAGGACACAAGGAGATGGAAGTTAGTCTCTAAGCTTATTATCAGAAATGAAACGTGGGAATTTCTCAATGCCAGTTACTTCTGGGCAGAAGACAACTGTGGCAAAAGCAGGGAGGAAAAGCATCTCTCAGTCCTCAAATAAATAATTCGTTGTCCCATTCACGAAGGCACATATGAACCACCCTTCCTAAGTTTTCCAATCTGAATGAATTTAGAATAAAACTAATTCAAGATTCCTTACCTCCTCCACAACTTTATGCAGCTTTGCTCCTTCTTTGTGTTTAGCCATCATTTATGTTTTGTCCTCATACACTTTGCTTTTGAGAGTGATGACATTGAAATGTTTGGTGCCGCAAGGAATTGTTTTGCCAGAAAGTGCGTTTGGGGAGAATGGAAACTATTTCTGAAGTTGGATCTAATGCAAGCAGTTTGCTTTTGAATCCATCAGCTGAAGTCAAAGAGTTGTGTTGCACAAAAAAAAAAAAAATTGAAACATGTTTCTGGGTAATTTTTCCAAGAATTTCAGCTTCTGGTTTTGAAACAGATCTGATTTTACTGGCTAAAGTATCTTCCCAAAAACTCTTAAGTATTTTATTTTCAATTGTTCAGTGTTTTAACTTAGCAGAAAATGATGTTAGACAGTTATTTCTTAAAAAAAAAATGAAAAAAAAAGGTCCAGTGTGAACAGCCTGAACCACTTGGGATTTTTCAGCCTTAGCTTGGCTTCCTGGAGAAATACAAGCTTACATGTGTGCTCTGTATAACTGTGTGCCCCTAGACTGAGCACCATCAACTTTTTTTGTAATCACTATCTGACTTGAAGCTGTCATGTCTGGACTCCAGGTCAGATGCAAAGATACTAAACTTTCTGCAAATTTCATAAGTAATGAGAGATGAGAAAGAGACTTAGGCTCATTACAATGTAAGATGGGTTAGGAAGAAGAAGTAAGCATCATGATGACCTCAACTGAAACCCCATTTTGGGCAGCTGCACAGATTTAATAAGGCAGCAAAGATGAGAGCTGTTAGACCTGCCCTTCATGAGCTGCCATGGCTCCTGCTGCAGTGTGGCATCGATACATTAATACCATCCATATCCTTTGCATGCTCCTCACCTGCTTTTGGTACAAGATACCAAGCAACATGCTTTTCTTCCTCCAGCACAGTCTGTGAGTATCAGTCCATGGAGTATTGTGATTTACAGGTGATGAAAACCATGCCATTAGGAACAGGAACTGAGATAGATCCTTGCTTCCCCTGTACCAATTCTCTCAAAATAATTTACTGTGCTTCCTTGGTTAGATTTCATTATTTCAAGACAATCTGGTTCAGCTACTTGTAGGGAAGGATGATTTGCTTGTATGAGTTGGTGAAAAGACAGAAATTAATGGAATTCTTTTAAAATGTCAGTCGTCTTCATGGCAAAATCCAGAGGAAAACAGACAGCTTTTGATGACTTTCCCAAAACCCTGGTTCTCAAACAGCTCTGGAGTTCACATCATACATAAAATCCTCCATGTCAAGCAAGACTTGAGGGTATTGTTTTGGCTGCATAAAAAGAAAACTAACCACGTGGCATTCCATACTTGCATGGAAATGTGGCCGCATGTTTGCTTTCGTGATGGAAAACTGCTTTCCTAATCAGCACAACCATTTCCATCATGGAACCATTGTGCTATTTTCCATTCAAGGGAATCAAGTCACACTGACTCTTTTCTAACAGCTTAAAGATCAGCAGAAACAACGAAGAGAATTGACCTTATGTAATCCTAAACTGATGCCTGGGATTGAAATCTTGCCCAGTGCTCCCATGCCAACTTCAGCAAAACAAGCTCTTTCAGGAGGCTATGCTTCTATCCTTTTTTTCAGATGCAGTTTTGAGGCAGGTGACAGTGACTTGGGTTATGCACGATTTTATTATTATTCTGTATTTATTCGTGGTTTCAACAAAGGGAAAAAATACCCTTCCTTTAATTTGGGTAACATTAGGCAGGAAAAAAATTCTTTATATCATGTTCAGTGAAAATATGTTCAAAAATAAACTGTGCTCTTTAGCCTTTGGCTGTTAGCATGTTTCAAATTGTTTGTTGCATGGACTAACCAACAGAACTACACCCATAAGCCCTTCTCTGTCCCAGTGGCAATTAGATTTAGCTTTGTCAACAGGAAGGAATTTTTGCTAAATCTTTGTGGCTCTCCTGTACTGGATAAAAATTGTTCTTATGTCTGTGTTCCTAACCAGGTAGGAAGAATTCTGTGAAGGGCTGGGTTTGGATTGAGTTAAATACCAGTGAACTTCTGTGTTGTGCAGATGGAGACAGCCCCATCACATTCACTCATTAAAAAAACAGTGAACTGCAACCATGTGCAGTTTGACTGCCACTAGAACAAACTTTATTCGTGTGTAGAGCTGGATGCCTTGTGGAAAAAGCATCCTCCACATGCTCTAGGAAAATGGAATAATTTCTCAGCTTAATATGATCCATCACTATTTTTTTTCTACTATCAACACACCTGCAGAACACCTAAACTTTTATTTGGATGGAATTACCATTATTTAGGCTGTAGTTATTGTATCTACAAATGTGGATGTTTGCTGTGTTTGCTGCTGTACAAGCTGAATAGAAGGACAATGAATTGACAACCTGCTGTGTTGGGTTTGCATGGCCAAGCTTTGGTAGCAGGGGGGCTACAGGGTGGCTTCTGTGAGAAGCCACCAGAAGCTTCCTCCATGTCCAGCAGAGCCAATCCCAGGTAGCTCCAGGATGGTCATACCACCGGCCAAGGCTGGGCCAATCGGATATGGTGGGAATGCCTCTGAGATAAAAGATTTAAGAAAAAGAAGTTAAAAAAAAAGTTATTGGGCAGATGTAATTGCAGCCAGTGAAGAGCAGTGAGAATATAGGAGAGGAACAGCTATTCAGACCCCAAGGTCAGTGGAGAAAGAGGGGAGGCTGAGACTCCTCTGTTGTCTGTGGTACAGATCATGGTGAGGCAGCTGTGCCTCTGCAGCCCATGGAGGATCACAGGGATGCAGAGATCCACCTGCAGCCATGGAGGAGCCCATGCTGGAGCAGGTGGATGCCTGAGAGGAGGCTGTGAACCCGTGGGAGGCCTGTGTTGGAACACAGTCCTGGCAGGGGCCTGCAGACCCATGGAAAGAAGAGGCAACAGTGGAACAGCAGGGGTCCTGGTAGGACTTGCAACCTTGTGGGTAATCCATGTTGGAGCAGCCTGTCCTTAAAGGACACTACCCTGTGGAAGAGAGACCCACATTGGAGCAGTTTGTGGAGAACAGTTTCTCAAAGGATGGACTCACCTTAGAGAAGTTCTTGGAGAACTGTGAAGCAGTTGTGTGATGAACTGACCATAACCCCCAATCCCCACGTGCCTGCACTGCAGGTGGGAAGGAGGTAGAGCTGAGGAGGGAGGGGTGGGGAAAAGTGTTCTCAAGTTTTGTTTTTCTTCTCATAATCCTGCTCTGATTTTATTAGTAATAAATTCAATTATTGTCACCAAGTTGAATCTGTTTCGCCCGTGACAGTATTTGATCTCTCCTGGTCTTTATTTCAACTCATGAACCTCTGTTTCATATTTTCTCTCCCCTGTCCAGCTGTGGAGGGGTGTGATAGAATGGCTTTGGTGGATGCCTGGCATCCAGGCAGAATCAACCCCCTACACTTGTGTACGAACAAAGGTGGAGGAGCAAGGCCTGGTGATTTGGGTTTCCTGACCATGCTACCACCAGTGACTGACCTGAGATGGGCCATGGCAGCCACTGGGCCAAGCTGACCCTGTGTAGAGTAGGGTGCTCCTCTAGGGTAGGTACCCCTCTAGGCAGCTTCCACAGCCACAGTAGGTAGCTTGTACCCAGCTCAAAAAAATCCTTCATGAACCGTAGCAGAAGCCAGCCTAGCTCTCTGGCAAAGCAGGCAATAAAATCACAGTCATTTTCCCAGCTGTACTAGAAGACTGAAACTCCAAAGCACTCCGTGTGATTCTTGAAAGCCTTCATTAAAACCTCTTATTTCACAAAGCACATCAAAATAAAGTAGGCATCCTAGATTTATTTTAAAGAGGAGAAATTATTTTTTTGCCACAAGCTGTGAAATGTCTCTGTTAAATAACAAGAACAGAAGATATGGCATGCTAAGCACTTTACTGTGTAGATCTCTATTACTAATTTAATATTTTAGGGGTTACAGTGTGATATATTTCCAAACTCGATGGTTCACAAAAGGATACCTACAGTAAACAATGGTTTTATTTTCTGTGAAATTGGTACATAATAAAAGTTTAAAGAGATTGAATTTTAAAATTAGATCATCTAATTAAGCATCTAGCCATAAGTGCTGACTTGTAGTTACAATGAAGGTTCTGCCTCTACAGCATCACATTAATGTGATGAAGTTCTACTTCTGAATTGCCTCCTCCCTACCCTTGTCATCCCAGAAAACACTCTTTCAATGTCATTAATTTCCATGCCAACCCCAGAAAATGGCAAGATCTTTCTTCTTGTTATATATTATTTGAATCTAAAATAAGTGTGGATATTATTTCAGAAATCAAGGAATAACTGCATATAAAAATGAATTTACACACACATATATTCACAAGTTACTGAACTTTGTTCATTTCCCTTCATTGTCCATTTGGCTGTGCATATCCAGATGCTTCTGTCCCAACTGAGAAAATAAGTGAGTCCACCTTGGATTTCTTGCTACTCTTCATCAGGTTTTGCAGCTCCTCTAGTTTACATCAATCACAGTGAAATATGGGGAACAGACAACAAGTGAGACATTCTGCTGTGTGCTTCATAAGCACTCTGATAAGCAATGTGGCAGGCAGGAAAACAGCCAGGGTCTTGGCAGTGCTCAGATGGTCTGAGGGAGAAAAAGCCTGGCCAGAAATTCCTGCAAGATCAGCTGAACCCTGGAGTACGGAGAAGTAGCTCTTACTCCAGGCCAGCTCTCTGTCCTACTCCTTGGAGCAAACTGTATTGTAGGAGATGGTGTGAACATGTGAAGCATTTGGAGGGCAGTAGTTAACAACTACTGTACTCAACAGACAGGATATCTTTATCACAAACATGGTGTGTGCAATATGAGCCCCTCCTCAGTTCTGTCCCTTGCACAAGACAAATGGGCTGCTGGTGTGTGCTCCAAGGTGTCAGTGGACATCAGCATCCTAAAGATACCTCTCTGCCTGCTGCAGGATATCAGCAGAAGATAATCTGGTCAAGTGTTCTTCTCTCTAAGAATCAACACTTTCCCTAAATTTCAGAGTAAAGAAACTGTACTGGTGGTGACACCTGACTTTCAAGATAACAGGGGCTTAAAAACAGACCAGGGAAAATAGTAACTGATCTAAATGGTTAGCTTCATGGTAAAGCAAAGGCACAGATGTCAAGAAAAGAAAGATTTATCATTTTGTTTTCACATGGAAAACAATGGAATACAATCTGCCTAAGCTTGCCATATGGTTTTTATTGGAGACATTCTGTGTTTATATATGTGTGTCTGTACGTATATACAAGTGTAATCTATTATATTATATCAGATTCTGACCTGCTTCATAAAACAAGGATATATGAAAATATGTCTGCCACTCATTAATTGCCCTTTTCCTTATCTATCAAAAAATGTAGGTCTGGCTTGTTCCAAATATTCAGATATTTCAACTTCAATATTAACAAAAGTGACTTAAAAGATCCAAAATGTTCTACTTTGTCTGGCTTGAATTTCACTTCATAATACAAGTGTACACAGGCTCAAGGATAACCTATCTAACCAAGCTAGATGGCACTTGAATAATGTCAGTTGTCATGTTACGATTTTCTACTTTGGTGAGTATAATTTTCAGCACTTTTGAAAAAATGTAATTTATTTATTTAAATATCTATTTCAGTTTACATTTAGTGTGATTTATGGTCATTATCCCTTTTTCTCAAGAGGATCCCTTTTTATCCCTTTTTATCAGAGGAAGCAACCCTTCCTCTGATAATAGATATAAAACCAGTGGGAGATGTGAGTAAAATGTAACAATATAAGAATCTTAAAAAATGTTGCCATTTACAAACTAATTTGAAAAAGTCCCACTTATTTCTACTGTGTAATCTGTAAGAATAAGTAAATATGTAATTTCTTACATATTGATAGTATTTGGTATTTTTTGTATGTCTATTATGGTTTTGATTTTTAAATAAAAATGGCTGCTAATCTCAGCTGTTGGTATGTCCATGCCTCCTATGACCAACACAGCTGATAAAATACCATAAAATGAGCTATCTGAACTGAATAATCTTTTGGGGAATGCATCGACTTCCATTCAGTTTAGTAAATCTCAGCATAACTGAAAGCACAGCCTGTGTAACATGTGGCAGAGGGTAGAATATTAATATATTTGTAAGATGTTGACAGATACTGCATCTGTCATGAGTAGAGGCTATAAAAAATGCCCTCTTCATTCTGTCTGTGCTTGAAATTTCTTACATTTAAAACAAGGAACCCTGTCATCTTCCCAAAGTTTGGCTGCTGCAGCCCTGCAGTTGAACATTTGATACTGTCATGATGAAACTCAGACCATAATCTGCCAAGAACAGAAGTTGCCAGGTCAATCTTCTGATAAGTATGGTTGATTTGCCTCAGTAGAGTAGTGGAAAATATGCAAATCTAATTACCCCTTGGGAAAACTTAAGCAACTGGTCTGAACTCCTCTGTAATTAAAACCATCTAGATAATGTAAACAATTGTCTTGTAAGCATTTCGCACTGGAAACTTTCTGCAACTACTTATTCTGTGGCCTGGCTTTGTATTTGCCAAGCTTCTCAATGCATTTTAAGCTCATTAAGGCTTGGCTCCTGCCAAGGACTTTCTGTCTCGAGTCATCCAGTGCTCACAGGTGGCAGTTCTGGTTGGAGGCTGGAACTACAGCCCTGTCGAGTATTCATAGATGAGGGGGCAGCACATCACATGTGTGTTGTCTCTAGCAACATCAGAAGTGGCAGCAAGAGAGGGGAAGCAAGACTTTTCAGAGGCACCTGAAACTCCTGATGAAAATACTGAGAACTGGAGATGTAGTACTGGGGGGAAATCAGCATGTGGAGTGTTGGGGGCTTGGTATGCATATACATGAAAAGCAAGGGCACCAGCTGATTATAATTAAAGTCAGCTACTTGCTGCTTTGTTTTGTTAAAGACCCTGCATCGTTTTCTTGCCCCATTTTTTTCCAACATGTTCTTCCAAAAATGTTAGCGAAATGGTTAATCAAAAGACTCTTTACCTCAGTTAGACTTCTGATCTAGAGTAATAAACTTCACGATTAGAGGGAACTGCAAACAAGTGTGTTTATCACATGAAATAACAGGTGCTTTTTTTTTGTCAAACGGGCTCAGTGACTCTGTGAAAATTACTTTCACTCCAGATTGTAATTGGTCACACTATGGGATGTGTTCTGAATATATGTTCTAGATGTCTGCTACTGGGCATTGAAACGGGAAAGTTCAGGCGGTTTCCTTCCAGCTTCCCTGCTCTTCCCCTCCCAATAAGAGAACAAATTACACTGCTAAATGTAGAGACTCTGAGATCTACTGATGGTGACTTGCTGAGCTTATTTAATAGATCATGAGCTAATAAATAATATTGCACTTGGAAGGGGATTTGGCTTGTGTGGAATGAGAGCTATTAGACAGACGAAGGAAGAAAAACTGCAACATTTGAGTATCACATATTTCAAGCCCTGAGTAAGGCAAGAGCCATTGTAGGGGCATGTGTGTATGTGTGCTTTGTAGAGCACTGGTCACAAGAGAGCACTGAATTGAAATTTCAATTGCATGGGAGTTCAGCCAGGTCAATATTCAATAATGAATTTGAATCTTTATAACAGACAAACAGTTGAATGGAGAGATGCTGTGTTGTGTGGGGATTCAGTCCTGAATTTGAATGCAGCTAAGCTGTGGAGCTTCAATTTGCCTGATACATGAAGTAAATGCAGTTTCCAGAAATCACTGGTTGGTGGTCCAGAAGATTACTCCTTTGCTTACTCACAGAAAAGATACAGGAGAGGCCAACACAGAGATTTCCTTGTGCATTATGCTGAGGCATTCCCTTCTCAACTAAACCCTGGTAGGTGACTGTGAGTAGATATCTTCCATGCACAAAAAAAAAAAAAAACCCAAACCAAAAACAAACAAAAAAAAAAACCAAACAAAAAAACCCAACAAACAAACAAACAAACAAACAAAAAAAAAACCCAGAACCAAAAACACAAAAGGCTGGGGAAGGTCGGAATCTGCAATTTGCCTTAGCTCTCAGTTTTCTTGAACAAGATCCCTACAAAACTGTTCAGAAAATTTGAAATGTTGTGGGCTGGGAGCTGCTCTTTTGCTGAGGCTCAGCTGTCAAAATTAATTGCTGCTTACTAGTATCCTCCTACATCCGTATCTCCAAAACGTTTGATGGAGCTTACTGCTACTGCAAAATGGGCCAGAAGGGCACTACAGGGACATTTTTTTTCTATTCTAACAGTTCATGTTGCTATTTCTTCAGACAGTGTTACGACTAGTTTGTAGTGTATAGGCACAGAAAATAAAGCAACCTCTTACCACAACCCAAGATGTGAGAAGGATCCTCTTATCACACCCTATAAGTGGAAGAACTTCTCAAAAGAAGTCCATCACAGCTTAACGAGGGCTAGCTGCCTCATGTTTGTTGGGTTCCTATTGGGGGTGAGTGGGTGCTACAAGAGAGCTGGAGAGGGACTTTTTACAAGGGCATGTGTGACAGGATTGGAGGAATGGCTACAAACTGAAAAAGAAATTTAGATTTGATATTAGGAAGAAATTCTTTACCCAGAGAGTTGTAAACAGGTGGAACAGGTTGCCCAGAGAAGTTATGGATGCTCTGTCTTTGAAAGTGTTCAAGGCCAGGTTGGACGGGGCTTTGAACAACCTGTCTAGACAGGTGTCCTGCCCATGGCAGGAGGGTTGGAACTAGGTATTCTTTAAGGTACCTCCCATCCCAAACTGTTCTATGATTCTCTGGTATGTGCTGGATCTTGATCTTTCTGCATTGCCTGCCTCTCAGGAATTTTAATTTATACATATTCCTATTGCATGCAGTCTTCAAGGCAAGAGTTAAATATTTGATTTTCAGCTTGGTAAAAGCTATGTTTTTTGAAAAATCTGTGAAACAGAGGTAGCTTCAACCCTGAGGCAAAGGACAGAACCATGGACAGAACAGGTCTTTACACTGTCAGTTAGTGAAGAAGCTCATATCTCTCTTGCCTCTCTTAAAATGTGTGGGGGGCACTAAAGTCCTTTCAATTCCACTTCTCCATCTGTTCTTAGTTAAAAACATAAACAGTAAAACTAAATGAAGAGAAATGGTGACAGTTTGGGCTACCAGAAGTAAGTATAAAGGGTGTTTCTTAATATTAGATGCTTTTCCACTCCAGAGCATAGAGCAAAGATGTAAAGGTCTCAGAAGAAATCAAGTTTCTGTTCCTCTTTGTCTCCTGCTGGTTGCCAAATGTTATGGAAGTCTGCCTGAGGCTCACTAACACTGAAACTAGTATCTGTCTAAATCTGGGGCAGCTGAAGTTGCATTCATATGTTCATTAGAGCTATTCTGGCAATAGAAAATGAAAGATTCTGAGGCTATAATACATCAGAGACAGGCACTTTTTCATTCTCATAGTGCTGCTGTGGCTATATCAACACGGCAGGTTGCCCATTTCATGTTAAATTGAACCAAAACCTGCTGCAAAAATTTCATACTATGATAACAAAATAACTCTCAGTGCCCAGGCTCTCCTACTTAAAACCACCAGGCTCATCTTCTCTGCACTCTCTGCTTGTAGAAGGCCTTAACATCAAGGAATAGCAGAATTCCTATGCTGCAGGAATTCTACTGAATTGCTGGCAATGATCTAGAGAGCTGAACAAAGGACCTGATAAATTTCACCTCAATTCTGGTTCTAGGGGCGATCCCACAACTAGTGCAGAAACAGTTAAATTGCTGTTAAGTTGCCAAAACCTAATTCAGTATCATCCCTCAAAAATTATTTTTCTCATAGCCAGAAGACCATATATTCATCCTCTCAGATGTATTTTTTCCAAATAGAAAGGCACAATGTTACTGGATATTTGCAATGTAAGGTTGTTTTGTTTTCTTTGTTTTTGTTTGTATTTGGGTTTGTTTGTTTTTCCTTTTAGTTTTATTTATTTGCCACTTGTTGTTATCATGTTTTGAAATTAGATTCTTCATCATTTGCACTGTTACGAAATTTGAAACCCAAGAAAAAGATCAAATCTCCTTCGTGTTTAGCAAAAAAACTGAGGGGAAAACCAGTGTCTGTATGGGTTTACAAAGCAGATGAAAACCGAGAGGCAAAAAATGGCTACATCCAAAATAATAGGTCCAGTAACCCAGTACTGACCAGCATATATTGGACAATTGCCTCAGCACACCAGCAGCTTAGCTTTTGCCAAGTTTTCTGAGAAAAGTAATTGTACATGGGAACCTGAAGAACAGGGTTTTGTGATTGTTTATAGAGAATTCCTAGTGCTAAATACCTAAATACCAAAGGGTAGCATGAAATAAGAATGAAAGTTCTCATTTCTACTCTAACATAAACCACAGAGGAAGGACCTGGTCAGTCGGTGATGATAGACATTGGGAAGGGAAGATAAGGAGTCAGATAGTGGGGAAAACTGGAGAGAGATGAAATGGAAGAGGAGAGGCTGATTATTACAGCCTGGAGAGTATGGGAGAAGAAAAGAGCAGCAGAAAGACTACCAGGTAGCCCTAGGTGCATAGCATAGACAGAAGCTGAAGTTGTCAGGTCATGTTGAGTTCAACAGTGCCAGATCACTGTAGAAGAGAAGCTGGGTCTCAAGGAACAATACAGGAGAGTAACAGGGGTGAGATGATCAAGGTGTTTAAGGGCATCAGATGTATGAGGAGTATGGAGCTGAAGAGAAGCCAGGGATTGTAGCAAGGTGAAGGAGGCAGAGGCCAGGCAAGAGCTGGGTGTCAGGGGTATGGAATTTCCATTTAGCTTGATGCGAGAGAGGGAGAGATGGAATTGGAAAGGGTAAAACACCAACAGCCACAGAAGCATGATCCCAAAGGGGAAAGGAGAGGCACAGAGAGAAGAGAGAAATGAGAGAAGAAATAAATGCTGGGAACTGTATTGTATATCATGAGAATGGTGAATGGCAGGAAATAAAGGGGAACATGCTGAAAATCCTTGAGTGAACAGATCTGAGAAATCTGATAGAACATTCTGCAACTACAGCAATTTCCTGTGTTTTCCTATTTATAGAAATGACCCAGATAAAATTGCAGTGTTCCTCATCTTACTTTTCCAGTAAAATATTGACATCTAGTTTGTGTGTGAAGGGGATCTGCATGACTAAGAAAAATACTTCAGACAAGGAAATGGCATTCTTTTATCCAGTCCTTGCTGCTTCTCTAGATACTTGGTAATTCAGAGGCTGTGCCAATGAAAGAAATAGCCTTTTGTTTGGTGCAGGAGTCTTATATTGAACGGTGCTCGGAAAATACCTTCCCTCACAAATACAGGGACAACTCGCACAGTAACTCCTAAGAATTTCATATTTGCATATGAACCAAACCTCTCCGTGTGACTGATCACTTCACAGCTCCAGTTTTCCTCTGCATGAAATCAACTGGCACGACTTATCCCACCATACTGCTGGACCAGTGAAAGATAGATTCCCACCTCATATTTGCATGCACCTTCTAAATGCTCCTAGTGGAGCATTTCCCATTGTATGAACTTGTGCCATTTGGAATTTTAAAGAGATTTCTGGGAACAGTAAATTTATATATGGTTTTTGCTTTTTAAAACAAACAAACAGGCATTGGAAAAACTGAGCTAGAGAAGAGGAAGAAGTTGAATGGGCAGATTTACATCTGCATTTTTTCCAGAGTTTAATTTTGGCTCATTATAGGCAAAATGTAGCCACAAAAATGAGATGCAAATGAACACCATTAATATGCAAACCTGCACTTATCAAAAAATTACACTGCAAGGAAGAAAACAAAAATACAAGGTAGAGCCCTCAAGTCACTGTGCATTCATGTTTTCAGGCAGAGAACTTGGTCATCAAATGTGCTGTTGGTGGAGCATGCTGAAAACTGCTGTTCGTTTGGAACCCTGGAGCAGTGTGAGAGCATGGCAACATCTCACTTCAGCTGTGAATCAATATACCACAGACTTCACCAGGGAGCACCCCTTTTAAGATCAGCAGACAACTGAATCTTCTGCTGCTCTTATTTAGTCTGGCGTGTCTTGTCTGAGACTGAGAAAGGAGATGACAGTTTTCTGAGATAAACCCTGACCTGAGGCTACCCATTCATTCAGTTGTTTTGGGAAGCCATTTGTTACAAAGCTATGCTCTACATACATGGAGCTTGCCTTTCATCTTCTTCCCCCTTCAGAGGTCATTTTATAAGTTTCCTCTTAATACCATCAGCCTTTTGGGTGAGCTGGGACAGATGAACACCATTGAGGAGAGGGGATGCTATCCTGTGTTTTTAAATTCTGCCATGACTCCTTTGTGACTTATTACCATGTCTGAATACTTGATTTATGCTAGACAAAGAGGAATGCAGAGTGCATTGGTGCCAAATCAAGAACTGAAACCACACCACCATCATGCACAAAGTTATGTGATTCGCAACCACAACATTTTAAAGAATAGCCATGCTGAGTTTTTCTTACTTTTTCTTTTTTAATTAATTGAGGGTTCTTATGCTTTGGACTTTACAGTGGTGTGTCTAAAATCTCTTAGCTTTTACTTTAATGGAAGTTGAAATTTCTCAGTACTCACGGAACTTCTGAGGAAGCCTTTAGGAATAATGAATTGTAAGGCTCACTCTGAAGTCAGCAGAACTGGTTACGACACATGAATGCCCTAGAGATCCAGCTTAAATTAGAGCAAAGTTCTGCTCCCAGCTGTAGTGGTATGAGCGTGGAGTAGCAGCCATAAAGATTGATTCCACAAATAATGAACACATACATATGCTGAAATGAGAATACACATATGCCCAGGGTTTTTTCTGTATTGCTAATTTAAAAAAAAAAAAAAACCTAGAGAAACTAATACTATTTTGTAAAAGTACAGATTATTTTCCAATTAAAAATGGATTGAGATATTAGCCAATGATGTCTAGATGAATAATATAATCTTAAAAGTATCCTTGATCCAATAGTTATTACTCAGGGTGTGTTTATCCCAGGAAATTTTTGGAGTGAAAAAACCCAAACCAGTAAGTTCCACACATTGTGCAGCCCCAGATTCATTAGCAGGAGGATACTCGGTGCCAGCACTGGGCTGACATGGCTTTTAAGCTTGTTTTCTGCATAGTAAAGGACCTGGCACTTCTGGCTGTTGACTAGGCAGAGGGAATATGAACTTGGATGTTTCTGTATCTCCCATACTGTAAGTGTCTGCTTCACAACTTGCGCATCCAAACCAAATTCAACTAATAGTTTTTGCTTGCTATCCTTCACTTCCGGTGACTGGCTCAGCAAGAGCTGTAGGTCATGGGTTCATACTCCTCTTCAACCTCCTTAGGAAAATCAGACACAGTGGGAAGCAACCTTTCCAATATTTATGAGTAGATGGAATGGAAAGCTTCTTTACAAAGGGTGCAGCAAACAAACAAACAAACAAAGAAATCTGATGCCTTTTGTTCTTATTTTTTATAATCCTAGTTGTATGTTTAATGCAAAATGTGCTATATATTGTATATTTTATATGTATATAATATTTTAGTTCATTTTTTATTTTATTGCTGTTAAAAGCTTTAAAATTGTATATAATTATGTAATGTGAGGAATATGCTGTATCCTTCTACATGAAAATAATCAGTGCCCACCACAATATTATACAAAATTATATAATACAAATAATAATATAATATAATATAATTAATATAATATAATATAATATAATATAATATAATATAATATAATGGAATAGAATAGAATAGAATAGAATAGAATAGAATAGAATAGAATACAAACTCACTGCTGACACACTGTTGCTTGTTAACTGAGAAACCTCTCCAGAACAAGCCAGATAGAGCAGGAATAAAAGCAGTGAAATACAGCTGTGAGTGAGTAACACAGAGGGTGAACAGTCATTAGGGAGTAAGTAGAGCTATAAGTGGTTTTTAGAAGCCCTGAGGATTCCAGGCTGCCAGTTGTCAGTGCTGAAAACATGGATTGAACAGGACACGCAGAGTCAGCTAATATGCCAGTGCTCCGGGAAAAAGGAACTCGACCACCAGTAGGAATGCAGCCTAGGGGCTGATGAAGTCCTTTCGGCTTCTGCTGGCTGCTTCATACCTCACTGATTGTTTTTCCCTCCATCCAATAATAACTTAATCTCTCTCTGTTTCCTTTGTGCATTATCCTGGTTTTATATAACTCTATAACCAGGGCAGTTATAGCATCTGGAATATGGAAGTGGAATATCTGCCTCTTGGTCCCTCCCTGCAACATTGCTGGTCTATGAAGGCAGGGTTGGATACTAATCACTTGCAGAGGGGCTGACAGCTTCAGGCTCTTTCCTAGGTCTTCAAATATGTACTTCAATCGAGCTACATAAATCAGACCCCTCTGGGCTTACTGTCCAGCCTGCAGCTGAACTAATTTTTCATTTTCTGCTTACTGAAAACTGCAATTGGACATATTAGCCTGTCAAAAGCATAAATTCTTTACCCCTTCCCTGCAGATTTTTTTTGATTTTCTAAGGAGTAGCCATGCACTTCTAGCTTTGTCAGGGAAGGTGAATTACAGAGGCAATTCCTTTTACCCCTTCCTTCTTTTCTCTTCCTGCTCCTCAAAACAAGAAACAAAATGTTTCCTATTAAGGTAACAGCAGACAAACCAGACCAAATTGCTTTACTGCAGTGGTTCAATGTATGCTGCTCTGCACAGAAATTGCCTGGTTTATGGTGCTGTTTGCCTTACATTGAGGAAAAGAATACAGATTTCCGAGTAAGATCTTACAAAAACATAGCCTTCTATTATGACAGAGCTAAACTGTAAGCAGCCTGCTAAAAGCCATATATAAATTAACTCCATGACAGTTCATATTACAGTTATAAATATAAAAGGGATAGAAATGGCCTCACCTGACACCCTGACTGGGTTTTGCAAGTGTTACTTTACATTCCTACAAGTCAAGTGAGAATTCCCAAACGCTGGCTGCTGTCCAGTGATCTTTCCCCATGCCCTGGCTCACCACCTTGGCAGTGTTTGAAGAGCTGTGGTGCATCGTAATTGGTGGTTTTTCTGAGCCCATGCAGATGGCCAGTGTTGTCAGGGAGCATTACTGGGGATGGCAGGCACTTGGAGCCTTGCTCCAAGGCTCTTGGCAGCACACGATACATGTGCCTGCTGTGCCCTGTGCCCGCACCCCCGCCAGCCAGACATCCACCAGCCAGCCAGACATGCACCAGACAAACTGAATGGTGAAGAAATGGTGTCACCCAAGTCTGTCACCTCATCCGGGGGGCAAAATCCTTGGATTAGGGGTAAGAGAGCATTCTGGGAGAGGTTTACTTTTTGTTTCAATATGACCTCCTGAACCTGCTTCAAAGTTGTCTGCAGCACAGCATCAGGTGTTCTGGCCTCTGAAAAACATATGGCAGGGAGTCCACAAGGTTGTTTGCAGTGGCATATGTCTGATGGCACTGACACTTCTCTGCCTTTTAGTTCCTCCCTGGTAGGGTTACGATGGACTTTGAGGGACATACTCATCCTTTGAAAAAGTCATTGGGGAGCCACTGAGCAAAGACATCCTTGAGATAATCTGAGAATTACCCTACTGTGACAACTCTCAGAGCAACAGAGGCCAGCAGTCAGGTGTCTGCACAGGCCACTGCTGCAACTCAGAGAAGAAAAAAGGGCCAAAGACCACCAACTGAAACATGTCTTTTGTCATGTCTCGTCCCCTCCTCTTCCCTCTGGAACTTTCTACTTATTTCAAGATGTAGTGAGAATCCCAGGCTGCTGCAGCTTTGTCCCCTTCTCATGAGCCTTGGGAACACAGCATGGTCTTTTCTGTAACTTCAGTCTCCCAAATTCAAAGCAGGATGGGTTTTTTTTGTGATTTTATTTACTGATTGCACCACACCAAGATGAGAAATGCTGTGGATGTGGGGTTTGAAATGATTCCTCTCTTGAATATATATTGTGGAACGAAAAAAAGCCTCCTCAGTGACTCAAGAGTGGCTTCCTTTACCACAGCAAGAGGAAAGCACAACTGTTTTGGGCTTTCCTAAGAAACTTCTTGAGAAAGGTTGTTTCTGTGTCACGGGAAGAAAGGGTACTGAAATTTGTCATTAAGGTCAGTATAATAATCCAGGCCAAAAGTTCTTAACATCTTGGGGTTCATCACTAAGTAAACAAGAAGAAATGAGTCACCAGTAGCCCAAACTCTATGAAAAGAAAAAACAAAATAGCCTCAAAACTTAAAAGCTTTTCCTCATACTCTGTAGTCCTGTGTCAGCTAAAAGGCTCCACATAACAGCAACTTGTGAATGACAGAACTAAGAGGACTTGATTAAACCTGCAACACAGACACAAGCTAAAGGAGAAGGAGAAATGGATACGATATTTTGATAGATGTGAGGCAACTGTGTCCTCTCCTTCTGTTTGGAAGGTATTTTAGTTTGCCTGTGAAGCAAGCAAGACAGTAGGTCTGCGATAAAAACCTCTTATCCTGCTTCTTCAAAATCAAAACTTGTTAATGTTTAGGAAAATAGAGGGGGGGAAAAATCAATGTGTCCGTAGAAGAGCCATTTTTTTGGTGGTAAATAATAAATAAAACAATGTTTTGTTTAGGATTAGTAGTCAAATTTTGTGTGTGCTGGCATACAGATAATTTCTGAGAATATCAGAGAGGAAAATAAGACTTTCCTCACACCTGTGAGCTTTCCCAAGGGAGCAGAGAGCACACAGATCCCTGCCCTCAGTGTCAGGCAGTGGCCAGTGACAGTGTAGTGTTTTACTTTCCATTGACGTCAGCAACACCCCAAGACAACTCTTCACCAGAGAGCTGGCAGGAAATACATCTTGGTTTGGTCTGGCCACATTACACACATAATTAATCCCTGTAGCTCCCATCACAATTAAAAACTCTGATTTAGATCCTGAGAAGACACTGCCTGGCTATTTCAACGACCCAATTATTTTTACAGTAGCTGTTACACCAAGGCTTGGCTTCCAAACTCTTCTCTGCAGGTCAGACAGACAAGGGCAGGGACTGTCACTGCTAGCTGTGCATCTGCCAGCAGTGGCACCTGCTAGACATCAGTGCCATTTTCTGGCTGATGCTGCAGGCAGGTGACTGAGAAATGAGCGGTTCAGCTGGGGACATGCTGTTGCAAGCTGCAGTCACTGCTTTTCCAGACGCCAGTGTGTTACAACTCTTATCTAAAAGTGCCCTACATCAGCAGAGGTAGTCTAGGTTCAAGTGTGACTACCAAGCCCACATGCTGCCTGGGTGCTGGGGTACAGCTGCAGGCCCCCTGTCCCTCCCCCAGCAGGTGTTTGGTCAGTGAACAAGCCTCAGCATAAGCCCAGTCAGCATTTTTGGAGGCAGATGATCTTGGGACCAGAGAAAACTTTCTCACCTAACTTGCTGACTCAGGATGCTTCAAGGCAATGATCTCATGTCCCTTTCCTCTAATACTTTCTCCCCTTTCAGGAAGCAACTGTTTATTGCTTGTTGGTTGGCAGCTCGGTTACACTGCTGGTTTTGAAATCAAAGGCATCAGTAGCAGTTATGCTCTGTCATTTCTGTGCTGACCTTCAGAATATTCTCAGCTAACGGCCATCTGTGATTTTAGTCTGGCGATCCAGTCAGGGATAACATTTCTACTCCATAAGAATTCACAACAATTTGACATTTGTTTTCATTCTGAACTGGAATGAAAGCTCAGCACACTCAGACTTTCCCTGTCATTGAAATTCTTAGTGCTGCCTCAAGGAAAATATTTTTTTATCCATAACACTGCAGCATTTGATAAGGTAACACTATTTGCCTTCAGTAATGCTGGAAAGTTGAAGTATAATGTTGGAAAAATTTTATGAAATATTAATATGCTAAATTTAGTTTAGTGATGCATTTAGATATATAGACTTCACAATGAAACATGAAAATATATCTAAATGAGGAATTCAAAATATTTTGAGTGCATCAAGCATATTTGTGAAAATAGGGACAGTGGATTTGAATCTGGTTTTGACAATGTAGTGGTATTTAACATATTTTTGTGGCATCATTTTCTGACAAGAGATATTTTTCTGTCTTCTGTCCAAAATCTATGGCTGGTTCTAATAATCTGGTGGTGTCCTGGTTTAGCTAAACAGACTGTCTTACCCTGCTCCTTAGTGCAAGAATTCTAGCTTCCCTTCAGTCATATATCCTTCCTTTTCTTGTAGCTTCTAGGACTGTTTCTGGGTGCATGATGGTGACTGACAGTCTTCTGCTGGACTCCTCTGTGATGGTCTTTTACAGCTCCCTGCTGCAATATGCTGCCAAATCCCTACCCAGAAAGATCTCCTAAGCTCCTAAGCTGTCCATGTCCTGGCTGTTTGAAAGATCTGTATGATCTTTCTGAGCCACTGACTTGTCCACATCCCCTTGCCTTGACAAACAGCAGTCCTGCTGCCTCTCCTTTTCCCACTGCTATCAATGCTGGCATTTAAAAAAGAACTTGGAGCTGCCCTCTCAAGATATTTATTCAGACACTAAGTTCAGAATATGTCTTCAGACCCTTGCGTCAGGGAAAAAACTTATTAGGCCAGCATTCAGCATTAACCTGCACTCTTCCCTAACTAGATTTTGTTTTGTGCTTCAAATATTATTGCCTTACTCCATGGTATTTAACAGCATGGGCCTCTATCGCGCCAGAGAGTGCTTGCCTCTGCTTGAGAGAGACAAGGTGGTTGCAGTGAGAGGACTTGGACACAACTTTTACAAGTAAAAACACTTCATGGCCTAGTGGTAAGAGAAGAAAATAGAAATGTGATGACAGTTTCTCTCTGATGGCATCCAGCCTGACTGTCTTTCTAGAAATCTCAGTAGGTTTGTCAATTCCATTGGACTCTGGGGAAGAAACGCCTAAGGCATGGCTAAAGAAGTTGATTTTGGGAAGTGATTCTGGGGCATTAGCACTGCCTGCTTTCTGGATCATGGTTAAACCTTACGAGAGTGCCCAAAACCTCAGGAGAGTGCTCAGACCACTGGACAGATACATTTTGTGTAAATCAGTGATAAAAGGGGTCTAGGAAACAAATATGTGAACTTCCACTCCTTCTGCTGTGGGATACCAGATTTCAAGTCTCTGTGCATGATGTCTCATGGTGGGCCTCCTGCTCTTTATACCTTTGTGTTTGACAAACAGTTTTAAAAGGAGAGCAAAGATGCTTGGCCCTTTTTTTGCCATGGAGGTACTATTGTAGTGTCAAGTAGGATAGACCACCCCACTGATGTCAACAATATTTAAAAAAAAGGAAAAACTGAGACTAGTTCAATGTTGTGACAGACCCTTTCAGATAAACTTATCCAAGTATGAAAGGAAGTAGCTAATGTATTCATTCAAGGCAGGATATGAAAGTAATAAAAGAAACAAATCCAAGAACAAATTTAGGCATAGTGAATAAAGTGAGCATCTTTGTATCTGTCTGATACTTTAAACCTTTTGGAATGTGCTTGTGTATTTTGCATTAAAAAGTCAATGAATAAAACACATAAAAGAGATTTCACTGAGACCCAGTTACGTTCTTCCAGTTTGCCATCACTCTACAGACTTGTGATCTTCCTCTTGGCCTTACAGTACCTAATCATGGCCAAGAGATGCCTTGCAGTTACCAAGCTTCCTTCCATGAACAATCTCCTGAGGATATGGAAGGTGGCACCATGTTCTCCTCAGCCTGAAGAGACCTGAGAACACACAGTTCTTTTCATTCTAGGTAAGTGCTTTAATCACAAACATTCAGCACAAACAGGAGCAATAAAATCTCATCCAGGATAAGCAGCAGGTAGGGCCTATGAAAAAAAGAAAGAGGTGGCTGTCTGTGCTGGAATGGGTGGCTCAGGTGCCGTAAGTTTTGGAAAGAACAGTTTTCTCTTTCTCCTTGACATACTCTTCAGAGTCAGCAGAAGGGAGCATCTCTGCGCCTGTGTGTGATAGCGCTTCAGACAAATCCCACTCTTTGATCTGTGCCTCTTGGCTGTCTTATGGGCTCTGGTGTTCAATCTCCCCACCTCTGAACTCTCTTTGCAGCACCAGGAAAATAAGTGGTGCTTACAAGGCTGTGAATTCTGCTCTCGTAGCCAAGACCTTCAACACTAGAGTGTAAGAATGTGTGGAAACATCACGCCTATATAATCTTTAGTTCATGGAAGTAGGAAAATAGCCTCTGGAAAATAATGTTATCATAAAACAGGTGTGGGAATGGTAACAAAAATTTTCCCTGCTGACCACTACTTCTCAAACTATCATTTAAATTAAACCAAAATATGTCAAATATTTGAGCAGAGTTCTAAATGGAAGTCACCTGTAAACTCACCATAACCCAAGAAATAATCCTGAGACCCCATATCCAGACTATCTACTCCCCAAGCATAAATTTCTCTCCCAGAATTAGGAACTAAGGAAATTCAAAGGAAAAAAATGTGTTCTTCATCTTTTCACAGCTTCTAAGCTGTAAACTTTTTCTGACATGAGTTATTTCTTTTGATACTTCGACACAAAGCTGGAATAACAGAATCTGTAGAACAGAATTTTAAAACATAGAATTTTAATTTAGTACAAATGCTTACTGCTTCTGAAGACAAATTCTGTGTATGGGAGTCAGCATTTACAGAATGGACCTTGAACACTTTATCATCTGGTATCACTACAAATATTGAAGGGTTTTCCTGCAGGTTCCATTTTTCACCCCCCTTTTACTTGTTTCCTTCTCCTTTGAAATGCTTAATTTTGCACGTTTCTCATTGTCAAACGTTTTTGAATTGCTTCTGGCAGAAACATTTTACAAGTGGGGAGGATGTCCCAGGCTTCTTCCTGGAAAATAGGAGACTGTGTGTGTGGGGAAGCTGACGCCAGCTATGCAAACCTTGTAGCTTTGCATTAAAAAAGGGGGGGTTTTTGAGTAAACAATGCAATCCATTATTTACAGGCTATATTGTAAACATCTGTGGCAGAGAAGTCTTCTTATTGTATGTCTGTAATGACAAGGGCAAACCCAGCACAGGAAGAAGGAAAGACCAACCCACTTAACAGAATGAGACTTGTTTGAATTCATTTGTAAAGCCACCAACAAACAATCAATGGTTTAGCTGACGCAGGACATAAGCAAATAAGAAATATTAGGATACCTAGGTGATATTTTGGCTCCATCAAAACAAGCAGGATGTTTGAAATTGGCATTAGACGTCAAGGCTCAGTTTCTAATATTTTTTTCTTAAAAAAAAGAGAAGCAAACCAAGTAAAATTTCTTGGCTTATATTGTAAAAAAAGTGTTAAAACCATGGCTTTCTGACTAATGAGATACTTAACAAACATTTTTAGACACTTTGATAACTACAGAAAAAAAAAAAGTGAATATTATGCTGCCTCTAAAAAAGGAAATAAAACGATTCCTTTATGGACCTTGGCAAAGGACATTTCCACATTGTTACTGGCTGGCTGAGCTCTTGGCCTTAGGTCATCTGTTGTTTCAACTACTCATTAGTGCTTTTGACTTCAGCTGTTGTCATTGCCTTGGAACTGCACTGAGGAGAGATTGTCCACCGTTCTTTGCCATGTTGTTCCAAAGGCAGTCTTCCAGGAAAATCCCACAGCCTCTCCGCTGTGTACCTCACCCCAGCTCTGAGGCTCCAAAGAATGTTGGGGCAAATGTTTGCTACCATTTTTTTACAGAAGACTGAATTTGTACCTTTTTTTCCCACCCCAAAATACTCCCTACTTCACTAGGGAATATTGAAAGCAGCCAGAATTAGAATTCAGATTTGGTTCTCTCCTTCTTTTATAAATTTTGTTTTCACACTGTTAATCAGATACAATAATCTGTTTTTACACTCTTGTATCATCAAACCTTTTCCTAATTTATATTGCCTTTTGTAGCTAGTCCCTTTGAAGTCAAAGGTATAGAGTGCATCCCCTCTGCCGTAGCCTTCTTGCCTCTGCTCACACTCCCTTGAGGCTGTCCAAATCACCAGATACTTTTCACTTTTCACGGGCTTTAGACAATGCAGACCTTGGTGGAACTGGAGTTACTGTCACCAGCACAAGAGGAAAAATCTGACTGTACTTCTGCAAAACTCAATCCCAACTTAGGGTTTTAAGCTAGTTTTAGCTAAAAAAGTTACCTTTCCCTGTGCTCTAGAGAAACAAGTCACAGAATGTAGAATAAATGCTATTTCTTGCATGCTAATATCTTGCCTGCCCATAGGAAACTTGTAGGAGGCAGTGGGAGGCTAGTCTTCAGACTAACTCAACTTTGCCTCAGTCAGAAAAATGTTAGTGATACTCTCTATATCAGCAGTTATTAAACGGTGCATGATCACTGGCTAAAGTTAAGTACAACTGTTGTAAAGAGTTGTACTTAAAAAAACTAAGCCAAGAATTTTCCTTCTTCTCACTGTCTAAATTTTTCATTTAAAGCTCATCAGTTACAAACTTGCAAACATCAGTAAATACATTTGAAGAAACTAAAAATCATGTCTCTATGTAAATTTCTTTTTATTTCCATCCTTCAGCCAGTAGGAAGTCTTCTCTGTGACATCAGTCAGAATATTGCAAAAATGGAGAGGTTAAGGAACCTGGATTTTATTACTCACACTGAGCCATACTGTCTCTTATGAAGAATTCCTCTGTACAGGACTCAAAAGGTAGGACTAACATAAGAGCCCATGAGATTTGTTTGCCAAACTTCTAAGGATTTTTTTTTTCCCTTTCTTGCTGATTTTTTAAGGTAAAGATACTTAACAGAGTGACTTGATTTACTGAGCATGAATTATTGCACTGACAACTACATATGGCACAAGTGAGCACACTTGGTCTATTGATCGGACTATGACACTCCTGTCATACCAGGAGTGGATCTTGCCTGGAGCTGTTAGCCAAGAACAATCTCTTCAGCAAAAAGGAATTTCTAGTGGTTAACAAAACAATTATTCTAATTGTACAAGCTAAAAACTGGTCAAGACATAGACTCAGAGAAGCTGGAGATGGTTTCCCCATTTATTTCCTTCCTGTAACAATGCAAGTGTGTTCCTTACACAACAATTTATGTAATGCAGATTTCATGCTATCTAGCCTGATTTTAAACAGCATAACTTCACCGTTTTCCACACACTTTTCTTGGGCTGCTGTTCACAGTCTAACAGGCTGGTAGAAAAAATTGTTGCTTTTCAACCTAAAGTTTCTTTTTTAGGTGTAAATCATGACCATGCATGCAATACACCCCAATGATTCTGTCTCCTCTCACTCTATAGAACCCCTGGGACCTTCTGGGACAACATCATTGAAACCATCACATTCCTGTTAGACAGGCTGTTTGGATGTAGCATTTTCAACTAGACCAGAAATCATTGCTGGCAAATATGAAGGAAAAGAGGACGGAAAAAGATAAACTGGTTAAACTATGCAACCTTATAACCATATTCTTCAATAGATTAAAATGTTACCTCTGTGACCCAGGGTAGCATTTGCATGTTTTTAAGCCCAATTCTGGCTATAGTCAGGTAGACATTGACTGACCTAATGCTGTGTCAGTACCAGCAGAAAAGGCCCAACAGGTGACCATGGCAATATCATCCACTGCTTTCTTTTGCGGAGTTCACAGCTGGTGACCCTTGCTCAGTGCCTAATCCCAAAGGTCCCATTTTCCTAAGCATTTCTTTTTAAAATATTGACTTAAAGGGATGGGACAAAAAATGCGGAATGTGTCCTGGACACCCACAGGAAAGAAAATGGTTTAGAAACTGCTGTGAATGCCAGCAAATCTACAACACTGAACTTGAAAAGCCCAGTCCAGGTTTGTCGTATCCTATGAGAACCCTTGTACATATTCCAACAGAATAAATGCAAAATAAAATTTAGTGGATGCTAATTTTTTCCATTTTTTTCCCTCAGTGCAGTTCTTAAAGGTATTTAACATCGCTAAATAAAACTCATGTTAATGATGAAAAGCTTTAGGTTCCTGTGGCAACTTATATTTAACTCCCTTAATGAAAAAAGAGAAAAAAATTATAATTTTTCCAGAAGTATAGTGATTTTTTTCATTCTTATAGCAGGAATCATTTATATGCTAATGGGACATAAATTAGCAATTCTCCTTCAAATATTAGCAAGAATGTATAACATCATGAACTTTATGTGAAAACTGAGGAACTTCTTTTGGCATTCTATTTGTGAGCATTTCTCACCTTAAAATAAAAGCCACTAGTGGTGATATTTTCAGTCCAGTTTAATCCGTTGTTTTCTGCAGCATAACCAAGAGATCCAGTCTCTCAAGGGAGCCTAGGACAGGCACTTGGCTTAGTCTAGCCTAACAGTCCTGGAAAGGGAATAAATATAACACTGGCATTGTCAGGAAATTTAAGAGTAACCTCAGGTCTGTAGTGCAGAAAGGAAAGAAGGATTTTTGCTTTCATTGTTTTGGAATCATTAGACTCACAGAACCAATAAGGTAGGAAAAGGTCTCTAAGATCATCAAGTCCATTAACCTAATATGTCCATGTCCATGTTTTAATTACATTTGTGTAGAGCAGAAGCTTACTGTGCTCTTACATATTATACAGTCACTGCAGTGAAGGAAACTTTGACACATCTAGCAGACTCACCGTAGAATTAAATAAGTCTAGGTCATGTTCACTTGGGAGCTGAAAAGTGGAATGAGAAGCTCACATTTACAGTTTATACAAACCAGAAGTCTTGAGTGTGAAATCTAATGAGGGACATTTAAGGACAGAAGTCCGTATTATAAAAAAGATAGAGAGCAATGGAATTAGTGTCCTGCCTCACCTCTCACTAAGCTTTCAGCTCAGATCTGATGGAAAATGCCATTCCTACTGTGTTTTGTTACTGCCTAAGGACAGACATTTTTCAGGCCCCTTCTCTGCAGCTGTCTTACATCCTAGCTGCATGGTTTTCATCCTTAATGTCATATCCATAATAACATCATTAATAACATTAATTCATTATCCTATGGAAGTAAATTTCAATCCAGTAGAGGCAGCATTGGGAGGCATATGGGAAGTAGCCTGCAGCAAACTAATCTGCTGACACCTCCCATCTCTCAGTGCTTTGACTTTGCCAATGTCTTTTGTTTTTATCCAGTGCTTCAGCATATAACTTCGATTACGTGTGTTTAGAGAAGGGTAGGCTTCTGTAACATTTTCTCTGAAATTAAATCCCAGTGCTTTCATTCTAGAAGTGAAAATCCCTCCTAGAAATTCTTTCCAGCCTCTGAGTGCCCTTTATAGGTGCCCTGTGGTTACAACCCTATCGTAACACAGACCCCGTGCGTTTCAACTCAGCTGTTCAAACACGTGGATGACCTGGACAGTTAACACTCACTCAATCCTTTCATCTGTCCCGCCTCAGCTCTTTGGAAACAGCTCTTCATTTTCCCCTCCTCTGTATCAGGGCAAGTTCGAATCAGCACCTCTTCATCACAACACATCATCTTTGGGAGAAACAAAAACAAAACCAAAACCAAACAAGCAAACAACAAAAACCTCACTTAAAATTGTTAAGGGAATGACGCAAACAAGCAAGCGTTGACAGATCTATGTAATCCAAAAGTTTAGTGTCACTGTGCTGGAACAGAGCTGCCTGAAAGAGAGAGGAAAGAGCAAGGTTTTTGTTCTTTAAGTTCCAATATTAGAATATCTCAAGGGGCAGGCATAGTCTCTTTAGAAAAAAACTATACTCCTTTTGCATTTTGAACCCATCTGCAAATGATTCAGAATGTGTTTCAAAACTTGAAATTTGTAAAGCTTTCTTCATTCTCCAACTGTACAATATAAAGAATTTTTCAATGGTATCCTACTAAAAAATGTGACACAACACACACAGACTGATCATCCATTTCACTTACTAGTCCTTTGCAAAGGCAAAAAGGGATCAAATGAGAAATATGAATTCAATTAAAACAACAGTTGAAACTGAATTTGCTCAGAAATCAAAGTTCATGGAAGAGGGACAAGAAGGAAAAACACCCAAAAGATTTTTTAATAAGTTTTTTATTCAAAACACCAACCTGAACAATGAATTCAGATTTCAAAAACCATGTAGATCACACTTTTCACATGTCTTTGCACTGCATACTGTTGCTGTGTTTTTAGTGCATCATCTTCTGCCTGGAGCTTCATGAACTGGAGAGATGTGCTATGATAACAAAACTCTGCTGTGACCTGTTTCATCACAGTCACATTTCTCCCCACATGTGGTTGCTTTCCAGTGGTTCGTAAAAGCAAATCATGCACACAGAGGTTAAAACTACATGATGTTGTCTGATTAAAAGCACCACATAAAGCCAAGCTATCCACAATATCTGTGTTATTAGAATCTTTGTGTCACTTTTTCCAGTCAGAAGGTGCTCGATCTTATGTCCGTCCAAGATTATGACAAGTTTCCCACTGCATTAGTGGGTACTGGATCAGCCCAAAACTCACGACAACAAAAGGAAGCAAGAAAGGAGACCACAGGCATATACACAGTGTGCAGAGTTTACTCTCAGTGATTCACAGAAGTAGAGGAGCTGGAATTAGGATTTTTTCTCAGCCATGAAGACTTCAACATAGAGGAGCAGAGGAGGGTGGGTCTGTGAGCTCTACCTTGTGTGCCAAGTTGTTATAACCACTAGTCAGGGACGTGGGCTGCAGCCCAGGCCCTGAGATACTGCACTCCTGTGTCTCCCATGGCACAGATTCCGAGGGAAGGTGGGGAGGTGTAATCCCCTGGTGCATGTGAAATTTTGCAGCTAGGCTACCTCCTGGAGATGATGGAAAGGGAACTTCAATTGTAGAGTCCAAGGACTAGCATTTTCTTTGGAAGACAGCATGTGGATGAAATAGATACCATTACTGGTTTTGGAGTCAAGGAGAGGGAGGCTTTGGACACAATTCACAAGCTACATCCCAGGATGAGGCCTTGGAGCACACACAGAGCCTGAAGAGCCATTCTGAGGCAGGCATCAGGCTAAGGAGGTGGTTATTGAGAACAGGCACCCACAAAGTAAGTGTAGTCTTATAAGTAGCAACCTGTGTGGTTTGTAAATCTGAGACTTGTCTGAGATTGTCTTAGGCTCTCATCCTAGACACATACTTCTAAACTCAATGTTCTTGTAAGAGTTGGTGCTCCAGGGAAAAATCTCAGAATGATTCTCAATAGACAAACTGTAGATAGGTCTTACCCAATGTTGGATTTATTATGCTCAAGCACATTTCAAATCCCCGGAGCAGCAAGCTTAGCCTTGTGATCCATCAGACTGTTCATTAGACAGTTTCCCTCTTCAAAACTCTCTGGTGCATTTCTACGAGATGGAGTATCTTGCACTAACAGGAGGTGAGATTTAATGATAGATCTCAGACCAGCCTTGTGTTAATCATTTATATAGATTCTCCATTCAAAAATGTTACTTTCTGCTGTCTATGGAAACTCTGTGCCTATTTCCTAAGTCTATGATTTCACCATCATTCTTTGAGTCACCAAATTTCTCAGAATCTTTACTTTGTGAATACATTGCTCAGAGGTAGATCCAGCCAGCAAAATGACTGGGAAAAGGAAAAAACAGACACCTTTTTTTACCTCTTATCAAAATAGCCAAAATGGTATTTACTGCTGATTGTGATGCTACTAATAGGAATAATGAAAAGATATGCAAAAGAGCTACATTTGCATAGCCAGGTTGGCTACAGATGTAGATATCCCTCACTTCATCCTATGCATAACTGAGTGAGAGAGCTCTTAACTAAAGCCTCTTTATTCTTGTGCAAGCTGCTGTGAGTATTGCCCAAACTGCTACTGAAGATACAATCTGAGCACAGTGACTGCTGCATTCCCAGCAACAAAGACAAAGTTTTGAGATGACAAATTTGCATGCTTTTATCTGAAGGCAGAGTCTGACTTTGAATATCTTGATCATAGGTGACTTATTAAAGAGAAAGCATCAACATAACCTCAATTGCCCATTGTGACTTTGTGTACCTGGCAAGCAGAAACCTTACCCTTTCACCTGTCACTGAAAATGATTTGATATGGAAATTAGGCTGGAATTCCACAGGGCCATTGTCACAGTTATTCACACTGACTTCAATGACTGTTGCCATAATAAACATCACTCAAGCACCAAGTGCCCCGTCCTGATGGATTACTTCATTAACTAATAATTGCAGGCCATTACCAGCTTGACCCTGTAGGGTGTGTGCTCTCTCCCCTTGAAAGCAGCTCTCATGTAATTACCTGGTTACTAGTGAAAAAACCATCACTACTATTTTTAAAACTTTCTTCAGAAGTTCAGAAAGTTTCTTGCAATGCACTTTTTTGTTTGTTAAAACAGAATTCCTCCGGTTTTAATAGTAAGTGTTCAGAGTGCATGAGTGTGTGTGCGTGTCTGGTGTTCCCATAGAGCTCTGGGGATGATGGACCTATACTGTATAATACACTTTAGGATCATCTGAAGATTATTTTATTCCAGTGGTCCAACAAAAATTTGGTTTAGTTGAAATGTAAACCGTACTCTAAACATTTGCAAAAATATGTATTCCTTTCAAAATACCAATAAGCGTTTAGGAGAATTAGAAATGTTCTAACTGAAAGCAAAGCATTGGTCCCACAACACCAACAAGTCCTTCTGTGACTGTAATGACAGTAACAGGGTCTGCAGTTCTTGCCGAGCTGGATTGAATGGCTGGAAACCAGCATATCTAGAAAGCAAATCAGTCCACAGGTACTGCCCAGATATTCCAAAATCTCTTGGCTGACATACATGCAGTTCCTGTCCAAGGGTCAGAGAATAATTCAGCACTTACTACCCTGAAGCCAAACCAGGACACAACACTGGACACATTGTTCTTCTTCGGAGTTTCCTCAGTACCTTGCATAGTCCCAGTCTGTCTGTCCCGACTCTTCCTGTTCCTGAATCATGCAGCTCCTCCAAGTCCCAAACAAAGGATGCTCAATGCAAATAAAAAGATAGGCAGATAATGATATCTTCTAAATATTTGCTATGGGTGGGATTTTCCCCACCATCTGATGTAGGGAAAAACCAGATAAGGCATAGTCACCTAAACCAAAAGTCCCTAGCAGATACATGCCAGTCAGCAGATAGGCTCTGATTTAAAGTATCAGAACAGGGTAAATGTAATCAAAGAAGGGTGAGTAAGGGGAAGCTTCTGACAATAGTCGCTGTATTTGATATCAGATCTCATATCTGGGATCCATTTTTCCTGTGGTAGGAGCTTCATGAAAAGCGTTTTAGTGTTTTAAGGATCATTCAACTGGCATGTGATTGCTAAGATGACGTAGGAAGGAAGGAGCTGAAGGATGGGGAGAGGTGAAATATGTGGAAGGCCCAAATACCTATCTCGGTATAAACACAGCTAGCCTGAACCCCTTGACCTTTTGAATTGCCCACAATTGCTAGATGTTAAATACTTCTGGAAGCAGTGCCATGCTGGTTTTGTTTTGCATAATTAAAGGAAGTTTGCATTCTAATTCCTTCATCTGTGGTGGTGTCACAAACCGCTGAAACTCTAAGAGCAAATTATGCAAAGTGGAGGTATGACACTGCTTCCTGATCTGGTCATTTTGTACTTATAAGATACACATACATTTAAGTACCGTGTCTGAGGAACACCTCAGGCTGGAATGTCATCCTAAACTTGCTTAATTAGTCAATTGAAGTCATTCCATGTGTTTGACCCCACACTTCCTCAAGAGTTCCAACCATCGATCAGAAGGAGGTAGTCACAGACACAGGAAGCAATCATGTTACCAAAACAAACCCAACTTACAATTTGATAGCTTCAGAGGTTACTAATGGCACACAGCACTGGAAAATAATAGCAAAAGCACATTGATGAAGAGATTCAAGCCATAAGTATTTTTAATTATTAGTTTAAAATAGATTTATTATGTCTTCATACTACTTCATGCCTCATGTTTTCATCCACATAACCAACTTCCTGAAGTTGATTATGCTGTCATTTTTTTCTCCCTGGGGCTGAGTTAGAGCAAATCAAAGTAACTAGGGAAGTCTTTACAGTGCGCAACCCAATGAGTGTTTAACAACTGAAGAGCATCTATTTGTCTGGGTCCTACTGCGTTCCAGGAACTGTATTGAAAACAAGCTCTTAACAAGATGATGTCGAATTTTCCCATGTGATTGCCTAATTTGTCGGGGTTGCCACTGCACAGTCCAATACTATAGAAGCTGATGTAGTCTCATTTCCCCTCATGGCTTTCACCCTTTGTAGTCTGAATTTAACACAATTTAATGGCCAAGCTACACAGTCCTGTGGATCTTTCTGTACTAGCAGTAATTCTATAAGAGCCTCCAAATGTTGTGGGCCCTTTTCAGATTTCCATGGTGAGCCCAGTTATGTGAAAGGCACATGAGCTGAGGACATCCAGGTGGAGACACTAAGTTGCAGATACAGAACAGATTAGGAGTAGAAAATACCTAAAAATAGTGTCTACATTTATAGTCGACCCAAAAAATAATAAGCTTTTGTCTTGTTTACTCTCTTGTTAGGACTATGCCCTCTTGGAAGTGGCTTCTCCTTTTAGCACTTAGGCTTCCTTTGGGCACCATAGGGTTAATCATAGAGCCAGTGGCAAATCTGATTTTAGGTTTGATGTGACCACACCCGTGCTAACAATTAGCAGCCACTATCAAAAGGTGAAAGAATAAAGCATGAGTAGAAAGAACTGCTGCTTGCTTGGCTTTGCACTAATTACTCTTCTGCCAAGAGCAGGTAACAACCTGCACTTGAACATGGTTGGCAGTTCAATGCCTCTCCAGCCCACAGTGACTGGGAAGCTGTTTTTCTCCAGCAGAGAATGATTCCCTGGAAAAACAGTTTGTGGCTTCACGCTCCAGTGCTGCTTCCAAGGGCTGAGTGGTCACCGGAGCTACGTCAGTAGGCAGGAAGTGGGGAGGCCAAAACACCCCAGGAGCAATTCAAATGCCTATGCAGAGGCATCTGAGGTCATCTGTGACCATGCCACTTCACCTTCTGCTGCTGCTTCAGAACGGTCTGCTCTTGGACATGAGTCATAGACGTCTCCTTGATACTTTCAGGCCTGGACATCTGGACTGCTCTGCTTGTATTGTGTTTGTCCCAAAGGAATTTTCATTCTCACTGGTCTTCATCTCCTATCTGTGTTCTTCCAAAAAATAAACCCAGCCAGATGTAAGGCTCATAATCCTGGTTCTTGTACCCTGGCATCATCCTTGCCTTCCAGAGGCTACCAGAGGAGTTCCAAAGCCTGAGGAGATTATTTTCATCTTCACCACAAAACCCTTATTACCTACTTGGGTATTGCAACACTGTCTTTTTATTTGCTCTTCATACTCAACAGAGCAGGAACAGCTGTCTCTGTTTTTTGATGATGTACCTGACATATGATTGGAAATTTGAAATGGTGAACAAACAAAACTGGTCAATTCTGTGAAAAAGTTTGCTTGCTTAACATGGAGTATGGGAGCACAGCATTTTCGCATAAGAACATTCCAATGAAAATTTTCCATTTCATAAGAAGAAAGAAGAAAAAAGTGGGTCTTTCAAAGTGAAATTGAGAAAGGAAAACATTTTCATTTCAGCTCAAAATGTCAATTTATTATTTAAAGGACATGTTGTAACAGCATTCCTTCAGTCCAGACAAAACAGTCCTCTCTGTTTCTCTTCTAGTTTTTCCACTTGCCATATCTCTATCATTTGTCTAAAAACCAAATACCTAAAGACAACAACAACTGTGTAAAATTTATTAGATAGCTTAGGGAGCCATTCTGGATTTTGTTCACATTCCACTTGAACAGTGACTGAAACTGATGGGAATTTAACGAGTAATCTTAACAGGAGCAAGATCACGTCCTTTGATGGAAATGTCATGACCTTCTTCCATAAACTTGCTCATGTAGAATTTGTTTTCTTTCAGACTGTGTATGCATATGAAACCTATTCCAAGAAAGAGAGAGGGGAGGAGAGTTTCCTTTTCTTTTCAGTAAAGGATCATCTAAGGAGTCCCTCTGTAAACCAGTGTGGAATGGGATTCACTTAAGTTTCCAGGCTCCTGTAGCCTGAAATCTGGACCACAGCAGCAATGTTCTCAGCACTAACAAGTACAGAGAAACTAAAGATGTCAGTTTTGCAGTCTTATGTACAGAAGCAGGAAACAAGCTTGCTTCTGAGGCATTCAAGGATTAAGGACATCTTCTGTGTGTAATGGGTTTTTTTACAAATTCATAAATTCTGATTACTTTAAAAAATAAATCTGCCAGTTTTGATGATGTGACAAGCCTTAATAGGCTGTTCTGAGCATTTCTGCAAAACCTGTATCTAGTTGCTGCGTTAGAGGTAAACAGTTGAATACCCTGCATGTGAGAAACAGAAAGGCAGCTGCCACTTAGCTGCCCTCCTCTCATGGTAGCAAACTGTGACTGGGAGATGTTCCTGTTTGTGCCAGTACCTGCTACATACGCACAGCACCTCTGGAATTCCAAAGCTTTGACCTCAATATCTTACTTTCTTGGAGGAGGTGTTTCAGGTGTTACACCTGATGTTCCTGTGTGTAAACAAGGTAGCTTGAGGCACTTTCTGGAGTTTAAGAGCTGGCTGTGCTTTGCTTTCAGCACGGCTATGATGTAAAAGCGAAAGAAGAAGGGGATCTAAGATGCTTAAGGTAGGTAGAAGACAACCAGGACCTTAAAGAATACCTGGTTTTGAAATTGAATAAGTCCACTTAACTGAAAGGAGAATCACACAGAATCATTTAACTTGGAGAAGACCTCTGAGATCCTGAAGTCCAGCCTTTGGCTGATTATCACCTTGTCAACCAGACCAAAGCACTAAGTGCCACATCCTGACATTTCTTAAACACCACCAGGGATGGTGAATCCACCACCTCCCTGGGCAGCCTGTTCCAATACTCAACAATCTTTCCTTCCCATGAGGAAGTTCTTCCTGATATCCAACCTGAACCTCCCCTTGCACAGCTTGAGGCTATGGGAGAAGAAGCCAAGCCTCACCTTGCTACACCACCTTTCGGGTAGCTGTAAAGGGTGGTAAGGTCTCCCGTGAACCTCCTTTTCTTGAGAACACACATTCACTCAGCAGTCCCTCTCTAGATCCTTCATCAGCTTTGTTGTCCTTCTCTGGACATGCTCCAGGACCTCCATGTCTTTCTTCCTTGAGGAAAGGGACCCAGAACTGGACTGAAGGAGAGGAGAATCTGTTATGGGTTTCCATGTGTACAATTCTTTATGACTTCATGTGCTCCAGTTCTTATAGGTGTTACCTGAATGGTGACTCACAAATGATGACTCTCTTCATTTCTGACCTTTTGCCTACTGCCCAGTTTCATATTTCTGGTTGTTAAGCAACATTTACTACAGATATCCAATAATAGAACTAAAAAATTCTACTTTTTCTTCCACAGCAGATCTAAAATGCATTTTCCTCTCCAACTACATTTCTAGGTGCTTCGCATCATGTATTCTTATAGCTCCAGGCAGACTTCTGGCTTGGGATCTTGTCTCTCCTGGCTGTTTCACCATTCATTTTCTCATTGTGGGTGCTTCCTTCCACTTTCTCATGAAGTAAGGCTCTTTCATTTTACTGTTCAAATACTTTAAATTATTCTTATTGCACCCATATACACATATACATGGATGCCATGCTACACTTAACTTATTTGTAGTGAAACTGCTACTCTTGTCTTTGCACTTGTCTGAATCAGATTGCAAACACCTTCAGGCAATTTTGAGTGCAAGAACAGCTACGTATTCAAAGTTGCACGATTACAACTCTATTTTCATGGACTGAGAAAATGTGTGTGCTGCTAAAACACAAGACTTTCTTCCCCTTGATTCACTATTCTGTATCTTTCTGTTTTCTCGGACATTACAGGAGTTTAGAGATGGGAAGTTTTCCCTTGAATCTGGTTCTTACATGTAAGTTCCAGAAGAAAAATATCAGGTTTCTTTAGGGTGTGGAAGTGTTTGGTTCAACTCCTCATTTAGCAGCATGGGTAAGTGTATAACCTGTGTTGTTCTGTGAACAATAATACATTAGTCACAGAAGACATCAGCAGTTTCTTAAGGCAACACATTTCCTTGGACTTCTAACATTAGCCCCTCCCTGTGCATTTTGCAACTATTTCCTCTTCCTTTACAGGATGATTGACCCTTTGTACATTTTAGGTATTCTCATTAAAGGCATTATTGAACCCATATCTTAAATAATGTTAGAACAAAAGACTTCCCGAGAGATCCCAACTGTTCCGGCATGGAGCATGTGACACTAAGTAATTCTGCACTCTCTGCTTGGAAACACTGTGCACCGTGCAAATGTTCTGCTGGCAGTTTTCAGAATGAGGTACCAAAGTATCACTTCAAATCAACGTGGATAAAGTTTTCATTCATTTTCACTGAGATTAATTGCCATCTTTAAATGCCAAATTCAAAGAACTGTTCCAAGTCCCAGTGCATTCTATTTGCACTCTGCTCTTGCCAGTGTAGGTGGCTCATGTGCTGGCACAGACAGTGCCCACTGCTGCAAGGTATCTCCCTGCATTATCACAGGGAAGGTTTGGACTAAGTGGAGGAAGAGAGATTGCAGAACTACTGAAAATCAGCCTGGCATTAGTTTATGTGAAAGGGGGGCCATGCCTAGAATAGTTTTTATTGACTTGAGGCCCACACTAAATACCTCCCCTCCAAGGATTTCATCAGCTTGAGCCTTATTCACCATGCACAGCAACAGCAAAAAGAGCTCCCCTAAACACACTCACAAAGCAATAGCCATTGAGGGGCATGTGTGGGTGTGGGTGTGGGTGTAGAGAGAGTATAAAACAAATTGGAAAAACTGAGTATGTGGAAATAGCTTTCAGAGACAAAATTATTTACCATCATGTTCTACCTTCTTCCCTGTCTGTGGCATTGGACTCTCTGTGTAGCTGTTAGATCAGCAAAGACAGTGATCTTTACAATTATATGTCTACTACATCGGGAGAACCATCAAAACTGGTTTATAGCAGAAACTAAATAAAAATAAATCAGGAATGAATCTGTGCACTGCACTTCCCATGTCTCATTCTCTTGTTCTGACTACACCTACTGTAAACAGAGTGTAAATAGCAATAATATGTATTTATAGCAACAATAACACTGATTAAAATATGGAACAAGATGTTCATAGGTCCCAAATCAGGTCATCCCTATGTTCACAGAGAAGTAGTTTATTGAAGGCAAAGGAAGAAATACTCTTCCCTCAAAGACCGTTCATGTCTACTCCTTAAAGCATAAGAGAAATATTTCCTCAGTACATGTGCTAAGCAAGTGGATCATCTACACTTGGCAGTGGTATGTAAGGACCAAGTGAGAACATCCTGTCTGGTACAACCTGTACTTGATGCTTATCCAAAGGCTTGTCTTCTGTAAAGATGAGACTGTGCATGTCTCTATTTCCATCTTTGCCCACATCAGGAGTGCCTGTTTAGAATGGGTCTCCCAATGACATTCCCACATATTGCATGCTATCATATTGCAAATCATCTTGGGTTGCATAAACTAGTCTCCTGGAGATGTGCCCTGGATGCCTATGGATGTCCTATCCCTGGGACCAAACCAGAGACAGTATATAGTGAAAAACTTGCAGATGTTTGGTCCTGCTTTTGACTGCTATGTGAGTCTAAAATAAGATTGAGTGATTTGCCCTCTGGAAGCTCCTGTTCTTCTCAACTGACTATGCAGGCAGCTGAAGTTGCCTAGCTCAGATAAAGATGATTGACTTGACAGACATATAAATCTAGGAAAGATAAATCCCACCCTAGGCATCTAATTCAAGGCAAAATGAAATGCTCTTCATTCTTTTAAACACAGTCACAGCAGAGAGGCTTAATGTATCTTCCTGTCCCTCACGGTTGTCTGACTCCTCTGGTCTCTCATGGGGGGAAAAAACAATCACCTCTCTAAAAGGTGGGGAATGGCAAGTTTCACATTTAAAACAGCTGGATATTTTTTGCATCAGGACATGACTGTGGGTAATGTTCATACTGCAAATAACAGTCATTGCTGCCGTGTCACCAGCCCCAACCTTTGGCCAGACTGAGTCATGATACAGACCTGCGGACTCGTAGCTTTGTTATCAGTAGCAGGCCAAAGCACAACACTGTTGTAAAACAGCCTGCCATAAAAAACACATATAACAGTCCAGCCTTAGAGTGGTTAGAAACATCCCATGAGATTGCAGGCAAGGCCACCAAGGAGTGCGCTGAAGACACTCTACCTGGCTCTGCAGGCTCTTTGGGGCAGTCAAGGCTGGCAGAGGCATGGCCAGTCAGCCACACTGGCTCTTGTTCCTTTCTCTCCTCAACAGCTTTACTTTGTCCACCTCCATCAGTTTTTCATTGTTCTGACTGTTCTACACTATATTATTTTTAATGTTGTCTCTCAGTGATATGCAGGGAGGATTATATCTATCAAAAGGAACTGGCAAGGCCACAGCCATTTTCTGGGGTTTTTTTGAGCATATACTCCTCAGATCAGTCAACTTGCTACTGCAATTGGTCTGTTACTGCAATTTCTCTTCTTTGCCACCTCCCTCTATGCTAATTTTATACTGTTTCTCAGCATTTGTGGTCATAACATCTTACTGTGCATAAAAAAAAAAAGAGGAAAAGGAAAAAAAAAAGAAAAAAAACAGCTACAATACTTAAAATCTGAAAACTTTGTCACACGTGAATTGACGTTGAAAAAAATGGGTTATTGCTTGCATCTGGTCTAGTCATGAGAACATCAGTTCTATAAGAGGACTCTTGGTCAAAATGATAGTCAAGATTTCCTGCTGTGGTTTGCCATGTTAAAGTAATAATATATGCATCAGGTCAACTTCTCATGTACTCCACTGCACTTTGATTCACAGCCCATGGAAAAAACATGGCATAGGTCCATTTCCAATGCTGAGTTCTGATAGACTCTGATAGACTCAAACTTTCTAACTAATCTAAGGAATATTTTCCTTGTTGATCTTGTGGACTTTCCAGGTATTGATGAAATCTGTGTCATGGCACAAATGTGTTCAGTGGTTGGAATTGCTTAAGTGTCTCACAGGTATCACCTGTGCAGCTAGCAACAAAGTTCAAAACACATGAGGAGGCAGGGTTCATTTGTCTCACTTCTTCATAGGAAAAATACTTATTTCACAAAGGCCAGCAATCCTCCTCCTTTTTTTCAGCCATCCTCCTTTTTGCAGCGAAGTCAGAGAGTGAGAATGAGGCTATTTTCTAGAAGAGGAGTGGCCATCCATTCTGGTTTCTCGTGTCAGCTTCCTCACATGAATAGGCAACCTCTTTTATACAGCAGCTTTTTTCTTTGCTGCAGAGATACCACATGGCGGGTGTATCATTAGTCATCTTTCTGTCTTTTTATGTTTTTCCTTCCACTGTGTTTCCTGTCTTTTTTCTCTACCTTGAAAAGCATAAGTAGGAGTACTGCCCTGCTTTTTACTTGGAAAAACTGAACTGTCCTGTGGTAAAGGCTAATGTTACAACTCTGAAGAGGTTTATTATCCCTCTGGCATCTGGCAGGGCAAAGACAGAATGGTAGGCAGTGGGCAGAGATAAATGAGAAAACAAGGGAGAAGCGGGAACACCTCCCACTGGAACATCTACTGTCCTTGAGGACTTCCAGCCGCTATAGTCTGGCAGTCACCGCAGCCTGGAAATGCCAAAAACCTCTTCTCCTCTGGGACATTGGCTTTCCATTGGCCAAAGCCCACCTGGACTGTAATTCTACGTCTTTCAGTGAATTACACTATATAAACTCAGCTATATATTTATTTCCTGAGTAAGAGAGTTCCCTATTAACAATGCTCACAAGCTAATGTTGCAGTTTTCTCGGAAAACACAGTGATATGAAGAATGCTTTAGCTTTCAGCTGACCTAGAACTATGCAACATACTATTACTTCACACTGGCACTAAGCACACTGTCTAATTCACAGCTGTTCACAAACAGAAGCAAGGCAAATTAAAAGAAAGCAGTTGCAAACAAGAGGATTGGTGTTCCACTCCATATGATTTTCTCTCATTACTTATTCACCCTCCAGAGTTTATGGTCCAGAAGATAATTAATTCTTTTCAATGTACTCCTGGTCGCTAAACCTGTGCTTAGAACATAATTTTGATAAAATACTGCACAACTTTGCTGTAACTAGCCTCTATGAACTCTGAGGTTTTATTTTTAGTTTTTTTTTGTTTGTTTGTTTTGGTGGTTTTTTTTTTTTTTGCAGTTTTAGGTGAGTATTTGTTTTCTGGCTACTCATCTGACCATGTAGTAAATTCAGCTGGTATTTTGATGGTTCATCTGTGGTGTGGATTTTTGGCAGTATAAGAATTACATAAGAGGTTGTTTTACCAGTACTGAAACAAGAATGGCACCTGCTGAGGCATCCATGCCAGGGGGGTGTGCACTGCTCATCAGCAGCAATTTTCTGATACAAAATGGGTAAGAAAAGAAGCCACTGCTTTTGAGATGACATTTGCTTTGACTGATCAGCAGAATTTGAACCTGTGACCTTCAGTGTCATAACACAGACTACTCAAGTAATGTCATTAACTGGCAGAGAGGGAAGGTGTGACACTTTAAGGAGACTGGAAAAGTCCACACTTGTTTTATAAACCTGTCAAACCAGAATACTGGGGCATCATTAAAAGACACTGACAATTTCATTAAAGTGGTGCTTTATGTTTAGACAATGAGAGTTTTTAAGCATCTCAGGTTTGAGGAGGAAGAATGAGGTTTCCTAATAGGGAATAAAGGATACTTTTTTCCTCCTATGGTCCCATTGCTAAAGGAAAAGAGTCTCTGGCAGGAAGGAATCCTTGACGGAGTCTGAGGGAAAGTCTGCATTATGCAAGACTTGCAGGGAATGTGGAATTCCCACAAGAACAGCACTCAGGCTCCCTCCCATACTGATGACTGGCTGCAATCCCCTGGTCATTATAATGAATAAATGAAAGACAAGCAGGCAAGTTCTCAAGAAAAAAAGCACAAAATTGCAGTGATGATTTGCTCTCTTTCTCTTAAACTAGGAGATTAAGAGTTTCTGCAACTGCAGGCTGTAGACATCAAAGGGGAAAAGCCCAACTGATTATTTCTATCAAACTTAGGCAATGTTTATATAAATCCCCTTTAGGAGTCAACTTTTAGTGCTGCAAAGTCCCAGGAGATTTTATTCCATGGGGAATTACAGCAGAAGCAATGGAGATGAAAAAGAGGTTGCATTCCATTTCAGTTATCATTAATGAACAACGGTACTCAAATGTGTTCTCTGATAAAGGCTTTTTTGGCCAGAGCAGGGCTCAAAAGGGAAGCAAAGAACATGCCTCTCTTAGGTACATTGCTGCTCTGTGCACAGTGGGGATTGAATTGGAGGAAATGCATAACCTAGCCAGCTCGTGATAACAGCTTCCACCTAATCCCCAACCAACCATCCCCAGCCTCCAAGCCCTCACTGGGGAGTTTGGAAGCTCACTGATAGCTTTGCAGGAACTGCCTCCCATATCTTTCTGAACATTTTAGAAGGATTCTGGCTGCTGTTTCCCCGAAGAGGTTCTTTAGCTTTTCCTTTAATTGTTTGACAGTTCACTTAAACAAAAAAACCAAAATAAAACCCAAAACAACAAACAAACAAACAAACCAACCAAAAAAACCCAAACCAAAAGCAGCATATGTCCAAAAGACAGCATTGCACCTGCAGTTAAGGTAGGTTAACATTAGAAGCTACAGGCAAATATGGCAATTGAAAGTTTTCAAGAAAACAGTTCATAAACCACAACAACTGATAACAAATGCAGAACAACATAGCCATATAAAGAAGAAGGTTGGCTGACATCATTGCCAGAAAACCTCATTGATGGAGTCTGCCAACAACAGGTGATATAAGAGTTGGCAGTGAATGAAGCTGTGAATGTGATGTCTGGCAGTATTTCGTGAGAGATGTTCACAGCACAGCAGCTGGACACTTACAGATCGCCATTAAAAAGAGATGGCTGAGGATAAACCTGAGCTGTCTGACTCCTGTGGCCTGCAGGAAATATCTCCTGTGTGTTTCATTTCTCTGTTCTGTGCATCTGGCTTGGGATGGATTGAGCATCATAACTCATGTACAATGACCTTTCATTTGCATTCTCTATCCCTCAGTGTCCCTACGGAAAGGTGACCTGAAGTAAAGTGGGGATAATAAAATGTGCCTGTGTCCTAAGTGATTGCAGCGCATGGTCAATCATGTAAGTGCAAATGCATGACCACGTGCACTAAGAACAGCAGCAGCTGCAGCACAGCACTCTCTGCCATCCCCGGTGTGACCTGCAGGTGTGCAGGTGCTCAGGGACACGGATGATGTCGCAGCTGCTCATGGCTAAGAGAGCCTCACTGTCCCCTGACAGCAGTATCCCAGCTGTGTTGCAAAGACACATCCTCAGCCTTGGGCGAACTCCATCTCTTCCTGTTGCCTGGTGTGCCCAGCTGCCTGAAACCTTGGAGCTGCAGGTTCTCTGCCAGGACACCATACAGGCTAGCAATATCTGCATCTGACTGGATGAGCCCATTGTCATCCTTTCTGCTTCTTGGCATGTGCTCTATCTTGTTCAGTGCTTGGCAGCTTTGCTGGCTGTTCCCGACTGCCCTGTCCCATGAACGGGGTTGGGGAAAAGCTGCCCTTCGCAGCAGGCTCATGTAGCATGGACAGAGCCTGGCCCCAGCCAAACTGTCTGGAGTGCTCCATTAGGAGGGCTGAGAGGATCTGGGGGTGGTGCACAAACACGTTTTAAATGGACATTTGAACTTTTGTCTCACTTGCTGGTCCAGAAGAAGGAACAGGGCACTGAAATGAAATTCAGGCATTGTCAGACTGTTTCTCCTCCTACTCTCAGCATGGTAAGTAATTCTGGCCTTACTGTCCAACAAAATTGAAAAGGAAACAAATATTTAGAAGGCCTCAGAGGAAGTAGAGAACATCTTGAGGTTTAAATGGACTGAAGGATAAGAACTCTCCATCAGTGAGTGAGCCAATATATCCTTAAGTTTAATGCTTAAAAAGCCTGACAGATTTTATGAAATGAGATCATGACTTCTCCCTTGTTTAGGGAAGCACATTCACATACTGGAAAAACAACAATGGCCAAATTCATTTGCATTGCTTGGCAAGAGCAGCAGACAAGTCAGACAGATAACTGGTGTGCTGCAATTCACATGACAGCCTGGGTAAAGTTCAGCAGCTGGGCAGGAAAAGGAAGACCATGGGCAGATACTTGCCAAGCACATGCTCAACAACTGCTGCATGTCTTCCACAGCAAAACCATGCATTCCCATGCACCTTCCCTGGTAAATTGCCATGGCAGCAGCCATGGCTGAAGAAGACTGTTGCTATGAGGCTCCAGTGTGTCGTGTGTAACTGTGTTTGTGTCTGCAAAATGGCCCATTACTCTACAATGACACAGTTCTAGATTACAAGTAACTTAGATAACACAGTAATTAGGACCATGTAAATATATAATCTAGGCAGAAGATGAATTCTTTCTAGATGAAAAAGTTCCCTTTGGACTGAACCATGTTGCCAGTTCACTGGAGCTGGAATATCTTGTGGGTGCATGGTTGTTTCTCTGCCCTTCTAAAGGACCTTCAGTCCTCTTGTCTGTTGAATTAGCATCTTTCAGTGGCACACAGTTCACTTTGAAATGTAGCTGATAAGTAACCAGAAAAAAACATATTCTGCAGACAGAATACTATCTGAAGAGTTTTTCTGCAGAGAGGAGTATCTTAGGAGAGACCTTCACCTGAAAAATTTTGAGTCCGTGACACACTTTCAAGTAGTCCAGGAATTTTCTTTTATTTTCTTTTTTGACTTTTGCTTGTCATGTCAAGATCTCATCAGTCTAATCTGTCTTTGTAAAATAATTTTGTTTGGGGTACAGGAGGAGGAACATGTGAACTGCTGGTAAACACTTCAAACATCATGAAGGATTTCTTTTCTGGGAGGAAATCTAATTGTACCTGGTGTAGGTATGCGTGCCGCTGATAAAAGTCCTCTAAAAAGCCCATCTACCAGGGAGCAAAATGTTCTCCAGCAGCAAGAAACCCACTCTTGCACCAACTTCAGAAATTCCTATACATCATTGTAGAAGAACTTGCATACTATAAAAACATTTTTGAAGTCAGCTGAAATGAAGAACAGGATAGAGAAAAATATATATTCCTTTATGATGTCTGTCTGAGCAATGCTCAGGACTTATCCAGAATCCAGTATGTGGTACGGGCCATGTGATCTTTGAGAGGTTATGACAGAACTGAAGGAGTTCATACCTGTGTGATAGGACTGAGCAAACAATCAGAAAATCTTTCATATGTCAGAGAAATTGAAAATATTTGATTAATTGGCCCTAGAACAGAGAATAACAGGAAGGGATATAATACAAGTCTATAGAAAATTGAAGAACCTAGAGATTATAGATAGGGAGCATCTCTGCTCATGTATTAGCAAGGGAACATTCAATAGGTGGAGAGACAGGAAACTCAAAACTGGCAAAAGATATTTTTTCTCACCAAGTATAACTGGACTGTGGAATCAAAGTAGTCAAGAACCTGCAGAAAATGAAAAAGGAATACTTATTTTAATAAATGTCAGGAATATATTTTCCTGGCATTGCATTGCACCTGCTGCCGAACACAGATAAAAAAAAAAGTCTGCAAAGATATATTACAACCACCGTTGTATGAATGTGTTTGCAGTCTTTGGGATTTAATAACTTTATAGTCATTTGAATTGTTATAAGGAAGAAATTTCTTTTGATGAGGATAAGAAAACATGGCTAAGAGGAGTACTCATACACACTTAGAGTCAAGTGTGCACAAGCTTCTCTCCGGATCTGAAGTAAATTCATTTTGGTATTCTGTCAATACACTCTTAGAGAGGTGCTATTTCTTCAAAAAATGGTTTGGTTTCTGACTGCTCACTGAAAAAAATATGCAGAAAAAGGGGGCATTCACTCTGCAGCAAAAGAAAAGGAACGCAAGACAGGCAATGATGACCTTGGAAAATATTCTCTGTGCCTTTTTTTTCTTATCTTTTTAATTGAATGTGTAACACTAAATTATGATCTTTCCCTTGATCACTGGACTGTAGCATTCTGGTGGCACATTCAGATAGCAGGGTCCATCACATAGTATAGGGAAAAATATATTAATATCTGACTTTACAGATTTATTGAACAGCTGAAGCCTGTGCTTGACCCAAGAGCTGAACCTTGATCTCTAGAGCCACATTAACCATAGAAGCAACATTCATAACCTTAAACAGTATTGTCAAACTGTGTCTCAAACTGTGATGACAAAACAATAGCAGCTAAACAGAAGATTTAATTCCAGGTCTCCAAAGACCAATATTAAGGTATCATTTTCCATATTACTGCAGTGGGGCCCAGAGACCCTGCCTTTGGCTAAGGACTCTGTTCTGTTGGACACTATATAAACTTAGCAAAAGAGATGCTTGGGCAACCAAATGACAAAATGCAAGTAGGGCACAAGAGCCATTTCAGATTTAATCCTATGCATTAATTATTTTTTTTTCCTTCATAGCTATGTGAGCTACTTAGCCAAGTAGCTAAGGATTGCCTGTAGCCTGTAGGCAGAGAAGTCCTTTGAAATAATTTTGATTTTATACCCTACTTGAAATCCTACTGGTAAGTTTGAAATTCCTTTCCCTGCTTTCTGGCATTTCAAACTTCACACTATAAAAAAAGATTGAACCATGTTGTGGTTGTGTGTGAACAAAAAATCATCTAGCAGTTTTTCAAGTAGAACTTGTCCTCAACTCTCCTTATACAAGGGCATGTAGTGATTGGACAAGAGGGAATGGTTTTAAAGAGGTTTAGATTAGATATTATGAAGAAATTCTTTACTGTGAGGGTGGTGAGGCACTAGAACAGGTTGCCCAGAGAAGTTGTGGATGTCCCATTCCTGGAAGTGCTCAAGGTCAGACTGGATGGAGCTCTGAGTAATCTGCTTTATTGAAAGATGTCCCAGTCCACAGCGGGGAGATTGGAACTAGATGGTCCTTAAGGTCTCCTCCAATCCAGCCCACTGTATGATTCCATAATTTTTTTTTTCCCGGTGTCTAAAGACCAGGGAGTACTGTAGTCTCTTCTGTAAATTTGGTGTGTTTCTCTTGGTTAAATCAAAGACTGATAGTCATAAAGGCAGTATGTAAGCAACATTGAATAATTTTACTGTGCCTGTGTCAGATATTTTGTCCTGTTTGGGTAAAAACCCCCCATGTTTTAATGAAGATCTAGAAAAGACTGCTGCAGATTTTAGATGGTGTTTGTACTTTAAAAGACAGCCCTTAGGTGAAAATTAGATTAAAGCATTGCATTTTCTTAGTCTGACTGCTTTTGTATTCTATAACATACTGTCCTCAGCCTCAGAGCAGCAGGAACTTTCCACACCCAGCCCCCATGCAGCCTGGATAGCGGAGAAATTGCTCCTGGGTGGGTGAAAAATTTAAGTGAGGTCATTGCAGGTTCTTGCAGAGTGATACACTACCAGCAATACATAATGAAAATTCATCTCATGTTGTGAAACATATTGAACTGCTAAAATAAACAAAGTGCTGGCAGAGAATGTTCTTTGAGGTTATCTTTAGATTGAATCTGCTTGGACTTTTGACACCTACTCAGCAATGTCTCTTGGCACACAAGAAACATCTTATCAAAATGCTGAAAAAGTTTAGTCAGTAACTAATTTATTCCCTCATAATTTTTTTATTTCCCAAATTCTCTCCCTCCTTCTTTCTTATTTAGTGTTTGGATTCTTAGCTATACTCATGTAATAACCAGGAGGTGAAGGGGATACAACTTGTGACCTTGAGAAGGACTTACCCCTCTCAGGGTAAAAGATTTTTCATATAAATAGTCTATCACTAAGTTTTATACTTTCACTATATTAATTTCACTTGTTACTGTGGTAATGGTATGTGCATTTCTTTCACACAGGTAGGACCTCTAGTTTTGCCGAGCGGTGGGCAAACTGGCCATTTTTAAGGAGCAATGTACTTATACATGATATGTACATACATTCGTGCTGTATTTAAGCACTTGGTGTGACAACAGGACATGCTTGTGTTTACCTTACGTTAAGTTTGGAAGCTAAAAGTAGTGTAAGAAGCAAGCCAAAACTAAAACCAAGCCTAAACAAAGGTGGTACATACAAACAGGTGACACATCCCACTTGTACAAAGGGACCTGAATAAAGTCCTCTGTGTGGGAACAAGTAATTAGCACACATATAAATGAGGCTATGTAAACTTAGGCCTACAAATAGTACCATAACCTCAGCTGCAAACTGATGACCTCTTCCAAAACACAGATCTATCTCCTACTTAATCATCAGCACCCTGCATTATTAATTGCGATTCAGCACCCTCATAAAATGCAATCATACATTCTCTGCAAATCTCCTAACTGTCTCACCTTAGGATCTTATTTCTACAAGCATTTGCTTCATGTCTTCTTTAAAGTCTAACACTGACCCTCGCTACCCAGTCCTTGAACTACTTCAAGACAAAACAACAGAAAACTTAATTCTAAACAAGAGATAGTACAACTCAAGTACACAAAATATTTCGAAAGTAAAAAGAAAACAGAGATTTTTTTTTCTGGCTGCAAAATCCCAGCAGGAAAGCTAAGCAAGGGCTTTAACAGAACAGCCAAAATATTTGTATTTCAATCTGAAGGTGTGAACATGCAGATATATTTCCAAGGACGAAAGCAAGTCTGTAAATTTTGAGCTCCTGGGACCTGCTACAAAAAGACTCAGAAAACTCTTCCTAAATGTTCTTCCTGCTAAACAAGAGTAAAGCAAGGACTTATGAAGGTTATAAAGGAAAGCATTAATTTTCCATAACTGGTAAGCTTACTGTCATAGAGGGAATCTGCTCCAGAAAAGATTTAACAGCAGTCAAGAGCATACTTCTTGCTGTGAATAATTATAACACTAGACTTCACCTAAAAAGTAACAATGTTTAACATCTCATCATACACCACACGTGAGTTTTGCAGCCTTCCCTTGCTGCAGAATTAGAAAAGTACAAATCCCTTTGATACAACAGGCTTGAAGCTACAAAGATAAGTCTTAAAAGTGAGTGAACAACTTTATGTGAGGTTTCATTCTCTAGCTCAGCAAGCTTTATTGCAATCAGACGTTGTACATAAACCTTATTCTCCCCAGACAGGTTTTGTTGCAGTTTGTAGCCAGGAGGAGAGATACTGCACTACAGCAGACTGGAAGAGGAAATTAAGGAAAATACCACACTCAGAGGAATTTTTATTGAATTCCACTCTCTATTCACTGTCCTTAAAGAAAATGGTGTTATTTCCAGACCTAATCTCATCAGGAGAGACTTTGGCCAAAGGACCCCTCAAGACAACTAGATTTTGATCTCTGTCTTCAGAGTAATGGTGCAGCAAGCACTGTTCTATGTAGAGGGCAGTGCCCTTTTTGTGAGGGTTTGGCTCATACAGTTTTCAACACAATAAAATCTCAGACTTTTTCTCCCATTAACATAAGGGGCATTGAGATTTTAAAAACTAAGCCAAAAGTGTTCTCTGTAAAAACAGTCCTTGCCAGAATGGGTTTACTGAGCAGCATAAGTATTTTTATTTCATGGTTATTCTTCTCTCTCCACCTCTATACTCCATTGTGGTCAGGTTCCCCACAACTGTTCTTATTGTAATGTGTTCCTGTTCTTCTACATTTTCCTCTTGCTGTAATAGTTTTTTTCCCCCTTCCTGTTTCCTTCCCTAACAGAGCAGGGACTTGTTGGCATTTTACTTTGTATGAAACTCCTGAATATACCCTATTTGCAAAGGTTCCTCTTTAGTACGGAGAGGGAAGTCAACTTTCCTTGTTATAGCTTCCATTAATTGTGCTTCAGCAGGTCGCAGGAAAGCTCAAGATCTGGACAAAGTTGATTCTATAAATCACCAATAATGGAGATGAAACCTTCTTCTGGAGCCTCCTAGATGGAAGTGATTACAGCAGTAAAACACCGTATTTGCAAGAAAAATTGTATAATAATAACTTGGTGGGGTTTAATATTACTGCTGTAACTTAGAGATGAGCACTCAAGTGCATCAAGAGCTTTAATAGTGTGTGTGTAGGTGGCACATTATCCGTAAAGAACCTACTGATTGTGGATAATGTTCATTTGATATTCTCAAAGATAATGTAAGCCTTTGTGCACACATCATCTCATGCCCCATGCTCATGACATCTAGCAGGAATATTGAAAGTACAGCTTGCTGACAACTTCTCTGAGCATAAGCATTCTTCGTCCTGCAAGCAGTATGAACTCTTATGGAAACAGGGAATAAAGAGTTTTGATTAAAAGCACAATGACACAGAATAAGCTAAATTTCATGTCAAGGGCCTGCATGAGTCTACCACACAACATTTCTTTGCTCCACATTAAACTTCTTACTGGAATCACTTTGGTGTCTGATGAATCAGAACCTTGAAAAGGGAGGTTTGTGATCCAGCCTCTTTACCTGCAAATATTTGGTACAAAGTTATGAGATATCTCTTAATGCAGCGTCTGGATTCCTGCACTCCGTGCTCCATCCACCAGATACCCCAAATGGTCTCTCTCCTGCAATCTCTGTCCTTAGGAACATTCCATTGTTTCATGTTAAGCAAAAGAACTCTGACTGAAAGGGTTAAAAGGAACAAAAGAAGTGAAAACTTTCGTGCTTAGTCCAGTGTGGCTGTTTTTCTAGCAGTACTTTTTAAAAGTAATCCATGCAATGGGATATTAGAGCTCTTGCTTTTCATCGACAGCTAGGCAGTGACTTGTGTTAATAGAAAATAAATAACTGTGAGCTCACATGAGTGGTAAATCTTCCTCTGCCTTTCTCAAACACCCCCAAGCCTCAGACAGGACTGCCTTCAACCCTTCACTGATTTGAGAAGTATAGTGTATATTCTCAGAAGATATTTAGAAATTTTTTAAAAAACATTCGTCTATTTTTAAATAGCAGAACTGAAAATCTGTCAACAGACCACCCTTCGTAGTACAAAAAACTATTCCTTATGCTTAAAAAAGGCAACTATAAACACTTTTTGAAAAACTACAACATGTTATCTAGTTTTCTAAGCATTTTCATTCTGAACATTTTATACATGGAGAAGCCAATTCATACTTCTGAATGGTCATATAACCGGAAGAAAGTCAAGACATTTTGTTTGGCTTTTTCTTTCTTTATGGTGGGCAACCCTGAAATATATTAATCTGATCCATAACCACCATGGCCTTGAAAGCACTAGAAAATCCTTAGGAAGGATACTCTCTATAGCTCAAAATCCTTATTTGCAACATGCACAGCAAATTCAATATAGTGAGTTACTAAATATAATGAACTTCAGAGATTTGCCAAACTCCTTGTGCTGGGTGTTTGGCAGGTTTTATCCTTGATCTCCTGCTAGGGTGTGTTTATTGATCTTTGTCACCCAGAGGTCAAATTACATCTAGGCAGGACTGCACCTTCCTGCCACTCAGAAATTACAGCTGAGGAAACGCAGCAGGGCACAGTCCCTCAGCTGTGTTTGCCACTAAGAGCTCATAAGCTCCAGGCCTCTGGCCACTAGCTGGACAACTCCCAAGTGGAGGTTGAGCTGTTCTTCAAATGGGCTGCTATGGGGAATCTTTTCTTTCCATATGTTCCTCTCTTATAATCAGACAATAGTGTTCAGCCTGGCAGTCACTTCTTTCTCTGAAGTGTTGAGACTGGCCAAAAACCGAGGGTTTTTTCATGTATCACTCCTAGCTGCATGTTCTAGCTGCCTGAAAACAGCTTGGAAAATCCCTCGCAGAGCACCTCCCATTTTCCTGTCATTGTCCCCCTGTCAGAAGTGACTTTCTGTCCCATTCAGAGAGCTCAGCTTTGACCACAGGAGCCATGCAGGTCAGCCCAAGCAAGGGGCACTTCTGGATGGGATAGGCTGAGGCTGAGGCCACTTCCCCTCTTTGGAAAAATTTTGTAATGGTAACTGATCACTTCAGAAAAGCTGTTAAAATGACCTAGGATGTGAAACAACCTCATAACGAGAAAGCAAAGAGCATCTGCATATGCTTTTGAACAAGGCTTTAATAACCTATTTATACTAGTGGGGGTTTTGCTTGCACATGCAGATATGCAAATCAGGACCAAGTGCTCACATAGACCAAAAATACAAACCAATGCACATGTTATTTCACTGCATCATTAATAGTTGAACAGCCATTTGTTAACAGACTAAATTGCAATCATCATCTTTTGAGCATTATTTTAAAGAAGTTCCATAAATCAGAAATTTCACATCTTACTAAGTGATTGAGAATTTCCTCAAAATGGAGAGGTAGAAAAAATTACTTTTTTTGTTTTAAAGAAGGTCTTTTTTTAGTTACTTAAATGTGCTTTGGCAGTTTTACAATGGAAAAGCTTTGGGGTTTTTAATTGTTTCCATTTCATTTGCAGTTTTTATTACACCTCTAGCTGGGCTTTATTTTTTTACAGTAATCACTTTTAAAATACCACCTTGGGACGCAAATGTTCTTTTCTATTCTCTGCATGGTCAAATGCCTTTTGTATCCTAAACTTTGTGGAGGTGGTCTTATGATTAAATAGATTGAAAGAAAGTGCATGCACCTGGCTGTATATAATAGGGAGATGATTGAATGGTGTTGGTGATGTAAACTGAGAAGGAAAATGATAATGTGCATTAGAGCATTATATTCCTCACTGACTGGCTGTGTTTTATTTTGCCTGTAAACAAGTAAACAGAGCAGGAGATACATCTTGCCCAGCCCCTGAGCAGCTTATTCGAAACCCTGGGGCCCCTCCTGGCCTACTTGACCTGCAGAAAAAAAGGCTCTTGAGAAAAAGAGTTGCCTCTTTTGACAGTATCCTGCATCCCTATCCTCAGAGCTGACATGGCTGAGAAAAGGCAAACCCAGCATCTCCTGCAGGCTCTGATCCAGAAGGCACTTCTGCCCTGCACCATGGGGGTGGGCTGCGAGGGACTGAGCAGAAATCACCCCTTCAAAAGAGATGAACACATGAGGCCAAATGTGTGAGGAACAAACCAGAGCCTTCATAGCAAGGTTGAGCCAAATTTGTTGGAAAATACTTCAAAATAGTCACTTAGGGGAAAAAAAAAATTCTTATGCTGGGCAGTTTCTTTTCCTCTGCCTCAGTGTTTTCTGAACCAAAATGACAAATTGCTTTTGGATTTTCTTTGTTTCATTTTAAGGAAGAACAGAACCAAAAAGGAAAAAAAGAAAATAAAAAAAAAAGGAAAGTGAACGAGACACTGACTTCCCTTGGGAGATTTTTTTAGTTCTTCAGGTCAGTGTGGCCTTTGCGGTTAGGTGACATTTCACTAAAAATCCAGACTCTGGACTTGTATCTATTTGAAATGAAACTGCAAGTCCAGCCACTACTGATGAGAACTGTAATTGTTCTTATTCTATCTACATCATCTATGGGAATTACATCATCGAGTACCTAAAAGACCTGACATCATCAAAAAATTGCATTCTACTTGTACTTAAAAATAGATCGTAATTATTTCTGTAGTCTCTAAAGAAAAATTGATTTTTTGTGCCTTCTGTGAATGCTGTGATGCTATTTTAGTGTGATGCTTTTATGTCTATGGCAGTCAATTGCTTTGACTCTGAAGTCTTTCTTGCAGTACTGCTGACTTGCTGAATCAGAGTTCATTCATATCCTCTTGCCACAGAATAATATGCTGAATACAAAACTTGCCATAATAGCAATATAAAAAATGCCATGAGATAACACCAAAGTAAATATAAAAGAAAAAAAATGGAAAATACATAAAATAATAATAAAAGACTAGTCAAGTTCAAGCAAATGTGAATGGCAGTGTGACTTTACATGCCACAACTTTAAGTATTGCTCTTTATCCCCAAATGGTTCATATGAGATCTTTATCTGGCTTCCTCTGGTGTTTCAGTGATGGTAGGAACAATAAAGTCAGGGAATTCAAGTCTGATTCTTGCATCACTTTTTATTACTCCCATAGTATGTTAAAATTTCAGAATTGTATAAAATGGTTATGGAATGATGGAGGTTCATAAATTTCTCCTAATTCCACTGTTAGAGATGTAACTTCTGCATGGCTGTGACAAGATCTCAAAGATATCCAGAGGCACTATATTTGTTATAACATTAAAGTTCTTGAAGTATCAGAAATTCTGTTTCCTGAAAAGGAAAAATCTCTCAAAGCCTTGGTGCTTCCAGTGAAGAAATTTGGACTTAATGCCTGGTTGGAAGCCCATGCACACCAATGCAGATTTTCCTTTCCTTTCCTTTCCTTTCCTTTCCTTTCCTTTCCTTTCCTTTCCTTTCCTTTCCTTTCCTTTCCTTTCCTTTCCTTTCCTTTCCTTTCCTTTCCTTTCCTTTCCTTCCCTTCCCTTCCCTTCCCTTCCCTTCCCTTCCCTTCCCTTCCCTTCCCTTCCCTTCCCTTCCCTTCCCTTCCCTTCCCTTCCCTTCCCTTCCCTTCCCTTCCCTTCCCTTCCCTTCCCTTCCCTTCCCTTCCCTTCCCTTCCCTTCCCTTCCCTTCCCTTCCCTTCCCTTCCCTTCCCTTCCCTTCCCTTCCCTTCCCTTCCCTTCCCTTCCCTTCCCTTCCCTTCCCTTCCCTTCCCTTCCCTTCCCTTCCCTTCCCTTCCCTTCCCTTCCCTTCCCTTCCCTTCCCTTCCCTTCCCTTCCCTTCCCTTCCCTTCCCTTCCCTTCCCTTCCCTTCCCTTCCCTTCCCTTCCCTCTGCCACCCTGGCCTCACTGCTGCTCCTCCAGCATCCAACATGCTTGATATCTGGGGTCACCCAGATATCAAGCATGCCTTGATTTGTTGTGCCTGGGATTCACCTGACCTCTGACCAGGTGGGCCTGTACACTCACTCATCCCTACCTCGTGTTCAGAGGGACACTACTGGGAATTCAAGAGATTTCCATGTACTCCCTTTCTTCCCTGTGTCACCTGGTGGAGTCATCCTGACCTGCTTGCTTAGAGAACATTGACTACACCACAGATCGGACCCTTTGCTGACCTCCACGCAGGTGGAGATTAATCCTCTCTGAATCAAAGGATACATAATCGTAGCATAACTCATAATCTTCAGTTAGCTCCTTTAAAAAAGCAGTTCAGAGGAAGGTCCTGCCCTGCCTGTTGAAAGCAGGATGGTGTGCAGCCAGAGCACTCTGAAGGCAGCCACCTTCAGCCCCCAGCTGCCCCTCAAAGAGGCAGGGGGTGACGGCTCTCCTCCTGGCAGGATGCAGCCCCCACCACTCTCTGCTCTAGCAATGAGGGAGCAAGGTGGAAGGACAGCCAGGGAAAGAAGTTGGGAACATTGAGGTACACCCTAACTTCCATAGTCCCAAATTCCCACCCTGCATCCCTTCCCTTCTGCACCTTTTTTCCTGAGTTACTTGACCTTCTCTATACAGAGCAAGGGGATTCTGAGTACCTGAACAAGGACGCTGAACCCCTGCTAAACCCTTTGGGGCTTGTGACACCAAAATCTTGTTGGGTAACGAGGTATAAGTTTCTGTGCCAATGACAGCTATAAGCAGGCTCCTGTGCTTATAGGAGGTGACAGCATGGTCACACCACCTTGCTGTCCACTGACAGAAGTATGAAATGCAAAATTCATCACAGACTGGAAGACCAACAAGAGCTTGAGTGTGCTTGGATATCTCCCTGTGCCAGCAATGAGAATTTTCTTAAAATTTTCTTGCACCGATCAGATCCTCAAACCATGATGGACGTCTCATTGTTTTTTATTTCTTCCTGCTGCATACTCCATCCAGAAGCAACATTTATTAATGATATTGCAATGAGGACAATCTGGAAGTAGAGAAGCATGAAACTCAGAGGCAGAAATTAAGAGGAGAGATTTTTTTGAGCCACAGCTGAAGCAGATATTTTTCTGGTTTCCAAAGGATTCTGGTCTTCAAGACTCTAAATGAATCTTTCTTGGCATATTATACAGCTGAAATAAGACTAGGTAAGTAATTACTGCTAGATAATAACAGACAAATTTAAAACCTGTTTTCAAAATCTGAATTCCTCTTTTAAGAAACATCATTGAAAGATAAGAATGGACTTTGTCTGCAAACCAGCCACAGGTGCTTTATCTCATTAACTCCACTATCAGCCTTCCTTTCTTCTCCTGGATGGACTCCTCCTGTATGCTGAGATTCCTTCTGGCAATGCCCATAGTGACACATTTTCCCCAGCAGCTGCTTTGCTTCAATGACCTGGCCACGCCAGGGCACGTAGTGGGTTTACAGACCCCATGAAACACCTAAAGGCACTTGCCAGGCACAGCAGGATAATGGGGTGAGGCCTCTCCACTGCACCCCTGAACAGCTTAATAAGGGAGGAAATTAAGGAGTCACAGGTTATTTACAGATAAACTGGAAAGTATGAGTGTGAGCTGCAGTTGTCTTCCTCCTCATGGGCTGCTCAGTTTCCTGGAGTGTAGTTATGATAGAATAACTTTGTGTATGTACACTGTTGAGTAGGGCTTGGGTACACAGCTAGTTGCTTAGGGGTGCAATGAGACCATTTAAGTCAGATTCTTGCCAAAAACAACACTTTTACTTGATCATCTGTAAACAGGGACTTACAGCCATCCAAATCCTACTATAGCTGAAGAAAGTGCTTTACAGGCTCACAAGCTGCATGACATAGCCTGCACTGCTCCTGCTTTTGAAACTGGTGGATTGGAGTGGCAGTCTGCCATGTCTCAATCCTCAGAAATTAAAATAGTACGTAAAACTTCCCCAGATGTCTAACACTAGACTGCATTCAAGAATGTAGCATAAAACAGTTGAGTTTGTGATGTTACTCCATCTCAGCTTCTGATGTTCTGCACTGCTCCCATCAGCTTCTACGAGATTTAGGATTTTGGCTTTCCTTGCATGTCTTGTGTTCTCAGATGAAAGATACATTTCTAGACAGTTATTGTGTTCAATATCCTATCTGAGATGTAGGAGAATAATTTTATTTTTGTAAGAGAAAGAAATAGAAGGAAAGGTAGAAAGGAGAGCAATACATTAATCTAGGATTTGCTGTCACAACATGTAAGCAGTGTTATTTTAGGAAGCTCTTCAGAAACAGGATTCCCTTAGCCTGTTAAGTCACTGAAAATAAAGCAACAGCCAACCCCTCTCTTGGTGTGGTGGTCACACTGGGCAATCCTCTTCTCTGCACACACGTGAGAGCAGTGTCCCTGACCAGCAGTGAAAGCCACCCTAATGTTTGGGGGCATAACTGGGTATAAATGACTCACTAATCCTTTAATATTTCCGTTCACAATGAGGATCAAGTCTAAATGACAATGACATGATCCTTTTTCGAAATGAAAGGGATGAGTCCTTCTTGTCTGCACCTCACTGCCCTTTTTACTGTTCTTATATTCTAAATAAGATAGTGTAGCTAAGCAAAGCCGGGAACAGTAACACTTTAATTTGTTCCAGACATGTCTGATGAGGCAATACCTCTCAACACATGATCTTGCATCTGTAATAACTAATGTTGGCATATTGATCAGCTGAGGTGGCTGAAATATAATCAGGTTTCTACCACACATGGTAGAAATGTGTGGAAAATCTGACCATGAGGTTTACAGAGGAACTGGGCTGGGCCCTGCAGGGCATGGTCAAAGCTGAGTTATCTATGGAAATGTAGCACTGTCCCCCCATCTCAAGCAGGGGTGTGTGGCTGACATCTGCTCACTGTGGGAGAATGGAAACATGCTAGTTTGGCTGCATTGCTGAGGAAAATAAAACAGATGAATCTGTGGCATAGGTCCTGTCAATAACATTGTTGTGAGAGTCTTTGTCTGCCCGAGCTGCCTGACCACAGTCCCATATAAATAACAGATGAGTGTGAAGGGAAAAGTGATCCTGGTCATCTAATAAAGGTGACCACACAGATGAAATCAAACAGATCCAGACTGGGATTTAATCATGTTTCCAAAGCAACCTGGAGCCTGTAAACATCTGAAAACAAATGTACCTAGGGTTCATGCTGACTACTGCCAATCTGTCAAGAAACCCCGGAGATGGAGAGCCTGCCTGGAGGAGCCCAGCAGGGTGGCACCGTCTTCCCTGGCAGCAATCCACAGGAGAAGGCTCTTTCAGGACTGCCAAAGGATGTGCTGATTCAGGGACTCCCCTCAGCCCCACCATCCTGTCCATTGGTGGGGATGCTGTGAGGCAAAAGTCTCAGAAAACATCTTACAACACCATGGTACTACTTCTGTAAGCAGTGACTATGCCTTGGCTGCATGGAGGTGAGATTACCTGCCTACCCTGCTATTAGTGCATGTGACAGCAGACCTGAAGCATACTGTAGCAGTGTGTTAAGGCTCCATAAGTACTTCACTGAGTGACTCAAACATAGCTGGTGTATATTCAGCGCATTTCAGAAGAGAGGTTCATCCCTTTGGGGGTTTAACAGTTGCCATTTTTAGTTTATGATGTAGGAATTCAAGGGCAGTCTGTCATCAGATCATGAAGACAATCTCCTCATGCTTTATAGCTAAAGAGAGGTTGATGTTTTTCTTTTTAAATGTAATTGGTTTTATTACCAATTAGCATGTTCCTGTTTGTCTGACTTTTGATTGAACTTCTAGGATATGTTTATACAAAGTCAGGCTACCACCCCTAATTTGAGGGCCTCAATAAATACTATTATTTTGTCAATTCAATATGAGTCTACAGGGCTTGTGACTTGGAGGTACCTCAGCAGTTCTACCCTTCGTTCATGTCAACACTCCTTGAAAGATCTAAAATACTTTGATTTAGACCAAAGCTCACAGCTGAGATCTTGCTAGATGTCACTGAGTTTAGCTTGTGTTCAGAGCCAGAATGAAGAGATATTTGACATGACAAAATATTTAGAAGTACTAATTCCTAATAGGAGTAAATAAACATAAAATAATAAAGTCAACAAAGGATAATACGTATTTATTGCAATCTATATTCATACAGCAACTTTTAATCAAAAAACTAGCCCCAGAAGCAGGGTGCTATGACTTAACAATTAAGAATTGCTCTTTCCACCACCTCAGCATAGTCACCTGTGCAGTGGAGAAACAGACCTTTAACAGCATGCCAGAATGCTTTGTGTTTGAATGCAAACTACAGTGTCTCAGAAAGTGCAGAGGAATACAAAGACAAAAGGAAACTAATAACCTTAAATAGAATTTGGCCAGGAAATTATGCTGACTCACTCTCCCACAAATTACATTGTCTTCTTCCAACTTTTCCTACAAAAGATTAAAACCTAGTGTCTTAGAAGATGTTGTCTACCTTTTAATTGTCATGACATGCCTTTATTGATCAGGGAAGTTGACATTTGAAAGGACTGTGCAACACAGGGCAAAATTAAAAGCAGAAATAATCCCTGATGTATGTATTTCTGTTTTGTCCATGTCTTCTGTCTCAAGATTCTACTACCACTCGATGCAATGGCAAAACCAACTCTGATGACAATACTGTGATGTTGAGCACTGAGGTTCCACTTCCCATAGTATTCTGCTGTTGGGAGAAGGAGCTGCTAGAATACTTCAGGGATGTGCACAAATTACAGGTGACAGTGGCAAACACCAAGGTAATTGTGTCACAATTCTTCTTTCAAAAACCATGGATTGCCTGGAAATATACCTTATATAAATTTCAAAGCTGTTTTCAATACAGCACTCTGTTTCCATACACCTGTGTACTTTGGCTTAAATCTTCCAAGCACTGTCATTGCAAGCTGATCTTTATGAACATTAATTCAATAGCTGAATGGCTAATACGGCATTTTGATCTCTGACAGAGTCCATGCCAATCCTGAAAATAGCAACCTGAAAACACTTTGTCTTGACGCCTGTCTCTGAATCAATGAAGTGATCCAATTCATTTGTTTTGAGCAGCTTGGCCACTGAGCTGTGAAGCACTGGCTCCAACATCTGACACACATGAGATGTTTTAAAGGGAAATCCTTTTAATGTGCCAGCCCATATGCAGGTGAATTCACCTTGCAATACACACACTTTTAAATTAAAATAATTGTTTGCTACTAGAAGGAATCATTTCATTGAACAAATGAAGAAGTCCTATCACTTTCTACAATGTTTTCTTTAAGGTGATTAACAGAATAATTGAAATTCAATTATTTGGATTTGTATTCCCAGGTAGATCCTTGTTTTAACATAGGAGATTTTATAGACAGAGACACTAATATCATTTAGGGCAGGAAGACTGCTAATCTTAGATTTAGTAGCCCATTTAGATTACCAGAGAGGAAATGGCTCATCCTTGCTTGTGAGGCTCTAGAAATAGCCCAGACCTGATGTAACCAGTGTTTAAAAATAAAGATGTTTGCACTGATAGCAGACAAATCAAGTTATTGCGAAGAAAGTGGGAAGCCCCAAGGCACATGCTGTAGCTGGCATGACAGAGGGATTCCCTACACACAGGCTGAAAAGGAGACTCTATGGGGTGCAGTTTGACTGCTGAAAAGCAAGCAATTTAAGAGTAAGGAACAGCTAAATAAAAATTTCATCAAGGATAAGAGACCACTTCTGTGAAGAATTTTAGGGAGGAATTATACTGAAATAGGTGAGTTACTTGCACACTCGCTGCAGACATGCTGTTTGCTATTACACACCTCTCTCCCAAGTCATCTTCCCCATTACCAGAAAATTCAGCTATTCACATCATGTCCTCTCACGTCATTTTTAATCTGTGATTTAGTTAAGCCAAATATTTAATTAGAGATTTCAATATAAAAGCAATTAGCAAGCTTCCTATGTATAAACCATAATTATGATGCAGCTTAGTAATAGAAGAATGACTAATAAACAACATTTTGTTGAAATTCTGTTTAGATATTTTGGTGATATGTTTTAAACTGCTGATTTATTTTTGACTCACCAGTCTTGGCTAAAAAAATTAAAACCTCCCATATCTCATATTTTTGGTTGTAATTTTTATTGCTTTGCAAGTGCCAGTGTGTCACTTTGCTATTCTGTGGCATCACAACAGAGCAGCTTGTGGCAACGGCATCACATGCCTGCACCATAACAATGCAAATAAAAGTCTTTTTAGCAAGAAAAGAGTTTCCAGGGTATTAAAGTGTAATTGCAGGTTTCAGGACATGGACCCGCCCTGGTAAAATCAGGCTGATCCTATGAAAGCTGATGCTTCAGCCAAGGCACTTATTTGTAGCAGGATACTTCATAAAACCAGAACAAGATAAACAGGAAACACTCTCTATGTCATCTAAATAATAAGCACCTTCACCAGACTTCTATTCATGTAGGGGTCATCTTGCAATTATTGATTTGTGATTATGGGCTTCAGGTGAGAGGTAAGAACCACTTTGTTGACAAGTGAGAGCTAAGAGTTTATGAGGTAAAATGAGGCAGGGGGGATTGAGCTGCTGGAGGATGGGACAGAAGGAGGGAGAAGCAGGCGAGTGCTGAGGGAGTGGCAGCTGGGATGCAGGACCTATGAGCTGTGCATGCCTGTGGCTTCTCATGTCACTGAAATGGTGCAGTGAAGAAGCAGGAAAGGAATTCAACTCTGCCTCATTTTCTTTATATTTGGTAACATCTCAGAAAACTCTCCCCTTGGAAGCAATTTCCAAAAACACAGCAATATCTTAAGGCAATTACAAATACCAGCTGGTGAAGGAATTAGCATGCACACAATAATCTTTCAAAATTCAGAGATAAGAAAATGCTGGCTATCTTAATTTCTGCCCCCAGAAATCAGCTTCTCCAAACACTGCACATCTGTCCAGTCTGCTGTGTCCTACCCCCATTTCCATATTCATTTTGGTCAAGGGGTAGGAAAGACACGGATCAGCCATTTTGTTCCCTTCCCTTCCTAAAGCAGGAAAGTTTCACTTGATTCAGGAATTATTCAATGGCATCCATGCAAGCAGAGAGACTGGAGACTGATGGAGGCCGGATGGTATATTCCAAGCTTCTCATATGCTTCTGTCCCTCCACGCCTACCTTCCTCTCTCACCTCTCCCAAAACTCAAGGATCCCCAGCAGAGTGGGAGAAATGTTCTCTGGCAAGATGGTGAAGCACACAAGATCATCATTCTGCCTTTATCATCGTAGACTTCATCACCTATTGATATATAGCCTGGTTAGGGTAGACCACAGTCATCTTTACCCACCTAGTCTTTCACATGTAATACCTAGTCTCCCAGCTGCCATTATAATGTGGATTTCTAGAAGAGTTATGGACAAAGCCTGGCCTTATGTCTGGTACTGATGCTGTAAAATAAGAAACTGCCAGCTTCTTTCCTTCTCTTTTTCATCACCTTCACAGAAGGGAACTATTCAAAATGGGGTAAAATTAAGCAGGAGTGGGCAGAAGAGTAATTTTTACACCAAATGCCCTTGAATGTAAGGCTTCCTGCATTTGCATGGTTTCTTGGATGGAGGCTCTGTCTGCTGCAGCAGAAAGCAGCCATTTCTTTGGAAAAGGTGTCCTTGAAGAGAGCAGTGGGTCATTTTATTGCCATAACATTATTTTCACTTCACCGGTTTAAATAAACGGTAAGACTGCTAGGAATAAAAAATAAGTAACAAAAATTACCCTACACAGAGACGGTTAGAGTATGTGTCCATGCCTGGTGGTAGACTCAAGTAAACTTCATTTTGTTTGGAAGCAAGACCAAATATCCTGGAAAAGATAGCCCATATTTGCTTTGTGAAACTGGGCTCCTTCCATGGTTCAAGCCAACTCTCACTGAATACCCAGGAAGCTTCACACTTGGTTTAATTGGGCTCTGTTTCAGGGAAAATTGGCATAATTTTCTAATAAAAGACCTAGCTCATTTAGAAATCCCTCAAAAGTCTACTGGGGAGAGGATAAGTCATGAAGTCTGGATGTGTTCTATAGAGCAAATCAACCTTTCCACCTTCAAGGCTAAATACAAGGCTGACTTCTCTTGATTAGCTGTTTCATAAAGAGTTACAGAAATATAAACTAGAAACAAAGACTCCAAATGAGAAAAATAGGATTTGATTTTGAAATCTCTTGGCTTGTAGGAAAATTAAATAAACTAGTGTATTAAGCAGTGGCAGACTGTCAGGTAGCCAGTAATCTGACAGGAAACATTTCCACTTCGGTACTGCATATCCAAATTCAAGTGAAAGGGGCATATGGGAACTATCACTGACTGAGTACTGTCAACTGAGAGAGCACACTCAATTGAAAACTCCAGGAACTAGGCAAAGCTGCACACCTTAATGTTGTGTTTAATGAAGAGTGATCTGCTGTCTAATCACTAATTTTGGGAAAGCCCACGACCTCTTCAGGAGAAGAGGACTATTGATGTAAGGCCAGAAACTGCTTCCACTGATATTAATGGCAAGACACTTCATTATTTCAGTGAGGAAAGGATCAGACCCTTAGGTGAAGGCATGAGAATGTATCTACATGCTAATGAAGCAGCAGCAGCAGGAGAGAAAGCCTGTAGTGTGGAAACAGCTAATTGTAAATGCAAGTCTGTAAGAGATTCTGTATTTATGTTTGCAAAAAGACAGACAAGACATAAAAAACAAGCTTTTTAGCCAAGGAAAATGGATATTAATTCAGTTCCCAGCTAGGGCACCTGTACAAACAATATCATCCCCAGGCAATTTAAACAGAGAACTCCATAGTTAATAGGGTAATGTTGATTAACACCTGATCACTTCATGGGGATAGAAGAATAGATTTGGCAGATCTGCAAAATGAAATTATGTCACCTAAAAAGCCATTATTTCACACTCAGTACTTCTGCAAGAACATTCTAGATTTGAATAACTTTGCTCAGAGGAAAGCAGAATGTGTAACTATATTTGTGAGGTTCGAAAAAGATTTTGATTTGGTAAATCTAAATATTCCATGAATGTAATCTTTAAAAAAACTTTACTTCTAACCATTTTATAAAGACCAAGTATTTTTGTTGTAAACTAAGCTAATTTTTTTAACCAGGAAAATATTTTGACACAAGTGGGTACTTGAGTAGTTTAAAAACATTCTTCTAATGCTTTTCCAAAGCAGAAGTCTAATTAAATCAACTGACACTCATGGGTTATTTTGATATCAACTTTTTTTTAATGTTCAGTAGAAAACTTCTCTTCAGAACAACCCTGCTCCAACAAACCCGAGGACAATAAGTTTTGATAAAGTTTGGGAAAATCAGTTATACCACAGTCCTCAAAGCAGTTTACATCACACAAAAACTTGCAGGTGGTTTTTGGCTCTTCTGTTAAAGTGGACCTTAGAAACATGTAGGAAAGTCAGACAACCTTCTTTTTTCCCCTTCTCTCCTTCCTTTTCTTTTTTTTTTTGTTTTTTTTTTTTTTTTCCCTGTAAGGGCAGAAAATTTCCCTGTCCAGGAGCTTTTAGTCTACAGCAAACATGCTTCATTTATGTTTGCATTCAGCTCTGGTTGTTCCACTTTAGGAGGGAAATGATCACCAAGTGTTGATCACTGATACTAAAAAAAAAAAAAAAAAATCCAGGATCTAAAAAAATATCCAAGAGGTCTATTCTTATCCTATTGCTAGGAAGACTAGAGATTTGTGGGACCAGAATACTTTCGATCTTATATTAAGGTCTGTAACTAGACTGACAGGAGTTAAAGTAATCAGAACCCTTTAGATACTTTTAGCATCAGGCACATATAAATCACCCACCTAGCCTCAAACTGACCTCAGTTTAAGGTTAACTTAAATTTTATTACAAGTTGATTTAAAAGAAGAAGAAAACCAAACCCAAACCATGAGGTAACTGCCAACAGCTGACAGCAGCCTGTGTCAGACAGCCAGCTCAAGGCATTCCTCAAAGCAGCCTATTCACAGTCCTGCAAAACACAGACGGGTTTTATTTACAGCTTCCCAGCACCATCCAGACCAGCAGCTAATTGAGAATGTACTATTTTCATGCTTGATCTTTGCTGAGCTATAAATGATGAGCACCGAAGAAATATTTTCCCTCACATGCTTAAACTGTACAACTTACACTCGCACTCATGAAATTTCCAAGCAGTCACTGACAACTGCCAAAAGCACTTTAAAGATTATGGACCACTGAGTCATCATGAAATGGTTTTTGAGTGACCTAAGAAAACATTTTATGTAAGAGACTTTGTGGATTGAGGCGGAAGGATGTAAGCAATCCCTTTAAGTGAAGGTTTGGAACTAGGTGTAGGACATCATGCCTAAAATTTGGAAACTGTGCTCCTTTTATTTTGTTCCAATCCCAGCTTTGCTGGGTGAGTCAGAGAAAGGCTGGTAAGCAGCTGTGTGAGAGACTACCTCACAGGAGATAAGGGAACACTATCACCTTGGTTTCCTCACTAGTTAGAATGAAATTGCAGTGAAGGAGCCTACTCCAGCTTTTCCATGTGCTGACTTCTTGCAGGACTCTGCTGTTAATTAGGTTTGCAGAGCAGGATAGAAGAGAGAATTTATAGAAGGCTCTGGATATGGAGATTGAGGAACTTGATTTTGGTCTGCAGAAGAAAGGGAAGAAAAATATGAGTGAGAAATTATTGTGCTAGGAAGATTGCTGTGTAAAGCCACATAAGACTGCCAGTGGAAGACAAAAAGACAAAACAGACTTTAAGTAAAATTGGCATGTAAGCAACTCTGTATAGGAAGAGAGAATTATTCTGCTTTATATTATGAGAACTTTTGGGGCAAGGATCATGTCCTTTACCAGTTCCTACCTAGGTGGGTAAAACTCTGTTTCTATTTCCTTTACATACTTATTTTTCATGCTGTTAAGATTAAACTGGGAGTGGAGGTCTACTGTCCTAGGTATTGCGGGTGAGCAGAAGACAGTCTCTCCCTGAATTGCTTACAGTCAAAACACACCAGACAGACAAAAAAATAGAAAAGGTGACAGAACAGAGATCCACACCAGCAAACACTATGGTTTCACTGGGGGCAGGACAGGAGTGTGACAAGTGAGAGGAGAAGACAAAACAAAGGAAGGAGACAGTGGAAGGCAGGCAGGACAGACAGTGGAATCATCTGAGGCAAGTCCAGGGGAGACTGGAGATGAAGAGCCTTGGATAAGGCTTGTGCATCTCAGCAAACAGCTGCTTGGCACCAGCTAGTCAAAGCTGTAGAAAATATTATCAGCATCTGTGAGGCTCATCTCACATTTTCTGTGGCTCTTGGCACAAATGACCAGTCATGTCTCTAAAGGCAGCACTTCTGGAAAGACAAGAATTCCCAGACCTACTGACAGATATAATTTTTTGCTTGCACCTTTCTAAATAAGAAAATAATTGGAAATATTTCTGTCTGTGTGTCTTATTCTGCAAAAAAGGGGGTGTTGGATCAGGAAAAATTGCATGGAAATCCCTAGCAAGTTCTTGAAATTGTTTCAGCAAGGCAAAAAATAAAGAATTGTGCTTATTTAAGTTCAAATGTTTGACTTCGAAATTTTTCAACAAATATTACCTGGATTTACTTTTAAATTAATTGGATTAAACTGTACCTTCATTTTATTGGACCTTAAATGTTTTTTTTTCTAATAGTGACCAAGCCAGAAAAGTCACTAAATAGTGTCCTATATGCAACATAAGCCTAGTGTTATTTGGCATCAAATTAAAGAATGCAATGAAAAGTTTGTGGCTATACTAAGTAAATTAGCCAGAATTTATCATTATTGCTATCGTGAACCACTTAATAAATGTTTTATATACTACACTACTCTTCTCTTTCTTTCTTTTCTAAGATGATCTAGACAAATGTACACCTGATTAGTTGATCCAGAAAATTCTGCTTGCTCATCACCAACAATACTTACTTGCCCTGCTCTCAAAACAAAACAGAACTTACTTTCAGCTTTTCAGACACTAGACCTTTCCACTCAAACACTGGAGAAAACAGGGCTGGTTACATGCCATTCTGCAGGTTAGGCATTTCAAGGAGAAGGAAAAAGGAGCTCTGGAGTTCATCTCTTTCTCTGGAAATTAACTTTCCAGAAGAGTTTTGGCATAGAAAATGAGGGGTTCCTATGAAACACCTCAGACTCCTCCACTTCCATGGTGTCACACAAGCAAAGGTGCAGCCTTTAAGGAGCCATTTCTAGATTTGTAGTAAGTTTAACAGTGAAAGACAATACCCTAATTTACACCGAGGAATGAAATGGAAGAAGAGCATAGCACAGAGTGCATCCTTTAAGAAAGCCTGGCCAGCAAGCTAGCAACACTATGCCACCCCAGCTGCAAGCAATCCCAACCCACAGTCAAACTATGCAGGGCCTAAACTGTGCTCTGCACTTGGCTCAGCAAATAAGCAATCTAACAGGCAAGGAATTTTCACACTGAATTTGGATGTGTTGCCACAATGAGAACAACCATCATGGTCATTATGGACTAAAGGAATATGAAAATCACAGCCTTCAGCTCAAAAAATAATTGCTTGGGTATGATGCAAGTAATGTGTTGGTTTTTTTTGATGCTTCCATTCATTTTAAAGGTATTATTGAATAAAGTTGGGCTGCATCACAATAGAAACAAACTTTACTGAGATGTGAAAAGAGGGGCTCAACCCCTCTGTAAGACATCAAGTGCCCTTCCACTAGGCACAGCTTAGGGACGGGTAGAAGAGGTCACCCAACCCCAGGTGAAGAATGTGACATAATGTTGAACAAGCACAAGAGGCGCTTAAAGTTGCAGTCTGGAGAGCTACAGGGAGTCTTTCAGGCCAGTAGAGAGTGTGAAAGTGATACGTAGTTCATCAGGAAAACAATGAAGGGTTTAAAGGGAAGAGAGGCTTGAATAAAAAATGCCTTTTTTTTGCAAACCAAGAGGAAACAATGAAGAAGACCATGCTGGAAACCACTGCAGTAATCATCCAACCACCCATGCATTCCTGCACCATATCCAGCTTGGGTTCCTTGCACAGTCTAATCAGGGAGGCTCCATGGCAGATGACCCTTTTCAAACATGGGCCTGGAGAAGAAGCTTGGCTCTTGCAGTGCTTGCCACAGAAAAAGGGCAAACAGAACCAAAAAAACCTGTTTTGACTTCTGCAGGAATTTTAACAGATTTTGCCAATGTTCTTTGCATGAGAGGAGTCCAACAAAGTGTCCAAAAGAGATTGATGCTGCCCAAGCTCCAAACACACTTCCCTCATGACTTTCCATAATTGCTGCTTGAAATGTATATGTCTCTAACTTATCAGAGGTATGCACACACTTCTGCTCACCCACTTTCAGAATACTGAAATCTTTAGTATAAAATGCACATGAAGGTGGAAAATGGTTGGGCAAAATGAACAAATTATGTACAGATTCATTCTATTGATTCTGTTCATATTTTGCAGCTACAGAAGATCATCTTAAATAAAATACTACTTTAGTGACTTCACAGCAGGCTAATGTTCAAAACTGCAGCTGAGAATGAAGAAAATTACTAAAATTAAAATGATGGGAAATGCATGTGGAATGTACAAGACAATTACATACTGCCAAATAGATATTACCCATTGCCATTAATCTGGGAGGAATTGAAAAACACCTGGAGGACAATGCTGTCATTGTTTACAGCGAGAATGGTTTCATGAGGGTAAAATCCAGCTTACCAAACTTAATTTAATTTAGTTTTATGACAAGGTAACTCACCTAGGTGATCAAGGGAGGCCAGCTGATGTGATCTTCTGGGGTTTCAGCAAAACTTTTGATGCTGTCTCTCTCAGGATCCTTCTGGACACAATGTCCAGCATGCAGTTGGATAAACACATCATGAGATGGGTGAGCAGCTGGCTCATGGGTAGGGCACAGAGGATTGTAGTGAATGGGGTGACATAAGACTGGTGAACTGTCACTAGTGGAGTTCCACATGGCTCCATCCTCAGCCCTGTGCTCTTCAACATCTTCATAAATGACTTGGATGCAGGACTGGAAGGGATACTGAGCAAGGTCCCAGATCATACAAAACTGGGAGGAGCTGCTGACTCCCTTGAGGCAGGGAGGCCCTGCAGAGAGACCTCAATAAATTGGGGGGTTGAATGGTCACCAGCTAAGTGAAGGTCAACAAGGGAAAGTGCTGGATTCTGTACCTGGGGTGGGACAGCCCTGGGTGTACAAACAGACTGGAGAATGTGAGGCTGGAGAGCAGTGCCACAGGAAGGGACCTGGGGGTCCTGGTCAGTGGCAAGTTGAACATGAGCCAGCAGTGCCCTGGCAGCCAGGAGAGCCAACCCTGTCCTGGGGGGCATCAGGCACAGCGTCACAGCCAGGCAAGGGAGGGGATTGTCCCCTCTGCTCTGAGCTGGGGCGGCCTCACCTCCAGTGCTGGGGGCTGGTTTGGGTGACACAACGTCAGAAAGACATTAGGCTGCTAGACAGTGTCCAAAGGAGGGCCATGAGGATGGTGAAGGGACTTGAGGAGAAGCTGTATGAGGATTGGCTGAGATCACTTGGTCTGTTCAGCCTGGAGGGGACTGAGAGAAGACATCATTGTAGTCACAACTTCCTCATGAGGGGAAGAGAAGGGGCAGACAGTGATTTCTTCTCTGGGGTCACCAGTGACAGGACCCTAGAAAATGGCTTGAGGTTGTGTCAGGGGAGGTTTAAGCTGGATATAAGAGAAAGGTTCTTCACCCAGAGGGTGGCTGGGCACTGGAACAGGCTACCCAGGAAAATGGTCACAGCACCAGCCTGAGGTGTTCAAGACGTGTTTGGACAATACTCTTGGGTACATGTTGACTCCTGGGAATGGTGCTGTGCAGGACCAGGAGATGGACTTGATCTTTGTGGGTCACTTACAACTCAACATAATCTGTGATTCTGTAATTGTGTGTTTTTGTTTGCCAATCCTCATAACTAATCCTTGTGAATAAACCTACCATTGCTGGAGTTTTATGTTTTTCAGGGAATATTTTTTCCACTTTTTTGGTACCTATAACTTTACTTCCTTCTTTCTTTAGGATCATGTTATGTCTACCCTCTGACACTGTAAAGATCGAGGTGTGCAACAGCTGACCTAAGCAAGGTATCTACAAATGCTCTCTTCTGCATCTGGTTCTGCTGTTTTAACTCAACTTGGAGTTAACAGTGAGGAATAGGCAATGCCAAGACCTGTATCCATACCCAGATTTCTGAAAGAAGCCAGTTGCATGCTGTCCTCAAGAACAGGAAAGGAAAGGGCTTCCTTCTTGCACTGACTGAAAAGGGAAGGACAGGGAGACCAGTCAAGAGACAAGAGCAGATACAATAGCTAAGACACTAGACACTTAAATTTTAAATACAAGAGAGAGGCAAGGTGCATTAAAAAAAAAATTTCTTCCATGTTTCATAAAGAGAAATATTTTGCCCCTGACACTCTGCTGCTATTCTTTTTTCTCTTTTTTTTCTCTGCTGTATCTCTGTTAAAAGTTAGACTTCTTCCGTTTTGTCCAGGAGAAAAACTTTTATTTTTTCAAAATAGAGATGAAAAGGTATCCAAAATGAAAAAATCTGGAATAAACCAAAGTTCTAATAATATAACTAGGCTCATTATAAATAACATGATCTAAAGAACATCTAATGACAATCAAAACCACATCTGCAGCTTTTTATTCATGTATCTGCTAGGCTGAGAGAGGAAACACAATTAGTGCAGAATCTGAGCCCCATGAAAAACAAAAGGAATTTTTTCCACTGCCTTTTGTAAAAATTGGATTAGATTCTTTGCGCTCATAGAAAACCATCCAGTTTGTTAGAATATCAGCTAGGCAAAAACCCACAATAGGAACATATGTACATTTGATAAAACTGAAAGACCCTTCCCATTTCATTTCTAAAACTAAAAAACCTGAAAGTCTCAGAGGACAGAAAAGAGAGGAAAGAAGACAATCTGAGTGAATGACAGACTTACTCATTTATCAGGAATCAGAGGAAACATTTCTTTGAGCATGTACAGATTGGACTTTGTGTCTATGTAAGCAACTATCTTAATGCAGTTACTATATAAAAGGTCATGACAGTATAAAAAAGAAGTGCCACGGCACCACACTTAGGAGATATCCCTGGCATCTAAAGGTCTGGAAATAATCTGCTGCTTATCAGAGCTTTGAGCAGAGCAGAACACTGATCTGAAGGAGAGGGTGGGGACCTGCAGGACATCTCTGACCCCATGAAAGACACATTTGCCACCCAGGCAGTGCCACTAGGAGACAAGCCACCATTTCTGTTGTCTCTAAGCCTTCCTGGAGAATCTATGAATTTCGTCATTCTAGGCAGGATAAAAATGATTCTCTATCTTGCTTTTCTCAAACCTGAGCCTTGCTACCCTGTGACAACCAGCATTTTTGCAAAACTCAGTTTGCAACTACATAGGTTGTGCAGTATCATGACCATGTGCATTTTTCCCGGTTATCTCAGCAAGGGAAGGTATGAGAAGCACTTCTTTAAAGCTGGAAATGTTTAGGTAGAACATATAGAGCCTCTAAATCTGGAAGATCATCTCTGTGATGCATTGAAGTACAGCCTAAAAATCTGCAGTGTGGTGGTGGTGATACGATATTTTCTAAACATTATTGAATGCAGTAATATTCCAGTAAAGTTCTCATTTTGTCTGTGAATTTTAAAATTTTGGAAAGGAATTCTCTACTCTATGGTTGCGGGCCTTTCCAAAAGGACATCTGCTTCTACTTATTCACAGTCTCTGCTTCCAACCTGAGTATTATAGAACAGTTCTGGAAAGAGGGGATGCGCAGATCACAGTTCCTAACTGAATCACTTTGACAATACAATACAGAATTCCATATTAATTAAGACTGTATCAGGATTAATTGATATAGTGTTTTGTACGGTTTTGTGGCATTCATATGGATCACTTATTCTTATTTCCAGTCTGATAAGAAAAGTAGTTTAATGAGATCTTGTCCTTAGATGAACCAAATCTGGTCATGTACCTTTCATGGTTTGAATAATACATGCCACTAAAGACATGGGGACAAGTTCTTAGTGTGATATTGATTAATCATTCTGCACACTACTGACTTTACATGTTGAGATCAGCACAAAAAAAGGAAGGTTCTGTCTTTCATATACTGATTATTACTTAAAAACTCTGCAAGATAATCAAGCAAGTGTGACAAATCATGAGACTACTTTTTTGTCAAGTGAAAGATTTATTTCCTTTTTTAAATTTTTTTTTCCTGAATGGTCTATCTCTAGAGCAATATCTCTGTAAGTAAACACTTGATGGAGAAGTGAGGATTGTTTGAGAGAGTTCCAGAAATTTGCAAATTTTCTGTGTATTTTTCCTGTTGAGAAGACACAATTCTGCCGTTCTGAACCATGTCAGATTCGCAGGAGGTTTGAAAGGCCATCTGTAGTAAATGTACTGTTTTCTGTCATGGATTTTTCCCTTCCAGTGGTCTGAGACATTGAATGCTTTGTGAGAATTTTCCTGGATTTCTGATACTTGTATCCTTTATGATTTTTCCAGATCAAATAAAAATAGTGCTCATTTTGACCTTATGACTGTATTTCTCAAGTGCTGACAGAGTTGTATGTGCTTATCTCAATGCATCTTATTAAAGAGAATTCACTGAAGTAATTTTAGTGGTACTCCTGTACTCATCATACAGGAGTATGATGAACAGATACACTATTTGAAAGTGCATTTCCAAGTTCATACTGAAACTCAGACCCCCAAGAGCATAGATGTGCTTATCTACATCAAACTGAGGGTAAGGGTCTAGGGGCGTATCCTGGCAAGTGTTTTAGCCATAAACACTCAGGATGAAAACAGAGAATGACTTTGTTTTCCACTTTTAGAAATAAGTATTTGAGTTGAGAAGAGAAGCATACTGGAAGTTTCTAAGACATTCCTCTGCATAACTTAAGGATTTATCTCACTTTCATGCATTTCACTATGTTCTCAAGAAAATATGGCATTGGTTCCTGCCTTGTACTCCTTGGGAGTCCATGGCTTCATTTTTTTCAAGCCCAGTGATCTGTCTATTTCTACCTGAGGCTTCTGATGTTCTTCTGATAAGCTACAATTACAGATAAACAGGTAAAACACGAATTCAAGGGCATTGCTGAAATGCTGGACTCAGCACCTCTTACTCCTCCCTTTTTATCACCACCTTTGTTTTTCTACATTAAGAACATTACAACACTCGAGAAATGAAATTCATAGACCCATGCTATTCTCTGTCTACTTATCTGGAACTCATAAGTGAACCTGACATTTGAATGAGAAAAAGAAATCCTGTTCACTCTCACATTCCATTTCTTATTTCCTTTGTTCCCTTTTACTGCACCTGCCCACATGCAGCATGCACTAAATCAGGTCCCATGGGCGATGTGGATTAAAGATAACTTGCAGAATAAGAAAGGGAACCAATCTCTCCCTCCCCACTCCATCTTTCTATCTAGTTGGGCATGGATCCAAAGGGATTTTGCGGACATATAATGAGAGGTAGTAGTATGAAAAGGGCAGAGAAGGATAGGCAAGGAAGAATGACTCTTCAAGCTATCTGCCAATGTCAGGACCCTGGGAGGGTCCAGTCACAACTCACACACTGTGGGACCTCTTTCCTGCTCACCAAACCTCTGCAATTCTTTTTCTCACAAAACTAAAACACTGCTTGGTTTCTGGGTGTAGCTGTGTGTACACACCTATGAATTAGGATGTGTAGGAGACCCAGTATTTCAGCAAGAAGGCAAACATTTGTGATCTCTACCTGGTGAGAAGTTTATTCCAGTAGCTCAGCAAGGGTTGTTTGAAATACAGTCATGACTGGAGTATGAGGGACACTGCCAACTGCTTTGAAAGGAGGGGCTTTCCCCAAGAAAGCTGGGGTCAATGTGATACTGAACAGTACAGTGATGCAGATCTGTAACACAAACATGAGGGCTCTTGTCCTTTCCCATCACCACCCTCCTTGCTTTGGACACACATTCCCTGTCATATGATGCTGCAGTCTTGTGACTGCAGAGCCTTTCTTCTCCCCCACATCCACACTCAGGTTTCACTTGTCTCTGTAACCTCTACCTCCACCAGGTCGTGAAGGCTGAAAAAAAATGCATGTTGAGCTACAGTGGTAGTCACAAACCAGCTCACTTATATAATAATACAAAATTGGAGCCCTGCAGAGCTTAGGTCAATCTGTCTCCCAAGAGAGTAGGGCAATCATCTGGTTACATGTCATTGTCACCTTTGGTAACTTTTCATACAAGCTCAGAGTTTAGCTGATTTCTGATAACTCCAGCTATAGTCCATGGGCAGGCAGTTCCTTCTAGAGGTAGATACCAACATGATTGTGAAAGCCCGCCCAGTGAGCCTGGCTTCTCAAAGCCTGAAAGCAAAGTACACCTGCATGCAACAGCAGGACTGAAAAACTCAGATGATGTTAGCTGACTGCTTTCAGCTAAGTGATCCCGAGCAGATGTCCTGGCAGGACTTACTCAGCTAAGTCAGCAAAAGAAGTCAGAAAGAGGCTGAAGTACTTACACCTCTGAAATGCATTTCTGGTATAGGCAGGAATTAGCAAGAGATAAAGTGTGCCTGCAGATATTAATTCAGTGACATGAAATCTATGCAATATTCTTGCTGCTTCTCTTTGGATAGGCTGACACACCATGTGGTCAGGCAGACACCCCTTCAGACCTTGTTGGTGATATACACACATATGTGTATATACATCTATATAAACTCTGTATTTGTTGCGAACAGAGCTCAGCAAAACACTTGCACTAAATTATATTCAGTGAGTATTATTGTTATCTTCTGTACATGGCTTGCCCATTAATGCCTTTGCCATGTTTACCACATTCTTCAGTATTTGGACAAATGATTTGTAACTAACAATGAAATTGTGTTACTATCTTGGAGCTGTTTGGACCGAAAAAACTGAACCCCAAAAAAAGGTGGGAGACAAATCGCCTAGACTTCAGACAGTAAGGTTGCCTGCAGAAGGAGAAATTACTTTAATGGGGAAGGCAGAGAGTATTTTAAACTGGTGCTCATTGAAGTAATTTTCCTATGCAATCTTCTACTTGCTTTCTCAAATCCAGAATCAGACAGTGAAGACATCCTCCACCTTGAGACACAAGGAATCAAATAGTGACTCTGATTCCTTGGTGCCAGGCGGGCTGAGGGAAAACTGAAGTGTGAGAAACTGACAATTGTAAGAAAGAGGAAATGCCATTTATTCATTTATTAAAAATCAAACAATGACTACTTAAGAAAAAATGTGTATTGGTTCCTTAGGTCTGTTTTCAAGTACAGTTTCGCCGATGAACTTGTTTACAGCACAAGCCGCTCCCTGTACCCTCTAAGAGCATTTAAGTCATTGCCTCATCTGAAGTGCAAGAGCTTCTTGAAGCAGTTTCCACAACAATCTCATTTTCTGGTCATGATGTCAGCTACATTTACAAAACTCAAGTGGCTGTAGAAACCACCTGCATGTACAGTGGGATTCTGCATTATTAATCCATGCTATCGAAATGACCTAGATCAGCTATGTGCAGAATCTCACCTTGCAGAGAACAGAAAAAAACAAACAAACAAACAAACAAACAAAAACAAACCAAAAAACCCCCAAAAAACTGGCAGTGTTTATGGAAAGAGAAACAATCCCTAGATGTTTCTTTACAACTGTCACTGCTTGCTGGGGAATTTTCTGTACAGTCCTCAGTTTACTTTCCCATAGCTTGACATGGACTTTCATACTTGTGTAGCACCATAGACTTTCACCCAATCTTACACCACCTTTCTCCCAACCCCAGGTATAGTCCACAGCCCACCTCTGATGAATTCACCCCTTTTCCACACAGATCTACAGCCCATTTTGTCCCAGTCCCATGAACAACCCTACAGATTGTTCTCTTACCCATGGAATTCATCCCCAGTGTATTTTCCCTTCAACGAGTGCCCAACTCTCTACACAGCTCTGCTCCCCAAGTCCTACCTCCTCCACAGCCCACTTGCCAGTCATGTCACTGCAAGACCAACAGCGAGCTGCTGGGTTCTTGGGATCTGTGTACTGCTGGCACATTTTTGAAAATCATGATTCCTAGGTGTTTGGTTTGTGTGTTGCCAATTAAACAAGCCTCCAGTGAGTGTTCTGGGGCTGCTTGAACAAAGTATTGAAGGACATGCCTCAGTCAGGAGAAGTGATAGCATTAAAGGCAGCAGAGGTATTCACACAGTCATAAATAAACACTTGTGCCACTGCTTGGCCAGAATGGGGCTGATTTCATTCAAAAATCAGCCTTACAGATTAAGCCCTTGGTGTCTGAACTTTTCTCCTGCTGTTTTTAATAGAAAATGTCCTCATTTAGAATCAGATCTTTCCCATGCACACCACAGGGGAGAGTAATTATATGTGATAGAAGTCATGACTTCTAAGAGGAGATATAAGGTATTTGAATTCCCTGCCTTCCTTATAGACTTATTCTTAGATCATTGATGGTTTAATTAACTATTAAAGTTTAATTATCGTGTGGACTATAGTTCTGATTAAATGATCTGATGAACAAAACCTAGCCTTTAGGTCAGCATAGCAAAATTATTTTTAATGTAAGAGGGAGAAATTGCTGAGTTTAACTACACATTTCCAAATCCCTGTAGTCTGCTTTCAACACCTAATTCCATTAAATACCAGAGCTACTCCCAGTAAAACAGGTCACAGGGACAGGGTGAAGGGAGATTCATGACCCTCTTGAGTCTCCCTGCAGTACCTCTATCATCATACTCAGTCTCTATATAGTCGTGCTGACAACAGCCAGGTTTCAAAGGCTGACCATGAGAACAGGGAAGTAGATGATGGACATCTTGCTTTTTCTCCCTGTTCCCCTCTCCTCCTTTCTCCCAAATGCCCAGTAACACAAACACCTGCAGAGCTGCACCCTGCTGCTGAGACCCCATTCACCTGTTGCAGCTGCTCAATGCGTCACAGATCAGGCTGACCAGCTGCCTAGAGTTCAGGGAGCTTGGATGTGTAGAAGGGGCTTGAACAACTGGGAATTCAACACGTGAGAGACCACATTGCCATGACTTACTTCAAATCTGGTGTGCAGAGGGATATGCAAACCAGGACAGCTTCTGCAGTTATGGACAGAGAGGTCAAGGAAAAAGAATATGGCAGGACAGAAAAGCAGGCTGCTACATGCACTTGAGTCTTCTGTTTGCCCTGCCCATTTTTCCTGATGACAGCTTCACAGATTAAACATACACAGAGCCGTGTAAAGTCTGGCCCAGGGCTATGGCCATCATGCCCATCCAGAGCAGCTGTGCCTGTGGAGGTGACCTACACACAGGGCAGTGTTTCCTGTCATGATGCTGACCGTCAGGCAACTTTTTACAAGCCACCTGTTTCCAGGAGTGTTGCCCTCAGTCAAGTCTTGATGAGTTCATCAGGAGCTGGGAGTGCTCCATACTAAAACAAATCATTCCACTTTGGAGGTACCAATTTTAAGGTTCCATTTTGCTGGGAAGACTCAGTTAAGCTGATAGAAATGAAAATTAGAGCCTGGATCCCTCTTGCAGCTTTGAACCCTGGTCTTGCACACCTCTGCATCCAAGATAGCCCTTCAGAGTTACTGTAACTCATCTGTAAGGCCAAGAAACAGGTGCTCCCAGGACCTGACTTCGTTTAGCCCCAAGTAAAAGGCTGTAGTGGGATGAGTTAGCAGCAGCTGCTGAGGTATCTCCATCCCACCCTTGCAGAGGCCCTGGCAGGGCAGCAGGACCACATGAGTTCAGGCCCTTGACAAATTCTAGCCACTCTCTGTCCCTAGATCATAGTAGCAGCAGAGACCAGGTTTTTAAGGTGGCCACCAGCACCAAAGCTGGTTCATGGGGCATCATGACTCATTTGACTCCCCATTCTTCTCCACCCCCACCCATCACTGGCAGATCCCATGCTCCCCCCATCCCTGCCATGGGGATGCTGGGGGCATCAGAATACCATCACCAGGGCAGCTGGCACTGGCACTGGAACAGGCCAGACACACAGCTGGGCTTCCCACTTGTGCCCATGTGGAATGCAGCCCTGTGACCTTTCTGGGAGCCCAGCAGTGCCTCCTGGACCCCTTGGGAGGCAGGGGACCCTAACAGCCTCAAGCCACTGTTCATGCCCCTCACCCAAACACCTCCTTTTAATAGCTGATGTAGTGGAATTCTAGCTAAAATCACGGTGGCCAGAGGCAGGGGTAAACTCACGAGCAAGTGACCAAGTGATTGAAACCAGAAAACACAGCCAGAGTGGCAGCACTCCAGGTCAAGTCACCGGCAACCCTACAAGGAGCTCTTTGTACTTGGCCAGGCAGCACCATCAACAACCCCACCACGTGCTACTCTCTGAAAAACAAACCACTGCCCAGGCATCACAGCTCTGGGTTTTATTGGAGCATGCTGGTGCTGCCATGGGGGTTACCCTTCCCTCCCCCTCACCATGTCTCTGTGTCCATCCCTCCCCAGCACAGCAGCCCCAGTAGCCCCACCAGCCATCCCAGCAGGTATACACTGACTTCCTGGGCTGTTTGCAGCTGATCAGCAGCATGGCTCCTCATTCTTGATAATTTCCAGCCTTTCAGCATTGCAACATTATGAGCTGAGTCTGCCAGACAGAGAGGCTCATGATCAGTAAAAGGGACAGCTTTTATTGCATTTCTTTGTCCTTTACTCATAAAAACATAGCCTTTTCATCTTCTTGATGCACTGCTTGTCAAGTTGCTGGTCAGGGAGCAAGGAAAATGCCTAATTAGATGTCAGAGAAGGTGACATGGCTGTCAAACATGCAGTCAATTCAACATCACTGGAAATGCAGGCTGGCTGCAAAGACAGAGGGAAGTGTGGATACATTGTGCCAAGGGTAATATTTCATCAGTTTGGAGGGAAATAATAAATTGATTTAAATTATATGGAGGTGTGAAGGTGCTATACTGCCACTTATACTCACCTTACCTCATGCTGCAGCCCTGAGGATCTTTGGTGGGGTCAGTGATTTCCCAGACAGGAATATAGCTTTGCAAAGCATCTGTACAGAGCCTGATCTGTCTGCTGGGTTAGCTTACTTGCTCTGTGTAGAATCATAGAATGGTTTGGGTTGGAAAGGAACTCATAGATCACCTAGTTCCAACTCCCTTCAATTAGACCTGGTTGCTTTGTGTTCCAGTTCTCCAACATGGCCTTGAACATTTCCAGGAATGGGGCATCTGCAATTATTCTGGGTGATCTGTTCTAGTGTTGCATCACCTTAAACTGTAAAGTATTATTTCCTAATATCTAATCTAAACCCATTCTCTTTTAGTTTAAATCCACTTCCCCTCATCCTGTGACTACATGCTGCTCTTGTAAAAAGGTATCCTTTCTTGTAGGCTTCCGTCATATCCAGATAAGTAGGTTATAACCACATGGCTCATTACGTGTGGAGCAATCTAGGGGAGGACATACGAGAAAACTGTATGTGGTTTAAGGCTCCTTTTCTCTGACAGCGTATAAAGTCATTAGTGTAAACACAAACACGGCCAGAAGAAATTTCCTCAGCAGAAGTCTAATAGAACACTGCAATCAGACACAGAGCTGCTCCTGAGCAATGGCTTCATGCATTAGCTGACATGTGGCACTGAGCTAATGCAAGTCGTGCAATTACCCTAAAAATGGTTGTCACTGAACTGAGAACTTGTACAGTGGTAGCTTTCATGGATAATAACTGAAAATAGAATCAAACCTCACATGAGCTCTGTAAATGCGCACTGTTTAAAATTAACTTCTATTACATGGTAGGATGGGTTATATTTACACCACAGAGGCAGACACCAAACATAATTATTACTATAATTATTTAGATTGCATTGCCTAGAAAATGATGTTTTAGTTCTTTCTTCTTCTTTTTGAAATACATCAGGGCACAGAAAAAAAGCATAAAAAGAAGAAATGTGCCTTTTTAAATGAATGCATATTGACCGTCATGAATGCTCAGTAAGCTTCTTTCTCTGTAATGTTGGACATGAAAATTAGTTATCAATTTGCAACCTCTGAAATATGTCTGTAGTATCCAGACTGCAAAGATACAGAGATCTCTATGTATGATAGCACAGCGCAGATGATCCTCTCCCATGTCTTTCCACATGCTGATCAAATGATGTTCACTGTCGGGGAACTAGATTTCATCAACATGTCCCCTCCATCCTTACCCACTCTTTCCAAGAAAAACAACAGAGAGCTCTACATGGCTATATTAACTGTGAGGAAATGATGACTGCTTACATGAGTGTGGACTTGCTCTGGCTCACAGCTGGCCAAACAAACCTCCCTGCATGTTGTAGCCTGCTCTTCTATTGATGAATCACAAGCAGAAGTTGAAGAACTTAAAACCAATAAACCAGTTTCTACTAGCCTGCATTTCAACCTGCTATTTTAAGGGGAATATGTTGGAATGGGTAAAGTAGCTTGAACCCTCCTTCTCTTTTCATTAACTCCAGCTGGTATCAGGTGGTTTGTTCATGGCTTCAGGGCTGACATGCTTTTCTATTTCTGTCTGAACTGCACCCTGAATATATTTTCCCCCTCAGTAGTCACAGAACTTGTTGGCTGATTTGAACCAAATTTGACAGCCTTTGGATATATTGTTCCTGCAAAGTTCCTGCAAGGATCACAAGAACAGACAGCTATTGGAGGGGCCTGTGAGTCAGGCTCAAACCTTCAGACACGCTGGGTATTAGCTGCAGAAAGGAAGAGAAAGACAAATAAACATTAAGTCAGTCTTCTTACAGAGATTAATCTCTTGGCTGATTTAAAAGAACAATATTAAGATTTTCTGTCCCCTCTCCTTGTATTTTTTCACCTTTCAGCTCCCCTCCAGAATAATGTTCTAGCAGTAAAAACCTTTGAGGGTTTCTGTCAAGTCTTGAATTCACTTCAAATCAAGGAGTAGGTTCAAAAGCTAAGGAGAAACAGAGTTCATGCATACAGCTCACTTAGATACAGCCCATTAAAAAAAAAAAAAAAGGCTAAAAATGTGACTGACAGAAACATGCCAATAATTCCTGGCTTACTCCGAAGGTTTTGGTTTCTATTTTTTCTTCTCACTGAATAACTTCATCTGTGACAAAAGTTTTGTAAAAACCTAGGTATTTCTCATGGGCACCTTATAGAAGTGAACATAATTTTAGGGTTCTTCTTCTGGCATAGCCTTTCTCTGTTTCTTTCTTATCCAGTTGTAAGTTTCTGAAAACTTTATCTTCAAGTTCACAGAAGGGCTACCATGCACAAACTCATAGTTGTTTGCTAGTCCTGGGATAGGCTCCTCACACAGTGCAGAGGGGATACCAGAAGAAGGGAAGACAACCTGATGGAGCAGTACCACAACCAGGTCAAAACTCCTGTATTCCAAATCTACTTACACACAGGTATCTGAGTACTTTCACTTAGTATTCTTAGGCTTTAATTTACATTAGAAAGGCTGTGTCAGTGCTCTTCCTTCAAGCACACTGAGTGGACATTAAGTTCTTCTTCAGCACCATGATTGATATTGGCTTTTATCTGGCTGTAAATTGTTCTTTTAACTAGTGCTCAGAGTGCCAGAAGCAAAGAGTTCTTCCTCTGAAGTTTAAATTCCCCCAGGCAAAGAAAGGCCAATTGAACCTGTGTCAACTGACCACAACTCAGTTGGACATTTTAACCCTTTACCAGAAATATAAAGATGTTTTTCTCATCCAGCTATGTTTTGAACTACATTTTGAATGCAGTGTGCTCACAGTGGGACATTCTTGGAATCCCAGCTATATAAACTTATTAAATGGAGATGAGCTGAAAGAGTTCAATTTTCTTGATTCTGATAGGGAACAGAAATGAGATGGGCTTCAAGTTGCTCACCTCTGCCAGGGGACTAGCATGAAGAGTTTGGGCATTGTCAGAGTGGGCTAATGGCTGAGAAGGACTTTGTGTGACTTTGTTCCAAAAGTTTACTTGGGTAGTGATGTTCTCTTAATGGCCCAAGAGAATTGTTTGAATTCCTGCATGACCCAAAGACTACAGTTATACTAAGTGTTGGTTATAATAAGTGTTTCAGATTTTAGGAGAAATAGCTCTGTACCAGGTGCAGAAAAAGAAATAACCAAGTACTGAACCCTGAAGACCCCTGACAATGAAGAAGTCTAGCCTGCTACAATCCTCGCTGAAGATAAATTAAAAAAAAAAAAAAAAAAAAAAAAAAAAAAAAAAAAAAAAACACAAAAAAAAAACAACCAAACCCACAAACAAAAAAACCCTCTCAAGATCCTGTTTGACTATCTTTAGGAGAAAAACACTTTTCCCACCCCAAATCTGGTTATTGCCCTGACCCTGAGCACCAGGGGAAGATACCCAAAGTAGATTGCTGAGAATGTTTAGTGCCCTCTGCCAGCGGTCTACGTTGTAATTGTCCTGTTTCCAACTGGTGACCAGGTTCTGGCACTTCAGAAAGCGGTAGGTGGACAGGGAAATAATCAAAATGTATCTTGGATGCAGGGAGAAGGAATCCTTTCATAACCTGAAGGCAATCATGTGAGGTACTCACTACTGATTGCAGGCTGTGATTTGGAGTTTCTTCCACCAAAGGACGATTATCAGTGATTGGATCTTGTCACGTCTTTGTCAGTAGAAGTTTAAAAGCTCTCTACTCCCAGATATTCATCCTGTGTGCTAACACTTGTACAAAACACCCAAATCACTTCAAGTTTCTTTTCTTTGAATAAATTGTGGTCTTTATGCCTCCCCTCCCACAGTCCCCTTGGCAGCCCACAATCCAGCTTTGTGGCTCCTTTTGAAACGTCTGCAGTCTTTCCTCAGCCTCCCTTCACAGCAGGGACCAGAAAGGCAACTCAGCAGTGGCTAACCTAGCAGTGGCTAACTAATGCCATACGCACACTTCTCTGCTTCTGCTTTCTGAGTAGCTGTTAAACACTTTTGGCAGAGCACTTAAAGCACTTACTAAAGGTTGCAGCAATGGTGCCGGGGTTCAAACACTGTTTTTGGCACAGGCCCTTCGGGCAATCTTAAGAAATTCATTTGACCTTCCTGTGTTGCCGTCATTGTTACCTCATTCCCATTTCTGTAGGACATGTACAATACTTGCCCTGCACCTTTCCCACCTGGTGTATCTGCAGGCACATCTGCACAGACGGTAGCTCTGCCTTCCCACTGAGTCAGACGAGTGAAAGCCTTCTCCAGGCTGGAAGCTGTTAGGACGTGTTACTGAAAGTGCCCATGCTAGTTTTTCCTGCTTCCCCATGGAGAAAAGAGGCATGTCAAGGAGTTGAATTTGCTGGTATAAATACAGAATCCTGGTGCTGAAGCTGTCTCAAGTCTTATATTTCTCCTCTCCAGCATGTGATTCTGCCCCAGCTACAGTGAAACATCAACCTCTCATATGCCGTCCCTTGCCCTGCAGTTGCAAGCTTTCAGCTTGCAGTGAGTTTAGTCTGAAGTACTGTATAGAGTGAGACTTTAAACTTACTATTAATTGTATGATCTACTGGTAGTGTTGTGGATTTTTTACAGCTGGGTAATAAAATTTTTATCTCCAGATGGAAAGTCCTAAAGCCTTTGTCTTTACAAATAATAATTATATAGTGAGGTACAAGTGTCCTTTCCCCATATCACCATTACTGGTGGAGCAGTGCTAAATTTATGTCTGCAACTTCACAAATGTTAAAATTATAGCTAAGCCTCTCAACACACATGATATAAAATAGCCATACGAAACTTACAATATTCTTTCAAACTACAGGCATATCCAGGCACTTTTACGGCACAGAAGCAGGAATCATGTAATGCTTCCTATAGCTTGCTGTGACTTCCCTACACTCTTGTTGTGTGGGCTTCTGTGGTAGCAGCAGGGTTCCATTCCTACAGCAGAGGAGATGATACATAAAGTGGTAAACTGGTGAAGGAATGTGTAAACTAGTAAAATTCCAGGGAGAAGGTTTTGGTATTGTTCCTGAAGTAGGACCTAAACTCGTTTATTCCTTTGTTTATCAATTTAACCATTTATTTGTAAGGTTTAAGCCTGGCATTTTCTTGTTTAATTGCCCTGAACAGTCAGCCACCAAAGAGCCTCTGATGCTTGTTCTTGCAAATATATGTCTAGACATAATTTAGATTAATTCTCCATAATGAAGCTGTCAGTTTGAATATATTACAATGCAAGTGCATAATGCACAGTTGAAATGAGAGCTCCAAGCAAGCTTTGCTCTGGCTTACCTGGTGTGTCTTAATATACTGCAATTATCTTAGAAGAAAAAAGAAAAAAAAAAAAAAAAAAAAAAAAAAAAAACAGGGAACATGTTTCTTCCTCTGTTAGAAGGGGAAGTTTTACAAAGTTGAGTGGAATTATATGAATTCAGATGACATATATTCAGAGGCTGATTCTACAGTGTTGCATGGCTTCCTCTTTAATGGCTACCCATCCTGTTTGAGCCTTCTTTTTGAAAGGGTAAAGAGCACATTTAAATGAATTTTTGATGCTTGTGTCAAGCTTACTGTTACAGAACACGACAAGGTATTATAGTCTATTAAGTATGGGCAAGTTCCCCCCTGGAGACAATTTCATTACCACACAGCTAGAGACGTGTTCCTCCCTGCCACAGGGTGCAAGACACATTTATGACTGAGCAGAAGAGACAATGGCAGCCCTTTGTAGGAAGAGAAAATGGGACTTTCTAGAACTTGCTGCCCCAGGCAGTTCATCACATGGCAAACACTGTCCACAACAAAGGCTCATGGTCCTTGCACCTCTTGAAAGCTGTGAAAGAAGTAAACAGATGGTAAGAAAAGCATAGTCACCTCCAACTGGGGTGGAAAGTCAGACTTTCTTATTGCAAGAACTCTGGAAAAGCAGTCCTGGAAATGGAGGGCAGGGAAAGAGCTGGCTGCTCTTTACTCCTACTGTAGTTAAGAGATAAACTCCATATACCTTCTCTGACAGTGGCTGGGATTGCAAAGGGATATGTCTGATTTACATAGCCATTTTAACCCATAGCTAAAATAATTCTGCCCTAATTTTATATTATAGAATCATAGAATGATTTAGGTTTATCAGGCTAATTGACTGATACCTGTGCACAGATATGTACATATATATGTGTGCATGTGCATCTACGCCAACTCTGCTCTACAGTATGATTTAATTGTCTGGGCTTTCATGGGAGATTTTCAATTCCCTCTACTGCCACCTCAGTTAATGGAATATGTGGCTTGGCAGCTCCCAGAGCTGTGTCCACCTCAACTTACACCCTAGGAACTGATAATTTGAAAGTGTCATAGAAGCAGAGATGAAGTGAAACTCCCAGCCACTTTTTGTCCATACTGTATGTCGTGTCCTAGTGTAAAAAACAGTTTTTACATCAGCTACCTATTTGGGAGATGGGCAAATTTTACAATTGCAAAGAAAATTAATTTAAGGCACATAAAAAATTGGATGACAAGCTCAAGGCCATCCTACAGGATGTCTGTACTGTGTACAAAGAATCTAGGACTTAGGAATGTGGTCTTATGCTTTGACCAAAGTCCTTCGATGTCCTTATGCCATCCTCCTCAGAGGTATATGGTTCAAAAGGTGTGAAGGTTAAAGAAATAACAAGTCAAACTTGCACCAGGAGGGCTTCTAATAAATTATCTCTCAGAAAAAGGAATTAATTCTGTTCCAAATTCATTCTGATGGGATGAAATCACTACCGGCTTTGGAGGTATGAATCTAAATAAGCAGTGCATGCCAACCCTGCAGTACTTCTCACATGCCTGCCTACACAAAACCCTGGAGGTAAAAGGGCTACACTACCCAGAACATTTTGTAAACCATTAATCTAACTTATCCTTGCAAGAGAGATTAGTTTTACAAACACTCTTCCCCTCAACTTCCAACAGTGAACAAATCACCCTATTAAGCAGCTGCTTTCAGATATTTGAAAAACATAGACCCTTTAAACATTTTAATTGAATATCTCAAAAATACTGTCTTAGTGTTTGCTCAGTTGTCTTCAACTTTTCTCTCCAAGTATTCCAGTAATTGTGGAACCACACTAACTTGAGTGCATTAGAAATTCTACAGGAAATCAAAGACCTGTGCTATATTACACATAAGGTGAAGGCTTGGTCTTATCAGATTACCAGAGAGACATTTAGTTATAGCTTTTTTGCCTTTTTTTTTTTTTTTTGAGACATAGAACACTATCACTGTCTAAATAATACAGAATACTCCTGAGCAATCTAAATTCTAATCCTGTAGATCACTTCTGAGAAATTATTTTAGGTAAATACATTTTAACATGAAATGTCATAAAAGCCTTCTTTGGTTCAAAATGAGAAATAGGGGATTTCTTAGGGGTGCTTACCGACATGAGGAGGTACTGGGATGGATCTGTAATCAACTAATGTATTATGTAAATGTGCTACCCTCTCTTATCAAATTCAAGTTTGCAGAGAAAAATAAAACAAACAAAAACCCCAAAACCAACCAAACAAAACCAAAACCACAAAACAACCAAGGGAATAAATGGCATTAAAAGGGTTTGGTTATTTTTTTTTTCAGTCTATTCTTTTTAAATTCTCAGACACCTGACAAGCAGTATCAGTCAGGTTTGCTTTTTTTTTTTCACAATTTCTTTTCTAGACATCTCCTTCACCAGGCAAATTTTACACTCAAAATGAAATATGTCATATAAACCCTGGTCCTTCCTACAGCTATGCAATTACTGAACAATATGCTCAAAGATATTTACAAGAACAACAGTCCTTGGCTGGTTTTACACAGCTGTTTCTGCTCTTGCCTCCCATAAGACACTTGACAGAATAATTACCAAGCATGACAGTATATCAGCTTGATATTCAGACATGATTTTTATATCACTTGGCACGCCAGTTCAACAGAAGATGCAGCGGCGAGCAGCAGTGGCAGCCGGAGGGGGAGCTCCCATAGACACAGTTTGTCCCAGGACACTCAAAGGGTTAAAAACCACATGGTAATCTTTCCATGCTATCGCAGGCAGTTAATCTGACTTGAAGGAACAAATTTCGCCTGTAGACATCAGAGCCCCGGGGTGTGAGCAGGAGGGGGGTGCGCGGGGCAGAATAAGAGTGACCGAAGGGCACAAAGGAAATGGCTGGGAGAGAGCTGCCAGCTGCCTCCCCAGGGACACAGCCCACGTGTGACCTCCTGATCCAGGTAAGGAAAGGAGCACCTGACTCTGTCCCCACGTACCTCTCCCCCACCACTGCGCAATGCAAATGAAGCCATTCCCCGAGCTGGATTGCTGGGGGAGCAACTGTCAAAATGCCCAGCGCCTTCAGTGAGACCAGGAACTCACTAGTGTTTCGCAAAGAGGAGAGATGCAGTCTACTACAGCCAAAGGATGTTAATGCCTCCTGGCAACGTTTCAAAGCCCCTCACCTCGTCCTGCTCAGCAATCTTTCTTCTGCTGATACAAGAACCATGTATGTATGCTTCAATGCTTTCAAAGCACACCCGAGTGTTACCGAGAGATTTCATTTTCTAGAAGGTGATTATGAGGTACTCACTAATTATAGGAACTGCAGTAAAGTGTTCCCAAAGAGTGTATCAGCCTAAGGGCAGACAGAACTATTCCCAAGAAATAACATATTAGGCTATTGGGCTTTTTTTTTTTTTTTCCCCCTCTGCTTGCTGAACATCCTCCAGCAGTATGCATTTACTTTAAAATTATTTATCTGAATGCATTTGAATTGATTATTGTCACTATCCTTCTATCACAGGGAATTATGGTGCATAATTGTAACTGAAGCTGTTCTGTCTGGTTGGAAGTGGTCGCACAAGATGCAGATTTTATTCCCTGAGTGAAGAATGCAAGTATTTCCATAGCAAAGTATTCATGTTTAAAGTAAAGTCTCCTTGGGTATGGATGTTTATAATTCCAGATTCCTTTAGAGCAAATATTTGTGTCGATAAAATTCATTTGCAAAAGATTTGACAGGATGTGTGCAGAAAATAAAGGTCAAAACCATAAAAGTGTACTGAAAAGGATAAAAGTAAAGTCCTTGAAGTATGGTGTGTGAGTGTTGGTGTGCATGTGCTATAGGTAAGAGCTATTTTTAAAAAACATCTGTACCTATGTAGATATAAATCTGCAGTTAAAAAACCACATGCATTTTAGGTTGCTGTTTCTGTACCCCACAGAGAGAGTTTTTGTGTGTGTGTGTGTATGGACGTGCATGTGTGCATGAAGGAGAGGGAGAGAGAAAATGAGGGGGAGAGTAGGAGAAGGCAGGTACAGAGCCAGAATTCTTTTTTTTTTTTCCTCACATCAAGATGATTATAATGTCCTTAGAAATGAGAGGGCTCTACCAAAGATTTTCAACTTCAAAGAAAAGTCCTTGGTGAAAGCTCATCCTCTCCTTCTCTCATTAGTAGGCAGAAAAGCCTTTAACATAATCTAGCATAGAAAAGCAGAAGAGTGTACTTCCCTCCCAAGTCAAGCAAAACATTTCACAGGCATGTGATGGTCTGAAACTAAAGAAGAAAAAAGCAGTAAGATTTTAGAGGACTACGAATACGAACTTGAAAATATTAATGCAACTTGGAGCCATTTAGGGGTAACCTTTGATATAAAATTCCTGTGGTAGCTTCATTTCTGGTGTCAGTGTCCTATTTTTTCTATCCAATTTGGGTTGGATTTTTTTTTTTTTAAATCTGCTTTTTATTTCCCCAAATAGACTGTGTGTGTGAGAGAGGGAAAATCTCTCTTACTTGCCTGTGTCTAGATGTGGACAATGGCTCCATGTGTTCTGTCATGCCCTAGAAGCTCCCAGCCATCTGCTGTACACGCCTGCAGCTTTGGCACAAAGTTGGCAGTTGCAGGTGTGCACTGAGGCAGATCTCATGGCAGCCCACTGTTATCTGTGCAATCTGGGCTAAATCCATCCTGCACACCCAGCGTGCAGAGAGGAGGATGAACGTCTTAGCAGTTGAAAAGAAACACAGAAATCACTGAGCTCCAGCTTATCAAATCACATCCAGCAGCTCTCACCTCACAGTACTTGTGAATGGCGCCTGTTTCAAATGAAATTAATCATGTTGAATAACATTGTCATAATTGTAAAAATCCTATGCATTTAGGGCCAAAACATAATCTAAGAAGCTTACTTTATTCAGCACATCAGATCCTAGAGAATTTCCATAGCATTTTGAATCATAGAACAGCTTGGGTTGGAAGGGACTTTTAAAGGTTACCTCCTTCCAATCCCCCTGCAATGTACAGGGACATCTTCAGCTAGATCAGGTTGTTCAAAGCCCCATCCAGTCTGGCTTTGAAGTAGGTGTGAGTCATCCACATCTTCTCTGGGCAGCATGTTCCGGTGTGTCACCACCCTCTCCTAGTGAAGAATTTTTTCCTACTCTCTAACCTAAACTTACCATCTTTCAGTTTAAAGCCGTTTCCCCTCGTTCTGTCACTTCGTGTCCTTGTGAAAAGCCCCTCTCCAGCCTTCCTGTAGGCCCTCTTTAGGTACTGGAAGTCCACAATGAGGTCTTGTTGGAGCCTTCTCTTCACCAGGCTGAACAAACCCATCTCTCCCCATTCCTCAGAGGAGAGCTACTCCACCCCCCAATCATCTTCATGGTCCTCCTTTGGTCCTGCTTCAACAAATCCCTGTTCTTCTTATATTGGTGGCTCCAGTGCTGGTCACAGCATGCCATGTGGGGTCTCACCAGTGCAGAGCAGAGGTGCAGAACGCCCTCCCTCACCCTGCTGGCCGTGTTGCTTTCAAAGCAGCCTAGGACAGGGTTGGCCTTCTGGGCTGCAAGTGCATGTTGCTGGCTCATATGGACCTTCTCAACCACCAGCACTCCTAATTGTTTTTATCAGGGCTGCTCTCAATCTCTTCACCCCCCCACCTGTGTTGATACCAGACGTTGCCCTGACCCATTTGCAGGACCCTTACTTGGTTTTGTTGAGCCTCATGAGGTCCATGCAGACCCTCTTCTCAAGAGTCTTCTCTCAGAGATTCCAGTGATCAAGTTTAATTAATTTCTCCAAATGCACTTGTTCTTTTTCTTTCCATATGCTGTGCAAATGGATTTTGTGGCAGCTTTCTTTTCAGCTCTGAATATTTTACAATCCTTTGATTTAATTACCTGCATTTCCATATTATTATCTGAAGGTAGAAGCTACTATTTAGTGATAACAAAAATAAAGACTAAAGGAAGTAAAAAAAAACCCGAACACCTTCCACTTTTTTCTCCCCCTTCAAGGAAGACTCATCTAGTACAAATGGGAATTGCAGGTCCATTTACTGCTGGAGTCAAGAGCACAAATCAGACACTGATGCTGACATAATGAGCAATTCTGTATGCCTGGAAAACTATCATCCAGCTAGTTTGCATTACAAAACATTCAAAGATATTTAATGGACAAATATGGGTCTAGAGATGATAGGTCTAAGGCACTACTAATCTGTGTCAAGTATGAAATCAGCTGTCTAATATTAGATGGCAAGTCTCCTGGCATAAAGCAGTGTGCATAAGAAAAGATACTTTTCCCTGTTTTCCAATATCATCTCTGTGATTGCCAAAATATATAGGAACTGTAGAAACTTTATGTGCCAGAGGAAAAGAATGAGAAATGAGAGGCTGATTTACTGTTTGTAGTGAGTTAGCAGATCTATAGAATAAATTCTTATGAAATATAACCAGAAAACACGACATAAGTTTTCCAAAGTCATGTGTCTTGTAGATATGCTGTGACTCCCAGCCTATACTGCCTCATCTTTTGCAGCACTTTTGCCAATCACCTCACAAATATAAGCTGCATAATTACTTGATTTATCTCTTTCGTAAAAAATGAAAGACATTATGAGAGCTGAACAGTAGCAATTTACATCTCTTTTACAACTCAAATACAAAGCCATAAGGATGAAAAAAACCCCAAACCCTGTGAATTGAACACCTTAAACACCATGTAAGACCTTTATTGTATTTGTATAAAAATGTGACTTTATGTTGTAAGTCCATAAAGAAACAATATTTTCTTGGATTTCACTGAGGTACATGAGAATTCCTCCATATCGGTGATACCAAGAGTGAGCTTGTCCATAGGCAAACTGTTGAGCATTCTGTCACTCACCATTAACAATTATCTCAGTATTTTTGCAGTGTAGTAATACAGCAATTCTGCTGTAGGCTAGAAGAGATAAATGATACCTCTGCTCTTTCAACAGTTCTTTCTTGTAATAAATTACAGACATTTAACTGGTCCCAAAATATTCCTTAAAGACTGATGAAATAAAATTTTAAAAAATATAAGTCATCCTAATTCCTCAGAAGTCACTCAGGACTGACAGAACACTATACATCTATTTAATTCAAGTCTACAAATTGAATAGTGGGGCTGGCAGAATTTAAAAGGATTTCTTTGAAAAATGTAGCATAACAAAGGTATTCACTTGAAATCAATCAATTACTGCAGCACTGCAATGTCCTGTTTCACTTGTTAAAAAGCTTTTCAACTTTTAGGCAACTTTTCAAAAAACAGTGAAAAAATTTAAAGGTATAGTGTCGAAAGCCAAAAAGGAAATGCAATAAAAGAGAAGTAAAATACAAACAAGCTTTTTGGCTTTTTATCGAATTTTTTTTATCTCACTTGGTGTTAAATAAAGATAACATAAAATAGAAGGAGGAGAGGCATTAAGTTCTTTCCTGCCAAAATAATTCAAGATGACATAAGCACTGAAATCAGGATTTTTTTAAGTTACAACAAAAGGTCCCTCAGAAAAGGTAATCCTGCCCCAAACCTTTCAAAAGCTGGGCAGTGATGAGGGGAGGGGATCCTGGAGGAAAGGGGATGGTTGGTATCAGGCCAGCGTGCACCACAGAGGCAGCGAGCATCCGGAGCACACCTACGCTTCATTTCAGCTGTGCTGCTCAGTACTCTGAGCAGTCATTCTCACTAAGCTCTTTCATTTACTCTTGTAAGTGTGACCTTCTCGGGGTTCAGCTCATGATTGCTTGCACTGAATTTCCATAAAGCTGGGCAATGATGAAGAATTTTTTTTCATGTAGCTCCAGGGGGAGTGCCTAAAATTGACATTGAAGCTAAGTACACTAGATTAAAAAGAAACAGCTGTACATAATAAGTCCTGAGTCACATCGTTGTAACATCAGAATAACATTCTGAAAACAAGGAATCTCTTCTGAACTCTGAGGAGGCTTATGGCTCAGTATTTATCATCACTAAGTGGAATTTCCATGCATAATGACAGGAAGCAGTCAAACTTCAGGATATTTCATCCAGTCACAGATAGAATTTGGATTCTATTAAACATAACACAACATAACATAATGTCTGTTCTGGATGAAGTCTGAGTAGATGTTGATATTTTCTGCTATTGCTTCTTTGATCTTTATGGTTTCTGCTTTTCCTCACATCTAGACCTGTATCAGGTGGAAAACTCCTTTTTAACTTCAAAGCTGATCTGGCTTCAATTGTTCAAAAATTTGCATGCATGGTCCTGAGGTTGGTGTTATAAGGTTTCACCTTTTAACAGTGAGCACTGTCTGATGCTAGAGGGTCATAGCAGCATTAACCTCAAGTATACTAAACCTGCTTACCTCTTGACTCTGTACCTCAGAGGAGGCAGTACTGAGAAAAGGCCAGATCAGTCTGTGTCAAAATTCAGGGGCAGAAGGTGGATGATAATTTCCAGTCAGAACTCACCCTCTCTGCTTCAACATGTTTCAAATAGGCAGTCTTGGACAGAGATGCACAGATGTGCATGCTAAGCCTCTAACATGCTACATCTCCAGTTATGCTACATGCTTGATATAATTTTCTCATATTTAACATAACCTCAAGGGCATGGCAAAACCTGTGTAAGAGAGGCATCTGTGCTGAGAGCAATTTGAGTGTAAGGGTGCAACATCTCATCTCCTGTAATAGCAGGGTGGCTGGCTGGAGGTAAGCCACAGTATATGTAAGGCTACAAAGCTGAAGACATCTGCCTTTGGGTTTAGTTGTTAATGTGTTGCTGCTGACTGAGCTGCTAAATTATTGTTGTCTTTACCTCTGTCATGAAGATGCCTTTGTAAGTGTGTGTTCTTCTTCACACACGGTTCCATACCATTAAGATGTTCCAATAACGTAAATACTGATGTGTTTTGATTTTATTTTTTGCCTGAATTCCCAGCTGATCGGACAGGGAATATTAAAAGCAGCAATTATAGAGATGAAGAAGACATTAGAATGTTTTTGACCACAAACTGGATGCTTGCAGATTGAAGGAAGATGTTGTGGTGCCTTTCTCTTGGAAACAATAGACTGAAAGTGTGAGTCTTTTTAGATAGAGCCATTCCTTTTCTGAGAAATTAGATTAAGAATAAGAAATCAAATTAATTAGGAGTCCTGGTGGTAGTCAGGAGAGTTCAGGGTCCCTCTACAGGCTATCAGATAAGGAAGTGTATGGTTGTTCTTTTAATGACAGGTTAAGCAACTGTTGGATTTCCTTCTTGCATATGCTACACAATCTATGGATTGTAGCTGACTTACTCCTAGTTTATTTCTCAGAAAAGCAAAGCAAGATAGGGACTTATTGGATTTTGGTTTATCCTGTATGCTGGCTGCCAGAGTCTGAGCACCTACATTTACTTGGACATGAACATCCCCCACAATTACCTCTCATCCTGTGTCATCCCTGCCCTTCACTTGTCCATCTGCACTCAGAAGAGATGAAGTTCACCGGTAACTGATTTTGCTAATGGTTTTCATCAGCTCTCACAGTGCCATGAGAGCATTTCTCTCTCTCAGAAGAGCCTTGCAGGGAGATTTGAAAGGTTATAATTTACTGTGGGGGAGTATTTTAACCTAAGTTCTATGTAGCCCCAACTCAAGCCTGCCCAGATCCTGCAGAAAACTATCAGATTTGCTTGTTTGGAGATAAAGTCCAAGGTTTCCTATATGGGTCATAGAAAGGAGACCTTGGTCCAACTCAAAGTTAGGTTAATTTAGCTGAGTGTAGACATCAGCAGAATCTGTCAGTGACTGACAAGGTGACCCTAACTGGCTCTTTGATGATTTGAAGCCTTTGTTCCTTTCCTGCTAGATGCCTGAGAGGATCAGAGTTTGCCCTAAAAGCATTATTGTGTGGCATTGTGACCTCTTAACTGTCCTGCTGAACATGCATAGGAGTCTTACTCCATTAATAAGTGATAGATATGTATCAGTATGTTAATGATCCTGGCTCCACATGTCTGCTCTGAGCCATACCACACACCAAAACGGGTGACATGGTGCCTGCACAGATTCTGTGACTGTCCTGCCAGCAGTAATGAGCTGATAAACAGATAAAGAATGAGTTCAAAGAATTACAAGTCTGGCAGAAAAACTCTCAAGAGTTTCACATTTGGTTCTCTTATACTTGTGAGGACCTTCCATCTGCAGCTGGTGAAAGAGGTACAAGCCTTCCTTGCAGTCCCTTTGGATAGGTCTGCATGGCATTCAGGGAGATTGCTTTGTCTTCACTTTGGGTAAAACAAACTTGGAACAGCCATGGACTCATGGAGCTCAAAGCCAAGGTGTAGCACTGGGTAACAGTACTGGTTCAGGGCCTCCAGGCATCTGCTGGCCAGGAACCGTGTGTCTTGCCTCAACACACACACAGGTGTTGCCTCATTCTTGACCAAAAGTCTTAGTCACTTTGGGAACAGGCAACTCTCCTGCTCATGACAAAATCCTGCAAAACTGAAGCTGACACAGCAAAGAGCCGCCTCTGACTCAAGTCTCAGTTGTGCATTGAACTAGTGCTTCAGTGCTTAGGTTTGGTTCATGACAGGGATCTGCATGAAGGTCAAAGTTTTGCTTTTATCATGTAGTCCCTGCACTGACTTCAGGGTTGTTACTGACGGGGCAGTTTACTTTTGGCCATGACAACACTGTAGTCTTAACTAAAAACATCCAGTTAAGCAGTGAGTAGTTGAGAAGCCCAGATTTGCTGTTCTGCTAAACGTGGTATGAATTTTAACATTCCTCTTAGCATGTGAGAGAGAAGAGGTCAAAAAGTAATATGTTAAATGCTTCTTTGTAGGAAAATCAGTCAATTGCTTGTGATTCCAAATTAATTTATTTAAGATCAAAGGAACTACATTTAAAAAACCATGGAACCAGCAATGGAACTGTATAACAGAAAATCAAAGGATTTGCACGTGAAATACACACTGATGGATCAACTGTCTATTGCTGGATGATAAAGAAAGACTTAACATCAGACAATAGCTATTTTTATAATGTAATAAGGTCTAGGGAGAGAGAAAAAAAAAGTGCAAAATGCTAACCATTTTAAAGTCACATTTCTCTGTAAACGAATGTTAAAAAAATATGCCCTCAAATAAAGAATTTGTAAGTTTGGATAGGTTTCACAACACTGAGGTTGTCTCATGACTCCTAACTAAAATCAATGGTACAGTACCTGAGATAATCAAATGTTGACATCTGTGCAAGACCTGAATGCAGATCAGGTCTCTTGATCTATAAGAATTTTTGAGATTTCAAAGCTCACTCAGGACAAAGAGAAAAGGAAAAGAAATTCAGTGTGATGTTATAATAATAAAAAAGACTTAGTCAAAACACGATTTTTTTTCCTGATAATTGACTTTTATTTTTAAAACTTTTTCATGATACAGTAATGAAAATTGCTGCAGAAAAAAAAAGAATCTTATGTCAGAAGAGAAGACTTTTGCTTTAAAGAACCAAAAAGAGTTATTTTGACAATTTAAAATTTTAATTACCCTAGGACTTACTAAAACCAACCCCCTTCTGTGCATAGCTTCAGTTTTGACATATGGAACTTTGTAATGAAAAGTGCTTTTTACTGGAAACGCTCTAATTAGTTTTAACTTTCTTTCATTTCATGGCAATGTCTGACATATGACATTGTAATATAATAAGAATTCTCTTTAGATTCCTAAAGCATTATCTGAATAATTTTCCATATGTTAATTTTGTTTGTGATTTATTAAAATCAAATTTGCTAATTATATTGTTCCAGCATCATCAGATGTCTCTATGTTTGATGAAAAATACAGTTGGACATAATCCATTATGGTATGTATCTCAGCACTAATGTTATTTGTTAATGGATACTTTTGACATTATCTGAAGCAAGACATTTATTATAGCAAATCAAAGGATATCTTTAGCCTACCTGGTACTTCATGGCATACTGCAAGATGCATATGTATTTACTCTAAATTCAGCCTCACTGTATGCCGAATTACTGAAATTTCAAGGAGATATATATAAGACAAATGAAAAACCTTCAGACTAAAACACAAATCACAAGAAGAAATTTGAAGACAGATTTTTAATGGCACCAGACCTCAATCACTGAGAATTTCAGAAGGTTACATGTCCTATGTAGGCATGAACAGACTTTTAGAAGTGCCAGTTTCTCCAGCTGAGAACACTGAGACCTAAAATAGTGACAGATCTCATTCAGCGCAGTATTCAAATATTTAGAAGTGAATGCCTTTGTCACATGGATGATTTATAACACTAGTAGTGGAACATGTCATTAGTATCTATAAAATGGAAGCATAGGAAAAGCCTCTACATAATCCAGGTTAAAATGGTTCCAGTTTTCAATGGTTCATATAGTAGCTTTCCCACCCAGAGGTATGTCACACATTAAAATTCATTAGTAATGCCAGCTAAGTGCTAAAGGACATTAATGCTGAGGCCCACAACTGTTACTCCAAAGAACTCAAGTCTTATTGTGGAAGAGTATTTAATATGAAAAGGCTGAAGTCATCTGGCAAAACAGCTTTATCTGGGGTGTTAATTTTCCCATATCTTGAAAACCTGTTTCATTTTCACAAAAGGATGTCCAGAAAGTGGCCTGACACATTTTCTTCACACTTTCAGACTACAGAGAGTTTATCTTGAGGAAATTGAATACTTCTCACTCCAGTGATGTGAATATTCACTTCACGGTTGGTCCTGATGTCAGTGACATGGAAACAACACCCTTGGTCTCAGCTGCAAGTCCCCGTGCTTTGGGCCACAATTGCACACTGTTGTCAGTCACTTCACGCCCGTATCTGTTCATATTAATTACAAATACTTCTTCCTTCACTGTAAAAGTGCAATTACCCTAGGGTTTCTGAGGAACTAAAGTTATAGTGTTGCTCCCCTCCTATGCCACCTGATAGCTACAAAATTCCTTTGTAATAGGAGAGGACATTGGAAAAGCTGTAGACGAAGCAGAAGTGATAAATATCAGCTTATTACTATGTATTATTCTATGAAGCTCTCAGACCTGTAGGCGCTGGACATAGAAATCCAAGAAGATTGAATCCCTGCTACAAACAGTTAAGAGTCCTAAACCACTCTTTCACCAGTGCAAACATCTAGGAGAAATATCAACAACTGTAACATTCAAAGTTATGCTAATAACCACCTGGAGGTGATCTTCATGGATGAGTGTGAAGCAAAACATATTACAGTGGGGAGAAGGTCATGAGGAATGTGATTCATGCATTTAATTACCTTAGGAACAAGCTTATGAAGGTCTTCTCCATGATGCCTTCTCATCCCAGATGTCCAGTGCAGGCATGCTCACATTTTGTAGGCAATTACTAAATAAACTCCATGGAAGCACCTTCTGGAAGCAGAAAGTGGCTTTCTGTAACAGGAAAATCACTAGAGGACATGTCAAGTGCAGAATTATTTCGAGTAAAGTAAAAAGCATGAGTTGCTATTTCCCCTGGGATTCTGCACAGAATGGTCAGGACTTATCAGGCTATCCAAAACACTGCCTTTCTGTTAGTTTTTCCAGCTGTAAGAGAGTGTTTCCCTTGAGTTTATCTAGAATTTCAGAATCAGGCAATATGAATCACAGTTGTGGGGAAGCCTAAAGATGTGTGATTACACAATGCTAGTCAAGAAATATATGAATTACTGCAGACACAGAGTCTGAAAACACAGCAGAAGCCTCAGAAAATGGAATAATTTTTCTGCTAGAACAATTACAATGCAATCAAAGTTTCATTATAAATAAAACTGCAATTCCCACATTGCACATATGAAACAATTAGTGACTTTAATTTGCCTTGCTATAAAGGGAGTTTGGCTATAGCAGAGTTTAATGTGAAAATAAAATCAAGTAATTCAGTTGGAACATTACCTGAATGTTTTCAAATGGCCTGTACACAAATACTTTCTGATACGTGCCTCTCTTTTCTTCAAACCACCAAAAGCATAGTCTTCTGGATAGGCAGCTTATCCCCCTTTCCTCCTCAGAATGTGTCATGTGCTTATTTGGACCCTGCCTCTGCTTAGCCCAAGTTTTACAAGCAGGCAGAGATTGGTTGGCAGCTCTGGAGCTATAATCCAAAAATCAGCCATCCTCAGTTGCCCTTTTGCAGGGATGGATGTGGCTTATCAGAATGTGTCAGTGTTACACTGCCTTGGTGAAATACCACTTGCAAACACTCCTACACAGACAGCTCATGCTTTGGGTCTGACTGCAATGGGAAACGGTGGAGCTGCCAGTTCGGGAGAGAAGCAATGGAGACTGGGTGGATCTTGGCTCTGTCTCCTCTACATGACAGACACTGTAACTGTACTGCATGTGGGTTGTTAAAATTTTTAGGTATTATGAGCCAGCATTAATAAGCTATTTCTCTCTGTTTCCCCCTCCTCAACCAGCTGAAGAAGCAAATGAGTAATTGTGACTCATCTGATACTTTTGAGAGATCAGGTTTCTTCAGAATATTTATAAGCTGATGTTGGTCATACCAGAATCTTTCTCCCATCCCTGTGCCAGAGAATCATAAGCCAGCCCATTTCAGATGGACAACGTACTATTGTCTACAAGATGTTGATTTTGTACCATTGCATTTTTCTTCTGCTTCTACATGGCAAGGTAGAATGAAACAATTTCAGGTCCCAAATTAAATGTAGTTATTTACTTGACTGAAGTAGCTAGAAAACTCCTGGTCTACTGAATTGCTTTTTCGGTTTTTTTTTAAGAAGCAGGGAAATTGCTACAGCTTAGGGAGTGTTGGGACACTGACCTAGAATTGGTGAAGAGGAATCAAAAAGGGGATGTCGAGGTACTCCCCCAAGGGCCAGCCGGCTAGGGAGAGGGAGCAAAAGCTGAGGATGGCAATCACTGGGTTTCATTAGGCAATGCAATACAGTTTGTATCTAATGGCTGTGTGATATGAGTGAAAAAGGCAGCAGAGATAAAGCACCCTGGGAAGTGAGTAGATAATAATAATACCTGATCTGCAGACAAAAAGAATTCCACCAAAAGTGAAGGACAATGAGAGCTCACACCTAACTGCTGTGACAACCAATAGATTTTTTTTTTTTTTTTTTTTTTTTTTTTTTGCCTAGGGGGATAGTGGCTGTAATTCATTTCTCCACCTGCTAGCCAGAGTGAGCAGATTTCCACAGCATGAGAACTCAAGCATGCATGCTGAGCCTGCTGAGGAAAATGAACAGTAGCTCCACCTTGACAGGAGTGGCAAATGTCCTAGAGAAGAGTGTGTCCTAGATGTGATTGTTTTTTCTTTTTAAATAAAATGCACATTTTTAAATGAACCTGCAGTAGGAAGCTTAGACTACCAAATCCTTACAAAATGACGATGTGCTCCACAAAGCATGCTTATTTGTAATGTCATCTAAACCCAGTAATGACTCCACATTTAAGTTGTCAGTGGTGGAGGATTGAAACCAAGTCCTCTCTGGGTAACTAGGTATTATTAATGATTTTTAGTCCTGGATTTCAGTCCAGGGCAGCTGCTAACCCACTCTCAAAACACCATGGATTTGTTTAAATATGTCCCAGCTTGGACCTTTACCAATTTCTTTCTTCTCAGAAGCTGTACGGTTCATAAATCCCCATCCCTGTAAATGTTATGATACAGCCCTATCCTGGTGGAAAGCGAAGGAAGTAACTGTAAGTGAAACATTCTCATGGTAAGACCTTTATTTCAGCTTTAATGCCTTTTTTTTATTTGTCATTTGTGAAGGTATTTTACAGGGGCTTTACTTCCCCGCAGGCTTCCTTCTACCTGACAAGCTCTATCTGTTGGCTGGGATAACACACCCAGCAGCAGCCTGCAGGCAGCTGGGAAAATCCCAGTGCTGCTGGGCTGTGGCACAGGAGTGCTGTGCCGAGGGTGAGGCAGGGAGAGCTGCAGGGACAGCAGGCACTGGGAGCTCATTCAACCTCGGCTCCCACTCTGGCAGGCACTGATGGGGCTGGAGGGAGGCTTTGCTTTGTGAGTGGCTTCAAGGAATGAAAAAAGGAGACAGGGAAAATGATGGGCTCAATAGGGTTTCCATAAAATTCGATTTTTCCCCCTAATGCTTTTTGGCTCCCTATCTCTAAAAACCTTACAGATCAATCAAGGTACAGTTAGGAAATCTAGTTAAGGGCCTACGGTAATAATGATGACCTTCGTCTATCCTGGTTTTTGGGGGTTTTTTTCTATCCTGTTTTTTTATTTTTTTTTCTATATTGGACTTCTCTGGGAAAAACAGAGTCCTGGCACAAACAAAGCTTCTCTGTCTATTCCAGTGAAGTTTAGCTTGCTTTAGAACCAGATCTCCTCTCTCTTTGTGAATGTCAGTTTTATTTCATTTCATGGTTTCATGTATCATTTTATTTTCATTCCTCCTCTAAGTAATACTCGAGGAAATGAGATGCCTGAAATAATTAAACAGTGAAAGTCAAGTATGCAAAAATTAAATTCACTTAGGCACTTTAGCTAAGCTGACTGATCTTGGACATGGAAATTTTCACAGTTTGAATTCTGCTCAGGTCAGCAGCAAGCAAAGTTCATTATTTTCTGGTGATTGTTTTGTGGCCTGTAGTATATAGATTGATGTTTTCTTCCTGTGGAATAGATTTTATATCCCCTGCTCTCTGTAGGCTAGAAATGGGAACTACATACAGCTGGACAGAAGGGGATTTCAGCTCCCCTATGAAATATGGAACAATTGCTTCCAGGCCTGGAAGGATTTCAGACTATCAGACCTTCAAATTGCTTCTGATATTGTGTATGAATAGGAAGTGTTGTAAGCCATTTTTAAGAAGTTTGAAGTGCTAGGGAGGAGCTAGATTTCCTTTTCTGTTCAACCAGCACAAGCTGTGAAAGACTGGCATAATCAACTGGGTAGGTGAAGGAGACTGGAGTGCTCTGGCAGGGCCCAGCTCAGGAGTTCTAGCTGTGCCATATTTCTGGACAACACTGTACAGAAGGATCTTCATCCTTTTTTTCTCCTAGCTGAGGAAACACCCTGTCTTCTACAATACCGTGAGTGTTATCTTACTGCAGGAAAGTACCATAACTTCCCTGGGGTCCTGACCCTAGTTTTTCCCTGAATAAACTACTGCTAGTTTTGAGCAAGCTTCCAAAGCGCTAAAATGCTTTTCTTTCTTCCCAACAACTTTATTAATGTTGGTCTTTTGTTGCTAGGCATTGCATTACCAGCTTTAACTTCTGGTGTGTGAATGTGGCGGCTGTTGGTTGGGGCTATTACCCTGTCACACAGTGCCCCATTCCTCGCAGTGACCGGGAGAGCATGGAGCAAGCACAGAGGAAGAACTGTGGGACAATCTGGCTGACAAGCTGCACCATGCAATTCATGAGGTCTTGAGCTGCATATGGTCAGGGGCAGGGTTGGTAAATACAGGTAGAAACTGGGGGACAAGTGACGCTTGTGAACAACACAAGATGAAGAACACATGAGAGCTCGCCTAAGGGTAGTGTCCGCACAACAGGATTTCAAGGTAGATGCTGACAAGGCCAATAGCTACAGGAGCAACCACAGAAGTGTCAAGAACTGCTCTAAGGCAGAGCTGAGATGAAAGCCATATGGACACTCAACTAGTCTTATTTCTGGAGATAGCATAAGGACTAGAAAGTGTTCAAACACCCATTCTTCTCTCTTTGGTTATTGTTCTTACTTTCTGAACTGGTCCTGGAGTACTCCGGTAAATGAGCTATGCCTTTCTTCATCATGGAATATCAGAGTAAAATATCAATCATGGGTGCTGGAAGATATCCACCTTTTCCTGCCCACAAAGGAAGTGAGGGAAGCAGCACTCACAAACTGAGCAGCTGTGTGAGAACCCATAACATTCTAGAAATTATTTGCCACATGTGGTTTTGGCCCCTGCCAGTGGCATAAGTGCAGCAAAGGGAACGGCAAAAAAGGGCTGTGATACTAAAAACTGTGACTTCACATTGAGCATTCTTCTTAGTCAGTGTGTGAAAAAGATTTAGTCTGTTAAGGTCGTAGCTAATTAAACTCGTCAATGTAATCTACTTGTTCCATGATAAACCCTGGACTAATTCACCACCTTTTATCTGTGACATTTTACTTGTAAGCATTTAAAAGCAAGGCAAATTATTGGTATGCTGTGTTCATAAGAGGCACAACAGAATGAGAATTCTGGTCCAGGCTTACTGCCCTTTGTATACTATATCAGCCTAAGTTTATATCATTTCTTCAAGAAGATCTTCAACAAAAAACACCTTCAAGTTCTCCCTGTCAGGCTGCCTCACAGGGATTCCAATGCTACCATGTGTTTTGCAGCCCTCCAAAATTTTGTAGCTAGAATATACGTGTATTTCTCTCCTGACTGCCCTAATAAAAAACTTATTTTATCATTGGGGGAGTATATGACAATTTAATGGGAACGGCTAAAGGCTGTTAAAGCATGAAGTACCTGCAGGACTTGTTTAAAGTGTTTGGTATATCTGGCAGTCCACCAAGCTGATGAAAGCCCTTGATGTTTCGTGACAATCACAATAAAGCACAGCTGAGTGGGTTGGCTTGGCTCAAGTTCCTATTTTCCTACCCAATTTTTATGCCTTTTGATTGAAATTAAATGCAGTGAACATGGAGTTTTATGCTCATTTTAGGTTTCATTGTGAAGCCATGCTTTTGACATCATAAAAAAGTGAAACATCTTTTCTTGGAAAAATATCTCTGGCTTTAAATCTTTGGCTTCTGTTGTAAAAACAAATATGTGGTGTTCACCTTTTCCTCCTGTTTTAGATTTTTGATCTCCTGTGCTAGAAACAGGCTCTGCAGGCACGGAATTGCACTCTGATACCTGTAGTAAAAAAAAAAATGTTTGCAAATAAAATCCTTGGAGGCCACAGAGCCAATGGGATTTCACCTGAGAAGAATTCTAATCAAAATATGGATATCCCGGAGAGGCCGAGGAGGGCTCTCTGTGATTCAGGGATAGTGTCCTAGGTTATTCTCCTTGCAGCAACACACCTGCATCGAAAAAGAACTCCTGAAATACTTTAAAACTATCAGGCTACTTTAAAATCTGCTGGAGTTTTTTCCTCTCTAATAGAAATCTGCTTAAGTGCATAGTTTTTTCAACTGAAAAGAGGCAAACACCCAAACAAAATAAACAGCTAAAAAGATCCGGAGGTCAAGGCCCTGGCACCAGGACTCACATGTCTTCACAGGGGCAGTCACCACCCCCAGCAGCCTGCAGGCTGCCAGGATTAGAAGGCTGGAAGGAGAATGGCATTTCAGTCAGCAGTCTGGAAATCTTATGGAGGAGGTAGAGGCAACACAAATTCTTTTGTGAAAGAGAAGACAGTGCCCACTTATGTCAGGAGAAATATCTGAGGCTGAGAGACAGATCAAAGCTGTGGCTGCATAGATCAAAGATCTCAAAAATAAATGTACGTGCACAGCAAGCGGCCTGGTTTACCTGAGTGAAAGTCATTCTTTTGACAATCATTTTCTTGCATTCAGATTAGCCACCAAAGCACGAGGTGCTCAGAATAGAGTAGTGAGAGACACCACCAGTAGAAATTTGGCACTCACCATTGTCTACATCTCTATCTGCAAGCACCAGAATATAGCTCTGATAGCTCTAAAGCACAGCAGAGGATTAATGAGAGATCAATGAGACTGAGGGACTGGCTGCAAGGTGCAGGAGGGTGGTGCTCACTTTAGGGAAGCCTGGCTGAGGCGTATTGAGAATTCCATATTTTCTAAAAATCTCCTCAATGCCCCTCTAGCTGGGCACTCTGAATTGCTGATCAGTTTTCAAGGGCTGGACTGAATTGCTCCTTGGTAAAATCCATTAGCCTCAGACAGAGAAGAAGAGTGGAAAATTCCCTCTGTCCTTGCTCCAGTGACAATTAGCTATATAAAGTGAAACAATTCTGATGAGATATTGGCTTTTCAGACCCTTGCTTCAGACACTCCTGTAAGAACATCCAAAATGAAAATTATGTCTTTTGTGCTGCTTTGAGCTTGAACTGTATCTTCCCAATGAGTGTTCTCAGTTGTGACCTGGGATCAGGCTGTACCTTCCCCTCATAGCTGTGACCAGAATTTTTAACCTGAGCCCAAGAAATATTTCTCAGAGTTTATTGTGACCACTGTGACTGCTGCAATTAAAGGCAAAGGGGAAAGACAGGAAAAGGACACGAAAAGACAGAAAAAGGATGGGAAAGGATGGGAAAGAAAAAGGGGAAAAAATGAGGAAGTAGGTACAAGTAAAAGAGGCTTTGAATGAATGCTATGGCACTACGTCCTTAAGAAATTCCAAGTCTGAATGCAGCCAGATTGTTCACAAACAGTGATGGAGAGCTAAAGGTACAAAGGGAGGAAATAGATGTTGCTGACTTGTAAAAAGGTCACAAGCTGCTCAGCCTGGGGTCTCCAGCGAGTTGCACAGGTCCAAAGACCTGTGGGATTCTCTGGGGAGCAGCCGTGATAGTAGATGAAAGTTCATAGTTTGACCTCTACGTGCAACAAGGGGAAACTTGTACTGGGATAGGATACACAGCTCTTATTATTAAAGGATCTTCAAAAGATGGGATAAAAGGGACGGGGAAGAGTGACACAATATCTTCAAAGACTACTGAAAATGGCTTCCACTGAAAAAAGTGAAATGCTCAGTCTATTTAACTAAACATAGAGATGATTTACATTAGACCAGTATCCTCAAATATACTGTATATTACAGGCTAACCAATCTTGGAAGTACGGCTAGAATCAAAAGCCAGATCAGTATTAGAAATTAGGTCCTTTCTAGAAACTGAGGTTTATTCACCTGGAACATAGGCTGATAGGAGGTCATGAAAACCCCGTTTTATTTTCCAAACCTTGCTGTAAAATATAGCTTAATAAAAAGATACTTTGCAGTTTAGTTAAACATATGTTATTTGATTCACTGGACTTGGTGAAATTAAACTCAGTTGAATTTAATAAAAAGGAAGCCAAAAAAGGTGTCCTTCCAAGATTCTTTCAGTCCTATTTTTCTGTAATAAAAGAACCCTTCTGGTTTTAAAAGCTATATATCTATCTTTCTATAGAAATATCTGAACAAATGTGTCTGTGTCTGCTTGGCTCACATTTATCTGCATCATGTATAGCAAATGTACTCTATAGGAATTGTGGGTTTCCTTTAAGCTCATTGAACTCTCTACAGCATGTCCTGTCTCATAACCCAGTGTTACATTGATCATTGGATGGGCTTTTTTCCAAAGTACCACTGTTTAAATCAGAACAACCTAGGAAAAACATTTTTTTAAATTGACCTGTGGTTTTTTCCGTCTTACTCAAAGACTGTTCACATATAAAATGACAGCTACCCCTGTCACTCTCCTAAGGGAAAGATACTGCCTTTCAGCACTTCTTTCCCTGAACCTTCCTACTATCCTTTGTATGGTTATTTGTGTTCAGCTGCTCTGCCTGTGCATCTCTCTCTCTCTCTCTCTCTCTCTCTCTCTCCTTCCCCCCCCCCTTCCTCTCCCTCTGTCCCTCCCTCCCTCTCTCTCTCTCTCTCTGTCTCTCTCTCTGTTGTTGCTGAACTGCAGCTCCCACTGAAATTTGCACAATCAAACCCAGCTCTCATCTGAAACAGCAGTGAATCACACCACCTGAAGAAGGAGAATAGCAAATTGAGCACGGTATCCTCTATGCTTATACAGCATGTGGTACCAGTAACTCTCACAGGATGGATGGACCTGCGTTTATGTGAGACCCACTTAGCCTGAGGTCTGCTGCCTGTGATCTGAGAGCTGTCACAGGATTTTACAGGAGTATATATATTTAGGGGATGTGTTTAAGAAGCTAATAGAGAGCTGCATCTGAAAGCTGGAAAAGGCTGCTGCTGCTGCTGCTGCCGCTGACGCTGCTGCAGTAGCTGGTGCAGCAGGATGAATGTGTAAAGGACAGCTGCCTGAGCCGTGCCGGTGAGCCTCCTGCCCTGCTCTGTCTTCATTAGCTGAAAGGATACAGAGGGAAACAGATGCACTAAACAAGTGCCACACTGGCACACTGGATCTATCACTGTGTACCCTTCACTGTGGAAAATGGTCAACAAAGACATGAATGGATTTCCAGTCAAGAAGTGCTCAGCCTTTCAGTTTTTTAAAAAGAGGGTAAGATTTTCCTTTCTTTTTTTTTTTCTGTTTTTTTTTTTTTTTTTTCTTTTATTAGTGCTGCATTTCTTACTTAGCCAGAGCAGAGAGAAAGTCATTGAAGAAGGAAAGTGCTTTACATTGGTCTCCTACTTTATAGAGTCCGTGGCATGGGCAGTTCTACAGAACATCAAGGGCAATAGCAGTGTAGGTGAGGAGCTGGGCAGGGGGGACGAGGCTGGGGGCTCGAAGGGCATTACATCAGCACTCTTTGCTGTGGAATGTGTATCTCTGTCACAGCTGACCCTAGGGCTTGACGCAATACAGGCATCTATTCAGGCTTGGATAATGCACTCTAAAGCAGAGTGCAGGGATGTTGCAGCTTGTCTCTGACTCTCTCCTCCACATCCATCTAGGATTATGACTCCCTACACACCTTCCATTTAGTTTCCTGAAGTGTGGCATTGCCCAGATCCATTCATCATCTCACAAATTAGGGAAAAAAAGAAAACAAAGAAGCATTTGTGAGCTCAGGAAAATACCTCACAGCTTGTAATTTGCCTGTAATCATAATTAATGCAGGGGGAAATAGTAAGAGTGAGCTACACCTAATGAGTGAGCTACAGCTAATTTTCTTTTATATTCTTTAACTTAGATATATCAGGATTTAGAAAATATTTGCCTTGCATTTTATTTGATAATTTCCTCAAGGAAATGCAAATGTAATGATCTCATCACTTTAGTTAAGTCCTTTCTGTTTCTTTGACTCTTTTATAGTGACAATACTGCACACTCTTTATTTAACTTGAGCAACAAAGTAATTTCCATGTGGCAGCAGGACAGGTGATCTGAGGAAGTCTGGGTAGACCCAGACAGGAGAAGCAAAGCAGCAGAAAGCGTTGATTAGCAGGGACTACACTATGGAAAGGATTTCCTGGGTGATTAAAACAACCCTCTCTTTAAACAGACTGGAGTAGGAGCAGATAAGCAGCTCCATTCACTCATTAGTTCATTCATTCATTCATCCCCATTCATTCTCTCTCTCCATTATGCCAAGAATATGGTCAGTCCATTTAACCCTTCAGCCAAAGAAAATTAAGCTTACACCAGTAACTAATTTGTAAGCAGGGGTCAAACACTTTCGGGCACCAAGATGCCACATTTAAGGGCAGATGTGGAAAATACTACCTGGGTCACTCAGAGGAAAGAAGTGCAGTGTTAGCCAACAATTGTTGTTTCCAAGGTGGTTTGTAGAAGCCTCAGACTGATAACTCAAACAGCATGTAAATTCAGCCCATAAAAATGGTTCTTATTTAAGTACATTATTATTGACACATGCATGTCTGATACTCAGCTTACCAGCAAGGTTTATCTGTTGGTTTGGGGTTTTTTTGCCTGCTTGAAGGTTATAACATAATTGTATTTTTAAAGAGGAAAGTAACTGGTTTGCAATTCCTGTTTAAGGTAGCTGTATTGGCAACTGTCTTCTATCTCTGTTTAGAGCCACTGAGAAGTTATCACCAGAAACCTGTACCTAATTTTTTTCTAGAAGAAGGGAAAACTGTGATTTGTGGGATTTTTTTTTCGGAGCTATCAGTGAATTTTCAGTTGAAAGAGATTGTTAACTGTAGTCATAATTGAAGAAACTAGCCTACTGATACAGCCCTGGACAGTGGATCAGGACAAATAGCTGCCTTTGGTTTCTGAAGGTTTTCAAGAGATGTTGCCTTTTTGCTATTGTGATGAAGACAGATGAAATCAGTAAAACCAATTTAGTGACACAAAGAAGGGAATTCTCTCCCTATACTTTTCTGTTAATAGATAAATGTGTTCATTCATGTTTCCCTCACCCCTCTTACCTTCCTTGCAGAAAATCTCCATTGTCCAATGTCAGTATTTGAAACATACACAAAAACAAACTAAAAAAACTACACATTCATATCATGTTGCTGGCTCCCAGAAATATATCTTGCATTTGCTGGGCTGGTGATGTGTTGCATGTTAACTACTGGGAGAACAGGGAGAGATGGTTCAGAAGTTGATTTGGCCCCTTGCCAGTGATTTGGACTCTCTGAACAAATACCAGAATCCTGCAGGAACAGACGCATACTTGTGAGGTTCCTTGGTCTGAGTGTGGCACGTGGCAGACTTGTTTGACAGTTTGTATCCCCACAGCACCAGTGCTCCACAGCCAGCAACCCAGTGGATGCATCCCCCATCCAGAGTGAGAGGCAGTCCTGGCTGCTGGGTGAGGTGTATCCCTCTTTACTGACACATGCCTGAAACTCAGAGGAGGAGATTTGTTATCTGGACACTGCACAGGCTTCTTCCAGATCACCAGCAGGGTCTATGATGAAACAAGGGATGGGGCTCCGATCCCTCCAGTTTGAAATCACTGTGTCTGTCCCCTCAAAATCACTCATTTCTAGTAGAGGTGCTTTCCAAGCCTTATTCTAGAAAATCCAAATCAATTGGATTGTGAAGTGTAGAGTAAAACACATTAAATTTTGGGAAGTGCTGCTATTTTTTCAACTCAGTTAGATTTATTTTGGAAGAAAGTGCCAGATGTGTCTTCATTGCTGACATTCCTATTGAGCCTTATGCTTTCATTAAACTGCAATCATGTTTGTTGCTGTATCCAAGAGTGCAGAAAGGACTGGTAGAGCTCTGTGGATTTAGATTAGGCTGAATGTGTATTCAAACACTGACTTGAATTTGAGGGACAGATTTTTTTTAAGCCTAGCTTATTCTCTGATGATGAAGTACTGACCCTCTGGGATGCTGCCTGCTGTGTCAGATGATTCAGGGTATGGGCTAACCAACGTCCAGAGGACAGAGAACAGGAAGGAAAGGCTGAAATTAAAGGGTAGCACACTTAATTTAAAAAAAAAAAAAAAAAAAAAAAAAAAAAAAAAAAAAAAAAAAAAAAAGGGAAAATAGGAACTATTTGTTTTGCAGAATAGCCTGCAGCACTTACTTCTGGCAGGGTTGGAACAACAAAACAAGGACTTCATCCACTTAAAATTGGTGCAGCTTGGAAGAAAACCAGTGGATTTACAATGCTTGTCTTCTTTCATTGCAAGAGGTGTAACAAGTAATTGTGCCTAGAATCAGAAGTTTTAATTGTTAAATATAGAGTTTTAATTAAAGATGGCACAAATCTGAAAAGAGGAGGGGAGAGAAGAAAATGGGTCATATATAGGTACAAAGGGGAAATCTGAAGTTAATCCAATGAAGATAAATTATAAACACCATCATTCAAATAATGTTGGGTCATGGTATTAAAGGATTACCTCCTGACAAGGCTGGGAGGTAAAAAGACATTGTCATCTGATGGCACACAATTACCTTCATTTTTACTACTGTCATTTTCCCTGTTCACTGGGAATTGCATACTGGATACTGACATAAACCCATTAAACCTCTTTGGCTATAAATAGCCAGGAAATCTCTCTTTTTCATATACTGGCAGCAGTTTGACTTTCCCAAAGTTAAATAAAAATGGTTTGTTAATTGGCAGAAGTCACATCCCACTCTTGTGAGTGGCTTGCAGGTCTCATCCTTCAGAGCTGTGCAGGACTGCCCACACAGCAGCTTGCTACCAATATTCCTTTTCAGCCAAAGGGATATCCCAGGGCAGAGGGGCCTTTAATTTTCACCTACTGCCATCCCTGTGAGACTTTTTTGACTAGTGGGTGTTTGTGGTATTTGCACTGCTTCTTCTGTTGCATTAGCTGACCTTATAAAGCTTTTGGATAATATTTTACAATATATGACCCCCTTCATATCCAAATAACATGCCATGTCATATATCACAACACAAACCAACATGGTTAAACCAAGATGAGTGATAATTAACTGTCCCTGCCACTTAAATACTGTATTCACCATATGGTAACCTCAGTGAATATGGAAATTCATTATCCTCTTATGTCTGGACCAAGACCAAATACAAATTTATTCAGAATGTGAAGAAAATAAATTACTGGTAAATGGGAAAAGAAATAGCTATCTTCCATAAAAGGAGAAAGAAAAAAAAAAAAGAAACAGGACATGTCTTAGAGAGGAAGTTTATTGCAGGGATTAAGGATTTGCTAGTCTGAAACCTGATAAGGGAAAGAATATCCATAATCCTTTTTCACTGAGAAAATTTACATTAATTAGCAATTTAGGTCAAGCCAAAGTGAACGCACAAGAATGAAGAGAAAATAGCAACCTTTGTTTCTCTGCAGTTTTTCCAAACAAATAGTTTGTGGAAGCCATGTCCTTCTCCTTTCTAGGTTGATTTTTATGGCACTACATACCAACAGCTTTCTCCATACACACACTGAAGAGGCTAACTCATAAACATCATCATGCATGAAGATGACAGCTCAGGCTGCATTAGAGCTCAAGGCAATACATGGCTGAAGGGACTGCAGAATTACCTGAATATAATTTTTAGGACTGCAGTAATTTAGTGATACAAAAAGCCCTTGAATGCAGTACTTCCAGCTGAGTTCCTACAGATTATGGTCCCTCTGGTAGATTGTGCTGTGAGGATACTGCTCTCTGCTCCGCCACTTTTACTAGTCTAGAAATTCATTTTGGGGCTGGAGTTACCTTTTATTCAGGGTAATTGGGAGCTTACCTAGAAGAAAATGAGAGACAAGATGTCTGTACCATGGGAAAATCTCATCTTTAAATGGGATGACTGATTATGCTGCTGCTTTTCTTAGCTGCTAGGGCCAATATCACAAAAGTACGTAAATTTTAAAGTCGATTTCCAGAGACAAGGATCCCGGCTGACTGCAAGCAAGGCAGGGCCTTGCAGCAGAGAATTTTTTTCCCATCTCACTTGTTTGGTGTAAAGAGGTGCTGAACATCTGTGGCTCTTCTTAGCATCAGTCAAAGCTGTAGACATTCAGCCTTGCCCACCACAGCCCCAAATGACTTCATCAGTCTATAACCTGAGCAATGCAGACCACAACTACCACGGGGCTTTAAAGTAACTGAGATGAAGGTGGCCTTATATCAGGCTTCAAACCTGCTACAGTCATTGAGCTGACCAACAGTTTTCTCATTTCTGTCTATCAACTGTTTCCTGAAAAAGCCTATTAAGAAAACACATGGGATGAAATATGAGAATGGGTGAGAAAGAGTGTAAGGCCCCAGTACTGGTTTTCCATAAAAAACCCCTTTGTTCTGTTCTGTCTTCCCATTAAACCAAGATGAGCTTTGGATTGGCATCACTGCTAATATTTTGGTTTTCAGCTGGAATGAAGGAAAAGATTTATGAGATAAAACTGGCCACATCTAGACAAGAAAGTATCTGTGAGTTTCTTGTTCAAAACTAAAATATGAAAGTGTTGTTAAAACTCAAGTATAATAGCTTGGAATAAAAGTAATAAAAGGAAAAAAGGAATAGGGAAGAATAGAGGAGGGACAGCAGAATGAGAGAAAAGGAAAGAAAAAAAAAGATCAAAAGAGAGGCAAGTCTTCTTATTTCTTATTCCTTTCTCCTTCTTCTAACCTCTTCCTTACTCTTTCATAACAAATGTGATACTAGAAAGCACATCATACTCCTTAAGCTTAAGCTTGATCCTCTTTCCTAAACACATCTCATAATTCCTACCACAAATTTGTCAAGCTAATGCTTGAAGCTTCCCAGATCTCTTCTAGTTTTGGAAAAATCACTCTGCTTGAAAATTTAGAAATCCTCCTTTCATTTTCAGCCTAGTTTTACACAACCAATTCATTCCCATTTGCTCTTTTGCTAACACAAAGCAATAACTTATACAGATCTTGCCCATATTTATAACCACTGGTGTATTTGTAGAGAGCAGTCATTTCTTCTTTCAGCTGTATTTGTCTAGGCTAAAGCAGACAGCTTCCTTTAGACCCTTCCTTTAGGGCAGACTTTCCATTGCCCAGTGACTCTAGCAAGCAGAGACATATTTGCTCTGCTTACATATTTGCTGGCCAGGAGACCCCTTTGGGGTTACCAAAGCATCCATATAGTCCTCTTTCAAAGTTCTTTCTCATGGAGTCTGCTATACACTTCTAACCTGCATCCCACTCTTCTCCTCCTACTCTAGTCCTCTTTTGCTAAGCAGATCTACGTGTCACTGGCAAATTTCCTGAGCACAAGCCTAGGTTCTGTATCAAAACCATCTCCAGTAGAAACGTACCTCTTGACAGTACACTTTTAGCTTGTTCCTTTATCTCATGATTATGTTCGTAAGACTATTCTTATTCTCCATTTTAAATTATTTCTCCTGTGTTATCACTGTGTTACTGAGTTACCAGAGACCATATGGATTAGATTATCTGCATTTGCCTCATCAAAAGAAGACATCAGGCAAGTTTGGCATAGTGGTAAAGGCAGGTTGCATGTTATCTCATTTTCTACTGAACTCTTTAAAATTTGCTCTCCCTTCTGATGTGATAAGTTTTGTTTCTGTTCACATAGTCCCATAAGTTTTTTTCTTCTATGCTGTACATCAGTGTCCTCCTGGAAAACTCAGAGCACAAAATTCATCTAAAGATTTACTTTTTATCTCACCTCACTCTTTCTGAGAAATGGATTTCTTTTTCTTTTTTTTTCTTTTTTTTTTTTAAATTTCAGATTCTGATTGGATTTTTCCAAACACACTCTCAGCTCTTTTACCACTTTCAGGTCCACATTATCCACCATCACTAAAGTCAAATAGCAATGAGGGAAGGTTCTTTTGAGAGCCTGCTCTGGCTCATTCCTTTCAAGATCAGATTAGATATTGCTTGAGCCAGAAGAGTGCTTTGGTCTGCCTTCAACACATGCTTTCAGAGCTGAGCATGGCTTCTGTTTGGGGAAGGGCCAGCTGTGAGATCCCCCAGTCTTCTGCCAAGTGCATATTAACAGTGTTTTAAATGCCACAGAGTCTGGAGTCAAATTCTTAGCACTATTCTAACCTGGACACAATGTTGTCACTGCTATCTTAACTCAGCCCAGCAGCCTCAGTACCATTTACCCTTAGTCTAAACATCCAAATTGTCTAAAAACATTGTGATGCAAGAAAACGTCAGCCAGAAGAACAGCACAGAGGGTTTTGGACACCTTTAGTTGTGGTAACTAGTGATGTAAACTGAGATACTAAGAAAGCAGACAGCTGTGTCTGCTGAAAAATCGATGTGATTCCTCAGCCAAAGGGGGAGATTGATAAATATGGTCTGCAGGGGCTGGGAAAGACTAAGAGTTTGGAGCAACTCTGTGTATATTTTACCCTATCTGCTAATTAAAGACACGGCTTTGATGAGGGTTAGAGGCTCAGGGAAGGTCAAGGGTTGTGTCCATAGAGAAAGGAATCAGAGAATTGAAAGCAAGGGGAAAGCTTGTATCTTTCTAACAAATTGGCTGACGAAAAGAAGGAAACAGGAGGACAGGAACTATCTCTGCAGAAAAACGTGTAAATGCAGATGCTAAAGCAGTGGAAAACCAAGCAAAACCTAAACCCATGAAACAGTGTTGCAAAATCAAATCAATAACGCAGAATGGTTTTTGTCCTAAATAGTACGTATCACAAAATAATTGCTAGTGGTTGTTATTTACAACAGTGGCTTTTATAGCAAGACAATTAAATAGAGGGAGTAAGAAAACAATAGCTCCAAAAGCAATAAATCTTAATGTTTATTGAAGACTACACTGAGAGATTTCCAGACGAGCTCACAAGCAATTAACCAAGACTCACAATATCCTTACAAGGTAGAATAATCATTCCCATTTCACAGATAAGTGCACAAGGAGGAAATAGGTAACTCAATCAGTTAGACAAATTCATATACAAGACAAAAGTTATTCTTTTTGCCTGACCCTTAGTCTAAATTCCCGCCACTAAAATAAAAATTTTCTTTTCTTGAAAGAGCAGCAGCAAACATCTGCTCTGGTTTGTGTGGCAGCAATTCATGCAGGCATTTTAAGCAGCTTAACAACAGCAGCACCAAAATAATTTTTTTCAAGTGGTCAGAAGTGTTTAATACAGTCTTGCTGACATGGCAGTGGCATCAGAAGATGCTAGATACTGTGTTAAATTGAAAAGCTATTATTTCCAGTCTACTCAGCTCATTTTAAAAATTGCAAAAGGAAAAAGTGTCACAAATTGAGATTCTGCCTGCCGTGCAAAGTCAAGAGTGCCAAGGGGCATGTTTGTGTTATAAGTGCCTTCCAGCATGACCAAGCCTGTTCCCATACTGTGGCGCATCAGTAAATGGCTGAAGAGGTGACAGCCTGAGACTGGAGCCTGCTGTGCTCCTTGATCCAGGCTTATTTCACTGCTTTTGTGTGTCCCACAAGCAAACCCCCATAACCAAGTTTCTGCATAACATCAGGAGCACAGATGGTGAGCTGTGCACGGCATGGGGAAGCCTCTTTTTGCTGTAGGTGTGCACAGACATTGGTTTGGCGTGCACCACCAGCAGCAGCAAACCATTTAATGTCACAACTCCAGCAAAGGAGGAGCTGTGTGTACAGTCAGGTGCTGCAGCTCAGTAGTCAAGGGGCCACTTTTTCAGATGCCAACAACCTGTCTGCTTGTGCTCTTCTGGACCACATATATTTGCACACTGTGTAAAACACGCCATGGGCATTCTGTTGTCTCTGAAAAGATCCAGAGGACTACACATGGTAAAAAGCCCCTGTCAGTCAGGCAGTACACATTAGGACTTCTCTGAAAACACTCAATATTCAAAAGGAGGAAGGTGAATTCTGTGTCCACTGCCCCACAAACAGCTGACTACGGGGGTGATATGGAGATGGAACATGACCCAGGGGTTCCCATTCTGGAAAGGCTTAATTCCCACCTACCCATTTCAGCACTCTTTCAGCATCCCTGTGGGCTGGGACCTTTCCAGGAGGTATTTTTAAGGACCTACCTCACACCAGTACTGGGTGCTAAAAGAGCATGCAGGAAAACAAACTCATTGCAACTCAGACTCCTGTGTAATATTTGACCCTGGGAATCTACCACAACTATCCTAGAGGCATCATTTGGCCAGCTGTCTAGATTGCAAACTCTTCAAGGCAGAGAAAAAGAGACTGACAGCACCTAAGTAGTTCAGGTTCAAATCTCAGTTGAGACTTCATGGACACAAGATAGTCAAAATCATTCGCTAGTGTTGCCATCAAAATTATTTTTATATGACTGATTGGGGAGGAGTTGGGGCTTTTGCACTTACAGATGGGAAAGATACATTTTCTTTTATTTTGTGCTCTGTTTTTATTAGATATTTTACTTGCTTCAGTCAGTCCATATGTATGCTTTTTACTGGGGCTGTTAAAAGTTTTCAAGGGTGAAGCAGAAATAAGTGAAAAAGGTTATTAAGAAGAATGCTTGAGCTGAAGGTCAACAATACAAATTTGGATGTATTGCAAAAATTTACCCAAGAATAGGTCCATAAAATGGCTTGAAATTCTTTCCATAATAATTAATTAAGATTAGTGAAAAAAATATACAGTTCTTTCAGTATCTTCTGTTTTCTGAAAAGATCCCTGCAGTATTCTTATTAAAGACTGTTAAGCGATAATGGCCTAAACTGTAGGTTGGACTTTGAATAATGATAATTTATTTTTTGCTTTAAAATTAATGACATTTTGAAGCACATTGACATTGTTTTACACACTCTGATTCATGTAAAACTTTGGATCCCACATTCCTTAAGGGTCAAAGGAGGGCTCCTTGCAAGGACAGCCATTGTAACATTAACTTTTCTGGTTGGAGTGTTGGACTAAACCTCTATGCTACAGAAAAAAAGTGACTGTGGGAATCCTCTGTGTAAAACCTTTCTGACTATTAGGCTGCAATACAACAAACAAGTATAAAAAACTCATGTGAAGAGAAGATAATGGAAGGTAATGTTGGAGGAGGACAGCCTGCGATATAAAAGCCGAAGCAACCTTTAGCTCAGAAGTGTGACCTTTTCTTCTTATGCCAACAGACTGAAAGTGTGATTAAAACCACAGCTGCTGTGCCTCCAAGTTTTGTGTTCAGTTTGCATCCTTGCTCCATGTCATCTTCTCTCCTGCTCCATGGTCCCCCTGCCCCTTTATACCGTGATATCACTGACTTCAGACTAATTTCTTGTTCATCTCAGAAACTGGTAGACAAAGTTAATTAATAACCAAGCCTTTTCTTTTAGGACTACTAGTCAGGGATGGTCTTGAACTCTCAAAAAAAAGATGAACATAAATGCTGCTTAGTTAGCAGCTCTGTAGATGGGCATCCTAAAGATGCAGCCACCATCCAGAGGTATCTTTAACACTACCAAGACCTTTAGAGAGGTGGAGAGGCAAGAAACAACACAGTCATCAGGAGAGAATTTAGTGTCTCTCTTCATTATCTTGGCCCTGACACTTGTCTTTCAGCTCCTGCATTTCAGTTTGACAGTGTCTCCCCAATGCATAATATCAGGAGTTACAATGCATGTGGGGGAGATGGGAGACGTATATTTTTGATAAGGAGATTGTGAGATTTGATTCACCCTGTCAGAAAGAAGCATTCATTAGTGTCCATTCTTTCCTAAGCCTATGGTGTCCCTCTACCAGCCCCCTGTGAGAAGAAGAGTTCTCATTTCAGATTCAAAAGTTCCTTTATTTTTTATGTCTCATCTTTTGTGCTGCTATTTTTTTATTTTTTTTTTTTTTTCCCCCCCAGTGATAAGAGAGAAAAGGTGACTGCTCTGGGGTATCTTGCTTGGACAAAATAAATTATTTCCTTCTCTATTTAAGATTAATTAAGAAATGTTGAAGGGAAAAAAGGTCAGAGCCACTCTGAGATTGTTCATTCCATTCCCCAATTATTCTGTATATACTAAGCCTGAAAGAGCTGTAATTAGATATGAGACAAGCCTGATGAGGCTCTCTTTCTGTGAAGTTCCAAGCACATTGGCAGTCCTCCAGAAGTGAAATATATAAATAAATCCTCTTCTTTTCACCAAATTTCTTCTGTTCATCATACTTCTCCCTTTTTCTCTCCAAGGGCTAACCAACATGGACCTTTCCCATTTAGTAGCCTGTGTACTGAACAGGCCCATACAGAGCTGAAGGGAAAGATTGCTGCTTCTCCATTGCAAGCTCCTAGAGAGTTCAGCCTAGCAGTGTGTTTTATGAAGCTCTTGGAGTAACTTGTGTAAGCCTTGGAAAACTCCAGCAGCCTCTGTACCCAGATATCTTTGCACATCTGTGCGTTTCTATGGGATCCAGACAACCACACTGGGTTTCTCCATTGTAGGCATGCCACCTAAAAATTGGTTCGCTTGCCCTAGAAGGTGAATCAAAAGCAGGTGTGCCACATGCCCAGGTGCTCTGCCAGTGAGAGAAATGATTCGCAGGGATGGAAAGGAGCTGAGATCAGTGCATTTGCTGCTTTTCCAAATGTTGTCTTTAGTGAAGAAGTTACTGGCCAAGTCCACAATGCTAGGCCATGATCTGATTTCCCTTATTTCATTGTCATATTACTAGGAAAACTATTCAGTCCATTTAAAAACCTATCTGTCTCAGGTATTTTCTCCTTCTACTTGCTTTCTTCAATTTCTGTTTGCTTTCTGCATTTCACTTATTCTTTGACACAGTAATTTATATAGGTGACTAGGAGTCCTGTAAAAGGATTTGCACACCAAATTGAAACCATATAAATTATCCTACCTGCAGGATATTTTTAACATTTTCTCTGATGTCGTATTTAACCTGTTTGGCATTGAACCCTCAAAAAATATTGGCATCCTCAGAGGAAAAATGTGTAAGCTTTCAGTAGCTTTTGCCCAAAATGGCTTCAGAATATTTATTTATTTTTTATTTGCAAGAGTTAAGCAAAAGAAAATCTCCACATAACCAAGCATATGGAATAAGAGACTCAAGCTGCCTCAGTCACAGTCTCCACAAAACCAACAACCTACACATGTGGGAGACTCCAACCCACAAGCTATTAAGTCATCATTGGTGTCTCAATGTGTTTCCAAAACAAAGCTCTTTATTGCCGTCATCTTGTAAATAATGTGAAGACCACAAGGAATAAAAGTGCTGGGTAATGTGTTTTTTGTGTGTGTGAGAGTACCCCTGGAAAAAAAAAACTAAACTAAGAAAGGAAATCATGCAAATGGCAGAAAGAAAGCCTCCCTTGTTTCATACTTCTTGAGTGTGTCTGGTTTGCATCTGTTACTAAATTTTTCGCTTAAGAACACTTATTTCTTTAATACATATGAATGACTGGTTTTGACTGGAAGTTTGAAAATGTGGCTTTACTCTGATTAACTGTACTTTTTGTCTGTACTGAGCCCTTTTTAAAGCCATATTTCTCAAGCTATTTTAAAGCATGAGCATAAACAACACATGGAACAATTTATTGAAATGCCAGGCAGGTTTGACAGGTGCAGGAGAAATTGCTTAGTTTCACAAATTGAAACAGCTGCAGTTTTATAGGTGATGAAATTGCAGTGGGATGGCGTTCCAGATTTGTTAGTTCATCTTGGGTTTACTGTTTTGTTTTTGAAGCATTGAGTCTCTTCCACCTCTCCAAAGAGGACTCCTAAGACCTATTTCTCAAATGGAGGAGGCATCTAGTCACCACAGAGTGCTGGGAAGTTTGGTAAAATTCAAACAGATTTCAGAGTGGATTAAAATGTAGCTAGAAAATAATAGTTTTCTCCTCACGGGATTATAAAAAAATGTTTCTTGCAGCTTTTGGAGCAGGAAATGCTCTAAACATTTGGTCCACCTTTCAGATAGCCTGAGCTAAGATTTCATGACATATCTCTAAAGAATATCATGTGCAGAAAATTTTGAATTATTAACCCACAAATTTTAACCTCAAAAGAGTCTCTTGTATCAAGGGGGTTTACTTTCAGTCTGTGCCATTGCTAGACAAAGATGTATGTTTTATCTTCAAATTATTCAGGACCATAGGTTCTCCTGCAGTGACAGAGTATGTATGTAGTGGTCTGCTTTCCATAAGTTTATTTTATCATCCTAGTGGGGAAAAAATCACTGATGAAAATCAGTGAATGATCTTATAAGAATTGGTCATATTTGGCAATGAATTATTTTGTCAAGGCACTTGAACCACAAATGCTCCTCCTAGCTTAAATCCCTGCTGATGATGGTGTTTTAAGTCATAATTTTTTGTATGGTTCAGAATAAAACAATCTTTTAGATCCTGATGGAAATTCCTTGGTGTTTTGCACACTGCATCTCAGCTGGGATACCATTTAGAAATGGCTAATTTGAGTGATGTGGAATTTCTTTTTCTTCTCAAACACTATTCTTAGAAAAGGCAAATTTGTCGCTAGAAAAAGCTAGGATAGTAAATGGTTGGTATTTTCCTGAATGATACACCTTTGAGCAAATACATTGCATGGGACTTTAAGCAACCTGGTCAAGTGGAAGGTGTCCCTGCCCATGGCAGAGGGCTGAGAACTAGAGGATCTTTAAGGTTCTTTCCAACCCAAACCTATTCTATTATTCTATTATTCAATGTCTCCTTTGACTTGGAACAGGAAAGCAAAGACATTTGCTTTGTCTGTTACCCAGTCTGAATAGATGACAGGGCCACCCTAGAGTGCTCAAATGGGGCTTGACCAAGGCTGTGGCAGCCTCCCCCATGGCACTGCCATGCCACACTACACATGGGCCTACGCTGGCTGCTGAAGTCCCTGCTGCCAGCTCCCAGCCCAGCCGTGCCTGGCAAAGGAGCTGACCTGTAAAAAATCGCTGTCATCTTTCACCAGGAGCCCCTCTGGGAATACTGCAGCTATATAAGGTCTGTCTCACAGCTCTGTGAATGTTTCGGTATATCTCTCTTGCAGGGCAAGAAGGACTAGGCATCCTAAATCAGCTTGTCTAGTGGTCCTGGTTGCTTCAAAGATTGACAGAAAATGATGCTGTGAAAAGTTATGTAACAAATTAGAAGGGTCACCTTCTGCCAAACCAAAAGGAGATTAGTGAAGTGTAGTGTTAGGCTCAAATCTGAAATAGGAAAGTTATTAATTTCCAGCCACACAAAATATGCTTCTCTGCTCTGACAGTGTGAAGCTTCTGAATAGTTAAGGATGAGTATTGAATGGGATTTGGTGCTGTAACCAGTCATCCATAGTGTTCTGCCACTGCAGTAATTATTCTTGCACTGCAGTTAGACTTTATAATGCTGGGCTATTTCAGTCCAGATTACTGAAGGATGCAAAATAACTGCTGCATCAGGAAACAGAGATGGAGAAAAAGTACACTGAGGTATCTTCGTCTTGCCTGGAATTTTTTCATTCACCTGCCTTTGCTGCCCATTCATATCCAAGCATGCATTCCCTGGCTCCTATGCCTGGATCAGATGCTTACAATACCCTGTGGACTGATTTGAGGCTTTGACTAATAGATGTGGGATGTGGTGTTTATCAGAGCAGGAGTTAAAATAAACATTGCCTAGGTTTACTGACAATTGGCTTTGCTCACATAAAACACTGAATAGAGAAGAGAAGGTACCAGCAAGCAGCCTCGGACTATTTGGATAGGATTTCGGATTGCATTGTTCATGTTGTTTTTATTTGATCTAGATGAAAAGCACTTTTAACTTGGTAGCCTGGAAAGATTACACTTGCACATACACAATAAACCCCATTTTGTTTTGTTTGCCTCTTTGACATAATACGCAGAGGGTGTTTATACACCAGAATGGACAATGAATCTATTGTCTCATCTCATGTAGTAACAAGTGCCATCAGTCCTTGCAATTGATCCAAGAGCTCTTACCTGATTCCAACACATCAGTTATTTATTTATTCACAGAGAAAAGAAACCCATGACACTAATAATTGTCATCAAGGACAACATGGGAGGAAGCAAGAGAGGAAAATCCTAAGTGGTGACTATTCAGTTGTTTAGATTATTTTGGTGCCACATTACAAAAACTCAGTGTGAGGGCACAGCAAAAGTTAATTTAGCTATTAATGTGAGATGTGAGTTTTACAAATTTTCTCCTGCACTACTGGAGCTGGCAAGAGATTTCCCATTTACTGGAACAGGAAAATCAACCAAGCAGTTTGCTGCCTGCCCATTAACACAAGTTATTTGCAAATACTGGTGTGCCTAATTTTTCTGGTGCTCTTCATGCCATGACTTACATGATTTTCAACTTGTTCATCAGAAATATTTAAACCCATATTTAGAGGATTCCAAATTCCTTGAGTCGTTTGGGTACCCATCTACTTCTGGGATTAGTGCCTGAATGCAGTCACATGTTGATACATTTTTTTAAAGAATCTTGCCTTTGCTGATTTTCTCCTGTGGCCTGGAGTCATGTCATTCACACTTAAGATCATAAAAATCGGCCTTAGTTACTTGATGTGTTAACATTGCAAGCGATGACAACAAGTACTGAAAAATTTGCTGTGCCTTCCTTCTGAATTCTGCCAGATGCTGTATATTCCCCTGCAACACCAAAGTGTGCTGAGGCTCCTGTGAAAAACATTGTAATTCCCTGCACTTCTCCACCCCGAGCTGTGGCAAATTTGTCCTTCCCCAGATCCCCCTCATATAAAGGTAACCTTTCTGCTGTCACAGTTGGAGGACTAAGATGTCCATGAATCCAGGCCATGTACATCCAGGCTTGGGCACAAACAATGTGCTCTGCTATTTGGCCTCCGTCTGCTTTTCAGCGAGCAGCTTCTCGGCTTTGCAGGGAAAGCAGCAAATGATGACTATGCAGCGAGTTGCCCTTCACTTTCCCTTTTAAAATAAAATGTGATTATTAATCAACAAAGTGATGTGTTTCAGGGATCTGCAGGGAAAAAAAATAGCTCGAGGTGATTTGACAAACTGATTCTTTTGCTGTGCCGCACTTCCCATGGGACATGACAAATTAAATGTCAGAGTCAGCTAGAGAGTAGTGCTCGATCTCAGTCGGGGCATTAATCAGCCTGCCTCTCGTTTACCATTTTCCACTTAAGTAGAGGACTGTATACAGGTTTGAACAATGGAGCTTTTCATTCCCTAATCTCCCTAATTGTAATTTAGATAGCTTTCCTGACAGTCGCCCTCAAGACTGCAGGGGAGATGATTCCAAGAGCTCCGTGTCCACCTCGGGTTTACATAATGGATGAAAATTCAAATCCTTGTCCAGGGTGCAATTAGATAACAGTCAGGAAAAGGAAAGAAGGGATCGGATGAACAGCAACTGGAGAAGGAGAAATGTACATTTGATATCAGAGGGAGGCAGAACTCAAACACAGGCACATACGCTGACCTAGATCACAGCCGGGGCGTTTGGTATTGGCCAGTAGGGAAAAGAATATCCAGGGACTTTGAAATTCAACATGCAGAGTAAAGGAGCTGACTAAGAGCCAAAATAACCCATAACTGATGCAAACAAATTTTCATGAAGAACAGACATTTAAGTACAGAAAAGTTCAAGGGCACAGAGTGGTTTATTCCAATTCCCCACAAAAAATATGAAAAAAAAAGCCCATCCAAAGTTTTGGAGGGGGAAAATGCTGCAGTAGAGAGCACATGGTTGCACAGGCTGTCGGATTACATTTGATACTATTGTGTTGATGGGTATGATGTTTCATTGAGAACTGCCTGATAATACTGGACCTCCAAGCAGTTTTTTCCACAGTTTCCCTCCAGCCGTTCCATCATTCAGTTCATGCTCAGTCCTCAGCAAATGTCTGCAATTTTAAACATCTAATGGCCTATCAAATTTGTCTACAAGCTTATCGCTTTTTTCTTTCACACAAATATTACTCCAGGATATGTATCTTCCCACCCTGTTGCCAAATCCTACTGAAATCCATAGTCTATATCAGACACTGGGGCTTAGTGCAATGAAGTGACTGCCACATCCACAAAGGGCCTAATCCTGCAAGACATTATGTCCCTGCATAACCTGTCTTGTCTTTTCCTGTGTATTCATCAGTTTTGAAGGTCAAGTGTTCGGCTGTGAGGCCAGAAAAGGGCTTGTCTTGAGGAGCGCCAGTTTTTTCAGAGTCTCCAGAAATAAGGAGGATGCCCCAGGATGGTCACCGGTGCTACCAGCATTTTTTCCCTCCAGGCAAGAGCCACATCTGCATCAGTAGCAGCCCCAGAGAAAAGGCTGGTGTTTCTCTCATGGAAAATGTTGCTCATGACTACAGCGATGGGGACTGGATTATGGATAACCGATTAAAGTGTAAAATGTGCTGAGTCGACTGATGCCATTGACAACTGAGCCATATGAAATTAAAAGCTTTATCTGTTTGCTATTACAAAACAAGAAAAACCAGGAGTGAAAAAAAACCCTGAAACTTGGCAAATCTCATTTAATCACATCTGGCAATTTTCAGGTCTGAGATTATCACTGTTGGATATCATGTTTTAGAAAGTATAGCAAACAAAGCAACTTGAGCAAACAAGGCTCAGAAAATAAAGAGGCTTTAAAATAATGCTTGTGCACCTTTCAGCAATGCTACAGGTCATGATTGGGAAAAGAGTATTTCGAGCTGTTCTCTAAAAACAGTCACATTTCAATTTAGTTTGGGATTAGTGAAACATGGCTATATATTAGAAGGGTGCACAACACTCCTTTGAATACTCACTTTTCTTGAAAGAATAGGGAAAATTTTCATCAGTTTTGTTTGTTGTCACTGCAAGAAATGCCAGAAGCACCAAATATCTTTGACTAGTTCCAGAGCTCCTTTGGTGGTCCAAGAAAACCACTAATAGAAAAAGATTCTAAAATGTGACAGGGTGGAGAAGTGTTTATTCCCAGTCATGAAAGTCTGTGAGTGTGAAGCTGACTGCATTTGTTCCAAATAATTTGTTCTGTCTCAATAATAAATAATAATAAAAAGAAAGTAAAAATGTCATTTGACTTGAAAATGTGAAATTTTTGATTTTTGAAGAGTTGAAATGATTTGCTTTGGCAACTTCAAAACCCTTTATTTTAAGAAATTATTCAGATGAATAGTTATATTAAAGCTGATTAGGTTTCAGAGATAATTTTGCTAAACTTTCATTTTCTTGCTTTGCATTTTTCATACTCTCCAAGCAAGGCAAGACAAGGGTTCTCTGAAGCATTTTGAATTAACTTCTAGCTAACAGCAGTAAGGCAGTGTTTGACAAATCTCAAGCCTGTCTGCACAGATAGGTGCCGTTGGTCTCTTGGTCATCCTCAGAAAGCATCAAGAGACACCTGCCCTGAGCGTGACAGAGTGCTGAGGTGCAGCTGCTCAGCACATGCCACCAGGCAAGCACACCACTGTCCATCTGCAGAGACCTGCCAGGCCATCTTTTCACAGAATTAGTAGTGAGAGCAGCAATTCTAAGGAATGCAGTTGTAGCTTAACCAGAAACTGCTGGGTGCTCCACAACAGGCATAGAATAGAAGCAGTTTCTAGCAGATAGGCTTTGTTGATGAGAAGAAGGCACAAAGACACTACAAATCATGATGGGGCAAAAGACACTGGGAGCTCTTTCTGTTTTGCTCAATCCCACTTGGATTATCTCAGGCACATTTAGAATCTGCTGCTTGTACTCTGTAATGGTGAATGAAATTGCTGGGTGAGATTAAGGGGCCTTGCCTTGGAAACAAAAGTACAGAAGTCTTCCAAGGAAGTTCAGGAGAGGATTGCTTCCCAGAGTTAGGAGCAGCCTCTAGTTTATTTACTGGTAGTGGGTATCACAATAAGAATAAAAAAAAATGTACTTGAATAATAAAATACTCCTTACAGTGCCATGAAGTATTATGCACCTAGCATGTTGGTATTTGAGCTCTGCAGAGACCTTACAGCACCTTCAAGTACCTGAAGGGGCCCTACGGGAAGTCTAAAGAGAGATTTTTTTACAAGGGCATGTTCAAATTAGGTGTTAGCAAGAAAATTTTCAGTATAACAGTGGTGAGGGTTTGGAACAGATTGCCCAGAGAAGTTATGAATGCCCCACCCCTGGAAGCGTTCAAGGCCAGACTGGAGGGGGCCTGGAGCAACCTGGTCTTATGGAAGGTGTCCCTGCTCACAGCAGGGAGATTGGAACTAGATGGTCTTTAAGGTCCTTTCCAACCCAAATCATTCCATGAATCTGTGATCATATAATGCCTTAAATAGCAAACTATCATCTCCTACTTGTTAATCTTAATCTGTCAAATCAGGGAAGAAACTCTGAGAAATTTCTTTAAGATTCTTTTTATTTTTGTGCAATTCTGTGTAGGAGGCTTTTTAGTGGAATTCAAAAGAAAAGAACATTTATACTTTGAATCCTTTAGTGACATTTAAGATAGTCCAAGTCAAACAGAGCTATAGATCTAAGGCACTTGTCTGATGTAAATGTAAATATTAAAACCTCAAAAAAATCTTTGAAGTCTATTAAGGTTAAAGCTAGACAAAAGCCTATAGTGTAGACTTACAAGTCAGTGACTAATATACATACATAGCATTTCAATAAACTTAACTGAGGCTCTCTGAGAAGTAATATATAATCTACAAGCATCAATAGAAACCCAAGACCTGCATAGCAATGGACAGGGAAATTGGTTTTCTTCCAAAGTCTGATCTTGACCTTGCTGCCAATTCCTACTTTCAAATCAGTATTTTCAATGTTTTTGGATGTGGATATATGTTGAAAGTCAGTGGTGACTCATTGAACTTTCTAGACTCTTCTGTGCATTTTACTTTGTTTTATCTGTGAATATCAAAATGCAAATGTAGGGTTTGTCTGCAAAGACATACTGAGAGGCATTATTCTGAATTAGCTGAAGAAGTGAAATTAGAGGAGTTGAACGCCACTAAAGTCCTCCTGAACCTCTCAATTCAGAATAAAACCCAAAACTTTAACTTAGATAAATGGAGCAAATGGCTGCAGAACAAATTAAACCCATCACAATTCTGAAGCAGGCTGTCCACATAAGGGCTGGATGCGTACCTACACAGCTTGTGACTTGAGAGCAGACTTTAGCCCATCCATGCAGGCAAGCCCTAGAAGCAGTCCAACATGCCAGGCGTTGGCACTGCTCCCTGGCAGCGCGGCTCCCCGCAGGCAGCACGTGGGCAGGCACCAAGGGCCCGGCCCGGCGCCTCGCTCGGGGGCAAAGGCTTCAGAGGAAAGAAAAACAACTTCCCTTGGCTCAGCTGTGCAGGCCTTGGGTTTCTATGGACGTTTGTTGGTTATATATTACTTTTCAGAGTGACTCAGTCAAGTTTATTGAAATGTTACGTGTGTCTTGCTGAGTCAGCACTGCTCAGTCTTGGACTGAGCAGACGTGGCTGGATGTACATGAACCTGGACTTTGTCCCACCTAATGAAGAAAAACTAGTTTTAAAGTTCTCCTCTGACAGTGCACTTGTGGGTGTGCTAACCTATTTGAACTTTTTCCAACCACTAAAAAAAAAAAAAAAAGAAAAAAAATCCTTCTGGTCCATTCAATCTCAAAGCTGGATGCTCCCAAAATCTTTTTAGCCTTAGTTTTCCCAAAACTCTGCTTCATTCAACAGGACAACAATATGATCAGAGCAGTGTTCATGATCATGCTTACTTTTCATCACTCAGTACAGGCTATAATGTATAAGTAATATGGACCTATCATGTGAAAACCTTTGTTTAGCCCAACATTTTAAAACAACAATAAGTAATCCATAAAAATAGATGTGTATCTGACTTAAAATCAGGAGTCATCTTGGAATAAATAATAAAGAAAAAAATTCTTTAGAATTCTGTGTGAACTCAGGAACCACTTGCAGATGCTAGAGAGAGAAATGCTGTCTACACTCTGGTGTGTGCAGCTCTGTGACATGTACTCTGTCTTACTTTCCCTCATCATTAAAGCACCAGTGGTTAATTTTTAATTTATGATCATTATACTGCAGAATGTTTATTTCATTGCCATTAAAAGGCATAGCTACAAGATCATTCAATACCAACAGATTTTGGTGTATCAGAAGTACTCAGGTCACATTTTGAATGCTTCTTCATACACAGGCAGTCTAGAGATATGTAAATGGAAACACAAGACTGGAAAACAGGAGAAGTTACAATAGAAATAATTGTATAACTGTATCATTGCAAATGTCATGAATCTGATATCACAAAATCAAACATCATAGGGTCTTAATCCACCTTAAATCCACATTAATTTTAACCTTAAATCCACATTTACATGTGAATTCCATATCCAATTAAGAAGTCTCAGACAAAAGACTGGCCTATGTTTCCTGAATTTTTATGGAAAACTGAACCTGCAGCTCACTGCAGGTCCTTTTCTGCTGTCAGTTTTGTTCTTGATTCTTGCATGTTTCTACACACTGTGTGCACCCACAGTGAAATGGCTGAAGTTGCAGGATGTTGAGGAAGAAATGAAGAACCAGGTCAGAAAATACTTAAATGATCACCAGGTATAATTTTAAAAGCACAAATTCAACAGACATTTACTTCTTTCAGAATCACATTAAATATATTGACTGTTTCCTACAATAAAACTACACTGGGAAATCAAGCTTTGTTTTTGGTTTTTTTACAATGAATATAATTATTATTTTCAACACACTAAAATCTGAAATTAGATCAAGACACACAACCATGTATTTATTTGAGGAGAATAATATATTTAATGATGTGCTTAACAATCATAGAATCAATTATACTTGGCAAAAATATATCTTTTTTAAAAACCTGCCTGAGTTAAAAGATCAGTTTCAATATATATTTGTTGAAATTAAACCCCAAAAAAACAATCCCTCCTCCCTACAACATCAACTCATCAATCTGAAACTAAAGCAGTCTGGATATTTTTTGGGGATGCTCCAGAGCACAGAAGCAGAGGGTAATATTATCCACACTAACTGACACTAAAAAATGCAAATGGGAAATTCACTGGAAAGTGGCTCATTTGTCCACAGAAGGAAATCTGTTTGCTTGGTTTCCATAGAGAGGAAAGAGAAATTTTCCTAATCCTGAGATTTCCGGCAGGTCAGCACAGCAGGGCAACTGCAGGAGCTTTGCTCATGGAGGAGTCACCAGCAGAAGGATGGTTAGAGATGTCTCATTCTGTTTGTTTATCAAACATGATCCTGGTTACCAGTTGTTGTGATATGTGATATAGACTTCCACTCTTAATCAAACACTTGCCAGCCTGCTTGTGACTAATGTAACATAATTTTTTTTTTTCTGGTTTTTCATCTCCTAATGAAGGATGAAGATGCTGAGGCCAGGGACACCAAGATGACAGAGCAAAGATATTGCATCCTGTCAATAGGAGGACAGTAGGGCTGGCTGTCTCAGCCTTCCCCCTCCAGGCTGGGAGAGTGTGTCCTGAGACATCCCTATCCATCCTTTGCATTCAAATGACAGAGTTCTGATCACATTCAGTGTAAATATACCGCTCAAATAGTGGCATTTTTGCTTTCACAATGCAAAATTACTTGGAGAAAGAGCTCAGAAAGGTGTCTCACTCCTCACTTAACTTCTCAGAAAATCCAATACTTTTGATTCACATGGCAGAAAAGAGACAGTCACAGAAGTGAAAGGAAGAGGAAACAAAGTGCACAAGGCTGGCACCGTGCCCTGCCAGTGCAGCTTATTATGCTCGTAACCAGCGTCCTTCCTGCTGTGAGGCACTGGGTCCTAGCTGGGAAGCTGCAGATATGAGGAGAAGGGAGAGGGAGGCAGGTTAGAGGGAACAGGGTCAAAATTTGGTGCAGGTCAGCAAGAGAAACTGACTCTTGAATGGAGTGATAGGAGACACAGAAAAGGCTGAGTTTATCAAGTCAGAGATGATACAGGAGATATTGCTGTTGAAATAAAGGACTGCAGAAAGCAAGTCTTACAATTCTATTCCTGCAAAACCAGTCTGCTTTTTATCATGGGGAAATTGAGTTGTTTAGGCTGGAAGTACTTGCTTTGGGTAGTTGTCGCTCTCTTCTTAGCAGTCTACTGTGTATTTCAATGTATTTATAAAGCCTTTATTTTGTAGATAAACTTATGTCAGACTTGCACAAAGCAGCAAAAAATTGCCAGCATAAAGAGCTTGGCTATGAAGATATGCATTCACCCTGACTTCGCCTTCTTTTTTATGTACTTTTTTTTATGTACTTATGTACTTTTTCCTACATAAAATTAATCCTGATCCTCATATCTGATTATTTTCCCCAGTCTGCACCACTGTCCTCATTGGAAACCCTTCTGTGCCATTCCACCTGCTGTAAAGCAAAGAGAATCCATAATCTCCTTCTGTGTTGGCAGGTACGAAGGTGGATTAAGAGCCCCATGGTGAATGTTGAAAAGCATCCACATGCCAGCCTCAAATACCCGGGGTCCACTGTGATGAATTTACCTGCAGGGGATTCAGAGCTTGAGCCTCCAATCTGCCAGACCTGCCTGAGTGACCACCCTTTCCAGCGAGGGATTGCTCCTCAGGAGGCCGAGTCCTGCTCCTGGGAGAGCCAGAGAAATAGCAAAGTAAGCCACTCTTTCCTCCCCATAAACTTTGTTTACATGTTTTGTACTGATAACAGGTCTGAACTTACAATGTATTAATGAGACTTTGCGCCACTGGAAGAGATGTTCCAAAACCTGAAACTCTGCTGACCAAGGCTGTTGTGCACATCTGGGCCCTGGTTTCTACCTTGAAATTTGGTACCTATGGAAAACAAAAAACTCTTCACTAAAGTGTTGTGATGTGCTCTCACATTATTTGAACAGACTAGCAGTAATAATAAATATTATTTCTCTGTTTGACAGAAACTGTAAGGGTAGGTGATATTATCTTTCTAAGATAATGAAAAGGACCCAGACTTGCTAATTTTGTCTCTTCTGTCCTACAAATACAAGACCACCCTCCATCCCCTCTACCCCTCAAACCATGTCGAGCTTTCTTTTTAGAAAACAGAATTTGGCTCAGGAAGTTTTCCCAAAGAGGAGCTGAATTATTCAGGGGGTCTTCTAGCAGAAGGGAAGCCCAGTTTTGCCTCAAGTCATGTTAGTATGATGTAGATGACATCAATCCTCATCTAGTGCTGGGCAGTTACACACAGATATGAAGATGGCAAAACTGTGAGGGCTGAGATGAAATGGTTGAGAAAGGTCTTTTCTGAGGCAGACTTTGGACCTTTTCTTCATTGTTCAGCTCCACATAATCCCTGTGGAGAAAAGCCAAATACAGAACAGAAAGTGTTCCTCAGAGCCTGTCATCTCTGACAGAATTATCCCTTGCCTGGAAATGGTGTGCAAAAAAAGGAGAGAGTTGTAGAAACATAAAAGCAAACAAATAAGAATCTTTCCAAGTACAAAGCAGAGCAAATGTGACAAGGCATTTATCAGAGCCTTAGCATACAGCTCACAGCAGAAACATTTTTTTCAAGCTACATCTGCTGCATTTTTAAACAGGGAAATCCAAGCAGCAGGTAAAAATGAAAGTCCTGTACACTTCTGAAACCAAGGAAAAGCATTGTGGTTAAACATGCGCAAGAGAAGGAGCTAATTACTCCTCCATTTTACTTCATTAAGGAGATTAATTTTGCTCAGGCTGGAGCATTAAAAAATGAAAGCACCAAAAGACGAAGGATTCTGCAAATCCTTTGCCTTGCTGCAAATCACATGTACTCCTGTAGAGCTGCAGGGCCTCACAACTGATTTCCATTAGATTTCACATGCATATGGGGTAGATTTGGCTGAATTCAGATTCCCCTGGACCTCTCTTGAAGTCTCCTTTCTACAGGCAGTGGAGGGGCTGCTTAGTCAGCAGCTGGAGTCTGCAGCATGAGAGATATTTTGCACACTGCTTTAAAAACATCATTATCTGGCAAAAGACTTCTTGGATCAAGCTATCCTGCGTAAGGAGTCTTTCAAGTAAGTTAAAGCACAGAGTCCTTGATGTGATTAAATGTAAGGTCACTGTCTTTTTCTCTACAGTAAAACTAGGCAGGAAGCTTTTAATAATAAAGGCTGAAGGAGTTCTGTGTGTGACCTTTTCAAGGTTTAAAGAGAGTTTCTGGGTGAGATTCTGATCGAGGGTTACAAATGGCACAAGCTGCATAAGTGTGAAATAACTCCCCTCACTTTAAACCAATGATCTTGAACAGACAGTTCTGTATTTCAAGGAGAGGAGAACGTGATCTCTTTTAAATCAGCAGGGAGCTTGGATTGTGCCAGTCATCTCTCCTGGATAATTCTTGTTCCTTTTCCTCCACTGCTCTTCCTTCTCTGGTTTTCAGTGCTGCCACCAGGTACTGGTGTAGTGATTATAGCTCCTTTGCGCTGTGCTCAACACCAACTCAAACAAGGGTCCTACTGACCCTGGTCTTTTGCTCAAGGGCGAATTAACTCAAAAACAAATCAGCTGTGAAATATTATTAGAGGCTTATTCTAGGCAACAAGCTTTTTCTGTCAGGCTTCAGGCTATTCTGATCAGTTTGAAAAAGGCCTTATAAAAACCAACCTGATTAAAACACATCACCCAAGGGGACACGTGTCTGTGTTCCTGTTCTTACTTCCAGCACAGAACAAGGGAGAAAATCATTACTGCTTGTTTACTGTGATTGTAATTATGTAGTGGAGTGTTTTAAAATTGACTTAGCATAAATAAGATTATTTTGAAACTAGAAGTATTTTAAATAATGATTTTTTTTTATTATTATATGCCCTCATTTCCACTTCCCCAGGCCTTTCTATTAAGGCATGTGCCAGTTGGAATTTTATAAAAATTATTACTGATGTAACCTCTACTAAGTCTCCTCTGTTATTTGTATGATAGTGTATTATCTCTGCATTTTTATGACTTTTTTTTCTGCTTTGTTTACAGTGGACTAGATAATTATCAAGCATTGCCAGAAAATCATGCTAATTTTCACATGACTGGCTTACATAGGTATATTATTGTTTTTTGTAACCCATGTGGATTAGTTATATGGGAGCTTATATCTGCTCTACTAGTGTAACAGCTGAAGCCCTAAGGGCTTGGACCACTGCCAGGGTAGTGATTTACAATAACCAAACCTCACTTTTCCATGTCTATCTCCATAGTTCAGGTTGCACACAACTCACTGGTTTGATGAGGAGGGTAAATTTGCTTTCAAAATAAATTACCATGCTGTGTAATGAATACGTCGTATGAGTAAACTGGTTTCAAAAGAGCAGGCAACTCACCTCTTAGAGTTGCATTGCAGCCTGCAAAACAGGGAGAGGCAAACATGGTGAAAATTGGCTGTGATTTAAATCTCTCAGGGGAGGGTTTACCAAACTGCATTATTAGAAGCAAATCATACTCACAGGCACATACAGACACACATAAAATTCTTCCATGCTCTGCATGACCCGTGTATTCCACTTGCACTGTATGCCCTTGTTTCAAACCTTTCTCTAAATAAGCAAAAGATAGGACCTTGTTAGTGAGCTCAAAATATCTTCTGGTTTTTGTTTTTTTTGTTTTTGGTTTTTTTTTTTTTTTTTTTTTTTCTCTCTCCAAGCCAAGAGCTAGGTTCAAGGCTTGTTCTGTTCTTTCCTCTTTGTCTAAAAAAACTCCTGCTGCCCTATCCATCAGCTGGCGTTTGTCCTGAAGCACCACAGACACACCTTTATCTAGTAGACCAAAGCCTTGAATGTCTGGAGCTGTCTTTTCTTTCCACAGCTAAACAAAAGCCCTATGCAGCCTCCAGGTAAGGGGTGAGAGGAGGGAAAGGGCGGTCTGACGCCTCCACTCCATTTAGGCAACATGACCTCAGATGGCTGGGAGCATGTCCAGCAGGGCTGCGTGACAGGGCACTCCGGGGGCTGAGTGGGGTGCTCGGCCCCAGCAACCCCAACAGGGGCCTGTCCCCACATCAGGCTCTTTTGAATCTCTTCACCCTCTCTTATTGCTTCTGTAGGACAGGTGATGGGAAAAAGATGGAGGCTCCTGAGGCAGTTACCTTGTCTTCCTCCACCCACGGCAGTCCATCCATGCCCAGTGTCATCTGTGAAGGAGCACCAGGAAAAATCTTAATTAAGGCTGCAGGGAATTCAATACTGCCATCTTTAAGATAAGTCCTTTGCAGCTTAGTGGAAGTTAATTACTCTCACCAACACTTTTGGATCATCTTATTAGAACCATAGCAGGTATTAATTTTGCTATTGAAAGGTGTTCAAGGCTCCTGTGTATAGAAGAGCTCTTGAATTCAGTCAGATTTCAGCATTTAACCATATTTCAAGTCTTGCTTCAGAGATGAGGAATGCTGAAAGAAATGTACCCAAGCCAAAGGCTGGGCAATTATTTGAGATAGTTCTACTTACGAATGACTCCTACAAATAACTTACAGCTTCTAGGAACTTGTATTTGAGATGGGGTAAAAAAATGTTTCAGATGAAATATTTTGCATAAAGGGGCATCATAAAAATAAATGCCTTTTAATGGACTAGGAAAATGTAGAGATGAAGAAAAATCTGACTAGCTCTCCATAAAGAAATGGTTTGGTGACAGATCTGAGTGGGATTTTTAGGGAAAGATGGTTTTCTCACACATTTTATATAAATAACCCTCCTACATTTAATGATCTGTTTTGGTAATGAGGCACCCTGTGATTTACACCCTGGTAAGTGCTAGTTAATACACTAACATATGCACACACACAACAGAGGAAATTAAATTCCTGAAAGCCCAGTATGGGACAAAAATACTCCTGGAACCAATATATGTGAAAAGTGCTGCAATAAAAGACAAATTGGAAAAGAAAAGTAGATTAGAAAAAGGAAGTTTGGGTAACAGAATTACGGAATTGTTCAGTGAAATCAAATCTGGAGAGGACTGTGAGAGGCTCTAACGAACCTAGGCAAATTAACAACCTGATGGCAGATTACACTTGATAGAGGCAAAAACACAATAATGTACTTTGATGGAATAATTATAACTACTCAGTACACACTGTAGGGTCTTGAATTAAGTGTGATTATTCTAGAAGGCAGCCTGGAGGCCATGGAAAGTAGCTTGGCTCAGGTCAATCCCACACTCAGCAAAGCAGACACTCTATGTGTGCATTTAGGAGTACAGCTCTCCATCCATGGAATCTACTTCTGTCCCATATGGAGTGATGTGGGGAAGGATGTGAAATAGATACATCTGCTGTGGGTGAGCACAGCAATACTAGGGCAACAAATGCCTCTGAAAGGCCTTGCAGAGCAAATTATTTCTTTTTTCTCTTCATCTATATAATGAAATCCACTTTGGAGTGTCTGGCAGAGACCCTGATAAGCAGGATCCCTTGGAAAGACATTGTCAAGGAGCAAAGGACGGACAAAGAGGCCAATGGTCCCTGAGCCTGTAGATCAGACTGATTGGTGGGAGCTTCCTTGTTTTGCTGGCATGCCCCATGCATTGATTTAGGAAAGACTTCTGAAGATTATCTCGATGAGTTTTGGTTTCTCTTCTGTCCCTTCTTGTTCTTCTTCCAGGGAAAGGAGTTAGCAGAAAAAAAAAATATTAACATCATTCCAGAAAAATTATGGTGCTTTGTTTGCCTGCTCCATGGCAATACTGGAAAGTAGAAATAGATCTGGAAAGAGAAAATTAAAAACTACTGAAGAATTCCCATTTAAGCACAGAAACAAGGAAAGAACCTTGTATAAAAGATTTGTGGTATAAAAGACTTTACATTATAAGCAGACTTTAAATATAAAAGCTACAGGGATATGCAACTGTCTGCCAAAACAGAAGAGTCAAACATTGACATCTGGATGAAGTTTAATATATTAAGGCATAGAAGGTTCCTGCCTTTACAGTGGGTTACTCCAGATTTCGGGGTATGTTTTGCTATGGCCCCTGAGACTGGAAGATGGGAGCTTATCTCACTGAGCTGGGAAACTGCACCTTGCGTTCATAAAAGTGACACACAGAGAGATAATCTATCAGATAACCATTTTTCAATGCTCCATGTTATACTGAGAAGGATACTTGCAACATAATCCTAAGGAAGAAAATGTTAAAACCAGTAAAGGAAATAGTTCTATACTACATGTAATTTAACTTCAGAATCCACAACCACTGGAACTCCACTGCTTCTCTGACCATTTTTCATTTACAAGTAAATGCAGTCATGATAAGCTGCTCCAGAAATATACTATGGTACTGGCTGAAGATTAAAGGGTGTTTTAGAGAAGGAAGTGGCTCAAGATGAGCAATTAGAACAGTAAAGAAGGTATTTTGCACTTCTCTTCATTCTGCAGTTTCTGCTTGTAGAAAAAGTCTGTCTTTTCTGGATCATCACAAGTCAAAGTTGTAGCTTAATCCTGTGAGTTGACAGTCTCTAACGAAAAAGTCATTTTTCACCAGCAGAGCTTAAAGCTATTTCCTAAATAGTTGTTTCTAGCTGACTACACTAAAGCTCTTTCAGCTAATGATATAAATGTGCCACTAATGAGATTTTGATGGAGTTTGGAATTGAGTACATTTGAATACTTACCTTCACCCATAAGTACAGGCTTATTTACCTGCCAATAGGTCTCTGCACTTTTGGAATTTGATCGTGTGTGTATTTTCAAAGACCGGGGACTCAAACATTATTTTATTGCAGATCCTGTAGCTTTAGCAAGATGAAAGCAATCACAGATTTCTCTGTTGCTCAGATTTCTCTGCAGCTGTGAGTATCAGCTGTGAAAGCAACACATGAGTGAGGTGGGAACAGGCTTTGTTTCAGGGATTGAATCTAAATGCAGTACATAGTTACATGGGTTTATAATGGATTGATATAGGGTTATTATGGATAATATTTATTTAGACAAGTCAAAAATGCTTAACACAAAGGCATTTTCAAATGGAAATGGCAAAGCATAGTTTGCAAATGCACAGGCTAAAATTATGTGTAATTTCAGTGAATGGGAAAGACTGAATAGCAGACAATTGCCTGTGGGGGGTTTTACAGTCCCAACTGACAAAGAGAATGTCTATATAGCACAGAGCATATAAATCAGCTCCATGGCTCAAAGAAATTGTGTGACACATCAATCATCTGCTTTACAAATACGCAGTGAAGCACTCAGTCATTTGTACATCCATCACAGGTCTGTACAAGTGCCACATACTTAGTAAATTAATTGGACAAATCAATATCAAAATCTAAAAACATGTTCTCCTCCTTTTTGAATGCTGGTTCAACACTACTGAAGATAATTAAAATATTTCTTATTTTAAAGAAACTGTCAAGTGTTCTCCCTGAGGATATCTACAGCTGGAGAATGATTTATTATTCTTTTCATGGGGTTTCCATAATACCTGAGCTGGAAATTACATCCTTTTCTCTCTCTTTCTTAAGTTTTTTTTTTTTTTTCTTTTAATGTGTTTTTTATCTAGCACCTTTTCAAGTCAGAGATTCAAATGACTTTGCTGACAGTCAAAGAGATGAGAGAAAAGTATTCCTTCCTACACTGGTGGTAGTAACCCAAAAATACACAGCTGAGTGTGTATGAAGAATCAGGGCCAAAGACAGTAGACCGAATTTCTATTTAATTTTGTTCTGTCATGCAATACAGACAAAGCTCATTTCTGATTATCAAGTGATCAGCCACATGAGGCCAAGAGGATTTTCTCACTAGAATGGAAGAATGTTCTCCAGTTCTCCAGAACCCAGCTTCTGTTAATATTTAGTACCTGATATTAAAAAATAAAATGAACAAAACCAGTTTAAAAAGCAGTTGATTTGAAAAGAGCTTTTCTTTTCTTTTCTTTTCTTTTCTTTTCTTTTCTTTTCTTTTCTTTTCTTTTCTTTTCTTTTCTTTTCTTTTCTTTTCTTTTCTTTTCTTTTCTTTTCTTTTCTTTTCTTTTCTTTTCTTTTCTTTTCTTTTCTTTTCTTTTCTTTTCTTTTCTTTTCTTTTCTTTTCTTTTCTTTTCTTTTCTTTTCTTTTCTTTTCTTTTCTTTTCTTTTCTTTTCTTTTTGCAGTGCTAGGTTCCTTTGGTCTACAAAGGTTATATTTAGAGGAGCAAATAGAGTTCTCTCCTCAAATAGAGTTTGATTTAAATCCGTTTATGGCCTATCTTGTAATCATTGCTCCAGCTCATTTTGAAGATGATTCTGTGCTTCACAGTAGATAAATAAAGGAGTCTGTTGCATTGTGTGACAAGGTCATAAAAACAATCTGACAGGCAATTGATAGTTTCTTAAAGAGTAACAGCACTACAGATAAAACAAACTCTTTCATATATGTGTTAGGATCACATACAGACAGCTAAAGACTAGATCTGCAAAATAGCTGAGTGCATCCCCTGGCCAGTTTGTGTCCACCCCTCCTCACCAAGAGACATTGCATGGCCTGCCTAGACTGTGCTTTTGAGCATTGACAAGTGCTAGTCTTGTATGTCTTTCCTCTCTAAAGAAAATAATCTCTGAATCTGCAACATGTTTCTTAAAGAAAACTTTGTTTCTTCCTGTGGCTACTCTGTATGCCCTCGTGTGTCTACCCCTAGAAGTCCCAGACCAGACAAGACACCCGAAGTGTCTTGTTCAGTGCTAGTAACACAGTGAACAATTTTGTTCTCATCTTAGCATTGGAGATGTTGCATTCCTTTGTAGTTTAGAGATAGGTATGACTATTTTTCTGTCTAGAAGTTCCAGATCACCTATGTACAATTTTCCTCTTTGCACAAAGAAGTTATAATTGGCTAAGAACACCATTGTAAAGACATGTATTCTGTAAATCCTATTATAATGTTAGTTTATACAGTGCCTGCTGCTCATTTAAGGTAATTTAATGGAATCCACACCCCAAGACTCCTCAGTGTCTCTTCTCTTAATACAATGTGCTTGCTCTATGTCTAATTATAGAGTTTCCATTTTGTGAAACCTTTTCATCCTTCTGAATAGTTAGCTCAGGATGTTCTAAAAGAGTTTCTGTAATGCACTCTCTAGATTTGACAGATGCAAGATAAATCAACTTTTTTCACCATTTGCATTAATGGAGATATAATTATTTCCAAAGCAGCAGTGCAGCTGCAGACAGACTTTGTTTGGCCTATATTCTATCACACCATATCAACATTTACCTTTAAAACAAAAAGAAACTCTGCTCAGGCTCAAAACAGTCACACTCTCTCAAAATTATTTTGGAGCACTACTGGAAAAGACATTGTTGTTTTTAACATCCCGGGGTAGTTTTGAATAAGTTGGAGAATTCATTTTATAGGGAAAAAAAAAAAATTCCTGAGACAGAGCTCAGGGGGATTGTGGAGTGGGTGTCATCTCATCTGATGTCTATCAAAGGCATATGAGTCTGAAAGAAGAAGGACTCAGGCCCATGGGACTTCCATAGATTAGAAATGCCAGTTTAAAGGAACTTAAAATGAATCCAAACCTTCTAATTAAGAAATCCTTAAGCATGAGCTGTCATGTGAGATGGTGTGGGGTTTTGCTTTTCTGTGAAACTAAGAAATTTTTTTGCAGATAAGTGGACTTGCAGACAGAAGTAAAACCAAAACAACACACAAATGTGTTAATTCCAATAAACATTTGATAAGTGGTTTGGGAGCACCTGATAACATCTGTCTTCTGGAGCAGAATCTATTGCCTACAGTTACATGCCTAAATCTTGCACATATTTAAGTGCTTCAGAATAGTGCTAAGGAAGCAAATAGAAAAGACAAAAAGAGATTAGATTTATTTCTCTAAGCCATGAAGAAATAAAGAATGGTCTTGAAAGAAAGAAGAGGATCTGGTAGGATCCTCTCTTGCCCTTGAAAGATAAGACGAGCTGCTGAGAGGGGGTACCTCCCACATATTACTGAAAGTGTGAAGTGGAAATATGAGGACTACAATTTAGTTAACTGTCAAATCTGTTGGGTGGGAAGACAAACTGCTCTCTGCTCCCTACATCCCTAGCATCTTCTAACTACTAGTGGGTAATAAGCTTGTCCAGGTGAAAACGGAGGATGCTGTGAATGCCTCCTTTTGCAGCTGCATCACTCTGTAAGAGCACACACAAAAATTTGTAGCTTGCTTGAACCCCGGGCAACCTTCCTGAAACCCTTTATTTGGGTATTAAGGGGATGCGGGATGAAGTGCAGGTGGGAAGGAAAGCTACAGTTCCTGCCTGCTTCCTAAAGGTTTCATTCTTGAGAGTGGCCAAGTTTTGCCATCAGCAGTTCAGCTCTATTTCAAGCAGACACACTGAAGGCAGGAGAAACAAATCTGATTTCTATAGTTTGGAAAGTCTTGTCAAAACTGGAACATTTCTTGACAGGCTTGGTCTATTAGATAAAAACACAGATTGATGGTCTTGAGAAGCTTTTCAAAAGCCACCCTTAAAAGGCAGGAGTTATATAGGTGATACTAGCATTTCTCACTCGATTGTCAAGATATTGGCTGTTTTTACTCTTACTGTGAAGCACCTAGTGCTGCTGAAGAGGTACCTGCAGAGGTTCCTATACACCTAGAGTTACAGATTATATCCTAGAAGGCTGATGCCTAAAAGCCAGCATTTATTAAGATGATGATGATGTTTGGTTTCTTAAGGATTTTTTTTTTTTTTAATCTAGCCCGCAGGAGCTGAGGCTCTTTGAGAGATAAAGATAATTTGGCTTTAAAAGCTGTCTTTTCATCAAAACAATTCCCCAAGCCCCAAGATACACTTACTGAACGCAAAATATAGCTATATGGAAAGCCAAATGCTTACAGAAGTACAACACAATCCTTTTTTTTTTCTACATAATAAATGACAGCTACTGAGGGAATGGCTACAGATGAAAAGAACAAACTAGCTTTCTTTTCAAAGCACCAAAGGGAAACACATGGAACAATGAAACTGTTGAGTAAACTCTGTCAAGATAAATATCATATATCTGAAAAGAAAAGTACCTTTAAAATCCGATTACAATAACTGGAAGAATTTCAGACATCTATATACTTCAGTCATAGGGGTTTTTTGTCAGAATTGGAAGTCCAGGGTTTTTCTGTTTAGTTTTGCTTTCATATGCATTACTGAAATGTTATAAGGTTTTCAGATTCAGCTGTCTCTGAGGGTGGATTTTGTTTTTCAAATTCAGCATGTCAGCTAACTATGCTTATTATTTTCCTAATGTGTCAAAATAGCATTTAATATCAATATTTGGATTGATTCTGAACACTGATACTGCCGAAGTTCTGCCCTGATAGAGCACTCCTTCATACTTTCCATACTCTATAGTTTTGGGTGGACTCTGAAGATTAGGATCTGGGAATTCATTCCTAGAAGACCTAGATACATCGTAAAATATTTTTTTGCTCAGGTAGTTCCTCCATCACAATGTGCCTCTTCTAGGATCCTGCTTTATAGGCACAACTGGAAGACGAAACTGAACTGCAAATCTGTCATTTCCTGCGTTAGGAAATGGCCACAGCCACTGCCATGGTTTCAGTCCGAGGCTTTGCCTGCATTTGGTGGGGCATTTCACACGCAATTCAGAACAGAATCTAATCACAGATCTGGCTCCTACTTGTCCTCTCAGGTTTGCCTGTGGTGGCAATGTTTGCAATCTTCAGCTCCTTTGTCCTCTTACAGCTATGGAATTGCTGCAATAGTCTGTGAATCCGTGTTTTTACCACATTAGCACATGCTGAAATCTGTACTGAATCTACCTTGCCCCAGTCTATAATTGGAAGACCACAGGAAAAAAGGCAATTTGGACACTCTCCAAGCTTCTTGCTTCGAAACTCAGATTGCATCACTGCCATGGATGCCATTAGCAGCCTGATTCTTCCTTACATTTCATTCCAGCAATACTGAGAAGAGTGAAAGTAAGACCTGTCAGAATATTTGTAGATATATAAGCCTATACATCTTCCTTTATGAGCTGTCAGCAGATCTTCAGAGGATGTTGCTCCTTTATGTTCTGCAGAGTTTTAGGGAGGGGGAAAGATCTGATGCCTTCATAGAACATTTGTCAATATTATTTTTTCTTTCAGTGAAACTGCTGTTTATGCTTAGTTTTGAATTTTCAGTGTCTTGGCAGCAGTCCTGTGGTGAGGCTAACAGTAACAGACTTGCTCAATACTGTCACAACCTCAAAATCTGTTTGGCTCTAACATGATTGTTGCCAATTTTGGGTAGGTTGGGATCAGATACTATAATTTCACTGAGAATGCTGCTTCAGTTTCTTTGAGGGAGAAGCATAGGCTCTTCTTGGACCAAAGACAAAATTCATAAATCAATTAATCCTGCTGATGATCTTAGTGATAAGGAAGGACCACTGCTTATGCTACATCTGCTTTAAAGTTTTGTGGACATCTGGAAAGGAAAAGACCTACATGCTGAATAAATCTTTTGGAGGAATGGAAAAACTGAATCTCTGACTCTCTAACCACAAGTGGGAACTTTCTTCAGGAAGATCTATAGCTATGAACCAGCATTCCCACATCTGATTAGGTAACTGAATGCAAGCAAATACTTGCACTTTGAAAGCAAGAGCAACTGCTTTTCAGAGTTGCAAGGAATGTTTACACTTATTGGTGTGTTAAATATTTTCCTATTTAACAAATCCCACTTTTCTTGATGCTTTGATAAGAGATAAAGTAAATTGGAAGAGAAAGTATTAACACATACCAAAGTCCTGGTTTGGTGCTTTTATGATTTGAAATAAGCAGGGAAATATACCTTGTTCTTTCCTTACTGCTCAAAACACATTTTTGTACTAGAGGCAGTTCACAGCAGCAGAGGCTAAGGACCAACATACACGCTCAGTGGACATGCAAGCAGTTGGATGTTTTATGCTGAACTTTTGGCCAGCCCTTTTGTGCAAGATCAAGTCTTGTTGATGACAGCATCAAATATCAAACTGTCAAATGTTCAGAAATAACACTGTTTGCAAATGCAAAGCCAGACTGCAAGGACCATGCAGGCCCTGTTCTTTCCTTCCTTGGAGCCTGTATTGTGGATTGCAAAATTTGGTTTAAATCTGATTTAAACCAGGATTCAGCCAAACTGGATATTGCTGCATGGCTGACCAGTGTAAAAAAACATCCATCCAGATAAGAATGAAGTTCATAAAGAACTTTATGGCTTAAGTCCTTCAATTTTTTTCTTGGGTAGAGTGAAGTTTTAGAGCTTACTACCACAAAGAAATATCTTAATGCCAACATGTACGTTTATACTGACATACAAGTTGTATCTAGGGTGTCTGACAGCAAAAGCAGGAAGGGATAGGATGTTGGATACCTAAGCTGCCTTGACAGCCAGGGAAGTGGGAAGTGTTGGAAAATGATCCCACTATTGTTGACAGTGGGTGAGCCCAGACTGAGGCCATGCAAAGGATGTCATAAGTGCTTTGGTGGCCACCATGCCATTACTCTACCCAGTGCTGGGAGCTTCCTCAGGTCAGAGCCATTGCTATGCAGGTGGGGGACACCTCTGTAACCAGCTCTGATGCAGTGGGCATATGTTGCATGCTAAGGTGCATGAGTGATCCAGCCACTTTTGTCTCCTGTCAGGAGAGCCAGAAGAAACCCACTGATAAGAGCTAAGCATACCTCTGACATAGCAGTAGGCTATTCATTTAAGTAATTTCAGCGTCCATACCTGTTTCTAAATGGTGAATAACAATCACTGCCCTCACTATCGGGCCAGCATCAGTCCACCTCCACTACCTCTTGCAAAATATGGGTGTAGAATAACATGGGCTTGTCATAGCTGCATATGATTCCATTTCAAGTTTTGCACTCACACAGCACACAACAATGGCATTATTTAGACATCCATTTACATCTCCCATACCGTTTTGCTTCATTTCTTCCTCTGAGCATTTATGCAACAACCATTGCAACCATAAATGAACCTAAGTAAAAAAGTACAGATTTTGATAATTTACTTTCTTTCCCTGCAGATATTTGTAACAGAGCTCTCACTCCTGAAGGTAGAGTCAGATTTTTCACTGTTTTAAACAGAGAACAAGACTGTTTCTTCACTATGTCACTGAGTGGTCAGAAATTAATGGAAATACAATTTCAAGTATAGTACAGGTAGACAATGACTCTCCAAAAAACATTTTGCTTCTAAACAGCCTCATTTCCTTTCCATCTTCAGGTCAAATGATTCCTTAGCACTGAATAAGAAAGCGAGAATGATTGAGCACTTTAAAAAGAAAGGGTCAAACCTAAGTACAGTAGACAACTTTTCTTGCAATAATGTTCTTGACCTTGCTGTCACAGGACTGAACTGCAGTATTATGAAAATATCAACACTTCTCAGTCAGTAGGACATTGAATCTGTCCCTAGAGCAAGTGACATTTGGCTTCTTCAGGATATGTACATCTCAGGCAATGGAAATGGAAGTCTTGAAGTGGCAGGGCAGTTGGTGAGTGCACCATGCACTTGCTGCTGGTGGGTCCAGGTACATTTCTGCTCCTCCTGCAGCCTCACCTTGTGTTCTTCAGTCAAGCGTATCTGCCCTGTATGAATAAGTTGGTGTTCCAGACAAGATTAAAGGATATGTCAGCCAGCATCCTTGCACAGGAACAGAGAGGTCTGTAGAGTGCTCCCCACCACTGCCAGCATAGACACTGAACAGGGCTAGGGGACATGAGGGCTTAGGCTATGGTGGCCTCTGGGATGGAACAAGAATACCAGGAAGACTTACAGATCTCACGGAATCCCTCAGGTAAATGGCTTCTGATTTTCTCAATGGCTGTAAATCCCAGCTGACTCAGTGTGGGCCCTGCACACATTGGACCCGTCATCCTTTACATCCTCTCACCAAGCTGCCAAGACCTGGAGCTGTGCTACAACAGAACTACTAATTCAGGAACAAATTTATCCCTAACAGGGAGTAATTCACCCGTTTCTGAGCAAATCCTATACACATGAAGTTTTGAGGGCTTGCTAATCCTGTTGGCGGGATTTCAGATCCACTGTCTCACTTAACCGAGTTCAGTCCCTTTGTATCTGAATACAAGGCAGAACTACAAGCCTTGGAAAAAGGATCCCCAAGTGCTTGATGAGCATCAAGAAAGCACTCAGAAAAAAAAGGGCTTCTCCATTGGTATAAACCCCACTGTATGTGTAAACTGATTGTCATACTTAAGTAAGAATGTATTAGGGGATATCACTTCATCATGAAAATTAATTGGAGGATTGGAAAATAAAGCCTGTTTCAGATTCTTTGAACTGAGATTTGAGTTTGAACGAATCTTCAAACTCTTTGTTATTGAGATTTTCCATCTGTAAAATTGAGATAATTATCCAATTAATCCTTAGGCTCAGTACTTCAAGATGTCACATACTATCAATTTTCCCTGGCTCATGGAAGGCATATATCACTGCATGAGCGGTCACTGCTTTCATTTCTTTCCACATACAGAAAAACACAGAACGAAACAATATTGCAACTAGTTTTCTATAGTAGTGCCTAGCACAGAGACAGGGTATAGTCTAGAAGGTCTGCTAACAGCCTAAGCAATAAGCACATTTACTATCTGAAGCAAAATCCAGTCATATCTTCTCCCTGGCAATAGGTGCTATGTGACTGAACAGCCAGAGAACAATTATCACTGTAGGCAGACGTGATTGTTGCTGAGACATTTCACTTGCTCATCCACAGAAAAATGCTCCTTGCTCAGGCCAGAAGCAGTTCAAAGCAAGCTGTGAGCATGCAAGGTTCACCGATTATTTCTCAGGGTTTACAACCCAGGGCAGAGAATTAGTTCAGGTAAAGTGGGAACTGACTCCAACATTTGCCCAAATCTTTAATCAAGCCTGAAGTGAATTCAGTTAACATTCATTTTCCTGCATTAACTGTTTGTAAATGAGAGTGGGATAATGTACAAGTTAATGACTTAGCTCTGGTTAGAGCTGGCACGAACCAGAAAATACAGTCTTACGACATTTTCAGTCTGATTCCTGAAAAACAAGGAAGTATAGCCTTGGAAGGTATCCACAGCTCTGAAGGACCCTGTGAACATGTGGGAACTCTGCCCACTCTGATCAACATACTTTGTTCATTGTGAGTGTTGTGTCAGCTCTGCATACAGCTACTTTTTCACACCTCTGTTTACTTAAAAGTTAAATTCCACGCTCAAAATTATTTCGGGCACATTTTATAATTTTTTATTATATGGTATAATGCATTAGTTTCTTTGTGATAGTTAAATTGTAGTCTTTAGTTTGACCTCCTTTAGTCTACATAAAAAGAGAAAAATGGCAGTAAGTCTCATTTCTGGGTAGTCTAGACATGATCTCTGTTTCTATTACACCTTGTCTTATTTTGGAAAATGCAACCAATGTTAAAGGTTGGGTTTTTGGTTTTTTTTTTTTTTTCTGAACTTGATTTAGGATATAGGTACATGTTATTGTGAGTCAACTGGAGGGGCTCACATTTATAGCTCTGTTTGCTACTTTGTAGGAACTGTGCTTGTTTTTCCCTTGTGTCAAATGCAAGATTGTTTAACCTTGGATGAGAGGGACATGATGACTTCATCAAAAATGAATTTGAGAGGCAACTTGACTGTGGCCTACAAATATCTCCCTGGTGGAGCAGCTTCTTGTAGCTCTTCAAAGAAAAGATATAAAAGCATCCTGTGACTGGAAGATCAAGAAAAAGCAATCAATAAGAAAAAAGTGAAAAAAAGGTTGAACAAATAACTCATATAAGGAACGGTGGATTTTACATCACTAGAAATCCTGAAGTCCAAACCAGGCATGAAAATGCCAGAGGTGAGGGGGGTGAGGTAGCAATAAACCTGACAAGACTCTGTAGTCACATTATGCAGAATATCAGCATCTACTTAGGACTCTATAGTTAGGTATCTGAATTTCCACACCATTCAGCATGGTCTGGTCTCAAGATTCCTATTCAGTCCCATGGAACAAAACACAGACATGAATCTGAGCAAATTAAAACTCTTTCAAAATCTGAGGCTAGAAACCTTGGATCTCATATCTTGGCTTTAATGAACTTTTAAACTAAGAGAAAAATGTAGTTTTAAAAAATGTTCTATTTGATGCTTTTATTTCCACCCTCTGACATGAATAAAGATGTTAGCTTCTTTATAATGATCAATCCAAATAACATTTCTATGCATTTTTTGGACTAGTGTACTTCTACTGTAGAGAAAGGACAGGTGAAATTTCATGGAAGTGTAGGTAAGAAAAGTGCTGATTTTCACTGCTGCTTGTCCCTTGACTTTGTTTCCTCAAGAGGACAGATTCTTTCACTAACTGAGCAGGTGATGTAGCTGCAGCATGCAGTACATTCATAATCAGTTGCTGTTTGATGCAGCATTTACACTGCACTGCAGGTATGCAGTTCCATTGTTCCCAGGACGCTGGTCCTGTGAACCACAACACAGTCCTTCCTCCTCTTATATCAACCAGTCCCATTCAAACTGACCTGGATCCCAACATCATCAAATACAGCTCTGGTTTGCACTGTTGAAGGCAATGAATCACAAAAGCTCTGATTCACAGAATGTTGTTATGTCCCTGAGCTTGGCTTTAGGCTGGGATAAGATCCTTGGTTCAAAAACACAGTTAACCCAGTGCCAAATTCAGTTAGCCCATTCTGTTCTTCCGCAGAAAAATGCATCTTCTGTCCCCTGGCAATGGTCAAGGAACCTCTGGAAGAGGGTAAATGTTGTTATGTTTTTGCAGGTTAGATTTGAATCACTCCAAATAGCTTGGACTTGTACAGATTACCTGCAAGTTCTGCCATATCTACTAATGCTATTAGATCTTTGTGCTCTGCTTTAACTGAGTTTTTAGTCCTCGAATAATATCTGTTTCTCCCTTCCCTGATAATCTTAATTGAACAAAACATTGACACAAATAATAAGATTTCCCACAATTTGACAACTATCAAGGCAAAAGCATGATATTTATTGAAAATAAAAGTTGGAGTCTGCTTTAATGAAATGAGGACAACTTTTCCCAATAACTAACAGCAATGCTGAATGCTTTTTTGTTATTCAGCAAAGATATGACAGGAATTTAGTTGAATAAATCAATAACACAGTTGAAGAACATTATTGTTTTCAGTCTTGGTGATTCTTCATGGAAAAGCATCCTTCAGATCTCACTGTGGTATCTATATTGTTGTTGTCTCACAAAACAAACAAACAAAAAATCAACAACAAAAACCAAAACAAAACAAAAGGTATTTTGCATAACTAGAAAACTCTCTTCTGAGAGATAAAGACACCTCCTGCCTTTGCTCTCTGTGTTGTGTGTTTGTGGTAGTAGTAGCCCAGGGAGCTGTGCTGGCAGCCATGGGCACCTGCAGCTTGCTGTTCCCCGGACTGGCACCCTTTGCAGAGATGCTGAGCAAGGATGCATTGCTGTGTGGAGAAACACAGAGCTTGGAGAAACAGCACTGTAGCACATGAAATGGCTTTCTCTCAACTTTGCAGCTCACTTAATTATGGCCCTGTGACACAGCACAATCAAACCCAAGTCAGCCCAAGTCATGGCTGGTTTATGGAAATCTGCACCACTGCTTTTTCCACCCATGGGAAGAACTTAGACTTCTTAGACAGCTATGTAAACTTCTGAATATTCTTTTATAGGCAGGCTGGGAGAACCTGCCAGTAAGAAGCTCCTGTAGCCATGTCCTGGCCTGGGCAATTTTAGATTCCAGACTCACCTGGGGCTCTTGCTTTGGACACCAGCATGGGGACATCTGGTCCATCCTCATTTCAGAAGCTGCAGATGACTGTGGTTACCAGCAGTGGTGACAGACCTTGCTAGGCACTAGACCCAGTGTTGGTGGTCGTGGTAGATATTTCGGACTTTTGCTCAGATAACACCACTGAGACTTCAGCAGCACTGAAGCAGCCATGACAAGAGAAGTGTGGATGGCTCCCATGCATTTCAATGGATAACTGACTGTTATGACTGACTGCAGAAATTTTAGCCACCAACTTTATGAATTTTCTAACTTTAGGTGGGCATTTCACAAACACAATCCACAGAGCTAAGCATGCTTGGCCGTGTCACATTCTGATGCTGTCTTCATTGGAAGAGATTGTCTACAGGAATGAAGATGTAAATCTGAACACGTTAACTGGCATAATGAATTCAGTGACTTCTTTGTATAAGTGAGAACCTCAAGCAAAAACAGGACATTCATTGTCATCCCAGCAGCAAAAATATGCTGGATCCTGAGGCTATGTCTCAGTGAATAAGGTAGATCCTCTTCAGGACTCGAGAAAGCAGTGAAAGTAGACAATTTAATAAATGAGTATAATTTTGTATCTATGAGCAACATTTTTCTTTCTAATAAAAAGTGGTTGTGGTATTTAGTCTAGATAAGATATTCTGCTTCCGCTGTTGGTATTGATGTCCTCTCAAGTGAACAGAATATGCAGCCAATAATGAGCTTTTGCTGTTAAGATGTTCCGCAATTAAATAATTAACAATGTTGATGTGTAAATTAGGCTTCAGAGTTGAAATTGCCTTTGCAAATCACATTTCTCTGGCTTTTAATTCAGTAGAGCAGGTGAGGAGTGGCTGAAAGGTAAACAACAGCAATCCTTCTACAAGCACATGCACTAGAGCCACAGGTCAGTTCTAGACCAGAAGTGCTATCTGCCTTCCTAACACTGTCATTCAAAGAGCAACATGTCTTCTTTAAACTGTCCTCTTTCTCCCTTTTTTGGTGCTCTCCACCCCTGGCACCTTGCTGTGTGCAGTGAAGAAATGTGGAGTCCACAACGCAGCAAAGGAGGAAGCAATTTCCCCAGGTCTCAGTTCCTTTGGGGCTCCCACAATCACAGAATCATAGGATGGTTTGTGCTGGAAAGTACCTTAAAAGATAATTTAATTCCAAGTCCCCTGCAATGGGCAGTGACACTTTCCACGAGACCAGGTTGCTTGGCGCCCCAGCCAACCTGGCCTTGAACTCTTCCAGGGCATCCACAACTTCTCTGGGCAACTTGTTCCCATGTCTCAACACCCCTGCAATAAAGAATTTCCTGATAATATCCAATCTAATCCTTCCCTCTTTCAGTTTAAAGCCATTCCCCCTTGTCCTGTTACTACATGCCCTTGCAAAAAGTCCCTCTCCAGCCTTCCTCTTGGGCCCCTTTATGTACTGAAAGCTGCTATAAAGTTTTCTTGGAGCTTTCTCTTCTCCAGGCTGAACAACCCAACTATGTCTACCCACAGAGATGCTTGTATGAATGCCTGGATGCCCTCAACCTTTCCCATACTGGCAGCCATGAGAAAGATGAGCTTTTTCAGAGTACCTAATGAAGTACTTGAATTTCAAAGCCCTTTTCCATTCCTTTTCCTACACCAAGAATGGGTAGCCAGTCTGCCTACCTTGTATCTTTCCCAGTCTTTATTTTAGGGATGATCTCCTGGCTGAGGACACACCAAGAAGCATTACAGTTGCAGCGAACTGTGTGCCTAAGTCAAAAGGAACAGAGAAGGAAGTGATGCAGTTGCTATTTTATTAAGCATTTATAATGACTGACATCCTTTTAATTTCTAAAACAAGAAAAAGCAGGATCATGCAATTAACGGCATGTTTGCCCAAAATATATAAAGCACTGAAAGCTAGCCAAAACCAGTACTTCAGGTAGTGTTGCTTGCACTGACATATGAACTTCTGGCTTCTCCTTCCCCTTGTCTTCTTCCAATGACACTGAGATTGGAGAAAATTCAAAACAAAGTCTAGTGCTGCTAAACTCTGCTTCAGAGAGAGAGCCTCCAACATGGTTTATCTCTTGCAAACCAAAGTATGTAGTTTTCCATAGCTGATTCCTAGGGCAAGGCTTAGTGGGAGCAGTCCCTCCCACCTTGGCAGTTGGTTTTTCAGGGTGACATTGTTGGAGTGCCAGAAATGTGGGAAGGGAGAAGTTGTGCTTTGTGGTATGAAAAAACTTGCTGGTTTATATACTGTATTGTATGGATATTTTTTTAAAATATTTGACCTGCTGAGGTCTTATCTGCCATGGCTTATGTGTACTCAGCTAGCACAAAGACCTGGCCACTTACATTAAATTACTTTTCTCATTTCCCTTCACTGAACCTTAGGCTTGAGCAATGTCTTCTAGGAAATAGACTTAGCCCAGCATATTACAAGCACCATGGTAAGCATCGCACTGCCACAAACGAAAAGAAAGACTTCTTCAGTGCAACTGTTATAGAATTGAACTACTGAATTGGTAGTATGTGAACACAATCCAGGAAAACATACAAAAGAAACATTCTGCATACAATAACAAAGGGGCTCTTCTCAAGAAAGCAACAGGTTTTAAGAACCTCAATTGAAATGGAAGCATAGACATAAAAATGGAAGGTGTGATTAAAGTGCCACTGTAGATACAGATAATTGTGAGGAAACTAAAGGAGAAAAAAAGTAAATTAACAAAATTATTGAAATGGATGTATTTGCTAGCATTATCATACACAATTAAAGTGGGCACACTTAGTGCTAAAGGAGTTCCACAAGCTATTTCAAACTAGGTCTCCTACCCATTTGAGCCACTTCTGTACCTAGTGTTCTCTGTGTTTCACAAGCTTTAATGCTTTTACCTTCCATCCCTGCCATGGAATACAGAAATGTTACTGGCTTTGGCTCTGGCCCTGCAGACTGGCATGCTCTGGAGTGCAGCCAGGTTGTTGTCAGCTCTGTGAGTTCCTGGCATTAGCCCATGATGAGACACACAAGGTGATGCTGCTGCAGTGTCAGTGTCTGCTGTGAACCCTCCTTCTGACAGCAGGAACAAATGTGCGCCTTCACTCCCACCCAGAGCTGCTCCTGGTGATGGATACACTGGTGGTTCAGGTCCCTTGATAAAAGCCCAAATTGCCTTTGCTTGCATGCACTGTGTGTGCATGAGGTGAGGGAGAGCTGTGTGTGATCCTCCAGGGGGTCATTGCTTTTAGTGCACTGTTCCCCATCTGCTCTCTTCCTCTTTAGCACCTGTTTGGCATGAGTTTGCTTGCATGGGAGTCTTTCCATGTGCCCATCTGTACAACTTTCCAGATTTTACTTTTGCAAATTTTGACACTGATGCCTCTCGTCTCATGGCAAGGTAGCCAAGTGTTTCCACGTTTACTGGACTCCATTAAGTAACAGAGTTCAGGGTTTGCAGCTTTCAGCATCTGAATCATAATGCCCATGGACATTGTGGACACAACACTTCTGTCTTTGACATGGTGGCTCTGCCCATATATACATAAAGATGTACATAAAGATGTGCTTTTCTATAAGGGCAGATCCAGGTCTAGAGTTTGCTTTTTCTTAGATGCTCTTCCCTGTGTTTTCTGAGCTCGTGTGTTTCTGGGCATTATAACAGCTCTGCCTGGAATGCATCAAACTTAAGCATTTTCTCTCCTTCTTTCCCTTCATCCTGCACCTACTTTCTATTCCTCTGCTGCTTCTTTCCCACAGCCCCTCTGTTTCTTTAATCAAGGAGCTTTACAATAGCCAGAACAGTGGCTGTCCTGAATGTCCTTTTCTTCCATACTATTTGTCATGTGTTCATATGAATAAAGATAATCAGAAATTTGCAATCAGAAGAACAAGCCACCTTTTCAATGTTGTGCAATCCTGTGCATGCTCCAGACAGATTCATACCTGTTTAGAGTGTGTACAATGGGGGGAAAGTGCAATTTGAGTTGGGACTCTTGAATGAAAGCATTTCTTCCACCAGAGCTCCAGACCCATGCTGACAAACTCCTCAATCTGTCAGGACTGCAGACTTTGAAAAAAGTGCATTTGTATGAAGAAGTATTTAAGTTTTGATTCTAGCAAGAAAATTTCTCCTGTCTTTGGAGACCATAACTCTTTACCAAAAGCCTTATTTGCTGTTTGACTGCTGCTTCCCATGCTAATGCTGGACGCAGTGTTTCAGTCGAGTGGAGAGCCTGGGAAGTACTTTGGGACAGATAGGGCTAGCAATGGTGTAATCCTGCTTCACTCTCACCACACTCAGGTTATCACCCAGAAACAGCACCATTGAGGTCAGAGTTTTTATCAAAGTGGTGACAGAGGACAATCACACTCCTAGTTCTCAAAATTCTTGCACAGCTCTGATTGAAACCTCATGTGTGAGTAAGAGAGGTCTAGAGGGCGAGCAGTTAGAGGCACTGCAATAGCAGAAATGAGGATGAAGTGTTAATCAGGGAGAGGAACATGCGTCTGTAGCTCCCACATTGGTGATATCCCAAGGATATGTGAAGGGATTGCACCTGTGCATCCCCTACACCAAATTCCACCCCTGTTAAGGTTGTCCCTGCTGTGAAAGAAAGTGGGCAAAGTAGCTCTCTGAAAGCAGTTCCATGCCAGGAGACAGACCCTTCAGAAACCTGCCTACCATTTCCTTTCCCTTCCCTTACCTCTGCAGGGCCAAGACAGGAGAATGGGGCTGGACCATCTGGTCCACAGTATAAAATCAACACATATACTTTGAATGGAAAAATGCAATTCAAAATACAGTGACTCACATGGCCCTTTTGTCTTCTGAAAGATCCCAGTACCTCACACTTCATAAGTTTATTTCACCCCTGATTATAGAAACAGCTGGAGAAGGGCTTCGTTCTGTTACCTGAAATATGCACTTTAGATGGAAAATAATTTTGGTCTTCAGTGTTGTAAAGCAAAATCCATCTCAATGGGAAGCTCTCATGACCTGATGTATTCCCTCTGTGTTTTTCAGATGAAAGAGCCCCAGAGCAAAGGAGATTTGCTGCCCAGGCCGGAGCCCAGGACCCTTTGGAGTGGTGAGGACACAGGTACGGGGGTGTGCCACAGGGCGGGCAGTGGGGCTGAGGGAGCAGTGCTCTCTTCTGATGTGCCTTTATTCTGGGCTGAAAAGCTTTGTCTCCAAGCCAAGTTTAATTGAAGGATGTTTTTCATGTCAAAGTGAGACATAGGCTCTCACCCACTGAGGGTTTGCTGGGTGAAAACAACAACAACAACCTCGATTGCGCGCGTGGCCGCAGCACACAACGTGCAGCACAAAGGCTCCAGAGGAATTACGCCATGACATAATGAGGAGAAACAACACAATTCCAGCAGATCTGTTTAATAAGCTGCCAGACACATTTCAGCATTGACCCGTGGTGTGAGCAGGGCTCTCGTTAGCTACAGCAAGAGTCCTGTGAATGCATCACAGGGCAAAAGGGGCCACTCAGTGACCCCTGGTCTGTGTGCAGGAGAACCGAGCTGTGCACAAAGAGAAGCCTCAGTAGTTTTGGCATAGATAGAATAAATTGAGCGTCTAGAGCTCACATGAGTTCTTCTTACTCTGTCTCCTTTCTATCTTGGAGTTCTGCTTTTTGGAGGGATGTGGATCTTTTTGTGTGTGTTTTGTTTGTCTTTATTTCCCTTTGCCTAATCAATTATAAGCTTAGATATTATTTACAATTGGAAGATACACCAGATTAACTTGGATTGTTGGTGCTGTGGTGAGATGACATATCAGAACTGCATTTAAGCCAAGAAAAAAAATTACCCCTAAAAATGCTGTGACTACACAGTGCAAATGTCCTAGTAAACATAAACTGCTCCAAACATCCAAACATGACAGTAGGTATCTGATCCTGAGGCAGATTTCACTTGGATATTTGGGGGATTTTCTTCCTGCTTCCTTTGCCATTTTTGCAACTCTTCCCCTGGGAAAAATCCCAGAAGCCTCTGTCCCCATTAGGAGGAAATCTTTCACTTCCTTGCTTTGATTCTGAATGCTTAATGCTCTTGGTTAATTCCCCTGACCTATAACCAGTCTTGGCTTCTATGCATAGACATTAAATCCTGATCTAGATGATAAAGTTTTATGAAACAAGTTTAGAAATACATTTAATTAGCTAAACACGCTCAGTAAGTCATGAGATCTTACAGTAGTGTGTGAATGTAGCAAATCACACTGATTTCTAAGCAGTGGTAGCTATAGCTACGATACATTTTTTTTCAAAAATATAGGAGTTCACACAGAGAAGCTGATTTAACAAATTTGAGCGGTGTTTTCTTCTGCCTGAACTGCACTAGGCCAGTGATTACCCCAGCACGAGCTACATGTGCACTGGGAAGGCTCTAAATGTCCTTTTGCTCACTCCTGCTCTCTCTATACTACCAAGTTATTGTCTTCTCAGTTAAGCCCACAGCTGGCAACACGTGAAACCACATCTGGGAAATGACCCAGTTTAAAAAAACAGTATTTAGGCACCACTTCTTGGCAGTGGTGATGAGATGGGGATGCTGGCTGTTCTTTTTCTTACCCACATTAATTGGGTATCCAGGCTAATTTCAGTGAAAGCAGAAAAAGTGCTCACGGCTTACTAATCTGGGACCTTGTCCCAGAGTAGTTGAAGTTTAAGGGCTCTTCTGCCAGGACACAACTGCCAATTGTAGAGATTACGATTTCATGCCCATGGCATTTCTCAGTTTAATGAAACATCAGCTTTTTTTCTACTTTTCCCTCATCTTTTACAGTAAAGCCATATTTCCTGACACAAAAGCTAACTCAATTAAAAATGTGATGAGAGTGCTCTAAAGGCACAGCTTGAAATTCAGCTTTGCAACTTTAAGAAGATAATTATTTTACATTTGATTTTTCTTTTAATGCATTAATTTATACACTACCACATGGTAGCAGATCAAAGGTCTAATAAAGCTTAATTGCAGTTAATATACCTGTCTCTCTATGTGTCATACTGAACTTGCACTAAAAAAGAAATGTAACAGTCTGGATTGAAGACATGGGAAGTCCTTCCAGATTTACCTGCAGAACAACCTGGAGCTGATCCTTCAGCCACTGGTGTCAGGCAGGAAACAGAACTCCATGGAGACTCAGATGCTGCAATATAGAAGATCTGTGATGACTTCACATTCTAGGGTTTTTTTGTGAAAAATTGTGCTTCCAGTACTTGTAGCTCTGAAGATTTTTTTCTCAAATAAAAACCAAAAGCAACATTTCTCCTGACTTCAGACCCTTGCAAAGAGGGTGGTGCCGTCACATTTGTCACTGTTTTCTGCGACAAAGAACAGACACCGTTCTTATGACTTACAGGAGAACTGGCTGAGGAGGAGGAGAATCAGTCCCTCTCTGTGTCCTTTTCTTTCCCGTGACTATGAAGGAAGGCTGGATGACCTGGGTTTAACTTATTCTTGGAGATATTCAGTAGCGTGGAATCCTCAATGTCCATTTTCCAGGACAGCCCATGCAGATACAGTACAGAACTAAGCATTTGTGGGGTTTAATCTTTTATTTGTTTTTAATTTGCATCTTTTCCCATTGATTTATAAATCTGACACCTGACCTACCATACCATATGATGAAGGAGGTCAGCACCAAACTGGTCAAACTAGAGCCCTGCATGATTTCTTCCAGAGTGTGGCATTAGGTGAGGTTTCCAGAGGATCTGCTACATTGCTGCGGTTGTGGGGAATGAAGGCAAGGGAAGGCAAGAGGATGAAAAAGACATCACTGGAGAAAATAGCAGGGTGATGAGGAGGTACCATACCCAGATCTGACCTTTTCTCTTGCCCTAACATTTCCTTCACAGTATCCCTTCCAGACTGTATCCAAACTGTGACTTCATTATGTTTGATGTCCTGTTTCCCCAACAGGGATCCACATTTTGGCAAGACCTCCAGGCCTTATAGGAGAGTATCATAGGTTTGAAAAGCATTACAGGGGCCATCATCTACAAGCTTTTTGTGTGTTATGGACACAGCTAAGCAATAAATCACGCAAATGCACGGTTTGCTGCAAGATTGACAGGGTAAAGCTCTAGGAAAATGTGCCACAGAACAGAAGCTGAGTATCAGGGGTCTCCTGGTTGTTCATTTCTACTGATTGGCTCCTGCCCAAGGAGAACTATTGCTTTGAATTTTACAGACATTGAAATAAACTAATTTAAAAGGTCATATTGAATGAAGATTCTACAGGAAAAGCTGCTATATTTTTCTCTATTTTTTTATGTTGTTTGTAAAAGTGACCTTGACAGTGAGCATGTGCTTATGTTGCTTCTTCACAAGGAAAAAATACAAATTTTTCTTTCGTAGTGGTAGCCCAAGTTTTCTCTGTACTATATTTTTCTGCAATACACTTCACAAGAGAAATCTGTTTGACTGCACTTCTCAAAGGGTGAGGTTTGTCCAGGAGAGGGGACCCCTAACCAAGGCAGAATATAAAGTAGCAGCATACTGGAATCCATCAGCCCTTACCCCCACACAGCACAAACGGATCCAGTAACAGAACAGCCTCACCGAGGAGACTGCTAATCCTTTTCACACCAATGCAAATGCTCTGAGGTAAATGTGTTACAGAAGAGAGAAGGGCTAACTAAGGCTTGCTAAGCACTTCATCGCTAATTCCGTTTCAAGGCCCTGGGCACAGAGCAGGCTGTCCCCAGGATTGCCTCAGGAAAGAGTTGAAACCCTCTTCAAGGACACCTTCTGGTTCTTCAGCTCCTGCACAGGAGATGAGGGACTTCTGTTCATGTGGAGAAGAAACTATGTTTTAAACTTTTCCATGTAAACTGTAGAAATGACTGGTGTAGAAGGCTGTTGGAAAACCTCAGAAATCTTCCCACTTCTCAGGAATTAGTGGACTACGGGGTGTGATCTCAGTCACTGGCATAGACTAATTTTAAATTATGTCGACAATCACAATGCTCTTTGATACCCTCTGCAGTCTCAAGCAGATACTTACATATGCTTTGTCACTGTAGTTCTCAGAAGGTGATTTGTAAATCTGTTCAGTAGTGAAGGAAATGAATTAAAAACCTTTTAATTTAATCAGAATTTAATATGGTCTAGCAAAATTGCTTCGTTTACCTGAGATATGCTATCATTTTCATTTAGTCTATCATATCAGCATTGTCTTGAAATAATTACTGAAGAACACAAGTTCTTGCCTGTATAAAACACAGCAGCACAAACTCATTTACCGCAAATTAAAACAGATGGAAAATTGCTGTTGCTTTTAATATGGCTGGACAAGAAATAACATTACAAATATGTTAAAAGAAAATGCAAGACTGTGGCTTACAACCTGTCCTAAATGAAGTATTTACAGCATCCCAGTAAAAATAAGTGAATTTATTTGTACCAAGGAATTAGAAACTTTAAAAGAAACTCCTCTCCATAAAAAGCACTGGATGCCTGTAGACAGCCCCAGGGGAAAAAAATAATTGAACAAAGACTTCATTAGAATAACTCAAAGAAAAGACACAAATATTGAAACAACAAATAAAGAATGTTCATTCTAAAAGCACAGGTCTGCATCACTACATGGATGTGAACCATCCCACTAAAACTAAGAAGGCTGCTTGTCTACCTAGAAATAAAATTCAGTGTCTGCACTGGTTTGTAGAACTGAGAGTATACGTTCTAATACAGAGTGACCTACCACGGCCTGGGCTCCACAGATACTCTTGAACCTCAAGACCAGCCTGGCTGGGGGACAGATATTTCTCCGTGCACACAAACATTTTCCTCCTAGGTCTGTTAGTACATAACATCAGAATTCCAACTTAGTTTTAATGACAGAAAGTACAGGTTCTGCTCTGCTGGGCATGCTTCCTGGGCTCTCAGCATTGTGCTCTCCCTGCACATCTTCCAGCACTTGCACAAACATCGTTTTGAAAAGGAGTAAAAATTGAATACACACTATCTGCATGAGGTGTATTCCATTTAAAGCAAGAGTTAGAGGTATTCTACTTATTAAATAAATTAACTGTTCTAGTTGGTTTATATGATCCTTCACTTAAAAAAAAAGAAAATAAATATATTCTTCCTCTTCCCATTCAGGAGGGATTGGTGAAATAAGGGACAACATGAAGAAGATGTTTTGAGGGGAGAAATACATGTTTTTGGTGCTATGGTGTTGTTTAGGGGGGCCTTGTGGATCACCCATCCCACTCCAAGGCCAGACTATGATCACTGCTGGAGCAGGTCAATGTGGATTTTGTCTGGCCAAGGCCCCAGAAACCTCCAGGGACAGGGTTTCCTCCAGCCCTCAAAGCAACCTGTACCCAGGCTGCTCTATGCTCCAGGTGGGCATTTTGTTTCCTAACGGCCCAGCTGAACACTCATCTTGCTGCCATTGCCCCCTCTTGCACCTTTCTGTCACCACTGGGAAGAGTTTGCTCCGGTGTCATTGTAGCTCTTGATCATTAAGTCATAGGCTGCTGTTCAAGGTTTTTAGCCTCCTCTTCATCAGATTATACAAGCTCAGCTCTTCAGCCTCTCCTCAGTGGTCCTGTGCACTAGAACCTTGATAGCCCTCCACTCTAGCTCCCTCCAATCTCTGAACATCTTTCTTCAAGTGGGTGGCCAAAACTGTCCTACTTTCCACAGTCTATTTGACTTCACTCTGTAAAACAAAAACATGAGAAATGATCCCAAATAATTCTGAAGATGACTTTGTACTCATGATGTTCAACTGAAGGGAACTGCAGCTGATGATGTTGGCTGGCTTCAACTTAAAGCAGCCAGGAAGAAAGAAAGGCCTGAGAGAGAAAAGAAGGTGAAATGAAGAAGCACGTTAAGGGAAAAATATTACACCAAGAAGTAGTGGAAAGGTTGGAAGGAAGACAGAGGAAAAATGCAAAGCTGAAAAAGAAGACATGACAAAGACCAAGTGAGCAGTGTAGGAAATTTCACCACGACACTTTTGTTACACTATGATCCCGACAAATGCAGACTAATGTGATCTACTTAGCAAATGGGGATGGGTCAATTTGAAATCATTTAAGCTAAGAAGTTTCATTCTCCAGAGAGGGGAAAGCCAATGGCAAAAAGAGTCCTCCAAATAATTGTCTCAGTCTACATCATTGAGCATGCTGCTCAAGAGCTTTATGATGACAGCCCTTTAAATATATCTTTCATTTATTTCAGTCCCTTTATAACTCTGCAGGAGAATTACATTTCTGTTTTGGAGTGGAAGGTCCAAAATGCCCTCTGTTAGGGATTTTGTCTCAGCTTTCTGTGCAGCTAACTTGCACCAGCATACCCAAGCTCGCCTCTGCCTCCCAGCTGACTGAGGAATGACTTAATAAGAGGAATCAAATCTGGAATTCGAATTGGCCCTCCTGGAAATGTGATTTGAAGTCTTCCAAAACAATGAACAAATTGTCCATACAAGGACTTCCTTTAAAAATGACTTCGTTGCGTTGAGGGCAGTATACTACCCTCCCCACAACTCTGCAAACATCTGACTAACAGCAACTTGCTCAAGAGAAAATGAATAAGCAGAATGTTACTTTACACAAGAAGAACTGTCATATTTTTGGGCTTTCTCCTTGGTTCTGGAAAAAAAAAATCACATGACAAAACCAAAGGAGTGAACAGCCCTGACATTACAAGGGTTGGCAGTGTACTCCAGACAAGATAATGTTTATGGGAAGATGAGGGCTAAATTTCTATTCTGTCAAATCTGTGCAAGGTAAAGAAATGCCTTGGCAGGCAGGATCAGAAAGGGCTTTCATCATGTTTGCACCTTGCTGCTGTGCACATTTCCCTGGAGTTTTTGTAGCACACATGTATCCCAGAATTTTTGGAGGTAAAAGAGAACAAATTCCTCTCAGAAAATACAGCCTGGAAAATAGCTTTCTCTTTTTATAGAAGTCAGAGCATTGTTTGTTGATTCTTGAAGCCCAGAATGGCTCTATAACACTGCTATTTCCGTGGGATGTTGTGTTTGTGCGACCTGCCTTCAGCTGTTGTGCCGTGTTGCTATGTGCAAAGGCTGACAGCTGGTGTGTTTCACTCCAAATTAGTGCCTGCCTTTCACTCCGGAGTGAAGTAATACCTAAATGCAGGGCCAGATTCCAGTTCTCTATGGAAATGCCCCCAAAACAAGTGAAAATACTACCAAAACACATGCTTTGTACCCATTTCCTGATCAGTCACACAATACTTCCTCTTTCTATATGGAGTTCCCCACATACTCCCACATTAGTTCCCTTTTTTTTTTTTTTTTCCTTTCTTAGCAATCTAAACCTTTTGTGTTGTGAACAAAATCCAGCATCTCAGCAGTTCCACATTTCTTGTAAGCTGGGCCAACCGAAGCGTCAGGATGCTGAGCCATGCTCGTGGATGATGGCATATAGCCTGGAAGCCTGCATTTCTTCCCGTGGAGGCAATTCAGAGTAAAATGTGATTTTGAAATCTATTTTAAGATCTCCTGTGAAAATGACGGTGTCTTATGAAACAGGGATTTTTACAAGTCGATAGCTGTAATATATTGATAAAATAGTTTTTAATTAGTTTAGCATTCCTTAATTGCTTAAAGAGCATTTAAATTGCCTCTTTGTTCCAAGCAAATGTTCTCATGCTCCAGGATCTCAACTCCAGTAAAGGTACATGTTAGATACCATTCAGAGGCATCTCACAGTCTTTGACAGTACTAGAAGTCCATTGAACATCAGTTGGTGATCTAAAACAATAGCTGCAATTTTTTTTCTGAGTAATTATAAAGAAAAAAAACCCATAGAAATAACTGAAATAATATTCTCAAAACACTCTCGATAAGAGCAAGTGAGTGAACACCCAAAGCTTAGGTTCATTAGAAGGATTTTTTTGTGAATTTGAGTCATAGCTGTGCTGCACAAGGTGATCCATTGATAGTTTTCCAAAAAACTAAGTAATCCCTGAATTAACAGGACTTGAGAGACACTGTTTAAGGCAAAAGATACTGAGGAATGCTCAGAGAAGTTTATGCCCTTTCCTGGCAGCCACAAATAGGCTCATACAACAAAGTGGGACCTGATGTATCAGTCTCATAGTATTCTTCAGTATTTAAAAACACCACATCTGAGAATAAAAATGTACATAAAGAGAAAACACTCACTGTATTAAAGAAATAATGTTGGTTCTCACAGTTTCTAACTTCATAATAGACTTTCCCCCACTACATGAACAAAACACATTTTCCTATTAAGCTGTTTTTAACAAATATGTTCACTAGTTCATTAGTCACTACTGTACATATGTTTCAGTGAGCACAATATAGGAGTCATTTTATATTATTCTGTGATTCAACTCACACAGCCAATGTGGCTTGGAAGTTTACTAGTTGTGGTTGCAACACCTGAAGACAAATATACTTGAAATAAATAATCAAGGTGAATGCTCTGGGCTCAGTACTTACAGAACTTTCATCAGTGTGACCTGAGACTAGATGAAAGAGTTGTAAATTCTGTGTATGCTGTTCAACACAGAAGAGTAAACAAGATGGAATAAATATTAAGTTGAATGCACAATCACAGCTATATAAGAATATATATATATATATATACACACACAATACTAAATATGAGAAAACTGTGGTCTGTAAAAAGTACTTCACAATGCTATCTCCAGACAAAGCTGAGCATACTTTACTACTCTGTACTATCCATTTTGAAATAGATGTAGTGAAATCAAAATAGGATTAGGCAGATATAGAGTTATTACTCAGCTGAATTTAGCATATGCAGATCATCGCATATTTCATATTTTCGTATCTCAAACACTGGCACTAACACTTTTTCTTCCTTTCTAAGGAATGTCTTTCCTTTCTGTGGCCCTTGTCTGCCACTAAGCACTCAAGAAACTCAAAACTGTGGAAAGGTCAAAAAAAGAGTGCTACTTTCAAACCTCAAGAAACTTGGGAGAAGACTGCATTTGACTTTGATCCTGAGTCCAATAGTTGCAATTTAAACCACTCTTTTTGGTCAGTCAGTCTGGGTCAGTCACCAAAGGAGCAAAACTGCTTTCTGGTTTTACTTTGCAGGAGGTAGGCTGTATGTCCAATGAGTTGAGCATGGGATTGAAAGTCACAAGCCTAACAAAAGGTTTATTCTATTTCAAGCTCATCATATGACAGTGACCCAAGTCATCCAACTTCCCCATCTCCTCATTCTTTAAAATCTTGCTGTTAATATTTGAATGTATGAATTAAAGGGCTCAGGATAAAAGCATGCATAAGTGAAAATCTTTGCTGAGTGAAAATCATGAATAACAGCACTGGTAAGAGAGTTCCCTATAACTATAGAGAAATCACTATAGTTATAGGAAACTCTAGTTCCACAGTGCTATTCTTTGCAAGTGACTAAATGCTGCCATTGGCAGCTAAATTATGCTTAACCTTTCTGCATTCAAGCCTTAAATTTGCCCTCAGTGGTTCATCTGTCTACACTAGTGCTAGAACACCAAAGGCAGAAAGTCTTGTTTTCAACCTCCTATCTCATTGAACAGTACTTTGCTTAATCTCTTTATGCTTTAATTTCTTCACCTGGCACTTTATCTGTTTTTCTAAAGAACTCCACTGTCAACAAAATACAAGCTGCTTAGTAATGTTTCCTACATTGCAGCAAGCTAAGGCACGTCCACAACAAGTCAGAGTTCCAGCATCAGTTTTTCTGATGCTCTGTTAAAAATACATAGACATGGTCGATTCTCTTTCTCATGTTCTTTCTTTTATTAAAAAAAAAACCAAAAACAAAACCTCAAAAAACCAAACCTAAAATAAAATTCTGTAGCGTTATTAAGCCTGTCTTGTGTGAAAGATCGAGGCATTATATAAAGCTAGGCAGAGAGGTGTTATGGTCATCTCAGTGAGGGTATAGAGATTACTGTCACACTGAGAATTATGTACTAGCCACACTGCATTCACCAGCAATCCAATAAGCGAGACCTGCTCTTCCCCATTCCTACATGCAAGCATTTTCTGGAAAAAAAAAAAAATCATATTATAAGGTTCTGACAGGAGCAGTACAGAAGTATCACAACTACCTGGAGCATGGCACACTTGCAAATCTGTATTCCTTTTTTTTTTACAAGTTTAAAATAACAATGCGGTGAAGGTGTGTAAGATCAAGGACACTATGCCTTGCCCACTAAGTGGGCTGGGACATGTCTGCCTCAAGCTTCAGCTGTGCAAGCTGAAGAGGCTGTGCCCAGTTGTTCATCACCTGGCTGACTAAAGCAAGTCAGTGGGAGCTCCCACACGGAGATCTGCTAGCTGATCCAAGGGTTGGTAACACCCACCATGTGGGTGCTGATGAGCAGATGCAGATGCATGGGGGCGAGGAAGCCTTTGCTGAAGGCTGGAAAGGTCATATACTCATAGCCTGTGGTCCACTGCATGACTGTGCATGGGTGGGTGTCTGTGCCTGTCAAACCTCCTGATACTTATCCTTGAATTGGATGAAAATTTGGAGACAGCCAAATGTGAGTTAAGAGGAAGAGACAAGAGACCTCAGAGGTAAAGTTGTTGGACCTGATATGCATAGCAGCAAATGCAAGAGTTGTTACGCAGGCAGCCAGGTTATATGTTCCAGCATCTTCTTTTGGTCTTGAAGTCTAGTAAACCTATGGACAAAACACTGGGGCTTTTCTTTGTGGAGTCACACAAAGCATCTACAAAAAACTAAAACCAACTTCTAGCAAAGTAAGTAAAATCCATATCAAAGGTTTCCAATTCACTTCAGGTCTCAAGGTGTTAAAAAAATGGACTAATTGGAACACTACAAAGAGATTCACAGTGCAGTGAATGACTGAACAGGTTTGAAAATGGCATCTGGAACTAAAAAGATAAATTAATGCTGGGAACATTTGTGGCTTTTTCTTTCTGTGTCTGCCTATGAAACAGCTGTGGGACTTCTTTGTCTTACTGTAATATTCTTTGTGGTGATTGTGTGCTGTGGGAAAAGCACTTTCCTGGCACTTCCAACATGTTGGATGGTGGCAGGTCGTGCTAGCAGTTGCCAGTTCAATGTGAATATGGTTGTATTTCCTTCCTTCCCTACAAATCTAGATTCAGGTTCTTCCTGGAATAACAGCCTTTTAGGTGCCAATGTTCCAAGTCCCTCATTTTTCACTGTGATGGGTGGCTCCTGCTGGGAAGGGAACCAGGGCTATAGTAATATCAGATATCTCAGCAGCATTCCTCCAAGATACGGCAAATGCCTGCAAGAACCTGCTATGGCTCTTGCCATCCAAAACTGTCTGTTTACAATGCATGCAATTACACAAATAAGGGTGGCAGATATGGAATATATATTGCTGTACAGTAATCCAGATACTAGAATGGGAGAAAGCTAGCTCAGCATTTAATTTTTGGTTCTGCCACAGATGAGACACATTGTCTACCCTGTGGTTCAATTCCCACCTTTGTAAAATAGAACTAATATTTTCACATCTCTCTGAGATGATATCAGGCACAGTGCAAGGCAAGATAATGTCAATTAATTTCAAGAAAACTGGTATGTCTTGTATATCCACTGCAACACACAACCACACAGGGCTGCTAGCTGGAAGACAACATGTGTAATTCCACCTTGAGGAGCACTGTGAGAGTTATAACAATGTAAGAAGTATTCTTTCAGATCCATAACTGAACTGGACTAAGGTTGGGAATCTCTGGCTAACATACATTGTGCTTACACTTGCCACGGGTTTTTTTCTTTTAAGTAAATATATATATAGATCAGGAATAAAATGACCTGTTCTCTCAGTGTATGTTGACAAAATGATTCTCTAAAGTGATTCCACATCTTTTATACATAAAGCTTCAGAAACAAGGAAAAAAATCACCCATAATTCAAATCAGCCTCTACTTATCTGTGGGTTCCAGGACGAAACTCCTTCAACTAAACAGTAGACACTGCCTGATTCAGGCCACAGATGCACTGAGTTGCCTTCAGGGTGCTTGTCTCTTCTGACCAAGGAGGGTACATTTGGTGACTGTGTACCTAATTTGAGTACCAAAACCTACAGAAGATAAACATATTATGAATGAATATATAATTTTTTGCTCTGCTTTGGACCAGTTACTTAGGACAAAATTAACACTTCTTCCCTTGCTCTCTGGCTTAGACTAATTAATCTACACTCAGAAATACTGTCGTAACCCCACAATTATCTGGGTTCTGCAAGGGACCCACTATCTCCTAGAATTATAAATCACTAAACACAAATCACTATAGATAAAGCCCTGTTCAGCTTGCATATTTTGCATCCTTCTGCCGGGGACACCATTTAACACTTCTTGAAAGAAAACCTCCTACAAACAATAAGGAATATTGAAACTCAATGTAATGGCAAGAGACACGATGGTATCACCAAGAGGAAAAGCATTGACACCTGGCAGTGTGCATCTTCCTTTATCAGGCCTTTCTTTGCACATCACCAAGAATCGAACTTCTTGTTCTGAGTTAGGCCCCAACTGAACTTCTCTATATCAAAAATTCCTCTTTGACAAATTCTCTCACTATTTACATCACTTAGTACCTTATCTCCAAGGTTGCTGGAGGACTTACAGGCTTAAAGAGATTTTTCTTTTAAGATAATGAGCTGCTGCTGATGATAATCATGATGATGGGGGTTTTGTATACACATAAAGGACATTGAGATATCATGGTCACCAACACCTAGTGGAACACTAGATGAAGTGATAAGGGAAAAAGAGATGACCCCATAGCTAGGTTAGTTCAGCTGACATTTGTTTTTCTGCACATCGTTTTCATGCAAGATGTGCAAGGAAGCATGTTCAGATTATGTCCTTGATGGAAAATGCCCAAATGCCCTTTTGCTATTATCCTTTAAAAATTAGAGTTTAGTAAGAAAAAATCTGAGTGCAAGAGTCAGCTGACAGTATATGCTTACGCTCTTTATTCTGGAGCTCCTCACATAAGGCTGCCTTGTGACCAAAGGAAAGAAGCAGACTGATCTCATAGCATCACTAAGAATGTACATTTTTCTCATGACTCGTTTTTCATCACTTTTCCATCATATGTTTTCACCTCCTTTTCCATATTAGCACTGTTCAGTTCTGATAAGACCAGATTCTGTGCAGTCACAGCACATTAAAGTTCATAATACCAATAATGAATTTAAGTATCTGTCATCCAATGCGGTTTTATGAGAACAGCTAGACAGACTACACAATATTGCAAGGACTTTTACTAACCTTGGGGTGGCACACTCCCAGGAAGACACTCAGAGGAAGGCACACAAATAGGGTTTTTCTGCAGTCATCCCTCCCTCACTGCTACAGGCTGAAATACCTGCAACATTTACTCATAAGGTCACAGTGACAACAACTGCGTTAGACTCAAATCCATGTGCTGGAACTAAAATGGAGGTCAGGGCACTGTTTAACAGCTATTTTAACTAGAGGTCAGTTCATCTAAAGAATGCTGTAATTTTCCACTGGTTTCTACAAGGATGGGAATTACTTTTTTTCACAGCACAGCCCTGGATCACTCTGTGATCCTGTGAGCATAATCCCTTGGCACTAAAGCCTCTTATTGACAATGCAGTAAACCTGCTCTGTAAGCATCAGAAAAGGGAAATAAAAGATGTACCAAATTGGTATTTGACAAAATATGACACTGAAATCAATTAGATGTTTCCAGATCAGTAGGGGCTTCAGTCAATAAACCTCCTGTCAACACAATGTCTAGCAGACCTGTTGACAGCATTCAAAAGCTCCTGATTTAAAATCCCTGTTGGGGTTGTCATTAAAGCTGGTACTCAGTTCCTTATCTGTTTGCTGCTACTCATAGACATCATTTGTGGAGGCAGCCTGAAGGTCTTGGCTGAAATTTCTGGCTGTTGAACATGAAACTTAATTACAAGGTCGGAGATTGTTGGTTCAGGATTTACAGGAGGAAAATAAAAACTGAGATTTTGCCTCAGAACACAGATGCTGTTAAGGAGTGCCATTGTCTTCTGTAGTTGGGGGCTGTGTCATTCCTGCAGTCCAAAGCCTGAACTTCATCTTCATCTAATTAATCCAAAGCCAAATAGTGCTGAAAATATTTGCAGAATTTGAAGAAGTTTCCTTCCAGAGTCAGCCAAGTAATTCTAGGAACCTGCTGCATCCTAAGGTCTTGATTCGGCAAGATAAGTAAGCAGGAATTCATTTATTCAGCATTGAATTCATTGCCAAACTGAAGTTCAGAAGCTATTGGAGAACTGAATTCCTGGAGGATTGAGGCGCTGAATTCCGTATCAGACAATGAGGATCAGGACAGAATCAGAAGAGAAGTCACAGGTTTCAGTTACCATGTGGGCTGCTTAAGCCTCTGACCTTCCTGAAGGGCAAGAGGGAGAAGTTTCTGTGTGCCCTGCAAGCAGTGTCAGGCAGACTAATACCAGCCTGCCCGCCACAGATGAATAAGCCCTCCAGTGAGGCTTTTCTAGGGAGACAAATTTACACAGCTCAGCTACTGCTGAATGTGCTTTGAACTGCTTTGAGCAATACAGGCCTACACTAGTGATGAGCTGCTGTTCGTTCTTTAAGATAAATCAATTCACATCTCTCCTGGCAGTACTTCAGGTATGTCCCAATCTCTGTGACAGCAGGACCCTGGGGTGACCCAGACCAGTAAGCCAGCATGTTGTGTCTGCTCTGGCCTCTGCCTAAGTCTCCCATGGTTCCATCAGAGCCTGTGTCTTCCTGCATCTCTCAGGGCCTGGATGCAGAGCCCTGTTTTGGATGCTGTCATCGTGAACAGTTTGATGAGCATCTGTTTACCCTAGTGCTACTTTTACATGGAATACAGTTGCTTGGCAGAGCCAAATGCTCCACATTAGGTTACAAATCGAATCAGTTCTCTTCCTTCTTGTCAGTGAGCAGCAGCTCCTGGAGTTTTCTGAGTTGGCTAAACTCTGGTACTAATAAAGCAGTATCATGCCACTCAGAAGTGCAATATAAGATTGCCAGAAGGTCAGTATGGGCCCAAGGTCCATACAGGTCAGTCTGGGTTACTGGGTTAGCTGGTCAGTTATCATTATCTAACATTGCACTATTACATGAGAAGGAAAGAACAGGCAACTATTCAGTGATATGCTCCAACCCATCCCTGGTTTACAGGGATTTGTGATACAGGAACATTTCAGGTCAGACATGCTGCTTGAGTAGTGAAATCTTGGGTGGTTTTTTCCTACTGCTTTGTCCATCCATTCTTGAACTCATCCATTTTTTTTGAGTGTGCACATCCTGGGGCAAAGAGTTCTATAAACTTTTAATATTCTGTTTGTGGAGTCTCCCTTTCCTTTTTATTTTCAGCATCTACCTTTTTCTTTATTATTAATCATTTTGCTTGGAAAAACTCTTGATTTAGAATTTCACGACAGTTTGTCAATTTTTTAGGCTGAGGTAGAAGAGTAACATGAGTGTGGAACATCACTTTAACTCTTTGATCCTTTTCCTGTATTTACTTCTTAGCTGTACAGCCTTAAGCCATCGTCTATACAAATTTTTGATGCAATTTACTGAGCTATTCAGTGTCTGATGCTTTCCTGTGAGACTTGGCATCTGAGAAATGGGATCTGAACACTTGTTCATTTCTTGTGTTCTCTCATGCCTTTCCACTGTTGAGGCTGGCTGCCGTCATTGAAAGGAAAAGTTTTAAAACGCAGCTTTAGGACATCCCGGTCTTTGGAGAACCCAGTTCATCAGCTTAAAACGCTGCATTAATTTTAACTAATAAAATAATAATAATTCGTCCCTTGGGTGGCATTCCTCCCTTCCACGTTAAGAACATCGCTGCTGCGAGGCACCTCGAGCACGGGGAGGGGGCGAGGGCCCTGCCGGGTGCGGGAGCCGGCAGGTGGGTGCCGCACGGAGGGACAGCGGCTTCCCGCGGCGGGGCGCGGCCGGGGGTGCGCGGCGCCGGGCCGGGCGGTGGCGGACGGCGGGGAGCGGTGCAGCGCGGGCGGGGGGCGCCGCCGGGGCGCTGCCGGCGGAAGGCTCAGGGTGCCAGGTCGGAGCGGGGCGCCGGTCCCGCCCCGGCGCTATCCGGCCGGCGGGGAAGCCCGGCCGGTAGCCGCAGCCCCGAGCTCCCCGCGGGCAGCAGCGGCAGCCCCCGCCCCGCGTCGGCCCGTGCCGAAGGGGAGGGGAGGGGGCGCCGGACCCGCGCCGTGGGTGCGCGGCCGCTCGCACCGCGCCCCGGCCGGGGGAGCGTGGGCAGCGCAAGCTTCCGTGGGGCAGGGCCGGCCGGGGCCGGCAGGTCAGGGAGGGCCGGAGCGGCCCCCCCGCCCCGCTCCGCCCGTGCGTGTGTTTGTGTGCGCGCTGATTACAGTAATTTTGAGGGTGATGTTGCAACGGGGCAGAGTGTGCGGGGCGGCCCGTGCTGAACTTTATAACGCTCCCGCATGTCAGCCGCCCTCGATATTGCGTCCATAAAGGGGTCAGCCGGAGCGCCGGCCGGCCTCGCCGCTCTCGCCGCCTCCCTCCTGCCTGCGGGCCGCCCGGCCAGGAAGGGGAGTTATTCGGGATTGCAGCAGCGGCCGGGAGCGGGAGCCCAGCCACAGCCTCCGCGCCGCCGCGCCGCGCCCGGGGTCCCGGCAGGCAGCAAGATGAGGGGCAAAGAGGAGAAGTCGTCGCTGAAAGGTGGGTTCACCGCTCCGTTCTGGCCTGACAACTACTCTCCACGGGAAAAAAAAAGCAAGAACCCTCCCAACAGCGGGGTCCCCGCGCAGCGATGCACCGGGGGATACAGGCGGGTGCGTGCGGGGGACGGCCGCGGCAGCGCTTGGCACGAACAGAGGCCAGGTGACTTGGCGAGAGCAGCGGAGCCCTTGCAAAAAGACCGACGCAGAGCGGGGCGAGGGCGCTGGTGTAGCCGGCTGGAGCGGGGGCGCTTGCGGGCGGCGCGGGGGGCCGCGACGTGGGGGGACGGCAGTGGGTGTCAGCCTCTGGCAAGCTGTGCAGAGCTGCGGGTGCCGAAGATTGCCCGGGGCTGGGAGCCGCTTGCCTCTGTGCACAGCTGGCAGGAACGTGCCGGGGGGCATCGTCGTTAGCCTGGAGATGTTAGGGGGCAGCGGGCAGGGGACGGAGATTTTGGTGACCCTCCAAATTGTGCATCTCGAGTGGTTTTTAACACCAGTACTCTGAAACACAGTACGAAGGGGCAGAGAAAACTTGTCCGCTTCTCTTTCAATCTATCAAGCGGGTTTTGGGGGTTTTTTTGTTGTTTGGGGTTTTTTTTTGGTTTGTTTGTGATTTTTTGGGGTTTGGTTTTTTGGTGTTTTTTGTTTGGGTTTTTTTTGTTGTTTGTTTTGTTTTTTGTTTTTTGAGGATAGCTTTGAATCCCATACGTTATTGTGGGAATTTTTTTTATTATTTTTTTTTCTCCACTTACACTGAGAGTGGCAATTTCTGTGTGCAACAGGGTGAGGAAAGCCACAAGTGGGAGAACCTAGAGCCCTGCCAGCTGCAGTCCGCATTTCCTTGCTTCTCCCGTCGCCGCTTCCTTCCCTGGCGCCGGCTCCCTTCCACTTCCCCGCAACGGGACGGCGGGGCCGGGCAAGGGCCCCTTGCTCCGGGAACGACACCGGAGGCTCGGAGCGGAGCTGGCAATCCTCCCTCTTTGCGTTTTTTTTTTTTTTTTTTTTTTTTTTCCTATAACGCCTTTGCAGCGCTTTTTAAAGACCCGCGCCCAACTCGCAGGGGTCTCTCTCTTCTCCGCGTCATCCCTCTTGCTGTTGTTCAAGGTGAGCAGCTGCCTTTGACGGTTGCTGTGCTGCGGCGCTTGCCATCCCCCCTTCCCCGAGGCGCCGGGCACAGGCAGCTGCCAAGGGATGCCGCCCAGCGGCCGGCAGTGGTTGTGGGGGGAAGCAGCAGCAGCGGGTACAGCGAAAAAAAAAATAAAAGAGTAAAAAGACGGTCTCCGGGCGGGGGGAGGACGGGGGGCAGGTTGCAGCTGGAGCCGCTGGCCGCAGCCCAGCCGTTCGTTCGCACAGCGAGGCGAAACACGCGCATGAATAACACCCCGTCGGGTGGAAAATTCCAGCCGCCTGTAGGGCGCAGGAGCTCGGCACCCCCGGACGCGCCTGACCCCTGCCAGGGCTGCGAGCGGGATGCGCCCCGGCGGGGGAGCCTGGCGAGAGGCCGTGGTACCCCTCGCCGCGCCTTCCCGCGCCCCCCGGGAGGAGGGCTTGCTGCATCCTTTCACCTTGGGCTTCGTGCATGCCCCAGCGCTCCTGTGCCCCCGGCGTGCCCGCATGGAAGCGATTGAGCCATTAAATCCTGGGTACACGGTGTTCCCAAATGACCGTGTACAGTAAAAACAAAATCTGCAGAGCGAGGCTGTTTCCTTTTTTTTTTTTTTTTTTGTTTCTTTTCACCTCCGTTACTGCACTTGTCCATCCCTCGGTCATCTCCCCACCTTTTCTAGAAGCAGATTTCTGCTCTCTCCTCCAAGTTCAGGGAACGGATTATTTTTTTTCCCCCTGTTGTTTCCCTTTTTGGCATTAAAAATACTTCTATTATTTTTTCTTTTCCTTTTAGTTATGTCCCAGCCAGGATCAGGGCAGTGCATAGAAGGGACATTTGTTTATTTTATTGAAAACCGGGCAGGAAATTTTGTTCTTCTGAGTCACTGCGGCTCCTTCAGGGAAACGTCAGCGTCCCTTATCGCCGCTCACCCAGTGCGGCGGGACCCAGAGCGGACGCAGACTGCGGGGTGGTGGGGGGACACCCCCACACTTTCGGAAGTGTTGGTCGTCCTAAAGACAGAGCCAGATTTCAACTCTGTATAACCGTAAAATAAGTAGGGCCGGTTAAAAAAAAAAGGGGGGGGAAGGAGGAGAGAGAGGGCCGGGGTTAGGGAGTTTGCTGTCAAGGAAAAAAAAAGGAATTTGATGCGTTTGACTGTGGATGCGCGGCATCCTGAGGCAAGGTGCTGCGGGGGTACTGGGGGGGGGGGGGGGGGGGGCTCTGAGGGTTGCGCCCAAGGTGGGGAGGTGGTAACGGCAGCCGACGATTGCCTTCCCCTCCCACCCTCGACATCCCCCGAGGCGGAACTGGCCGCCCGCAAAGGACGGCGAGGGGGCGCGATCGTCGCCGCTCCGCCCCGGTCCCGCCCATCACCGCCGCCACTTAAACGCCGTCGGTGCTGCGCCGAGTCAGTGCGGTGCTGGGAGCTGGTGGTGTTGTGGGATTGCTGCTGTTAATCCCCCTCTCGCTTCAAAATGACCGTGAAAGCAGCTGAGGCGTCTGGTCCTACCTTGACTTACTCGAAGATGAGGGGGATGGTGGCCATCCTCATCGGTGAGCGGCGTGGGGACTTCTTCGAAGATGCTCAAGGGGCTGTGGTTTTTCTGTCAGGGTGGCTTAACGATTTTGTTTCTCCTTTCCTCTTACTTTATAGCTTTCATGAAGCAGAGAAGAATGGGACTTAACGACTTCATTCAGAAGATAGCCACCAACTCCTATGCATGCAAGCAGTAAGTATCAGAAATTTTGGGGCGATTTGAGTCAGATATATCACTAGATATTGCGGGATGTAGTTTAAAATTAACATTTGTTTAATGTAATTCCTCCGGCATTAGTGTTACGGAAGAGTTTATTTGTCTTGTTGAGGTATTACTCACTTAGCAACAATCTCTGTGAGCTGAGTTTGGGACAAATAAGTTGGCGATTTCTAGTGACTAGTCCCTGTTATGTGCCTTACTTAGAGTATAAATAAATTTCTTTATATGATGGAACTTACTGCTTCTAGAAAATTTTTACTTCCATAAATTGAATAGATTGTTTTGGTTGCCTCATGTAGTAGGCTCAACCAGAACTCCTGTTCCACGATACGTGCTTGCCCTCTGGTGGAAAGATCTGCCTGCTGCTCCTGGTAACTCCTAATCATGTGTGCTCTTATCCTTGCAGCCCAGAAGTTCAGTCTATCTTGAAAATCTCTCAGCCTCAAGAGCCTGAACTTATGAATGCTAATCCTTCTCCTCCGGTAAGTGGATTTTACTCTGTGACGTTTTTAGAACATCAATTGAGCCACTAATAGAAGTATAGCGAATTTAGCATCATGAGTGTTGCATTAGTGCATCTCATAGCACACTAATGTAAACAAGGAAGAGTAATAGGGTTAGGCTGAAACTTCTGCTGTTTCAAGCATGAAGAAGAAATGTTTAAAAAGTGTTATTTCATTACGGATTGTGTCTTAAGATTTCAACAAGTGCGTCTAAGTAAGCTATTGTTGTTAGACTCTTCTTAGGCAGTTTGAGATATCTGTTAGAGATTAAGTTTTAGTGGCAATAAGAGTGTTAATCTTTATTTTCAATGCCACTTCATTTATATTTTTAAAAAAAAAATTGTTGGCACTCTCACTGCTGAACTGTTTTAATAATTGTGGTTTCTGTTTATTTTTTCTAGCCCAGTCCTTCACAGCAGATCAATCTCGGCCCATCATCCAACCCACATGCCAAACCATCGGACTTTCATTTCTTAAAAGTGATTGGAAAAGGCAGTTTTGGGAAGGTAAGCTTAACTTTTTTTTTCCCATTGATTTACTCTTGAGCTCTTCTATGAAATACTGGAGAGTGGGTTTAGTACTGCCTTTGCTGAATGGTGGTCACTTAAACCAAACCTGGGCACATTCTGCCATCCAGTGCAGGAAGGGAGAGCAGGAGCAGGGGCATGTATTTGAATGAGTCACAAAAGAGCTAGAGAATTCAGTTCACTAGTTCTGTGAAGAACAGATATTCTTTGCTTTTGGAAGAGAAAGAAACTAGATGTAATTTCTTAGGGCTAGATTAGTCTGCCAGAATGCTAACGGTGTCAGGCATGTCCAGCAAAGGCCTTGCATATTGAACCAGCGGGATGTGGCAGTGCTTAGCAGCTAACGTAAAGGCTTGTTGCTGGTTGTGATTACAAGTTGTTCTGTATTTCAGCGTTGCTCAGTTCTGGATTTTTTTTGTGCTTTCAGGTCCTCCTTGCACGGCATAAGGCAGAAGAGCAGTTCTATGCTGTTAAAGTCCTGCAGAAAAAAGCAATCCTGAAGAAGAAGGAGGTAAGCTGCTCTTCATAATGCCATTGCAATGTCCATCAAAAAAACATTTTTGTTGCTACTACTAACCAAGTGTACTAAATACTAATGATTTCTGACGTTTTCAGGAGAAGCACATTATGTCAGAACGCAATGTCTTGCTGAAAAATGTGAAACACCCCTTCCTGGTCGGGCTTCACTTTTCCTTCCAAACTGCAGACAAATTGTATTTTGTCCTGGACTACATCAATGGTGGAGAGGTAAGCAGTAAGAAAATTAAATAGTATTTCCTATCATGTGCATGGTGGTAGGGTAGACATTTTCACCCTTCCTTTTAAATACAAAAAGAGTTGCAAAGGGAAAAGTCATGGGGGAGAAGTTACTAAGATTGAATGTTTCTGCCTGCCAAGTTTTAAACTACCAAAGGATCGTTAGGCCGTTTCCTGCTATTGTTCTCCCTTGCTATATATGTTGAGTCTAATTAAGTGCATTGTTAAGAAGCTTTGGCGCCGTTTACACAACTTTGTTCTCTCTGTCTCCTGTAGTTGTTCTACCATCTCCAGAGGGAGCGTTGCTTCCTGGAGCCGAGAGCCCGATTTTATGCTGCTGAAATTGCCAGTGCACTGGGCTATCTGCACTCCCTGAACATCGTTTATCGGTGAGCAGCTTTGTTCAGTTTGTTAAGGAGAAAAAAAACCCATGTACTTTGTTAAATAAGCTTTGAAAAGTTTAGCTCAGTAGGAGCTTGGAATTGCTTTTAATATTTTCTGGTGGCTTAGTGAACTTCTGTAAACAGCTGCAACTAAAATATTGTCACTGCACCTCCTCTAACATTTATCTTCTTTTATCTTTTCCTACAGAGACTTGAAGCCAGAGAACATCCTGCTTGATTCACAGGGGCACATTGTCTTGACTGACTTTGGACTCTGCAAAGAAAACATAGAGCACAATGGCACGACCTCCACCTTCTGCGGCACACCAGAGGTACGGCCAGCCCTCAGGCCCCCACTCTCAGAGCAACAGCAAGAGGTGTTCTCATCAGTGAAAACTGACTTCTCCCGTGTGTGTAAGGCTGGTTACATGAGCAGCGGGCTTTATGGGCCTTCTAATACAGGGCTGCCAGTGAGGACATGTAGGAGCTTGCTGAGCAGGAGAGAGCAGCTCTCAAGCCTTTTTCCTCTTTGTAAAAATATTGTGGCTTTCCTTTAGCTTAGATATTGCTGGGATTCAGTTAGCTGCTTTCATTCGTGAATGGGGAAGCTTTCTTGATTGTAAAGATCTGTATGGCTCACATGGCTCTTTCTCTTTTCTTACACAGTATCTTGCTCCTGAAGTTCTCCATAAGCAGCCCTATGACCGGACTGTGGACTGGTGGTGCCTTGGAGCAGTTCTGTACGAGATGCTTTATGGCTTGGTAAGCAACAAATCCTTCATGACAGATCAAACTAGCTTACTCGACTTTTCCTCACAAGAAACCCCATGCCTGCCTGTCAGCCTCATTAACTCGTCCTTTTCTGCTTCCCACAGCCACCCTTCTACAGCAGGAACACCGCAGAAATGTACGACAATATCTTGAACAAACCCTTGCAGCTGAAGCCAAATATTACCAACTCAGCTAGACATCTCCTGGAAGGCCTCTTGCAGAAGGACAGGACAAAGAGACTTGGTGCCAAGGAGGACTTTGTAAGTGCAAACTGGCTGGTGCCTGCATGCAGTGCGGGAGGATGACTGGGCCATACTGTTCACATTAGCTTGGGTCTGAATTAATCTATTTTTCTCTCTCTTAACAGATGGAGATTAAGAATCACATCTTCTTCTCTCCAATTAACTGGGATGATCTCATTAATAAGAAGATTACACCCCCTTTTAACCCAAATGTGGTACGTATAGCTTCTAATTATAGAGTGCATGGAGAGTGTCTTTTTACCCCTATGTCTTTGTGGGGTGCCCAGGAGCCAGGGGCAAGTGGCTGGATGCCTGTGTTTGGGGAATGCAACTTTCCTTCCCCTGTGTCTGCCCAAACAAAATTAAAAATAGGTGGTAAATGATTTTTTGCTGATGATCCATCTAAATTTAGCTGGTTTCTTCTTTGTCTCACACACTTCATTTGCATGGCAAATTTAAAATAATCCTCAGCCTTCCCATTTTACTAAAGGGGAAGTTAAGGTATAGAGAGCAAGTTGCTTCCCTAGGGCAGAATTGCAATTGGCTTGTCAGATATACTAACATGTAAAGTGAAGGATCAGGTCGTGGAGGTTGTTCTCCATCATTTCCTGAGCATTTTATAAACTTCATTCAATAACTAGGAGATCAAAGTCCTCCCCTGCAACCTGCTGTGTGGCAGAGTGGCATGCTTGCATTTAGCTTCTGTTGCATGAGCTTAGTTTGAGTGCAGCCATACTAAATCGAATCATCTTGTTTCTAGTGAGACAATGTGCAACAGGATACAAAAAAGGTCAAACTAAAACTCTCAAAGGCTGCTAAACAGTGGGCCTGAGGTGATAACACTGTGAGTCTCCATACAAGGGTGCTTGTCTCCATATTGAATTGAATTACACACTCAGAAAATATTTGGGTCTAAATTCCTGTTCTGCCCTTTCCACAGAGCGGCCCCAGTGACCTGCGACACTTTGATCCGGAGTTTACAGATGAACCAGTCCCTAACTCCATTGGCCAGTCCCCAGACAGCATCCTCATCACCGCCAGCGTCAAAGAAGCCGCTGAGGCTTTTTTGGGCTTCTCATATGCCCCACCTGTGGACTCTTTCTTGTGAACATTTTTCTTTTATTCTTTTTTAATAATAATAACAACAACTATTATTTTTATTTTTTGTTTGGCCTTCTGGTGGAACTGCCAGTTGACCAGTCACCTTGAAAGAGAATTTGCACATTTCCACCATGGCAGCTTTGCAGCCTTAATTTCAACTACACTGTTTGCTGGAAGCTTTTTTGAAGAGCACATCACTCTCTAAATGAGCTTTACAGGCTTTTCATTTCCATTTGTTCTTCCCCCAAAGTGGTGCTGTCTCCTTGGGAAAGAAAAAACAGAGTGACTGCTGCCATTGACTACTACGGCAGATCGTAGGAGTAAGAACAAGCTGTTTTGTAGTCGTGCTCGAAAAGCCTTGCCTGAAGATCTATCTGAACGTGATAAGGATTTTATGAAATGTGCCTTTTTTTCTGATGAGATCTTGTGAGCTCCAAAGCTTTCCCTGTTGCAGAGTGTGTTTCTCAGTTCATTTATGTGGGTTTACTATGTGAACAAATGGTATGCGTGTGGTCTGCGTACTACCGATGGACTTAGTTTAAAGCATCAGTGTGACACTTGCAGGATACCACAATGTGGGGCATTGTTTGTTTCTTCCATATTTGGAAGATAAATTAAGTGTAATTTTGAAATTTCTTTTGTAAATCTATACTGTCAACTAAAATTATTGAAATGGGCTCACAATTACTTGTATCCAAATGCTTGCAGAAAGCATTGCTGCTATGAAAAAAGATTTCTATTTTTAGAAAGGGTTTTTATGGACCAAAATGCCCCAGCTGCAGTCGGTCAAAGCTGTTGGTTTTTGTTTTTGTTTTTTTTTGGTTTTTTTTTTTTTCAATAGTTTAAAAGATATCATCTGTAAAATGGGCATTATTTATGGTCTTGGGGTTTGAGGGATTTTCATTCCAGATTGTATGTATTGTAAAAAAGATCTGTACATTCAGTTGTAACTCTAGATGTATATTTAAACTTACAGACTTACTTGTAATGTATACCATCATTGTAATGTAATATAATTAACATGGTTATATGTATCATATTTTTTTTTGTGACCAGACCCATAGGTTTGCAGTAAAATCCTGAAAAATACTTCTATTAACTCTGTCTTATTTTAAAAGAAAGGTTTTAGCAAGATTTAAATAATTAAAAATAAATCCAAGCTGCCAATCAGCTAAGATAATTTTGTCTAGGTGTGTGATGGTTATTCCATCAAACTGCAGCCATGCAAATCTTACCATGGATACAACTTGGCAAAGTACATAGATACGACTTTGGTCTTTTGCGTGGGTGTTAAGAGTGGTTGTGTATCAGTGTGGGTGCTGTTTCGTGGCACAAATGCTCCCGTTTCCCCAAAATAAGTTTCTCTGCCTCAAGCAAAGGGAAGGTACTGCTCTCTGGTGTGGACAAAGCACAGCTACACTTGAATTATGTCCTTAGGTAACAAAAACAGGAGCTGTTTTAGCACGGTGTTGCAGACATGTAAGTAGAAACAGGCTATCATGAGACTGATGGAAAGAGCCCCTAGTGGGATTCCATCCTGCAGTATCTAACCATGCTGCTGTGATGTGGGGCAGTGCATTGTACCCTGAGTTTACCAGCGTTCCAAAATCTATTCAGGAGCTGGGTTTCACCCACTGATCATATCCTTGCAGCTAAGGTAAAATGATCTAAAACTGTTAAATAGTTTTTTATTACTTAGTACTACTACCAGATGGCCTGCAAGAGTGACTTCTGGCCAAGGAGTAAGATAACCACTTCTTCTGGGGTGATCCTGTTCAGTTTCTTTTGTGTGGTGGTGGATGGCTTTTTTCTCTGAGGAACTGAGCATCTGCACCTTCTTTACAGCTCCTATTATCCATTGGGTATTTCAGTTGGTGGTCTTAGCAATTCTGAGAATCCAGATAAGCAGTTGCTGAGAAAAGTTGGACAGTCAAATGTTGCTCAGGCTGCTGCGATAACAGCAGTGTAAGCAAATCTCTAATAGGGGTGGTATTTCTGTTCATTACATTTCTGAGATAAAAGCCTGCAGTAATTTTCCAGCTTTTATTATCCGTTCAATGTAGGAACAGGAAAATGTGTATGGCTTTAGCTATAAACTGTTTCTGGGAGACCACACTCAGAGCTGAAAATGCTAATTTATAGCACCTGAGAAACCTTTCAGATCCCATTATTATCTGAAAGAGATGCAGTCACCTCTCCCTCAAACTCCAAACAAACTCCCAAATTCATGCATTTAATGACTCTTTGAATAGAGTACTGAACTGACAGGCTCTGCAAAGTCTTCCACTGCTATAATGTTCCTGAACGTCTTTTGTGCTGATGACTTGTAGGCTAGAGATGTTAAAAAATATAGTGCTAATTTGTCTCTACAGAAAATGAAACTGTACTTGCTAAGCAACAGAGCTGTGCATACACATTATCTTTGCCTCACATTTCCCAGTCATGAGCAAGGTGCTGCGTGCAGATACACGAGCAGAGAACTGCAGCCCCAGGGTAACAGAACATTAAACACTGCCTATCGTTCTCAAGGAGAAAACCTGCTGGAGTAATTAATAACAAAGAAGTATAAAACTTCAGCGACTCAGAGGTGTACATCGTGTGCTTTTCATCTCTGCCAAGATGTAGGGTATTATTTTAATGAGTTCCTTTTAAAAAACAATGTCTGATTGTAATTCTAACTGTTTTACCATGCGTAGGCTTATTATGCTGCTGCTGCTTTCTGCAAAAGTCTGCAACTGCTAGCAATGAATATTCAACTCATGCTGCCTCAAATGTTTGATGTAAAAAAGGGAAAAAGTTGTCCATGATTTTAATCTCACTGATTTTGATGTATTGCAGTCATGCCTGTTGGGAGAATCTGTGGAAGTCAGCTGGGTTTTGGGTTTGTTGTTTTGTTTGTTTTATGGAATTCCGTGTCTATAAGGTCTGTATTTCCTTTAGAGAAAAGTCTCTGCACTGAGAAGCAAAAGGCTAGGATTCCTGAAATCACAGGTGACATAGGTGTTATGAGCTATTTTGACCTGGATCTGTAGTTTAATTTCAGTCATTTGTAAAATGGAAGTAGTCATCTACACTTTCTTCTGGTGGCAGTGTTGTAACCACCACCAGCTTGGAGAGATTTATTTAGCAGAATGGTCAATGCAACTAAACCTCAAACACTTATTATATTGTACTCTGCACAGTGAGCATGCTTGGGCTTTCGTATGCTCTTTGGGTGGAATATATTGATAATACATGCAAAAAAAATTAAATACGTAAATGCAGACATCTCACGTGGTTCAGTATGTGCTACTTATCTCCGTGTACCAAAAGCTATGAACCGTTTCATGAGCCTTAGGGAGATAAGAGAAACTTCTTAGTGACTATTTTTCTTGTGCTCCTTATACTCAGCAGGCTGGAGGACAGACTGGGATCATAAGCAAATTAAGCAGGAGGTCCCTGTCTCTCCCCGCCAAAATTAGTGAAAAATAGTTTTTGCCCACCCTCTGCAGACTTACAACGAGCCTGGAGAAATTAATGAAAAAAACACCAAGATTCTAGTACAGCCTTGTATGCCTAGTGAAACATTTCTACAGATAGGTACTAAAAATGAGGGATGCTGCTCAGAAAAGAGCTTTGGCTAGTGGCCCTAATTCAGCATCTTACCTGGGGTACCTAAAAGTAGGTGAGATGAATCTGGGCCCATCTGGAGTCTTCGAAGAAAAGAAATGAAATATTGCACAACATTATGCTCCTGTTTAACTGCAGTACCAGATCTACAGATGTTTATGTAATTCCACGTGGCCGTAGTTACCCTGGCAGGGCTGGTATGACAGCTTACAGTAAAGATGCTTTCTGATGCTCACCACAGTTGCAGTTTCTGCTATGAAGGCCTACACTTCAAGATCAGGATAAAATTTTCCATGCTGGCTTGGCCTGATTATGGAAAATTTCTGCAAAAATGCTTCCAAAACATTCCAAAAATGAGGGGAAAAAGATCTGAAAAGGAAAGCTTCAAGCAATTAATACAGATATGTACAGACACAATTTGTCCAGCAATCGCTTGAGAGTCAGGTCGGGCTCTGAAAGAAAGGTCTCTTCTTGGAGAGCCTGAAGTGTGGCAGCTTCTGCCTCTCCTGCACAGGGACGGGAGGCACGGCAGTGACAGCGTATGGTCCCCACGCGTGTCTGTGTGGTGACCTGCTTCTATCCTCCAGCATTTTATGGATGCACGTGAAACAAGCAGTGGCTATTTTTCTCACGTGTAGCCAAGTGTATGGTCTCTATTCAATGTTTTCATTTCAGCTAAGCTCTTTCATATGTTTGCAGCAAATATACCTTTATGTTATCATATCATCCTGAGAGTCCTCTTCAAGTAAAGAAAAAAAAAAAAAAGAGGTGCTGCGTCAGTTCCAGAATTGCTATTTTGAATAGACTACTTAAAAACAGGTATCAATACCCTTCTCTGAACGAGAATTCAAGAACTCAGTTTTCAGCACTCGTCTTCTCCTGGTACAGTGTTCCGGGCCGAGGGTGACACCCTGCGGTGCCGCCGGGCAGCGCTCGGCTCCCGCTGCGAGAGGGAGGGACACGCCGGGCTGGGTGGGAGCTGCTCGCGGCTCAGGAGCCGGAGGGCGCGGGAGACGGCGCCTCTGGGAAATGGTGCCCTCCTCCTGCACCTGCATGAGCCATTCGTTCAAGCGGATGCTGAGAGAGGGGCAGGAGCGATGTCACAGCCCCAGTTCCTCTTGCAGACAGTCATCAACCCGTGATGATAGAGGGGCCGCGTTCCTGGAGTTTGCAGGCCTTACTAAGCCCAGGTTTCCTTGTCAGATTCAGTCTTCCTTGTAACATCCCCATCTGGACTCATCTGCCTCTGAGAAGCACCAGGCTAACAGAAGAGTTCCCTCCTGAGTATTTTTTCGTTCCTAGATTGCCAGCTGCTACGATGGATGCTGCCTCTCTCCTTCTCATCCAGCAGGAGGGATAAGCATCACCAGGCAAGAAGGACACTGTACTGTGTCCATGGCTCCTTCAGCAGTTCTTTTTTTGGAAAGGCTGGACTATTTAGGAAATGATCCACAGCCTTGGCCTGTTTATTTGGTAGGGATCTGTTCACTGCATTCACTCTCCATGAGTGAGGATGCAAAGAACTCGGTATTCTGTGGATGGTCTCTCCAATGTTGATGAGGAGGAGACATCCCACAGTTCAGGCCATCTTTTATGAATGTAATATATGAAGCACACAAATAAGTGGTTTATAGGATAAGGCCTAAGCCTTCTTAAACTTTATCCTGCTTTCTCAGTTCTTGTAAAAATCCTTCCCTCTGCACTTTAGAGTCTATACTTATGATTGGTCTCTAGTGGTTTGGTATTTAGATTTTCTACACTCATATAGAAAATCCATATGCTTAGTTTTGAAATCTATAGAAATATATCTTTACTTTTGTAAAGAAGTAATATTCTTTACAGTCTACTGGGGAGTAGAAATCTAGCATACAGTCCTATATATCTTCAAAAATACATTGTAAGTCAGTCAGTTACCATTTTTGCTTTTCTCAGGGAAATAAATTTATTTGTTCAAGTAAATACACATACTGCTCTCAAGACAGCTGTATAGCTAATGTCTCCTGAAGTACAGAGTATATGCCATACAGGGTAGCTTCCTCCTGAGAACTGCTCTCCATCAATTCAATTATAGATGGAAAAAATAGCCTTTGTATGGATTTGAACAGAAGAAATATATATCATGCAACCACAGCTAATGACTTATTGTGCTGAAGTGAACACTTAAATAAAAAATAAGAATCATGGGTGGGTATACAGGGACCTAGCTTTTCTGAAGGGACAAAATAATCCATACACTTCTTTTAAGTAATGGCCATGAGACTGTGGGACAGGCTTAATTGGCTAATGCAAAGAGGGTCTCAAATGTGTCTTATGTTTCCAGATTTGGGTCCGAAGTTTTTCTGTATTCCGGGATCACTTTGGCTTCCAGACATCAGGTTGGTACTAATGTTATATTTTACTGATGTGCTGTGAATGATAAATTTGCAGAATTTAGAACCATTCCTGCTTAATAAGAGATTATCCAGTTATTAATTTTTCAACTCTGAGTATGGCATATGATCTCACTGAGAAACATTGGGCCACATGTCAATTAACAGCCTATGGCTAGGTTAATGAAATCATACCTCTTGATCAGTATGGGTCAGACCTGACCCATAGTCTCTCTTCACAGCGACCTTCCAGGTACCCAGAGACAGAAAGTGATCTCACTTGTCTTAAACAGACATATTGGGTGCTCTGGAGGGGATGGTTTCTTTCCATTGCCTATAAATGGAGTTTTCACTGACTTGTAAATACAGTTGCTTAAAACAGATTTCTCCTCCCTCTCAGATGATCATTCAGCATGTGCATATTTTGCTCACCATCTATGTGTGTTTAGCAGATCACATCCTAGGCACATGGGATTGATATCAAAAGACATGGAACTAACTGGAAATTATGCAGCTCACTAGGGAGTTGAAGTATTTTACCTCTGCAGATGCCAATAAACCCTGCAAGCAATTGAAAGCATTTAGCAGAGAAAAACTGTATTTGTTTAAAACATGACTGCAAGCCAGAAGAAGGCTTAACAGATTTGACAACCAGCTTCCAAAGCATGGATTTTTAAATTAAGGTTTACAGATGGCTAGTGATATACTGCTCCTTATTTTGTGGTCAGTACAAAGAAGTATTTCAGCAACTGACAACAAGGCCATGAGAAGTGGAACAAGCAGCCTATAAAATAGAAAGTGCTGGAGAAGAAATATGAAAAGAAAAAAAAAAGAAAAAAATTATTTCTAAAATACTTATCACTTTGGATATCTGCCCTGTTACATATTAACAATTATTAATGTGACATTGCATCTCTTGGCATGTTGCCATCATGCACAGTATTATGACAGGTAATGGCAAAGAACTGAAAATAGATGAGACACTGAGACACTCCATTAGAAAATCAGCAGAGTAGTTCTTGTGTGAAACACTGCCAAGATCTACAGGGAGTCATACTAAATAATGTAAACCTGTAAACCATTTTTTCGCATAACATGAGAACATCATTAGCAGAGTCAGTCAAATGGCATGAGTCAAACAAAACATTTGAAGGGGGCCTGTTACCATCTGGGTCAAAAATAATTCACCAACTGTTCATGCTAAAATACTGCAGTTAGTCACTCTGAGCTAGATTTTAGAGCCTGACAACACACAAAGCCCACAGCATATTCATTCCACTGGTACTATTTACCTAAATAAAAGTTAATGCTGGTGAGTACCTGCTCTACTGCTGTGTCTACTATAGCTCTTGCTGATACTTTCTGATGTGTATTTTTCCTATAATCATATAATCACAGAATGCTTTGGGTTAGAAGGGAACTTAAAGATCATCTAGTTCCAACTCTCCTGCCATGGACAGGGGCACCTTCCAGTAGACCAGGTTGCTCTGGGCCCTATCCAACATAGCTGTGAATATTTTCAGGGATGGGGCATCCACAGCTTCTCTGAGCAACTTCCTCCAGTGCTTTACCACCCTCATGGTAAGGAATTATGTATTTACTTTTTTCCTTTACTCCAGCTGTTCAGCTTCTTTTGCAGTGGACAGGCCAGATCTACAATGTTTGTTGGTTTCCATGTCACCTTGACTGGAATGGCCTGGTAAGAAAAATTGCTAACAGCACTCGTGAATTCCCTCCCTTGCCTTATGGAGCCACTGCTGAGGTGGCTTTTGTCCCTGCTGGAGGCTGTAAAGTTAAACAGGGTCAAGCTGCTTAAGTGCTGTTGTACTCCACATCTGGGTTAGACCGATAGCGTGGATTTGTTTCCATAGACCACTGGGCCAAAATAGCAATTCACTTAACCAAAAGAGAAGGGTCCCATAACACCCTTTCTTTTCCTTATTATGCACAGAATAATGGTCCAGCACAGGGATGGAGTTGTAAAGTGGAGCAGAACAGCAATATTTTGGCAGAAGTGAGACTTGGTCTCAGCACTCTCACATGTGTTTGAGCCACTGATAGTCATCCAGCTGGGCTATGGGAAATCAATCCCTTGAACTGTGTGATTCCAGCTGGAGGTTAGAGATGCTGACCTGAGGCTGCTTTTGGCTGTTGGCAGCAGGACCTTTGTTGTTGTTTTGTCTGTGTACAACCCTATGTGTCAGGACCCAAGGCTATGGAGAAAACAGCCATGCTCCAGCATTCACTTGGAATGTCATGGATTATGCAACCTTTTGAAATAGTTCCTATGTTTCTACTATAGTGTCCACATGAAGGCTCTGAGGGAAGCAAGTGTCATCTTCCACATAAGCATAGATATAAGATAATTTCCTAAAGATGTTCATGCATACAAGTTTTACTTCTACTCGTATGTAGTCAGGTCTCCATTCTTGGATTTCAGAAATCCAAGAATGCTCATCTTGATTGTCTGAATGCCGTTCACATATTTTCACTTGATAAGTTTGATAAATACAAATTGCTAAAATTATTTTGGGAACATCACTGATTGTGAAGTAAGAAAAAACAAAGCGAGCTTGATTTTCACTTCTCTGTCTGTCAGTTTCGTTCTGGCACAAGATTTACTTTATGGAAATTATTCTGAGCTTCCTGTGCAATTAAAAATTTAGTCCCACAATCACTTGAAAATTACAAGCAGGTTTTTATCATTTTTATAATGAAAATATTTTTCGACAATATGTATTTACCATATTCTGTTAGGGACAGTTTTATAAGACAGCTCTAAATTAGACAAACCACAAATATCTACCAAGTGTGAAGAGTTGCAAACAGATTACTTGCTTCTATCCTCCAGCATTTTATGGATGCACGTGAAACAAGCAGTGGCTATTTTTTTCACGTGTAGCCAAGTATATGGTCTCTGTTCAATGTTTTCATTTCAGCTAAGCTCTTTCATATGTTTGCAGCAAATATACCTTTATGTTATCATATCATCCTGAGAGTCCTCTTCAAGTAAAGAAAAAAAAGAGGTGCTGCATCAGTTCCAGAATTGCCATTTTGAATAGACTACTGAAAAACAGGTATCAATTCCCTTCTCTGAATGAGAATTCAAGAACTCAGTTTTCAGCACTCTTGTTCTCCTGGTACAGTGTTCACTGCTGATGGATGACACTTGGGTATACTGTATTAGTCATACAGGCACGTGCAGTACCCAAACCCATGACACATGGAGATAGGATACACATTGCTTACAGCTTAGAATCCAGCAGCTAATTGTGTAACCACACATTAAAAGTAAGATCTATTATTCCTCTCTATTCATCCATCACTGAGTAGCAAATTGCCATTAGAATTTGGTTTCACTAAGATGACGCCTGAAAGCTCATCATCCCAGTTGCCTGTGATCCCCTCTATTTGTCTGCCCTTTGTCACACCCTCATCTCCAAGTTCTTGTCAGATTCAGATACATTTTCTCTGCAACAGAGAAATCTCACACCTTCTTTTTTTCCTCTATAGATAATAGCTTAATTTTCTGTAGCGCACCTTTGACAGCTTTCTTTCTGAGCCTTTTGATTCAGGCTCTTCCCTGATCATGGCATAGCAAGCCCCTACAATCTGACCCAAAATTTTAAAGTTATAAACATCTCTAACTATATCCTATCAGATCTAAAAAGTAAGGCCTTGCACATCTCAGCTTTCCCTAACTCTATCGCCCACTTTTTATTACCAGGAAAACTTTTATTCTGAGATTTTTAATTCATAGACTCACAAACAACTTGTTGCAGTATAATTAGGTTCCACATTAGTCCCGGAGGCTCTAAATCCTAATAGATATTTATTTCTATCTGAAAAACTGAAAATGTTGTTTAAATCTTTTTTAAACAGGCCAGTTTTCAAATAAGGTAAAATTTTAAATAATAAAAATAAGAAAAAAGGAGAAAAAATTTGCTGTTATTTATGTCTAAATAAGTTACAGTAAGGCCGACGAGTTCTATGGGTTTTCACAGTTAAAACTGAAAGCAAAATTTGGCCATCATGGTTGTTATCATCACAATATCATCAACCAGAGGAGTCCTGCTTAAGAACTGAAATGCCTGACAATACCCTGTTCCCACAATGCTATTAGCTCTGAGTTCAATGCTTTCTGTTACCTTTCCTAAATTTAGGCAGTTAGTCTTTACAGTTTTAGATTCTTCCCTCATGGTCACCATAAATCAGGAGTCTTTTTTCACCGACCTAAATAAGGTGAAGCTCTAATGCCAAATTACTTGCTGGCTAAAGACAAAAATACACTGATTACACCATCAGGATATAAAAAGGATGTTAAGAAGCTTGTGAGTTCAATTGTGGTTTTTCCAGGAGGCTTAGTCCTCTATTAATGTGGCCTTTTTTATTATTATTGAAATCTGCACTCTGAAAAGGCAGCTGGAAAAGCGCCGTTGCTGAAATGAAGAATCGATTCAGAACCTAGTTGATCACATCAAGCGCAAAATCTAATCCCCTTCCCTCCTTTGAATATAATGTCAGTTTGCCAATGTAACTTCCAGAACTAGGATTATAGAACTTTTCTAAACTCTTCATCAAAGAGCATTTTAATTGCATTTATTTTAAATATTCTCTACTGATCTTAAGCAAATAAGCTTATTAATAACATCTCCTTAAATGACTTGTATGACAAGTTAATTTACACTCCGAATATAAAAAAAGAGAAGGTGTAGAAGCAAAAACCCAAACACTGATAGCAGCTGCATCTTGAAATCAGCAGGGGTATACCCTGGTATTTTCTCACTCTACATATACTGCTTCTATCTTAATCCTTTTTACCTGAATAGCTTGAAGAGCACAATAGGTCAGGTTTTCTACCCTCCAGGTGAGTGATATAAGAAGCTTTTCCCGTTTGGGTTAATCCAAAACCACACAACAAAAGCACCATTTTGCCATGCTTAGGAGGAGGCATGGTATTGCATGTCAGCAGTAGGAAATCGTCTTTCCTAGACTGTAGGTCGAACCCGCCCCTGGGAGGGTGTGCACCCTGTAACCAGAGCGTGCCTGCATGGCTGCACAGGCAGCCTTGAACTAAATTTAAGGTACCTGTAAGCTGCTCTGCCGTAGGAGATGACATGAACTTCCCCAACCCTAGGCAGGGGGCTGCTTAGCAGGGAGCTTGACAGGTCAAGTACTTACTGTGCTTCTTAGCTGGTTCTGACAGCCTGCACTCAATTCTGCTGCAGGGACATGGTTAGCTTGATCAATGTTTACCCTGGTCAACCCTGACAGCAACAGTGAGCAAGGTGAGACAGCCGGGCTTTCAGTCTCGGCTCTGCTGGCCCACAGGGGATATACGGTGCTCATTTCAGCAGTGAGCTTGTGCAGAAACCACAGAAAATGTTCTTCACTACTGCTTGTATTCCGGCTCACCAGATTAACTTTCAAGAAAGTGCATTTCCCTGTCCTGTCATTACAGCTTCTTGTGGCAACAGATTTCCCACATTTCCTGATATGAGAGAAAAGTGTCCAGTCAAACACCACAGGTCATGTCTTGCCTGTGTCAGTTTCTACTGTGGTTGGAGAGCCATGGTGCTTGACTGTGGCTGTGAACTATCTCTTCTCCCAGATCTCTCTTCTACCTCTCTTTTCCCTGATGACCTAGAATTACAGAGTTGAGAGGACAGTGAATGATCAATCCCTCCCTGTTCACCCTGTCCATCCATGCCACTTGTGATTCATAAATGAGCTCAAGGAGAGCCAAAGTAAGGGAGGTGAACATCCATGATTTAGTGAAAGGCTAATTTTATTTCATCCAGGAGTCTTACTTAAGCTATGCACATTGGTTCTTTGACCCTGAACAAGAAAGGGCAAAACTGATGTTAGCAATGACCAAGAGGAGAACTAGAGAAGCACCGTGTTCTTCCTAAACCACACAGACTTCATTGCAGTGACAATGCTACTGAGAGGCACTAGCTGCCATGAAATAAAGACAACTGAGGTTTGTCTAAGCGTGGAATAAAATTGGTCACGTAAACAGTGGCTTATCTGTCCCTTCCAAAAACATAGTTCACAGTGGAGCACTGGAAAGGATCTGCTTCAGTTCCTGCTCCAGCCATCCAAAACACGAGTGGCTAAGCTAAGCAGGTGAGGATTTTGCTGTCTCTGATCCCTCTACACCACTCCTTGCTGCCAGAAACACTAGCAGGTGGTAGCTACCTTCTCTATCTCTCTGCCATGTTCCTCCCACACCTGGGTGTTGCAAGAAGTAACATTTTGGCAAGCACACAAAAAGCCCAGAAACAGTACAACCAACACATTTAGTGCTCTATCATGAATTACTCCCTGCCTGACGCCTGCTGCTCTCTCACAAGCAGAAGCTGAACTGCCCTGTTGCTGATGGGGATTGTTGGGGCTCTGAGTTTCATGCAGGAGAATGACCCCTTGTTTTCTGACCTCCTTTGGTGGAGACAAAGGAGTTCACACACAGGGTGATGTCCATGGAGGGGTGAGGTTAGGAATGTAGGTAGACGCAAAAGTGGACAAGACAACAAGGAGATAACTGGTGTAAGGCTTTGAGAAACGTTGGGGGCAGAACATAGATGGGAAGATTTCTGCAAAGGTACTTATGAACTCATGTGTAGCCATTGCTCATGGAGCTGCACAATGTTTGGCAGCTGTATTTGCCGTTGATATCTGTTGATTCATGAGCAAGGCACAACTTTCTGGGAAGAGACTTTTCTGTTTCCCGTTGCCTGGCCCCTGACCTGGTCTGTCAGCAAAGGTGAAGTTCCTTTTGGTGTGCTATGGGCTGTGCATTATGAACTGGGCTATTGTGCACCCTTATCTCCTGGAGCAGCAGGATGTGTGATGGCCCTACTCCCCTCTGGGAAGGCACGCTGAGGCCTGTGATTGCATTATCCATGGAAAAATACAACCTGGACCAATATAGATAGGTTGTGGCTCTGCTGTAGGACCTGATCCTTTTTAAAGGATGGGGTGTCAAGGCAAGGCCATGCTAAGGCCTTAGGATAGGGCTTCAACTTGACACTGCTGCAATGATGTGGAAAGAGAAAACTGCACGGTGCAGCTCGGGGGGAAAAGTGGATGCAACATTGCTGCAGGGAAGTAAGAGAGGAGCTGTGAGAAGCCTCAGATTGCTGCAGCTGAAGGGCAGTTTTGGTGCTCCCTTTGGGATACTCGATCTCCAGATGGGACAGAGTAAGGGACAGAGAACCAATTTAATAACTGTTGCTGCCACCCTTGGCTCTGATTAGGGTGTTTTATAACTTATCACAACAAATTTGATATTAGCCAGCTGTGATTCCACTCACAATGGAGATGTGACAACCACTTGCTGAGCTCAGCTCCAAGCCCCCAGGAAGAGGCAAGATAGCTGGGAGCACAGCAATGCAGCAAAAGCAGTGCCTGACCTGAGTGTGTCCCTCATGAGGTTAATTGTTGCTGTGACCTCAGACCAGATACCCAAACGGCTGCAGTGAGGAGGCAGCAGAAGGGCCACGGGTAAGGGTATCAGCCAGCCTACTGCAAAGGGTTACAGACTTTGGAGTAACCATAGGACTAGTCTCAAGTCTGGGTTAATGTGCCTTGACATAAAACATTCTATCTGGTCCTCATTTACTGAGCTGGCTACAGGAAAAAAGGAGCACAGAATCCTTATTTTAATTTACTCTGCTGTTAGTGAATATTCCCCTTTTTAGTTGTGGCCTCAAGCACTTCAAAATAACTGCTCAGTTAACTTATTTTGGTATGATCTAACTTTTCTAAGCTATCCTTTATGGTGTGAACAAACTAGTACAAAATTTAAAAACTGGGGGTTTGTTGGTTGGTTGGGGGTGGTGGGGGATTTTTTTGTGTTGTGGTTTGGTTTGGTTTTTATTCCCAGAAAAATTATCAGCTACCAAAGCAGAAATCTGTGTGAGGTGGTTCTGAAAAGTAGGTTGGTACAGTTATTCTGGAATGATTAGCTGGTCAAATACATCACATTGTTAAGTCCCAGGTGAAGTTCTTGAAGTGAAATTATCTTGTTCTTTTCTGTAGTATTCTTTGAAAAATATAGTGCTGGTGACCTCTAGTGGAGTAAAAATAGAACTTTTTTTTTTTTTTTTTTTTTTTTTTTTTAAAGATAGTTCAAAAAAATCCCCATTAAAAGCAGTGGATTTTTTCCCCTCTAGACTGTATTAAACTGAAACCCATAAGACAGAAGCTTATTTTGCTTGTCTGTGTTCAAGAAGCTGAAAGCAACCATACAAAATCAGCTCCTGTGAGCTCACAGTTCTGATGGATTTATGTAATGCAAAGATTATGGTATGGTTCTGAAAAAGAAGGCACATGACCTTGGTGTAATGCATTTAGCTGTGGATTCTGAGAAAAGGTGAAGAAGCTGTAAGGGATAATTCCCTCCAAACCTTTTATGAAATCCATGTCAGCTCTCCTATTGTTCTTCCTGTCACCAGAGGGTAAAGAATATAAAAGTCAATTGGTTTCTTAAAAGTAGACCCTCAGTGGACACTCAATGAGCTTGATGCCTAGTCTTTGTGCCAAGAATGCTTTCCTCTCCCTGACAAAAAAAACCCCCCTAGATTTGGTTAAATCAGGAGTTAGGGCATGTACAGGTTTGCTAGAGCTTAAAAGCTGAAGTCTCTGAAGATGCCGTCTTCAGGGAGCGTGTCATGTCCTTGCTTCCCAGCTCCTGATGCCCAAGAAGCTGCACCTTGCCCTTCACTCTCCTCAGGAAGAGAGTTGTCCCCATCCAGCCACCCCAGGGAGTTTTGAACTGAACAGCATGAAAGAAATTGCCCCATGGTGGAGGTAGGTGGAGGTAGATGTAAATAGAGCTCCAGCCTCTGCCTGTTTGGTGCCTGATTGTAGAGAAGTCACTTACACCAGACTTTCCAAGTCAGTTTATTCATTGGTACATGCCTTGTTTCTCAAATGTGTGGAAAATAACTGCAGTAGGGACACTACAATTATTTGTAATTAATTCCTAATAAATATCAAGAATTATTAACAAATAATTGTCAAGGTGGAAAAAAATCTGTTGTCTCTTCCACAGTGGTCTCTGCTGGGTATACTTCTTTTCTCTTGGTTCCTCTTCCACCACTCATGTCATTAGCAGATGTGTGTATTCACTTCACGTGCTAGACCACAAACATCACCCTACTGGGAGGGGAGCTTCAGGCACACAGGAGGGCAGAAGATTGACAAATTGGTATAGAGAGCTGAAAAAGTGTGGGTAATAAGTCAGCTAGACCACAAAAGTATACATTTAAGTAAGAGTCATTTACTACAGAATTATGAAATGGGATATGGCAGGCTGGCTAATTCTTCAGAAAGGGAATTGAGGTTGTAGCATACTCCATGTATATTATATATTTATAAGCAAGGGCCAAAATGTGAGGATCACATCTGTGATATATAAGCAGAAAAAGTAACGTAAGAGTCATGAAGAAATTTTTCTGCCTTACTCAGCAGCCCTGAGGCATCCACTGATTTTCATGTCCCATTCTGGGCAGCATTCCCCAAAGAGGGTGTGATTCAGTGAGCAGTCGTGTCAGAGTCAGCAGCAGATGTCCAACGTCTTCAAAGAGCAGAAAAATATACTGTTCTTCATGTCCCCTGGGGACAAAGCAAGTAAAGATGGACTAGCACTAGTACAGAGTTTGAGGTAAACATGAGTCTAACAACGAGCATAAGTAGGCACTGGAAGAGACCGGCCTCAGAAGACAGTGAAATATGTGAGTTTAGGCATTTTTAAAGAGCAGGTTAGACAGGAAAAATTAGCAATAAAGATAACCAGCAAAGACTGAGATAGTTGACCTTCTGTTAGGGCAGGAAGATGGAGTAGATGGCCTACAGGGGACGCTGTCAGACTTATTTTTCCCCTTGGCACGATTTGAAATGCTTAAGCTTTATTTTCATCTGTGTTCCAGACCCCCAAGTGTGAACAAAGTCAACGGTAGCTGCCTTTATATGTTTTAAAACTTGGTTAGCACTAAATCACAAGGACAGAGCCTAGGTTTCCCAAACCGGCTGTCCAAATATAAAGGATGTTTTGGGCTTTAAAATGACACATCTTTGTTCCTCCGCTCCAGTGCAGAGTTAATGCTATCCATTCATCTTTTTGTCATGTTGTAAAGGTGGATTAATTCAGTCTTATGAAATTTTTATATATTACTGTAGCATCTAGCATTTTTTGGGGAAACTGTTTACTATATTTCTATGACAGGTTATCTCCATTTTCAAGGTTAATACCACAGGCTGGAAAAAAACCCAAACATCATAATGTTCACTATCACTGTAGGTTATGAAGGAAGCAGCAATGGCTGTGGTTTTGGAGATTGAGTTCTGACGTACCACAGACCTCCACAATATTATTAGCTAATGATTATCTTCTTTGTGTACTGAACAAGGTGGGAGTGTGTGAAAAAACCTGTATGCAGTACAGATTTTAAAAAATCTGTTGTGCATGTGCACAAAAGTGCAGAGTAACAGAAGCATGAATGCCCTCTGCTTCTGGGTTTTACCACCTTGCACATAGCTGCCTTTTGTAATAGCTTTTCCAGGTGCCCCTGTGCATGAAATCAACCTATGCAGTACTCAAACATGAAGAACAAATTTATAAGATCCTGAGGTTGGCTCAGCTAGTCAGAGTATGGTGTTAATAACACTAAAGTGGTGGTTTGATCCCCATACTGGCCATTTACTTTAGAGTTGGACGTGATGATCCTTGTGGGCTCCTTTCAGCCCAGAATATCTGTGATTTTCTGTGATATGACTCGTTGAGACAAACCTGTATTGTCTTCAAGAGGAAGCTGTTTGGTTCCTTTCCCTACTCAGTTAAGCAGGGAGGCACAACACAAGCTGTTGCTGAGATAGTTGTGAGTTCCTCCCTAGCTTCCTCTTCCCCAGAGTGGCACAGTCCAGGTAGGAGCCCGATCTACAGGGAGCGAAGTGGCCCCTGGCCTGTTGGGCTGCCCAGAAATCTCTCCTGTCTAAACTCACAGCAACCTACAGAGATCAAACCTCGATTTGATCTGGCAGTCACTTGGAAATGAAGCTGCAGGGATGGAATGATTCGGGAAGGTTCTGAAAGCTGTCTGAAAGCAGACATGCCAAATCTGAGAGCAGCCTGTGCAGCTCCAGCAGACTGCAGAGTCCATGCAGTAGGTGCAACCCCATCTATTGGCTGTAAGCACCTGGCCAGCTGCAGTTACCATGCAGAGAAGTAGTACTTCTGCTTTTTTTCTCCAAAACGTTCCCTCCAAATCCCACTTGCTCCATGACATTCATGATCTCCGAGGAACCAGGATCCAATAGAGGTGGAGACTTTGATAAGTTGCTCTGCTCCTGCCCCAACCTCCCAACACCTGCAAAAAGACATAGGCAAATGGTTAAGGGGAATTCCTCTGCAGCTGTGTTGCCCAGCCCTCACTGCTCTAGCTTGCCACTGGCACAGGCGTTTCCCTTGGCAGGGAGGATTTCAGGTGAATGAGGCAGTTTTAGGCTGTGCTCAGGCCCTCCCTTTTAAGTGGCAAATTGAAAACCTGCCTTTTAGGGGTGTTGTGGTTTAACCCCAGACAGCAATTAAGTACCATGCAGCATTCTATTCACTCCCTTAGCTTGTCCCAGTGTGATGAGGACAAGAATGAGGGGAAAAAGTAAAACTGGGGGTTGAGATAGGAGCAGTTTAATAATAATAACAAAGTAAATAATAATAACCATCATCATCAAATGAGAGAGGAAGAGATAAAACTTAAAAATCCCCAAATGGTGCAAAATACCATTGCGCACCTCACACTGACTGACACCCAGCCCATTCCTGAGCAGTGATCAGTGCCTGCCAGCCAACTCTATCTCAGCCAAAACTGGGACCAGGGGTGGATTGCTGCACATCTGGGCACTGTCCCTAGGGTACCTGCCCATTTCTACCTCATCCATATCAATGGTGCAAGGAGTGAACTCTTCCAACCATCATGCAGTCATAAACCTGAAGGATTAAATGTCTTCTATCCATAAAACTGATTCTTCTCCTCAATTTTAATGTCATGTGTGTTCAAGCTGAAGATAAAATGTTAAAGACGTAAATGTTAAACCTTTTATAACATAATCAACATACTGGCTTAGAAAACGTGGCTTTTAGAAATAAAAAATGCTGAGTTATTTCATTCATGTTCTCACTCTTGAGTTTCTATGAATGAAGCTTAACTAACTCAGGCTTTTAAGTTTTTACAGCTAAGAGGGTGGTTTGTGTAGATGTGATAATCATAAGACTCCAGGAATTAGGCACTTTAATATGTTGCCTCTGATTTCCATGGCACGTGTCCAAGAGATTGAGAGCTGGCACAAATGTATTAGCTTCTAGAATTGGCAAGGGATCCAAACCCCACACTGGTAAACATGAATATATATGTCTAAACATGTTAGTCAGAAAAAATCTCTAAATCTCACAGAAAGGCATTTCAAAGTCAGATGTCTTGCAGTGAACTGGGACTTTTTTCAAAAGGGTACTGAAGGCCTGATTTTCTTTTCTCACTGTTGGGGCTGCTTTGCCCCTTTGGGTAGGTTCAGGTAGCGGGGAGGACATGGTCAAAGAGCTTGGAGTAAGAAACAGTGAGTGTGTGTGTGGTGTAAGGTCATATTCACTGAGTGCAACTGAAATTTCAGAGCTGCTATCAGGTAGGAGCAGATACCTACTGCAAAAAACCAAGGTACAGTTCAGGAAAGTCACAGACCAGGAAGGAGAGAGTTTCCTTTGAGAGGTGGTGTGCATATTAATAACTACCTAGGAAAGGGAAATATTTGGAGAAGAAGGTGAAGCATGAGAGATGTGTTCAAAGCTCTCAGTCTGAAGGGGGAGAAGTTAAAGGCAGTGCCAAAACTCATCAACAGCTTTCCCAAAAATCAGTGAGATGAGGTTGGAGAAGGAAAAAGAGCCTTTCGCTTTCCCAGAGGAGCCAGGAAGAGATTTGCCATCTTCCTTGCTCTCATAAGAGTAGCTGCAACTAAGCAGCCACTCTAGTGCTGCTCTGGAGTTTCTGATTACTTTTTGTGGTGTGAAATTAACCTTCAGCCAAGTCAGCTACTTTCTGCCTCCTGACTCCACGCACCCAAAAATCTTCCTTATGCGCTATGTCCACGGTAGTAAAGCCCTTTCCAAGAGCTAAACTTTATCTGAGCTAACTACAAAACTATGCTTTGTTCTCTCTTGTTTGACAGGGCCTGCTGAAGTCAGAAGCTGTAGTGGAAGGCTAAAGCATTGTATGCACACTGTTTGCTGTGAACCCAATCTCAGACATTCTTTCCTTGGGGCATTCCTGCTCAGAGGCAGTGCAGTGCTCTTCAGGACACTGAGTGCCCAGCACAGCACATGCTGTACCACTGACAGTCCCTTGGACTTTGCCAGCACCTATTTCATCAGTGTGAATTTAAACAACTAATGCTTCAGTGATTAGTCTGCAACACAGAGGTTTAAGCCAAACTGAGCGGCACAGAGTCTGAATCTGAATGAGAAGGGAGGGAGGAGGGTGTCTGCTGAGTGGAGACACTCATAGGCTGGCAGCCCCTGCCATGTAGGAGGCAAATGAGTGCACCAGGACTTCTGTTGTCTTCAGAAAGGCCCAAGTCCTTATGCTGAAGTCTCTTGTTGCACAGAAGTAAGTCAGCCAAACAGCCGTGTTGGGATGACGGGGACCTTGGTGGCAGGTGGCAGCTGCCTTCTCTTGAGGCTGTCTGCCTTTACCGGGGTGTGGAAGGGGACAGCAGCAGGCCCTATGGGCTGCAGTTCTCAGCTGCTCAGGGAGCTCCTTCATACAAATCATGCTGGTAAACCAAACAGAAAATTACAAAAGAGGGTTTGCTTCACAAAATCAGCTTTGTCAGAGGTGATATATATCTTGGGCTTAAAAAAAAAAGAAAAAAAAAACCACCCAAAACAAATAAAAACTCAAATGCCAGAAGAGCAAATGCCAGCCTCTGAATTGCAGCAGGCTGCAATCCCCACCAAGTGCTTTTGGAGGATGTATGTTAGGGATCCTCTCTGAGGCCACAGCCCAGCTGAGGGTTTCCTTCCTAATGAGGTTCCCCAGGGCACCCAAGGGTGCCTACCCAACTGATCTATGTTGGATAACCAGGCAGCCACTACCTGCACAGGCACAGCCTGCCTCCAGGATCTACACCATGTGGTGTGAGGGACCAGAGACCTTGTGCCTAAAGAGAATCCACTCCTTTCTCATGGCAATCAGGAGAAAATGTCATTTAAGTGGGAAGCAAATAAGCTGTTTTCTCCCTGGCCTCTCTCTGCCAGCAAAGTGCCTACCTGTGCCTCCAGGACATACAGCAGAGAAAGGAAACTCCCTGTCAAAGAAAGGTCCCCTCCCCATCAAAGTGTTGGCAGCATAGCATTTCCCCTACCTGTATTTCAAAAGATGGGATTTTGGTGTGTGCACTGGAAAGGATTCTGGGGCAGAAAACCTCCATTTTTTTCCACAGAACCTCTCCTGTATTGTCCTGGGTTCTAACAGTTCTGTCACTCACCTACTGAGCTTTCAGTATCTCTAGCTCTGAAGAGGAATGGTAGTCTCAAAATAAATTTGAGACATCTCCAGATGCACAGTGTCCACTGAAGACTGCCTTTGCTACATTTTCATGGACACCGGTGACAGAGGTTCCGTCAGGGGAACAGGTAACCTGAAGCATTTTTCACGCTGCTTATTTCTTCAGGACTGCTGGGTGAACACAAATTGACCTCTGCTTTGGAGGCTGGTTTCATTTCCTGCTTGCCTGCAATGACTTGAAAATTTTGATGGACTTTGGAAAGCTTTACCCAGACATTTGGTTTTAATGAATACATGTAAAACTGCTTTCAGATTGCCAGCTGTGGTCAAAAACCAGCGAGAAGGCGAAGCACCGCATTAATGACATTTAGTTGTTTATTTTTGCAACAATGAGATTTTCAGGAGAAAACAAAACACTTTGTCAGTGGAAATAATTAAAACCATGAAAATGACTGCATTTCCTGTGTGACTGACATATTCCACGTGAGAGAAAATGTTTCCCAGCAACAAAAAATACATTTCAGCAACTCAAACTTTTCTTAGCAATGGACATCTCTTTCCTTAACGGGAACAGGCAAAGGGAATTTCAGTTTACACATTTTTAACAATTCATCACAAGAGTAAAGAACAAACTCCCCTTTCCACTGTACAATGATCTTAAAGGATTCAATTTTTGACATCTTATTTGGAAATTCTTAGAAACCACCTGACTTCAAGCAGTGGGTGACATTATTAACTGGCTTCTCTGGGCTCAGTTCTTGCACTGGAAATGTGCACTGCCTCCCAATTTTAGTTCAGATGCACAATTTTCTTTCAAATATATGGGGTGCTGTTTCTATGAGTTGTTAAAAAAGGAAAGGTAAATATGAAATATCAGAAGCAAACAGGAAAGAACAGTGTGTGATGACAAACAACAGACATGTTATTCAGCAACAAAGTACAAGTGGCCCCTTTGGATTACCCAGAAGCTAAAAGACCTTTCTATTTATTTGTTAGAAAGGCTACACAGCCATGGAAGTGGAGACCTGAACTAAAATTTATATTTTATTTTGTTTTCTCATATCAATTCTATTTGTATTGTATTTTCCAGTCTTCAGTTCTTACCTTCAGTTTGATTTCAAGTTTCTGCCAAAATATAACTCTTAGAGTTGCTGACCAAGGCCATACTGTACTTCTAAAGAGTACTTTTAAAGAAGATGCTAACAGAAGACCAAAAGATTAAATATTTGTGCTGTGAGTCAGCGGGACTCTGGAGGGAGTTGTGAAGTGTAATGAGCTCTGGACTATGTCTATAATTTGAGTTTTTTAAAAAAAGATAAAAATATATTGGTATAAATCATTGCCTCTCAATGAGTAAGAACATAACAGAAAGAGCATGACTTAGTAAGAAACCACAGGACTAAGAATGAAAAAACTTGTGTTCTCAGTTGTCTTGAATTTTCTATATGGCACCAGACTATATTATTTATTTTCTTACTAAATATTATCCATTTATTGATGTATCTGTAGTTTATTCAGTTGCAAAATGACACAAATAGCATAGCCTGAACATTGTGTTTATGAAATATATCTTACATTTATTAAAAGCATCTTTGCAAAACTGACTGCTGAATTGTAATTCTTTTGCTGCACAGCAGTAATAACAATTATCTTTATATTCAAGGTTCCTGAATGATGTATTATTTTACTTTCTTGAAGCAGTTCTTGGTTTTTTTCATCCAGCTCTCATTGCTCAGTAACTGGAATTTTGGCATATTTTCCTCCTTGCGTATGGGTATCAATGTGTCAACACTAATGGTAAAGGCTACTCCTGCTTTTCTAGATTGGTACCTTTTTTTTTTTTTTTTTAATAAATAGTATGGTTTTCTTTTGGTTTTTCTTCAATTCTTTCTTGTTTCTCCTCTCCATGTCATTTTCATTCTTTTGTCCTCCTAGTTTTACTCCGGTTGTTCCAAGACAGCGATCTCATGAGCATCTTCTGCAAATGGCAAACTATTAGTTCTGAAAGCGAATCTCAACAATTTTATTTCAGAGATGAAGGCAAAGTAACTTAAGCTGATATGTCAAGAAAATGCTCTCCATAGTTTGCTGAAAAGTTTTGTTTCTACATTTTAAAATAAATAAATTAATTGGGAGATTTCCACTAATCTTCTTTTTAAGAGTCATAAAATCTACAGAGAAAAAAGATGACCTTCTTTACTCCAACTCTAATAAAAGTGGTCTATGAAAACTGATTCAGAAAACTCTTCAACTCTTAATTAATTTCTACTGGCTTATCACCAACTTCCCTGTCTCTCCACAGTCCATAATTTGAGTTATTAGATCACCAGAAATACAAATACAAATCACAACCACAGATTTTAGAAGAAGTCCCCACATCAGTCTCACAGATTTTCCAGACAGATTATTCAGCAATTTAATGTGACTATCTTATCTTCTTTTTCTGGCCTAATCACGTTTCCAGTACTAAAGTGTTTGCCTGATTTTGAAAGCAAGGAACTGAGAAGATAGCAGAAAAGGTGGTTTCTTGCCAACTGCATGTGGATAAAACCAGGGGAATCTCATGAGAGTGTTGCACTCATACCCCTTGCCTGTCTCCTGACCCTCTCCTGCTTTGGGCACTTAACTCTTTCCCACTCTTCTTTCCCACTCCTGAAGGGCATGACCTTCTGCCCAGCCTCCCACAGCATAGCTATGCAAGCAGGGGTCTTACTCTTCAGAGCATCACTAATCTGTTGCCCATGTCAGCATTTTGGATTTGTTGCCTTCTGGCAACTTTTCTCCCTGCTCGTTGGTTCCAGCAGGACTCTCTTCCTGGGTAGCCATGAGAGGGGCAGAACAGGAGCAGTCCTGTCCTAGCTGCCACCACCCTGGCAGGCTCCTGCCCCTAATCCAAGGGACACCTTGCTCCTGGCACAGAGCCCCAGCCAAGTGATTGTTTTGAGCATTGTGCTCAGGCAAGGCAGTAACAGGAAAACAATGGAGAACTGAAAAGCATCAAAGCACACTTCCTTCTCTTCCTTCTTATCCCAGTCATGCCTGTTGTACTGGAGCTTTTCTTGTTTGCTTGACTGTTTATTTCTGGTGGGAAGCAGAGGGGGTTGTGGGACCAGGACCCTTCGGCCACCAGCAAGGGTTTCAGTCACTGCATTTCACACTATCCCTCTACAGCTGGATTGACTGCTTTTCTCTCTCTGTTTGCTTTCATTGGCTACAATCAGATTTTTCACAGTTCCTTCCTTTTCTGGGCTCCAAGTAAGCACCAGTAAACACCAATAACATTAATGCCTCAGATTTTTGCCACAGTTATGATAAGACATTCTCATGCCGGATGAGCTGTGGCTTTTCACTATCAGCAGAAACTGATGACACTGCAGCCCATCCCTAATAACAATACCATCTCAGGCTAAAATATTTCACATTTCCACTTACTGGGAACATTTTTCTCCAAAGACCATATTACACTGATACAGGCCTTGAACCAACGGGGCTTACTCTATTAGCATCTTCCTAATGTCCCATCTCCCAAGGTCTCAGGTTTATTCCCTCCGTGTAGGGAACCTGGGCTAAGCTTTGATCTGCCCCAAGTAATTCCCAGGCTTCCACACAGGCATAGGGTATTACTGAGGGGGCAGGCTGAAGCTCAGAAACCTTCCTGGCACTTCAGCAGCACCCACAGCTCAGCATGCAAGGTGCACTGCCCTTTGGGCAGCCCAAACACAAGCGCTCTGAATAAGAATGTCTTTCTTCCATATTTTCTCTGGCCATTATGGTTTGTACTGTGTCTACTGGCTGCTTTACCCTCTGTGCAAGCTAGGTACATACCTTCTGAGATTACCCCAGGGGGCAAAGTTAAACGATTGCTGTGTTGCAGTTGGCATAGATACCATGAAATAAAGGCAGAATTAGAAAGGAAAAATGGGTAATTTGACTGGATTTCTTAGTAAACAAGGAGGTTAAACATTTCAAATAATTCTAGGCTCTGGCTTTTGAAGGGACTGAACTCCAGGCATAAACACAGTTAAAAGAAATCATACTGTTTGTCTAAAATACCTCTTTTTTCCCTGTTAAAAAAAAAAAGAAATTCACTATTGTATTCACTTAACATTCATTTCATAAAATCTGTTCATCCTAAGATTTAAGAGCTCAATATAAAGCAGGTTTTTTTATTACTTACTTCTGGGAGTAGTATGCTTCTTGTTCAGGGGAAGGTGCAGTTCCTGACAAGTTTTTAAATCCTCCTGAAGTCTGTATGTGCCAACAGCTGTGTATAATCAGCATATTTAGTTGGAGGATGGCATTTAGTTTAGTTTTTTGGGGGTTTTTTTTTTGGTTTTTTTTGTTTTTTTTTTTTTTTGTTTTGTTTTTTTGTTTTTTTTTGTTTTTTTTTTAACAGTTGCATTACATCTCTTAACTCCCATCCAAATGAGTAACACGCTATGGTATGGCAGATGAGTGATTCAGCAGGAGGGAACCCCAAAGCATCCTCTAGGGCCTCACATTTGGGAGCAAAACTTTCCTCCCTGTCGAGTTGCCACAGGCACCTCTGCAGTTCTCTGGCATCTCCAGGACCATTACACGTAAAGGCACTTGGGATGTGGGAACAGCTGTGCACCCATGGACTCAGCTGAGTTTCCAGAGAGCTTGCACTGAGCCGAGCTGTGGGTTATATGAGGTGTGGGTTGTTAGAGGAGGTCGATTACACATCACATTATCACAGAGGAATCTTATCACAGCTGAGTTTGATCGATGAAAACATTTTCTTTCCTTCCCCAGCCTAAACAGCCTCTTTTTTTTTTTTTCCCCCAAAACATACAAATAATTTCTTTAAAAATTAACATTACTTTTTGCACATATTCCATGAAGAAACAACACCTCTCTGGATGTGTCAAGGAATTGTTAACAGCACCAACAGCGTCCTGTACTGACTGACAGGTGGACATTTTACAAGCAAAGTATGTAGCATGTGAGAGCAGAGTTTGGCTGACTCATCTAACTACATGTAAAAGGCACTGCCAAAACCCAGACTCCCCAATGGAAGCAATCCCCCATGGCATCCCTGGCGGTTCATTTTCTGAAGCTGGCAGTGAGGCATCTGTCAGATGGAGCAGTTACAATATCTTTCATCACGTTTTTCTTGCTAAGCAAACATCGATAAAGGGCTTATTATGCCTGCTCTACATAAGGAAAAATGTTTCGGAATTCTCCTGTCTGGAAATACTGCAAAAGCTACCAAGTTTCTATGTCTACCTTTCCCTCCCATGCTATCTGCAGGCGTTAGTGTATTACAACAAAAACAAACAAGCAAGCAAGCAATCAGAGAGCACAAACAAGAAGCCTACAGCACTGCCAGATTATACAACAGTGATTCCCACTGGGGGTAGCTTGGACAACTTGCCTGATGGAGGCAGCGGGTCTGCTGAGAGCACTTGGAGGCTCTCCCACCAGGACTGGGACAGAGCAGGGCAGGCAGGCTCTGTAGCCAGCTCACCTGCACCCGCTGCAAACCTTCCCTCCTGCTGCCATCCAGTCTCTGGCCACTGCTGCCACAGAAACGAGTAAGGCTGGAGAGACTCCCAGCAGTGATCAAAATCAAGTCTTTGACTCAATTTAGCTGATACAGTCTCAGTTTTTTACTACAAATAATTGTCATGGAAAAGAAGGTGGCTTGCCCTGCATTTCCTTGTAAAATATCATCCGCATCTTTGCCATGTAAAGTCCTGGTTACTACTATCACAGGCTGCAAAGGGCTGCCATGGTTGTTTTCCTCTCCACTACTTCTCACCAAAATTTGCTCATAAGTTACGAGAGCGGAGTGATGCTGCGTGTGTGTGCTCAGTGCCCTAACTTTAGCTGACAGAGCAAATCCTTCCCTTCAGTGTGCCCTCTCTGCTAAAAACCTGTGTGTATGAACAACAGGGAGAGGAGGAAAAGAGAGACAGGGGAAAAGAGAGAGACATCCTGTAAGTGAATGGGTAAGGAATGTGCACGGAGCTGTGCATAGATGTCTGATGTCTCAACTATTTGTTAAAAGGCAAAGCAATACTTCCGACAGACGGCCCTCCCCTCGCCTGCAATAGGCTCCCCAGAATAGCAACAGCCCGTGTCACAGCAAAGGGCAAAGCCTTCTGAAATAGCAACAAAGTTGTTCACAAACCACTTTGTGGTTTGCATTTGGTTTCAGCCAGCTTCAGGGACTTGTTGCCATGAGGAAAACAACCTGTCCTTTCCTGGCCGGCCGGGGAAGGGCCACAGCCGTGTGAAGTGCTCCCGCCCAAGGTGCGAAGGGGGCAGTGATGGTACCTGGGCAGAGCACGGAGGAGCTCAGCCAGCGGAGCCAGACGATGAGAGCAGGGGAGGATGAGGAGCGCAGCCGGGGCGGCGGCCGCTCCCGGCTCCCGGCTGCAGCAGGTAAGGAGGCAGGAGCTGGGTGCCAGCTGTTGGCCAGCAGCAGCTGCCAGCATGGCTCATGCTCGGGGCTGGGGGAGAACAAAGCCAGGGCACTCTCGGGACATGCCTTCTCCATTTCTAAAACTGGAAGAGAGGAACATACACGTAAGGAAGGGGACTGCCAGCTTGAATTTTGAATGAAGGTTTGTGTGATAGTTTCCCTAAAAGGCCTCTGTCCTTCTGCTCGTGTAGGTGCTGTCTGTTGTGTAAATCCTTTTCTTCTGTGAAGATCAGTCATCTGAAAGATAGGAGAACCTGCTGCCCTCTAACAACAGTGATCTGGTCCTTGCACACTTGGGGGCAGTTCAGCCCTTTTCACTGGAGTGAGTGGAGGGAGTCTAGGCAAGCACTGCACCTGCCCATGCAGGGGAACAGTACAGGGTGAGGGGACAGCGTCTCCCTCCTGTTTTTACTTCCCTCCTGGAAGTTTTTACTTCCCTAGCATTTCAGGAAGAAACAAGATTTCTGTGCTGGCACCCTCAAAAATCAGCTGTAACATTTATTCTGCAATAAATCTTTAAGTGCAGAAACTGAATTTCATAGCTCTTCATCTTTGCTGTCCTACCCAGCCAGTTTTTCTCAGTTGCAGCGTGGTTTTGCATTTTCAAACTCTTTCCCAGATGATAAGATTAAGGGGATAACGCACCACAATCATATTTCTCAGCCACAAGGAAGCTGTACTCAAACAGGACATCATGCTCATAAGACAGAAATGACAATGTCCCAAACAGATTTTGTTCACTTAGAGCTGGATGAACTGATTAGCACAGGAACATTCAGAAACCACAGGCACAAATGCTTTGTTGGAGTGTAACAGTGATCTGTCAAGCAATGTCTCCTGATACTGGAAGCAGAGGTTAGCCAAGAACAGAAGGTCAGTAGGTGTGCAGGCACATTTAACATTGCCGTAGGGACTGAGCAGAGCACTGCAGATGGTTGTAGGATAGCAATAAATAGATAGAAAAGTTTCTGTAGCATATGGATTAAGATTAGAAGACTATGCAAATTACACATCTCTCCCTATCCTCAAAAATTAAAGCAGTAACCTGAGGAATATGTACTTACATAGTTGGAAGTTAAAATAACTTGTTGATTCTTACTAGAAACGAACAAAACCCAAATGCCATTTCATGTAATGAGGGGATAGGCTGCCTCTTGACATGATGAAATTACATAGCAGAGCAGTAAGACCCATGTCAGGGTTGCCTGTCCAGGATATACATTCACTGTCTTTCCATTGTCAGGGAGCTTTTGTTCATAAATTTGAATATTGTTTAAAAAGTACATTAATTTGGCTTATGCTGTACAAAGTATTCAGTGCTTCCCACCACTGGAGGAGTTTAGATGAGTGGTACATCAGTTTCTTTCCACCTTCTCTTTTTGTTCAATTTATGAAGTAGTTGATTTGAGTTTGCCTTTCACACTTGGGTGGGAGGAGTCCCATTTGTCAAATGATTGTGATCCCACATGGCCCTGACATTATTTTCTGTTGAGTTAATATTTTCTGAGATTTTCCAGCTCTGTTTGCAATATAGCTTTGTCCCAAAACTGCCATTTGTTTCATCCAGTAAGATCTTGTTGGGTAACTGTTTTAGATCCCATGCCAGACTCCTAGAGGGACAGGTAGATCAGATGTATCGTAGCTAATTGGAGAAATGCACCTCCTGAACTGCTACTGGATCTAAAAAAACTCAGGTGCTGGAATAGGGCAATAGGGTAATATATATCTCTTTATACCAGACGACTGGATATGATAGAGAAAGTGACTAAGGCAGCACAGCAAATATCATAATAACATGAAAACAGGGGAATTATGTTTTATGAGAAGCAAAACCATGATTTAATTATGCAGCAATTTCCAATACACGCCATCAAGCATTTATCTTAAAAAAAAAAAAAAGTGATCATCATGCTGTACACTTCAGCAAAATCTTCTTTCATGACAATTTGGGAAATTTAAATACTATATCCCTTGAAAGACACACTTCTTGTATGTCAACACTCAGATGGAAAAGAAATGTATTTTAAGCTAGTAGAGATAGCTTAAAATTTTCAAAAGCAGATGCTGTAGTTTTAAAATTTATTGTAGATAAAAGTAGATATTTTATTCTATTAAAAAAAAAGATATTCCATTCTGTGGGTTTCTATCTAGGCAATGCATTCAACTCACTGCAATTTTCTAACCTGTGCTTATTAACCAATGGTTGACAGAATTTGAATTCACTTTCCAAACGTCTAAATAGATCAAAGAAATTGTAAGGATTTAAAGAACTTTCCTGACAGGAAAATACTTTCTTTCCCTTCCAAACTGAGACATTTCTCATCTCAGATTAAATCAAAGTAAACAGAAGAAAGTGCCATGGTGGAAGAGATTATTGAGTCCCCTCCTATCAAAATACATATATTTGCACAAGTTGCATAAAGTAATCTTCCTTCCCCCCTCCCAGTAGTTTCCTATATGCAGATCATTTCTACTGAATGATCTCTTGGGAGAAAGCAAGAAAAACCTACATCACAGAAATCTTGGTGCCTGGACTAATGTGGAGCATGGTACTGCCAAACTGAGCTGGAAAGGGCTCCTTTCCCATATCTCTCCCTCCCATTAGGTGGGTGAAGAGTGGCGTTTCCCAGATCAGCCTGCTTGCAGATCTTCCCTGGCACTGATCATTTATCCATAATGCCCATAGAATACATGCACAGACCAAATACTGTGCCTTTGGAAGGACTGTTTTTTCCCAAGTATGTGCTAGAAAATAAGTAAAGGGGCACACCCTTAGTACTTGGCCCCATCCAGCCTCATCGTCAGTACACTGTGCTGCTGTACTACAACTGCAGTTGGTCTCCTTTTCAGGAACCAAGCATAAACACTTCCAACAAATGTTCTTAAAGATAGGTTTGTTTGCCAAGTAGGGCTGCTTTTGTCTTGAACAACAGTTGTGAGAAACCACTGTGTTTACATCGGAAACTAGAGAATAGACTTTCCAATCACTTGTCACATACCAGCCACACACTCATTAGCCATGGTGTTAGTGGCAGACAGAAGGAGAAAATTCTCTGGAAGCTATCATTAAAATATTTTATTCCACTGGGGCTGTACACTGCCATGTGTTTTTCTGGCATCTCATAAAAACAAGAGAAATATATATATGTGTGTATATATATATATATATATATATATATATATATATATATATAAAAGCTTTTTGTTAAAAAAAATGAATGCCTAAGAACTACAGCAGCATCATTAAAAGTGACACTTAAAAGGATTGTGAGAGTAACTACTGCAACATTCTTTATCTGGAAATGTTAAAGCAAAACATATGCTGAAGTCAGAGGGAATTTTGCCTAGAGGAAGGCCGTGAAGGGAAACTGAGCAGGGATTTCAAGGTTTATCTCAGCAGGCAGTTGCGAACAGGCAGATTTCGGGTACACCAGTTAAAACAAAACCTCATGGTGATATAACAATGTTTTTCAGTGGAATAGTGCCTGTGAGGGACAAGAGACACCAAGTTAACTACTGACTTTGCTGCTGCTAATGCAGAAGGACAGTGTGTCTCTGCATCACATCAGGATCTGGTTTTCATTTCGGGGTGCTCTAGTTACAGCCTTCCACTATTTCTATACAACTGTGGGTATGTGTCACTGGACACATGAAGAAAGATACCAGCTGACCCGGCAAAACCAAACAAAATAAACATGAAGACATTGATCAAGTTGCTCTACTAGGAGAAGCAAGAAATACATGGACTTGAATGCTTCCCTATCAATTCCCAGATGTCCAAGCTCTACATCCAGCTTGTACAGACTCTCAGACTAAAAATAAATAACCATCTCAGTTTCTCTGATCTAAGGACCGCAGGCTGATGTGATCACAGTCTGGATGGTAAAGAACAGTGCTGGTGGTGGACTCTATCAAGATATTTGACTTGACACTCTCATTCAGAAACTGAAACCATACAAAAATGGCACTCCAACATTTTAGGAATTAAGAACTGTGCAGGACACAGACTTCACAGTATCAGTAGGGTACACTGTCCATGTGTTTCTGCTGCAGAGCCTTAAACTCAGGTTTTGCCCCTGTGTTACTTAATGTTTTTTTCTCAATTTCTAGGAAGAAAATAATAACAGATTATTTAACAAGGTGATAAAGGTGATGGGTGATCAATAAATGGGATATGTCACTGGCTGAATGCAATTTGGATGCCTTGGCCTGCTGACTGCAAGTGAATGTGCTGTCTGGGGTTCCTTTCTTCTAACTTTAGACATCTGCATCTGAGCAAGCTGCACAGTTGCCTTTTATAGGCAATGGAGGGAAGTAGGCATCTGACCTAATTCAGATGTCTAGAAGTGCCTACTTTTCTCAAGTGTTTACAAGAGAAATCTAGAGATGATGTTGATGTCTCACAGTTAGGTAAGTTGAACCTATGCTATGTATTTTAATACAGACAAATGTAAAGTGATTTGCATTCTTCATTAGGATGCAATGAGGCAAGCCATATTTAAAGGCACGACAGTGCCTTGGAAAGAATCTAGTCAGAAAATAAGTAGGTTTTCCTGAAGGATAACCAGGAGATAAGCTTCTATACGTGTCTGTGAGAATTCTTGGACAAGTAGAGAGGAAAATGTTCTCCAGGACTGGAAAAATTATGTCAAGTTTCTGTTTGGCACTGTGTAATCACTGCAGGAGCACTGGTGCAGATCAATTTACTGAAGAAGCTGATGGTTTGGAAAATGTTCAGAGAACAGAGGTTTGAATACTTAAGGGATTGGTAAACTAGTAAAGCCTCACAGGATAAGTAGCTAAAAAGGAGATGTCTGTTAGATGACTTAATGACAGGCTATAAGTTTGTACTTGGTGAACACAGTTAAGTGTGGGAATGGAGAATGGGATCTGATGGCTGGAAGTTGAAGTTGCAGAAATTAAGTCTAGAAATAATTTACAGATAACTTACAGTGAAAGCAATTAACCATTGGGATGACTTAATTCTTAAAGTCATTGGTTTTCAATCACTCGTCATTTTAAAATCAAAGCTGAATGTTTTAAATCACCTGGTTCAGATAAAACATAATTGAAGCATGTCTGAAGGATAATGTTGTGCTGTTTGTGAGTGTCAGACTGGATGAACACAATACTCTCTACTCCATAATATATCAATTGAGGTAAAATCCTACATTAAATATATGTGGCTCAGTGATATAAAATACAGAGATATTCAAGAAAGCATAAGCACTGAACAGTGGCTTGGGCAGAGCACTGGAATCAGATTAGCAGTTTAGTTTCTGATATGCTCATTCCTTTGGCATAATGCTGTGTTGTTATCAACCCAGATTTCCAGCCAGGATTCATTGGAAGGGAACAAATATTGCATGTGTGCATTGCAGGATGCAGCACAAAGCAGCTTAGCTGTAGTCAGCAGTATTTCCACTGAAGTACTGTGCAATGGGTGAAGGAAGTACAGCAGGATGTAATCTATGCTTCTGTTTAAAATAAGTGAAGTGGTCTCAGATACTGCAGATATAAAGGAAGAAAAAGCTTTAGAAATATTAACTGATATGGACAACAACAATATAAAAAAGATTGTTCCATCTCTGGAGCATTTTGAAAATTTGTTTCTGATATTTTCTTCAAGATGTCCCATCTCCATCCCAATAAATCTACCACCTGCCCCCACCTTCTGAAACACTTTTCATAATAATCCCATTCCCCGTGTCCTAACGGCCCACCAAGACAAAACCATGTGCTTCTCCCTTATCTCTTATCTGTCTCTGGTTTGCCAGCCACACCACCTGAGGTGTGATGCATTTGAGTTTGAGTTGAGGTGCGTTTGGTGCACTCAATATCTCAGGGCTGCTGCTGTTTGGTTCAAACTTAGGAGAGCTAATAGGTGATATTTATCTTAATGAACTTAATGGGCTTGCACCTCTCCCCTGACCCCCAAGGCATTGCTTATATTCATGGTTATATTGTGTTACCCTCCAAAATAACCCGTCTGCCTGTGGAGTGGCTGCAGGGTGGGATGGTGGAATTGTTTGCTTCTAGGAGTTGTTAGGAGAACATAAGGTGGCTTGGGGTGCAAATGTGCCAGGGATCCTGCCAGCAATTTAGTAGGGTATATGGCCACATGCCAGGGTCTGGGCAAGGGCTCTGGCACTGTTTACTTCAGCTGTGCAGATGTACTGTTAGGGCATCTCTCCTTCTCTCTATTCAAGATTTGCCTTTGAAACGTAATAATATCCTCTGTCAAATGGGACTGATCCACACCAATGTGCTCAAAATCATTGGCAGGGAACTGTGAGCAGTCAACGTGAAAAAAAGAGCCTTAACGCCTTAGAAAAATTAGCTAAAAATAAACAAACTCTGTGTATCATTTGGAATTAGACTGTATCCCACTCATTCCAGGAGAATTAAATAAATCCAGTCTCCATGATGCTGCAAAAGCCACCTCTCCTCAGACACAAACTGCAAAATCAGAAGTTAATTTACTCTTTTCCTAGTTGTGTGGCAGCCAACATCATGATGTGAGGAAAATCATGCTGGGAGAAAGAATGAGACCAACAATAACAAACTGATATATTCCTCAAGGTTTAGGGTGCAAAAGGCTTCACAGTTAGTAGAATATGATCAGTCAAATCTGTCTTGTAACAATAAACAATGAATCACAATTGTATAAAATGAGTTTGTTTTAAAGTGGACATTCAAAGGCATATAATCTGCATTGTTTTCATCATCTGTTTCTTATTCCTGACATTATGGCAGTCAACGCGATGCAAAATATTTGATCAAGATATTCAAAAGAATCTGAGTTTAGACATGAACGAAGCCCCGAAAGTTCATGTTTGCCTCAAAGATCAGTTTCCCTAGAATATCCCAGATATCTGCATCAGCCTGGTGCTCACTGAATATATCGCCAATTTGGCAAAATAAAAACAATGGTACCAGCAGCCTTCATGTCATCCTCAGGTGAAACAAAGGAAATAATAAGTGGTGAGGGAAAACTTGTTACTTATTTGAGTCAAGGTTGAAGCAATTTGGCTAAGAAATTTATGCTTTCTTTGCTCATGGTTCTCTAGTTGGGTGGATGAGACTTCCTCAGTTTAGGAAAAACACTGAAAAATCTCAAGGCAAAAATTGCTTTCTCACCATTTCTTTTTGCAGTAATATTCTGAGGTAGAAGGTTTAATTATTTAGGACCTGATCAAAACCTTATTGACTTCTGATCAGGAAGATAAGGGACACAAAAGCATTAAAGCCAAAGATTTTATATTTATTATTATTTTTTTTTCTTTTCAGAAATAGATTTTTATGTAAATAGGTTTTATGTCACCGCTGCTGCTGGATGTGTATTGTACCTAACTGCTTTGCCTAAAAGTTATGGAGAGATTTTTTAAACTGGTCTATCAAATGAAATCATTATTAATTGTCAGAAAATTGCAGAAATCGCTCTTTAAAGTTTTTTTGTTTTATCCTCTTATTTCAGGCTGTGGGACATTCACCTTTCTGTCTTCTGCCATTGCCGCCATAAGTGGACTTCTGATGGGCTATGAGTTGGGCCTTATCTCCGGAGCTCTTCTTCAGATGAGCAGCATTTTGACACTGTCTTGCAAAGAGCAGGAGGTCATTGTAAGTTCCCTGCTTTTTGGGGCCTTATTTGCATCCCTTACTGGTGGATTTCTTATAGACAGATTTGGAAGGAGACTTGCTATTATTATTGCATCCTCTTTGCTTGTGGTGGGGAGTCTGATTTTGCTGCCCTATGAATCATACAAGGTACTTATTGTGGGCCGGATTGCCATAGGTATTTCCATATCATTATCATCAATTGCAACATGCGTGTATATCGCCGAGATCGCCCCACAGCATAGAAGAGGCCTCCTTGTGTCATTAAATGAACTCATGATTGTGATAGGCATTCTCTTTGCCTACATTTCAAATTACGCATTTGCCAGCATATCTCATGGCTGGAAGTACATGTTTGGCCTCGTGATTCCATTAGGTGCTGTGCAAGCTATTGCCATGTATTTCCTTCCACCAAGCCCTCGGTTTCTTGTGATGAAAAATAATGATGAAGCGGCGAGAAAAGTACTGGAGAGGCTACGGGAAACGTCAGATGCTACTAAAGAACTTACTGTGATTAAGTCTTCCCTGAAAGATGAACATCAGTATAGTTTCTTGGACCTGTTTCGTTCAAAAAACAACATGAGGGCCCGAATGCTGGTAGGACTCACTCTAGTGTTTTTTGTGCAAACAACTGGGCAACCCAACATTTTATTTTATGCATCGACTGTTCTGAAATCAGTTGGGTTCCAGAGCAATGAAGCTGCCAGCTTAGCTTCTGCTGGAGTTGGAGTGGTTAAAGTGGTCAGCACAGTACCAGCCACGTTTTTTGTGGATCAAGTTGGAAGTAAAACTTTTTTGTGTATTGGCTCTTCTGTTATGGCAATATCCTTGGTCACTATGGGCTTAGTGAACCATAACATACATGTGAATTTCACCAAGGTCTGTAGAAGCCAGTCTCCAGAGGATTTCTCACTCCAGAGACCAGGAAACTTCACCGTCACCAATGGGAGTCTCAAGGACCTTTTTGCAAACATGACTTCAACAGAAAGATTGTCACTTGATGTACAAAGCCCAGATGTTGTCAGGACAGGAGAACTGAACAGGACTGCCCTGGCAGGAGGCAAAAGCACAACAGGGTCTCACATGGAAAGTGGGGAGGTTCCTGTTGTCCTGAAATGGCTCTCACTGGTCAGCCTGCTTGTCTATGTTGCTGCATTTTCTGTAGGTCTTGGACCAAGTAAGTGTTTAATTTTTCTAACTGTTTATAACTTACATTATGAAGTGCTGGGATGGCATGCCTGACTTGGCATTAGGCAGTTCTTAAGCTGGGCAAAACAGTGTTGTCTGCCAACATGCACTGGTATTGTTACAGACCATCCTGCTAGGCTGGTATTTTTTAGGAAGAGGTCTTGCCCCTTGAGGTCAATGACCTGACCTCTCTTCAGTTCAGTATAATTCATTGGTCCCTCTTGGGTCAAGAACTGCTGCTAGCTTTGTATAACAAAATTATGGAGCCCCGACTGTTTTTTCTCTTTCTAGTCTATTGTGTCCTTACACTGGGAAGGTTAAGATGTTGGCATTTGCTGCTGCTAGTTCCTAAATCCAAGATAATGATAAGCTTTAGACCTCTGTATGGTATGACATCATCAAATCCACAAAATACCAACCTGTCTGGATCTGTCCAGACAGGAGAGAGGATCCGAGGATCTGTCCCTCTGACTGTGTGATAGTCTTCAGATATAGAAAACACATTCCAGGTACCATAATTCATGAGCAAGCTGTAGTACCATTGCCACTGCTTGGGTGGAACAACACAAGAGGGAGGACACAAAGGCATGTTACTGTACAGCTGAAACTGTATTGCTGCATCTGCCATCACACTTTCATGGGTCCCACTCTCTCCTGAGGAGAGCATGTCTGTCATTCCAAGGGACTGGAAATTAAGTCTCTCTGTTTTCTTTTGTTTTGTTTCAATAGTACTTGCATAATGTTGTACTTCGAGGGGCTTGACTTTTTAAGTCACTCTGCAAAACCCACATGCCCAGTCCATTATTTATTAACAGACTTTATGTGCTTTTGCACTCTGGCTCAAACTTGACTTGCAAACAAGCTGTACTGTCCTGTACTATTATGATAAAAAGCTTGCCACAAAGATACAACCCAACAATTGCACTAACAACAACTCCCCTGCAGTATTTATTTATTTTAAACATTACTCACTGGGAGGGCAGTGTGAGATAAGCATTCATTGCCAGGGCTGCAAGCTTGACTGTGTTATTACAGCATTATTCTTCCCCTTGAAGATTGTCTTGGGGCTGGATTCTGCTTTCTATGACATAAGTTCAAAACCAGGGATGAAACCCTGAAAAGAAAATGTTACTTGAACTTTTATTTGGGCATTTCAAACATATATTCAATGACCCTTAGAGTGGGGTCACATGTTCAGTCTTGGCCTCCTGCTGAAATCTGCTTTCCTGGTGACCTGGCTGTTAAAGGGTTCTTAGTCATTTGAGTTGGCCTAATATGCAGTTAATGAGAACAATGTCTATTTTCTTGAGGGCAACAAAAACTGACATGTTTTCCAGGCTGATCTGAGAAGTCTCTGAGGCCACTGCTTGTTTTTTGACCTCTTTTCTGACTTGAGAGCTCAAATGCTTTCAAACAGAAAATGGGGTCTCAGCTCCATCATGGAGAAATCATGGATAAAGCCACTGTGAGGCAATTTATACTGACAGATGCATTTGCCTAGCGAGTGAAGGTCAGGTCTAGCAGAGATACTGGTACTTCAAATTGCAGATAAGTCCTTTCAAGGGATTTTCCTGCCTTTGAAAGTACACTGTTCAGTTAAAATTTACAGCATATAGAAAATGCAAGGGTTGGACAATCATGAGATTGTTGGAATCTGCAAAGGATCTATCATGCTGAAATAATCTGGATTGGGATGCAAGGTTATAATTTGTGTCTCATATACAGCCTACAACATCTCCTGTTTGGAGCCCTAATCCCTGAATGTGTTTTCAAAGCCTAGCTTTTGTAAAGAAAAAAAAAGAGCCCCTCTGCTTATGTAAAGTAGATTGTTTTAACATGTTTATGTTATTCATCTCTAAATCTGGTCTGTGGTCTGGACCAGACTGTCCTTCTTTCTCTACTTGTCAGTGGGAAGGAGGCACTGAGGCTGCACTTGCTGGCTGCCATGTCCAGGCGATGCCTGGGGCACCTGGGGACAAAAGCACTGTAATCCCTGCACCACGGTATTTTCAGTGGGAAACCCTCATGCTCCATGCAATCAGTGCCTGCCTCCATGCAATGGCTGGCTAAGGTGAAGGTGGTGTTGAGGACACCTCTCTTTGTAGATCAAATTGACATCTTTTGGACAAAGACAGAGAAGATTTTGCTATTTTCCTTCCTCACCACAAGGCCATTTCTGGACTAAATTCATCCACTTTATTTTGAGTCCATGCTGCACTACGTTCTATGGGGATGAAGGAGACTTTATGTAGGACCATTAGAAGATGACACTCTTCACAGGAGAGATCACACAATCTAAGCTCTATCTTCTTCTTTTTAACTACTTTGTACTTTTTTTACCTTTTTTTTTTTTTTTTTAAAATTCTGGACAAAGAGATAGTTACAATCGAGATAAGTGTAGCAGACATTTATAAATGTATTTTCCATGATTTCTCTTTTGTTGTCAAATTACATAAAGGAGATTGATTTTTTAAATGAATTAAGCATATGCTAAATATATTTATTGCCCTTTATCAAAGCACTCAGGCAGCACAGTGATGAGCACTCAAAAATAGGCAGTGAGAGATAAAAGTAATTTTTGCATTACAAAAGAATTCACAGACTAGCAAACATCTGCTTAGTCAATTTTTTGATTCTGAGGTGCTCTGTATTTATGTCATCAGTCCTTACACAAGATAAAAGGGGTATTTCTGCTGCTGTGTTTCAATTTAATTATGTTTGATGAACTGCAATTCAACTGCTTGTTCACACTCAATTTCACACAATTATGAGGATGTTTTGTAGATGCAACAAATCAGTGTTGCATCACACCACAGAACAGCACGTGCCATTTCTCTTGGGGTGTTTTCAGAGGCATTTCAAGGCATTCAGTCACTAGCTAAAGGGGGCTTGCTTGACACCCATGTTTGTCTTGGGTTACCCTTTGTCTGTGTGTCAGAAAGCACAAACAAGGATCAGCCGTTCTCACAAGGGAATGATGCCTGCAGAGCCCTAAAGAAACCAACCACTCCTGGCTGCCATGTGAAGGGTGAGGAGTGTGAGAGGGGCTTTGCATTGTTTGCAGCACATGTTTGTGAAGAGAAGCATTGGAACCTGCTGTATATGGACAGGGGAGGGACAGCAGAAATCTGATCCTGGCAGAAGCACTGCTATGCCTTTCACAGGGATCAGCCAGTACAGGCTGATGAGATGAGTGTGGTGTGGAGGTAGATCACCAATTCATCACCCAAGCTAGAATGTGGTCACTCAGTGTGACCCTGGAAATTATTAAATACAAAGGACACACAGAAATAAACTAGTCAGGGCTATGACCATGCATGACCACTTAATAAATGACACAGAATTAACTGAAATAGTTTCAGACCATCTCATTTGCCAATTGCTCTATTCAAACCACTTGAGGGGGAAAACCAGAGGTCCTTCCTCATAAAGAGGTGTCACTTCACTCACCACTGTGTGTGATACAACATGTCGGGATGCCAGAACAAGGAAAGCCATGCTCCTGAGATATCAGACTTATTTTCCAAAATAAGGCTGTAAGTGTAGGATTCCTATGTTTGGATGGAACGTGTGCAAGAGAGTTCTCTTGGTTAGGAACTGTAGGGCAGCTATAGCCTCTCTGAAATGGGGTGGGTGCCCAGAGCTCTGCTGCTCTCTTCGCAGACCTGATGAACAAAATTCAGATGTCAGATTGCACCCATTACCAAAGATCTGCTTTTCTGCCTTGACCATCTCCTTTTGCACCATTTATGATCAAATACTAAACAGGGACAAATTTCCCCCCATATTTCTGCATATCCCCTGAATGAGATGATCTCATCATCAGTAAGTGGCAGGAAGAAATATAGTAGCACCACACATAGGTTTGCAGGGAGGCAATGTGGTCTAGAGGCAATGCTCTTCATCAAAAAGAAATCAGAGTGGCTCCAACAAATCCTAGGCTGAGAAGCAAGTAATGTAGACTGAGTCTGGACCAAACAGAGCACCTGTTTTCCCAGTCTGAATTTGTTCTTGCAAATTAAAAGCAAGTGAGCAAGACAGACCTCTTTGCACATGTTGTGGGAATGAAGTTCAAGGGAATCCATGAATGTCTCAGTGCCTTTTGGTGTGGAATGAGGAACACCTTTAAGGAGAAAGGGATGTTAAATGTATGCATTTGGACTGCATGCATGGCATTTGTGCCTTGCACAAGAGCTTTTCCTCTGCAAGTCTTTTAAACACATTTCTGTATAACTGCGAAAGCATTTAGGCAGTTGGCCAATGAACTTTAGGGTAATCTGCTGGAGCAAATCACATCAGTTCTGCTGGCTTCATGGCTTTTCATGCTGAGCACGCAGATGAAAATGCACAGAGACACTTGCACGTGGGATTGAGGGGCAATTTCATGACATGAATCATCCTCAAAACCTCAAAACTTAGCTGTATAAAGTCCGAAGGTACTTATGTCTCTCCCAACCTGTGACAAAGATGTTCTATTACTTCATGTCCTAGAGCAGCTGCCAGCTTTTCGTAGCTCTTCAAAGCCAAGGGATAAACTCTAGAGCTCTTTTCTTGGAGACAAACTCCTCTTTCAGGTGACACCCCAGAGCTGCAGCGATGCCCCAGACCCAAGCACTTAGAGCCTCCTTAACACACAGGTTGCTGCGGCCACAACACACCCAAGGAAAGTCAGTGTCTGCAGCTGGAGAAGTGTTTCCTGGGTTTCAGGTTTTGGCACAAAGAAATACCATATTTACCTGTCCATGTAGATATAAACCTCGAAATATATTTTTAACAGACTTATGGTCAACATATGAAGTGTATAACCAGGTCTTGGAAGAGGGGTTTAGAGCTTACTGCAAACCCTGATTTTCCACATCGCTGTTGCAGTCCCATTGAAGCATAGCTCCCATGAGTGGGTGCTTGTAGGGTTAGCAGTACTTTGGTATTGCTAAAAACCTGTTAAAAAGTGAAATTAAAAATCCCCAGGGAGCCTTCTCTGAGTGGTATATAATGGCCTCTGTGGCCATCTGCTAGCCTCAGCCATCAGGTGAATATTTCTGATTGGAAAACTAGAAAAGAGTTACGTGCTCATCACTCTTTCTTCTTAGCTCCTGAAGTGAGCACATTACCTACAAAACAGGAGACCAGCTGGCTGCTGGGAGCAACCCAGCAGTGTCCAGGGCTGTGAGCCCCAGACCCTCAGTGGAGTCAAAGCATGTTTGCAGACCATGCAAAGGGTCACCTCCCACAAGGGGAGGGTGAGCACAGGACCCACAAAATGGGGACAATTGCAGTTTTGGGGACAGCGCTTCCCCCCAGGATGAGTCTGTGATGGACTTTCAGCCACTCACTCAGAGCCACCTCAGACTAAAGCTCCTCCTGCATTTGCGGATCCCTAACATCTCCCTTCTCTCCTTGTGTGGATGCAGAGGCACTTACAGCAGGCAGATTCAAAGCTGTTGGAGCAGGTACAAGAGAGGATAAACACAGGTGAACTAACCAGGGGCTTGTGGTCACTACAGTCACTTCCTTTATCCTAATGCAGGGAAGGGTGGCAGGCCACGAAGCCTGCCTTCATGTTTTACTAGTTTCACACTGGTTAAATTCCCCGCACATGAAAGACCCAGGATTGTGGCTTTGTTCTCCTTTGTCAGCCTTCTCCCCAGAAGGTGCAGGGACTGTGGTCTCCAGCAAGCCCTACTGTGATGCACCATCTTGTTGCCGTGGGAGCTGTCTGTGTGGATCATCAGCTCCGGGAGGAGCAAAACCAATGCAGAGAAGTTGATAAAGACAAGCCCCTAGTGAGGGCACACCTTAAGAGCAAATTTTTACTGATGAAAGCATAGTTTAGGATGATAGATGTCCATTTCTAGTTTAAACCTAGGGAGATTTGTCATATTGAGTATATCTGAGTTAAATTTATATCAGCTTGAATGAATACTTTAAAAGTGAGATAATTTGTACCTAAAGTGGAACAGATGTTTCAAAGTGTTTGGGAATCCAACTGATGCAGGAGCCAGATTCCTCAGATTATCAACAAAGGGTAATATTGTCTCCACCAACGGGGGGCTTTCAGACCCCTGCTCTCTAACTCAGGGCATGGTGTGAATAAAACCAAGGTTGTGGATTCGACCCCCTTTCAATTGTTGTACAAGCCACTCACTTAAAAGTTGGACTTGATGATCCTTGTGGGTCCCTTCCAACTCAGAATATTCTGTGAAACCTGTGAAATCTGTGACCTTTCCTTTGGCACCATGCTCCCTTCCTTACTGGATGTTAAAGGAACTTCAGGATGACCGGGTAACTAAATTAGACAGCATTCCACACACAGTGTACTTTAACTTTTGGTAAGCCATGAAGTGGTCACCCAGTTGGACGAGATGGTCATTGTGTATCCCTTTGTACTGAAGGATTCTATTCTATTCTATTCTATTCTATTCTATTCTATTCTATTCTATTCTATTCTATTCCTATTCCTATTCCTATTCCTATTCCTATTCCTATTCCTATTCCTATTCTATTTGATTCGATTCTATTTGATTTGATGTGATTTGATTCTATTCCAGTGTAAAAATCCACTTGTTTTCTCTACATCTTATTGTGAGCTGTTGGAGTAATTTAAATGCAGATTTAAACCCATGTTGGGGAAGTAGGGAAGAAGGAAAAAGGATCAGGCAAGAAAGATCAAGGAGGTTGGAAGAAAGCTCAAGGGTTCACAGGAAAAGTGAAATCTGTAGAGATGAAGAAGGAAGTAAATCCATCCTCAATCCATCACTGTCTTTTTTATACAAACTCATGTGGTTTGTGGTGGTCTCTCTCTGTGTTTCACTGGATTAATCAAGGCAAGACTCGGAGCAGGAACAGTGCCCTAAAGCCCAGAGAACTATACTGGAGGCAAATTTATTCCCTTTGACTTTGGTCCTGTGATTGTTAGATTAATTGGCTACCTGATTTAAAGCATGATTCATTAGAACAGTTAAAGGCTGAACCTTTTACATGTCTTTCACCCCAGTCACTAAATGCATCTGTAACAAAACCCAGAACAGCTGGCTTGACGCATGACACTCTACAGCCCAGGGACTTGATCACAGAGGTCATATCTCTTGCCATCCTGACAATCCAGATTCCATAGGATGCTTTTTCTCTGCCCCTTAATGCTCTTGGGCACCAAATGCTTGACCTGAAACTGGAAAATCTTGTGGGAATGAGAACCATCAGTGTGGAAATTCTGAACCTTCCATGGATTTAGTTGGCTGTTCCTGTGTTTTGAAATATTGTAAGCTTAATAGTTTTGCACTGTCTTGGAAAACACTGGTAAAAAAAAAAAAAAAAAAAAAAAAGATACCTAGAATTCACCTCAGTATCTCCAACATTAAATCAGTATTTCAGGCTTTTAAAAGCATGTGGTTGTCGTATTAATTTATAGTGCACAGGAATCTGATGTTAACAGATATTTATGCTCAACATTGCCTTGCATGACATTTGTTTACAATGTTTTATTTTTGAGTTTCTACATTTTTCACAGCAGCTGTGGCCTGACCTTAAAATTCACAGAAATGAGAAGCATCAGTTTTATGGTTTTTTTGTGGTTTTCTTTGGAAAATGGGATAGTGGCGGCGACTAAATCAAATGTTCAAAACCAATCAAGTGCTTAAATTCCATGTTGGAATTTAATCAAGAAAATAAACCTTGGGAATATGCATGTTTTACTGAGAAGCAGTACAGAAAGTCCTATTTCAGATAATAAAAAAGAAAAATTATCTTGGATTCTTTGTTTTATGACAAGATTCCTAGTGCTGTTTATTTGTACTGAATCATCTTTTAATGCATGCATCCATGTGGTTTGAATATGACACTCCACATGCTTATCTAGTTCATCATTCCTGTGCTATTCAAATGCTGCCTCAAATGGCCTTTATTTCACACTGTATCTGTACTACCAAGCTGAAGGAGAAAGACAAGGCATGCCAAAATGAAAAATAAAGTAAGGGTTGTAAATTGCCCACTTCTCTCTATTTCCTTGCCCCAAATAAAACTGAAGCCTCTTGTTAACACATCAGCTATCCCAGGAACAGATTTCCCTTTTCAAAGGCTGATTTGTAGTAGTGAAGTGCAAGCCAATTTAAGATATTTTTGGATAGCTGGATCTTAATTATAGGATTTCAAATTGCAGAAGCTGCTTTCTAAAATATCAGATGAATAGGTCTGTCTTATCTCACTCGATATAACCTACAAATTTGGGGGGCTTTTGTAAGTATCAAAAAGTTCATAAGAAGAAAAAATTGCTTTTGTGATAATGAGACATGGGAATGTGAGTGGGAGCTTCTTAATTGTTTTGTTGTGTTACTATATTTCAACCCCACGGCTGAATTTAAGCTGTATATTGAAGGGCACCTGAAATCAGAGACATGATTTTCACTGACATTTATATTTCTGTTTGTAACTAATATGTTGATGAGGGAAATTCTTGGTGGATCAGGCCAAAGGCTTTGCCTTCTGAGACAGAGCCCTGGCAACTGTGGAAAGAGGGAGAGACCACAGCAAGTCCCAGCCACTCTTCCTATGTCTCTGCAATGACAGTGGTTCAATCTGCTGTTGAAAAGGTAGGTGACTTCCTGTGGTTTGGCATCGTATGACCCATTTAAAGAGGGATTTGAGTCATTATCCTGAACTTGGTGCTCTGTGTATTGTAAATATCTCTTTACTGGTAGTTCTTTGTTAGTTAACGCATTGACACAAAGGTACTGCTTAAGAGAAGTGGAGCCTGTGCTTAAAATTATGCACAGTTTTAAAGTTTAGCTCAAATTTGTTTTCTTAACCATGTTCTAGGAGACAAGACCATTGTGATACTGAAATCTCTGAACAAGTTTTCAGGTCATCTGTCAAGCTTCATAAAATCCAGTTTCCTTCAGGAAAGAGGGTTGGAGAAGAATTTTTTATAGGCAAGCTGTTCTTGGGCTAGCTTTGTGCAGAAACTAAAACTTGTCAGTAGGACTTCAAGTGCAAAGTCAGTATTTTATTTCACTTGTAAAGTTCATGAAAGTAAAATAAGAAAATAGTTATGCCAAAAAGGTAAAAAAGTGTAATCAATCATAACTTACTGGCACTGCTGAGGAAGGTGAAACTGTCAGCAAAGCACAGAGAGGGTGGTAAGTCAGTGCATGAAGTCAGGAGACTGCTTCTCCCATGGCATCCCAGTTGCTGTGCCACACTGAGCTGTGGGAGGAAAGCCAGAAGGATTTTCTCAAAGGGGAAGGGCATGCAGGAGGGCACCCAGCTTCTGCTACCTTTGAAAATCAACTCTAAGTGCAGAAAACCCTTATGGAAGAAACAGAACTAAAAGACACATTGCGGTGGTTAAACCCAGAGCCTTCACACTTTCCTCCTCACTGCCTTCCTCCAGCAGCCACCAAAGCAAAGCATGGGCAGCAGTTTCCAGTGAGGAACTTGAAAAAACCTGGATCACCACAGGCCTCTCTAAATAAGTCACTGTTGTAAAACATTGCTTATCTTTTCTACTGGGAGTTTTGTGAGGCACATGCACAAATAGATCTCTATTCTTCAAGAGCAAAGGCCTAAATTGCCCCCAATTGCTATGTTTTTTTCTGCTGTGCAACCCCTCAAGGACCACCAGTAGCCCTTGGATACTGGAAAAACCGGTACCCAACTGGGTAATTTCTCCTCTGCATACTTTGTAGAAGTGAAATATGTGATAAGCCAAACTAATTCACGCAGAACTTCCTCATGCATTAGGGCTTCTGGCTTCTGCAGTCATTCCTCTGCAAATGCCTCAAAGGATTATCCTGGATTCAGTATTCTGTACAAATAAACACCTACAAACAGGAATACATATTTCAGGTTTTAATTAAAAGGGCTTTTTTTGGATGGCAGTATGTGTTTTATTACAGTAAGCACATTCTCCCTTGAAAGCTTGTTTAAATTTTTCCTTTTTCTCTCTCTTTTTTCTTTTTCTTTTTTTTTTTTTCCTGTCCTTTCTGCTGCTCTGCATGTTCTGTCTTGATGGGAGAATTTGAGTGTCTACGTAATAAAGGATGAGAGAAATGATGACTGTGATATCCAGTTGCAAATGGAATTGTCATTTCACACATCAGTTCAAAACAACTTTTCTTAGGTTACCTGAAAAGAGGTACAGCCTATTACATATCTGCCAACAGTAAGGCTATGATGCATTCTTCTTTTTAATTCCAGCTGGCAACTAAGTACCTCACAGCTGCTTGCTCACTCTTTCCCCTGCCCCTTGCCCACTAGGGAAGAGAATTGGGAAAAAAAAGTTAAACCTCATGGGCTGAGATAAGAGCAGTTTAATAATTGAAATAAACAAACAAAAAGAATAATTCTAGTTCCAATAATGATTATAACAATAACACAAATAACTGTGATGAAAAGGAAAGAGGCAGAGCAAGAGAGGAATAAAAACCAAGAGAAACAAGTGATGCACAACACAATTGCTCACTTCCCACTGACTGATGGCCAGACTTTTCCTGAGCAGTGATCCATGGTTCCCAGCCAGCTCTAACCCATTTATAATCTGGACATGATGCTCTATAGTACAGAATATTCCTTTGGCCAGTTCCTTTCAACTGTCCTGGCCATGCTCCCTCCCACTTTCTTGTGCACCTGCTCACTGGGAATGGAAAACTGGGCATGGGAAACTGAAAAGTCTTTGATTTAGGGTAAGCACTACTTAGCACCAACTAAAACATCAGTGTGTTATCAACATTGTTCTCATACTAAATCTAAAACGCAGCACTGTACCAGCTACTCAGAAGAAAATGGACTCTGCCAGCTGAAACAGGACAATTCTACTGATAGATTTTCTGCTGAGTACTTTTATTGGGCAAGATGGTCTACAAATCACATTAACTAAGAGAATTCTACCATTTCTAGTTCCTTATCTAGCTGTCATTACTTGCCCAGTAATCCTTCAGATGGGAATCACCTCCTCTAAGAAAGCTCATTCGTGACTATTCTTTCCAGATGAAAATGGACAGTCATTTAGGACTACTGAAAACAGATTTAAGAATATATTGGGCACCTTGCATTTAATAGAAAAGCCCATATGAGCCATAGCATTTCTTTGGAGTTCATGGAGATGAAAATTTGAATAGTTAAAAAAAAAAAAAGCATTAAAATGCAGGCCTACAGTGGTAAGAAGATTAAGGGAGGAAGGATTGCTAGGAAAATCAGATGTGAATTGCATCTCACTGCCCTCCTCAAGCGGCCCAGAGCACAGGTGATGGAGGTAATGCTTTGGAATCAGTGTCTTCCCCCAAACCCCTCCTGCTGCTCTATCATAAACTGAAGGAGGCGTGAGTGATTTTAATGGTCCACTGCAAGTTTTCTTAAAAAACTTAGATAGTGATAGAAATAGTACCAACAGTGGGAAACAATTTTTATGTACTCTGATACAGCCTCAGAGAAAAAAGGATTAAATCCCATTTGTCCTAATAATGTTACTGTAAGGAATCAGCCTAAAGGGTTAACGATTAGAAACAGAATTGTGTACCAGAAGAAAAAAAGAATTTAGATTTGCCACACCATGTCAGCTCCCTCTGTATCGTCAGTGGCATCAGGCATCTTGCAACCAGTAGTCTGCTGCTTGGACAGAAGCACCTCGGCAGCCATAGAATTAAAGTACATATTTATTGCCTTCATCTGCAGAGACCAGGATGCAGCCAGAGGCATGAGATTAGCTGAGGCTTCTCCCGACTCCCCCATCTTTCAGCAATAAAGCAATTCCACTCCTTTCAATGTGCACACACAAGGTAGGACTTGACCCTGTCAGGCTGGCTTTCTGCTGGCAGCTTACATGCTCTCCAAGGCAATGCAGCTGCTCATTTGCTCTATATTTGCTCTATATTTGCCAGTTACTAATTTTGAGCAGCCACTTCAGTTTCATGTTATGGGGCAGAGCCAGAGAGAAGGATGTCTCTCATTAAGCAAAGTCGTAGACTTTTAACACCAGTCACAATCGTCTACTTTGTCCTCTTGCACAAAACTGTGGGCAGAGTTAAGTTCACTTTTTGTGTGTCATATCTCCTTTATCTGCTTTGGAAAAGGACCAACTCCCTCCCACCCTTTCCTCCCAAGCTATAAGTCCAATTAATCGCTTTCCAGAGTTTATACCTCAGAAACTTGAATTCTTTCAAGTTTTCTGAATCTCACCATAAAGAATTTGATCTCACACAATACAGGTACAGGAAAAAAAAGCTAAGCAATAAATGAATCCCAAGGGAATCTAATATTTCATTAATAAGAGCTGCTGAGCAGCTTCCAATTTGCTTCTACCTCCAGGCAGGGAAAGGTCAAAACAAGGACGTTTTTCATTCATGTACTTCACTTGAACGTTGAGCACCCTCAAGCTTGCAGTATTTCTCAGTTATTCTCAGATTTTTCTGCTTTTCTGATGTGAGTATGTTAACTTCTTTTTTAAAAATTTATTTACTGCATAGCAGTAAAGTAAGGAAGTAAGGAAGTAAGGAAGTAAGGAAGTAAGGAAGTAAGGAAGTAAGGAAGTAAGGAAGTAAGGAAGTAAGGAAGTAAGGAAGTAAGGAAGACATCACGTGAAGTTTGAGACTTCTCTTTGCTTACTGCCCAGGTGTAAAGTTCATTAGTTTGTCCACGTTGGCTCAAACAAAAAGTCCACTTAATCAGTGTGTTACCCTGCCTCCAACGATATAACCTCCAGGCAATAACAGGTGCTGAGAGACAATGCAGAAGAAGAGGCCCATGCAGCATGCACAGTTGTCCTTCTGCCTATCTCTAGTTTAGAAAACTTCAAGAAAAATATTAAGGAATTATTTTTATTATTTTGAACAATACTTCTGGATGGATCTTTTTCCACACATATGGAGAAATAATATTTTGACACCCAGCATTTAATGATTTAACTGGCCAATATTTTTCATACTGGAAGAATCTTGTGAAAGTGAGTTCCATGGATGAAAACACATTGTGTGAAAAAGTAGATGTTTCTGCCTCACCTAACAGCTGTACCTGGTAATTTCACTTGGGTTCTCTTGGTTTGTATCTTTTTGAATGTGACTAAATCCGCTGCTCTTCTATCTCACAACACTTGACCAAAGCTCTTTGAGACTGAAAAACATAGTGGCTCATTTGTTCCTAACCCCATGTTCCCTCAGTCTTTCAAAATGACATGGTTTTCCTTAGGACTCTTCTTCAAGACACTGTACACATGACCCTTTCCCAGCTGATATTGGTCAGCTTTATCCTGGCTCCAGCTAGGAGCTTGGTACAGTTTAGCAGATAGCAGATCCCTTCCTGCATCCCAGTGGAATGTTTTCTTTAATACTGGGGTGTCACTACCTCCATCCCTGGCCTCTCATCCTCTCTTCCAGCACATTCAAAACACTTGGCTGCCTGATGATGATACTGCAAGTAACATTTCAGCAATCATACTGGTCTTCTTTGTCTGGGCACAATGTAGACATTTTCTGAAGTCACTTTCCTATTTTTGCTAACAGTTTTCTTCATTCAGTACTTTATCTGTGCTGAGCTATTTCTCATTTATTTGGTTGTATGTATATTTTAAGCCTTCAACATGTAGTTTAAACATTCTCCAGAACACTGCTGAAGCCCTTACCCTGATCTTTATAGAAAGTAGGCTTATGTTAATATTGTCCTCTCTTCAAAACAAAATGTAGTAGGCTCTTGGCTTTTCCCTTTCTACAAGAATATTGAATTTTAAATGTTATAACCAGTGTAACAGAGCATCTTGGTCATGATTGCATCTTGAACTACCCAAGCTCAGCACTAAAGCATGATTTGCCTTTTTTTTCTCATTAAATATCCAACAAAGTGCTGAAAGGGACCTCATTTCTGGTATGCAAAATGTAGTCCCAGCACTGTGCTCAATTATGCAATTTATTCAGTCTTAATGGCACTAGCTGAAATCTTCCATTACTATTCTGTTTCCTGCTTGTACAGCCCCTGTGACTTTGTTTAGAGGTGGATGTCATCATCCTGGTCGTGGGGCTGTTTATTATATCTGAATCCTCTGCTCTTTCCACTTGGGCAAGAATTATCAGGTCACCTAGTTTCTGTGATATTTAATGAAACAGCGAAGCTTCCTGATCCAATGCAGTGTTTCTGTCTGCATTTGCAGTGTGTGTTCTTTTCTCTGTATTGTACCATAATAAAGGACCATTAAACTGCCCAGTTTTTCTTAACTGCTGTCAACACACAACACACTGCGGGTCAGCAAAGGTGAGTTTCTGCCTGCAGCAACAAATCCTGCGGTTGTTGAATTGGGCACAGAGAATCATGCTGTCCAGCCCTTAGCCTCATGTCTTGCCTACATCTGACGTGGGGATCACCAGTTCTTTTCCCATCCATTCCACTAACACCAGCCAGGGGTGGCCGGAGCAGGCACTGAAACCTACAGAGTGTGTGCAGTGTGGTTACTATCACAGCATCCTTTGGAAATACTGCTGGGTTACACAGCAGATGGAGGGGTGGGGGGGTGGAGGGTGGTATTTGGATCTTCTTTTCAAGGACAGGCTGATTTCCTCTGCAGAATGCCGCTGCTTAGGCTGGCGAAGGCAGAGCACACGGGAAGCTTGGCAGCGACTTTGGGAGCGTGAAGGTAAAATTTCTGCAGTGTTGTGTGCACAGCGCAGAAGGCAGCAGCAGTCATTGTGAATGGAAGCCTGAACCTAGCTGCTGGCTTCCCCAGAGCAAGTCACATCCCTGCCATACCTACAACAGCTGCTGCTTTTCGGCAAGGGTACAAACAGTAAACACAATCCCGGAGAGGTGCTAAAAGCAAAGAATCGATGGTTATTGCTGCTTCAGCTTGGAGAAAGGAGTGAACAGACTGCAGTGTCAGATTTCTACAACTGCTCTTTCTCCCCGGGGGAATGAGCTTATCCACTCCTTGCCAGCTAAGCAGAGGTCAGGGCCATGCCAGCGGGTGTAGCTACCATAGTAGACACGAAGAACAGTCCTGGTGTTTTGGTGGCATCTGTCTAAACTAAGTAAGCGGTTGCAATAAAAGTAGTTAACCACCATTCCAGCTGATGCAGATCCTCAAGTGTTTTGGTTTCTTAACAGGAAAACAACACAATTCAAACCTCCAGACAAATTATCAGTTAGGCTGAAAGGACCAGTCTGTCATTGGAAAACTAAATGGTATTTGAGTTGCCACAGTGCCACACAATTCAGTTGCAGCATGAGCCATCCTCCAGTGCCCAGAATACTGCTTTGTTCCTGGAGGTTGGTTTATGCCGAGCAGAAAGCGGGTTTGGATTCTTTCAACCTTTAATTCTAATGTGACGGTAAATATGCCTTTTGCCAGTTTTTGATGTGTAACAATTTTTGCAGTCGATCTTGTGTGCTGGCTGGCAGGCCTTCCTGTGGAGATGAACTGCAGGGGCTGTGAATGCACATCTCAGAAGGGCTCCTTTGCCTCTTGCTTACTTGCTGCTTTGCCTTTCAGGTCCTGAAATGTTGTGACTAACAATGCTAGTTTCAATCGCCCTGGTGCTGAGGGGGTGCAAAATACAATCCGGACATCCCCATGAATTTGCTCAGGTGCAGGGCTAGCTGGCTTGGTAGGGAAAAACACCTGCTTGGGAAGTCAGTTCACATCTTCTTAGCTCCTGCCTCGTCTGTAGGCACACCACAGAACGTGCTGAGGGTGCTTCTTTACAGCAACGTTTGTCTTGTCAGCAGCCAGTGTATTAAAGCTTGACGTGATTCTAGTAATTTAAAAAAACCCCAAGAACAAAAACCTCTCTATGGCTGCTGTTAGACGTGGCATCTGTGTTATGGCCACTTGACTATGGCCAGCAGGGTTAGGCCATTATGAAGTGTGGTCTTGATTATCTGTAAAAAAATTAGCACTCTTCTGGGTCACTCCCATGGTGATAGTGAAGCTTGGATGGAGGAGAGGGCGGAGCAGGTTTTTGGCTGGGCTTTGGGTTTGTTTGTGTATGCGTTTTTGCTTGTTTGTTTTCTGATAATCAGGAACTTTACAAAAATGTGTCTTTTTATTTTTTTTTTTTTGCTCTTGCTATCAAAGTGATTACACAGCCAGCTCTTCATGTCTGAATTTGCTTTTGTGAGCTAGCAGCACCAGCATTTAGATCATCTGTGGTGTGGTGTGGCGTGATATGAAGGAGTCAAAAATCAGTTCCTCTCTCTTCATTTATACCTCAGCAATCTCATTTGTGTGGAGCAGAGAGCTGGAATAGCAAGCATACTTCAGTGTGGCAGGTTGATTTATAAGGTGGCATAAACACACAGTGCCCCTCTGAGGCTGAAGATTGCTTTGGTTTGCTGCCCCACTTCCATTAGTGTTATGTCACTCAAGAATTATTTAGTCAGAACTTGCTTTTATACCCAGATGTGCAGTCAGAGCTCACCTCCCCAGTCCAGTGCCACCTGTCACTGGCTCAGGCACCCGCTGGGCAGGGACGAAGGGATGGTGACCTGAGGTGATGCTGATTCCTGCACATGCTGCCTGCAGAGCGTGGGCCCTCACAAACCTAACTCCCTGAAAATCAACTTCTTCTTTCAGGTGGCCTTACCTGAATCCATGGACTACCCAGATTTACAGCAAGGAGAGCCATTCTTCCAAAGAAACTTTCTTTTTTTCCTTGTATTTCAGTGTCCTGGTTGGTCCTGAGTGAAATTTTCCCTGGTGGGATCAGAGGACGGGCCATGGCTTTGACATCTAGCATGAACTGGGGTATAAATCTCCTCATCTCCTTGACGTTTTTGACTGTAACTGGTAAGATTTCTCTGTGACCTTCCAACTTGATATTTTCCTAGTGGGCAAAATAAGTCTCTCTTATACAAAAGCATTGCTAAAATTGCAGCTGTGAAAGCCCGGGTGACAAGATCTCTGTTTAGGTGTCGGTGTAGCTTCACCATTCCCACCACATCTTTGTTTGTGCCAGTAACTTCAGCCTCACAGTGCTGGCTGTCAGACCACCTTTCATGTCAACTCTACAGGCTGTGAAACTCAGGTCTTAAAAACACCATTGCCTTGGTAGGCTGAAAATACATAATGTTTAAGATTAAGTCCTGCATCTTCTGAAATCAATGCAAGTTCTGTTCTAGATTGGACTGCAACTTTTCTGATCAGACATTTTTAAACACAATCCCATTTAATTAATTCCTTTTCACAGGAATTTCTCGGCTTTCAGAAAGTTTACTTTAGAAAAAATGTCTTTGTGAGGTAAAAGTCTTTCACGTTTAAGTGTGAGAAGGTAGACTACCATATATGACTTCTAATGTAATGAAAATACAAGGACAAGGTTAAAGGCTGATGCTGAAATTTACTGATTAGCAAATTTATTTTTCTAATTTTATATTATATGAGGCGTTGCAAATTTCAGTTTTCAGTCTTATTGCGAGGAAAATTTGTGCTGAAAATGAAAATGGATAAGAGAGCAGAAATTTCAGGTTTCTCTTAGGTCTACATTACTCTCCACCAGAGGCAGACAATCAACTCACAAAAAGTCAAGGTAGTTTTCACCCCATTAGATGTTTTTTGAGACAGATTTGAAAATGAATGTGATCTGTTACTAAAATGGGTTTCACATTTGTGTTTAAAAAAAAAAAAAAGGGAGAGAGCGAGAGAAAAAGTAAAAAAAACCCCACATCCTCCATCCTGAGTACTATCTTAATTAAAACTAGGAAAAATATGACAGGTAAAGTTTACTGTGCTCACACTCTCACTTTAATTGGATCAAGGGTCTTCTTCAAAAGGAAACTGTCCACTTACTCCCACTCACTGCCCATCAGTTTGCATCACAGAACTGCACTCCTGAACTGCACAAGCTTTTGGACAAAACCAAATGAGAAAATGCATATTGTAGGCAGTCCAGCTGCCAACACTTGCTCAGTCCTTGGACCAGACTTGATTAACTCCTAAGGAAGTGTCCCCAAAACCACCCCGTGCAGACCTCAGGTGCTCAGTGTCAGCTGTTTCACTGGGAGGTCCCCTCTTGTCATGCAGTGTTACTTGTTAATGTGCATCTCGATGTTATCCTGGTCTCAGTTTCAAAGGCTGTAAAGCCACAGTAACTCCCTTGGCTTAATTGGGTCTAATCTGGATTTATGAACGTGTAAGTACAAGAAAATGTGCATTCCTTGTCTGTGGCAGAAAGGCAGGATTGGGGATTCTATTGTCAAATGAATACACATGGAGGTCACAGTGGCAGCAGCATCTGCACTTAGGTGCTGATGCAGAGGTACCAGCTGGAATAGAAGCTTTAGCTGCAATTTTCAGCTCATGACACAACTCATGTCTCAGCTGGCCAGGTTTATCGTAGCAGGGAAGAGAGATAAGGGGGCTGCAGCAGACTGTTGGGTTTATATACACTTTACTTTTCAGAGGCTGCAGAGTGCATACCTCGGCCTGAGCATCTACCTGCCCCTGGACTGTAGGCTCAGAAAACCACTAGTTCTTGGATGGCCCCATTAGGAGTTCACTCTTGGAACACTTTCTGGCACAGCACCCATGACTCGCAGTGGAAAGGCTGGGCACTGACAGGTGGAGAGGATTAGCTGGAGACAACTGTAATAGTGTGAAAAATGCTTGGATTTGCTCCAAGAAAGAATGTGCACCAAAACCAGACACAGGCAAAAATTCAAAGGCACTCATGATCCCCACTGCCTTCTCACAAACCAGTAACAATGGCTACTCACTGTTTCTATCCAGAGTGATTGCAAATAAAATAAACGAATAGGTTCATGCTAAGTGGACAAATATGAACTCATTCATTTTCTTTCATAAGAAGTATTAGAAAAAACAAAGCGACTCTTCTTTTTCAATATATGTGAGCTAAGAACAGCAGCCTAGCTTCTTTCTAACTTCTCCTGGTCATTAGGGGCTGTATCCTATAAAATACAGCAACAGGAAGAAAAATTGCAATATTTGAAAATTAAAAAGGATATGTTTTCTTCCTTTGTAGAGCTCATTGGCTTGTCCTGGGTGTGCTTCATTTACACAATAATGAGCCTAGCATCACTGGCTTTTGTTATCATGTTTATACCAGAGACAAAAGGATGCTCTTTGGAGCAAATATCCATGGAACTAGCTAAACAGTAAGTACCAAGCGTGTGACTGCATCCCCCAAGTGCCCCCAGAGGGACAAAGCCTTTCAACTGACACATATTGGGGGGAAAAAAAAAAGAAAAAAAAAGAAAAAAAAAAAAAAAAAAAAAAGCTGTCTGGGAGAATTCTGATTCTCTCAAGGCTTGAGCTTGCACATGTTGATGTCAGTAGCCAACCAAACTTTTAGTTGGTGCTGAAGGACTGGCCCTAAAGGCGAGGTGGTTTTTGAACACCCCTTTGAGGGACACCTGCAGCCAAGTCTTGCTCCCCAGCACTTTTGCTCTCTGGCATTCCTGGATGGGAGGGCAACTTATCTTGCATTTAGGACTGTGTGTTTTGGGTTGCATGCAGAAAATGAGAAGGAGAGATCCTCTATTTCAAATTGGCTTGTCCTGGGTGTCACTTCAAGGCTCCATGTGAATTTTGATTGTTGTTGTAGATGAGCTTTTCTTATGTCTTTACTGAGTGCTGTAGACAGGTGAGGGTCAGTCTCTTCTCCCAAGCAACAAGTGACAGGACAAGAAGAAATGGTCTCAAATTGCATCAGGGGAGGCTTAGATTGGATATTAGGAAAAAATTTCTTTACTGGAAGGGTGGTAGGGTGTTAGAAGAAGCTTCCCTGGAAAGAGGTGGAATCACCACCCCTGCAGATGTTCAAAATTATCTAGATCTGGTGCCTGGGGACATGGTCTCATGGTGAAGATTGCAGTGCTAGGTTAACAGCTGGACTTGGTGATTTTAGAGGCCTGTTTCAACCTAAACTAACCTACGAGTCTAGATCCTTTATTTTGGCAGCAAAAGTAATTAATGTGTGAAAATCTTAGTATCATCCTGTATTTGTATTTCTTAGATTACAGGAGAATATTTGTAACTCAGCCAGGCATGAAGGAGCTTGTTTATAGACTAATTAGTTTACGGACTGCCGCTGGCCCTCGGGCTATCCCTTCCCCTCCTCTTAAAGAAAGGCATCCATCCCTGTCGGAGCCGGCGCCGGCGGAGAGTGCGGCGGGGCCGCCCCCGCGCGGGCAGGCGGGGAAGCGCCGGCAGCCCGCCGGAGCATCCCGGGGTATCCCGGGGCATCCCGGGGCATCCCGGAGCATCCCGGGCCCCGAGCGCTGGGGGGGATCCCCGGGGTGCGCTCTGCCGTCCTGCCGGGCTGCCAGCCCGTCCTCAGTGGCAAGTGTGTGCCGCAGGGAGAGTGGCCAACGTGTGCTGGGTTTTGTGCTTCTGCAGGAGATACGTGAGGACACCCTTGTGCCGGGTGAGCCAGCGCAGAGAGAAACTGGTGCCGGTGGAACTTGCCAAGAGAGAGAAAGAGCAGCTCTACTAGACGCGGGGCAAGCAAAGCAGCCTTCACCAAATGACTGAGTAAAAAAAGAGAAATGCTCTGTGATGCTCACACTCTTATGGGACACGCTATATTGTTACTCTACACAAGATATTCTCTCTTTTATTTCTTAGTAGAATTTCCTTCAGTGGCAGTTTACAGGCAGCATTAAAGGTTGTTATAGTTTATAACTAACTGGAAATCTAGGCTCTGTCTGTTTCAAACCAGCATCCCTCAGACTCAGCTCATGACTTTTTCAGCTCATGACACAACTGACAAATGTTTTAACTGTCCAAGTTTATCTTAGCAGGGAAAAGGGCTAAGGGGGCTGCAGCAGACTGTTGGGTTTGAGGTGAGATCCCTCACCTCTTGCATACAGAAGGTAAATGGAAATTGGAATATTGCACACAATTCTTCATGTTCAGTGAGAGTTCAGTCTGGAAGAAGTGCAAAGAAGAATCAAGGTGCTAGGGAGAGGAAAGAGTCTCACAGGAGGAGCCTACCAAAACCAGGTCTGTTTAGGCTAGCAAAAATGGGGCTGAAAAGGGTTAACAACTCTCTGTTGGTAAATTAGGGAAAACAATGCTATGGAATAAAAAATGGACAACTGTGGAGTGCAAAGGATGACATTAGTGCTGAACTACTGGATATAAACTTCCATAAATTAATTTAGAATTCAGCTTAACAATATCTGAAAAAGGATCTTGTTCAGCTAAACTTAATTATTTATAGCACAGAGCACAGCCAACTTGTAAGAGGAATTTTACATACATTTTCACGGTAGGGTGAGGATTCAGTGACCTAGGAAATACTTCTCAGAAAAAAACATTGTCAAATTGTTTAATGTGGGGCATTAAATGCATCACCGTCTACAACTACCTGAAAAGACATTGTAGCCAGGTGGGGATAGGCCTCTTCTCCCAGGCAATCAGTGACAGGATGAGAGGAAATGGCCTCAAGTTGCACCAGGGGAGGTTCAGGCTGGGTATCTGGAAGAATTTTTTCACTGAAAGGGCAGTTAAGCATTGGAATGGGCTGCTGAGGGAGGTGGTAGAGTCATCATCTCTGGAAGTGTTCAAGAAATGACTGGATGTGGCACTTAGTGCTATGGTTTAGTTGGCATGGTGGTGTTTAGTCAAAGACTGGACTCGATGATATGGGAGCTCATTTCCAACCTTACTGATTCTATGATTTGCATAATCAATTAATCTAAACTGACAATGGCCTTACAGAAGAGGAGAGAGGATTTCTTTGGCCTCTCATTTCCAGGAAAGTTGGAAACTGAAGGTACCAGAGTTGATGCCAAAAAATTTTTATTTCTCAACACAGGGTACACTAGACTTTGACTTTTGGACTCAGAAAGTGAGAACTGTGTGGTACATGGCAGCACACAGGAAGTTCAGGAACCGTAATCAGTGCAGATCATAAATTATGTCCAATTCTTGGTTATTGCTTAGCAAGTGTATCCTGAAGTACTCAACAAGCCTCTGCAAAGGGTTATTCATATGGCTCTCATAAAAGAACATTGGTCTTTTTTTTTCTTAGTGGGTTAAAAGATGTTGTTAGGTGATCAGTAGATAACTATTAGCAGATAAACAAATGGTTCTTTGTTTAAAGAAAAAAAAAACCCAAAGCACGTTTAAAAGCATGTTGACTGTCTCTGTAGCCACGAAGTGGCATTTCTTCCAGCATTTCATTGAGGCAGCAAGACTGACAGAGTCAGCTGGAGTGCAGATACTAGTTCGAACTGAGCACGTGATCCTACTTCATTTGCTGTCTCACAGCATCAAAACCACCTGACTGTGTTCTGCACTGAAGGAAAAGTGGCTTACTGACACAGATAAAGTTTTACTTCTGAGCAAAGCAGATCAGTTCTGATCCGATTCTCACATGGTCACGCTTCTAGATACTGACATCACAATTTTACATGAGCAAGTCTAGTCAAGACAGTGAGTTCATGTTCAAAACCTGAAAACAAACTATTGAAGCTAAGGCCATTATTTGCCTGAAGTCACTAAAAATTTAGCTACCTCAGGGTGAGAGCCTTAATTTTATAGCACTGATGTCTATGCAAATCTCTTCACCTGCTTCATGTTTATGCCAGAGGATGGTCATCAGTATCATGCATTCTAGTGAATCAGCTTCAGAATGAGAAATATTAAGGTGAGTCTGGGTAGTCTTCCAAATACGCTGTCAACATCATTCTTATACTAACAAGTGCCTAGGATTAATTCCAGTAATATTTAGTATTACTGGATTTTAAGACTATATTGCAGGAAATTAATGCATTTCCTGATCCTGGACTTTACCAGGTAGTGGACTATTTGCATTTCCTTTTGCATCCCCATTTACTCTGGATGGTACTGTTTTCTGATAGCTGCCTCTAGATAGCAAATCTTTGCACATACAATCCAAGCCTGTTCTTGGATTTTTTAAAATTTCTATTACATTGTAGTTAGCGAAAGGGGCTTCTGCAAAATCTTTCTCAGTATTGCAGCTTCCCAAACAAACCTCTACGGTAATAAATTTTCTGAATGTTCTTAACAAAAATAAATTTAACTTGGAACATACCATAGAAATTGTCTCCCCAGTTTACAGGTTTTGGGATCATTGCAAGCTCTTCTAAACTTTTCCTATGCACACCTATTTAGTGTAGAAGCAAATAAATAAAAATGCCATATTCCTGAAGAAGGCATAGTTTCACTACTGGTTTTACTGATGAGATGCTCTTAGACCTTCAGATAACTCCTGAAAGCGATGATGCTGTAGTCAAGGATTTTTAAAATCATTATAGCTACTGTCTCAATTGTAGTCCTATAGACTTAGCCTTATATAGCCTATAAATGTAGCCATAATTGTACAGTCTTTTATAACAAACCCTGCATATCTGATGACACTAAGTTGGCACCCACCATCTCATCAACCATGAAAATACAAGGGAAAAAAGGGATACATCTTACAGATCACATCCCTGGATCTCTGAAGCACTCCACAAAGAAATTTGTACCAGATCTAAAATTATTCAGTATCTTCATCAATGGACTGGATTACAGAAGAGAATATGCTTCTTAAATATGCAGGCAACACTATGCTGGGAAAGGCTGGGTTGGAATTCAGAACTTCGCAAATCTGAGAAAAAAGCAGGATACAATTCTGAAAATGTAAGCACAAATTTCTCTGGTAACACTAACTGCAAGGCAGAGAATGATAAAATGGTGCTAGAAACTGCAGGAAAAGTTCAGAGGCTGTGACAACCCACAAGCCAGCAATGAGTCAGAGCTATCAATCTACTGCCCTTAGCAGGGTGTATAAATAGAACCAACCCTTCTCTCTAAAGAATGTGAAATGAACTTTTTATGGCACTGCCAGCGCTACAGCTGAGCACTGTGGGGAGTTTTGCATGGGATCCACACAGAGAAACCAGGGAGAGATGAACAGTGCTCTAGGAAACATGGTCACTGAGGAAGAGATGACTGATTGACAGGTAAGTTTATCCAAAGCACTGCTCCCCACACTGGAGGTGAGAGCCATCATGCTGGGACACACTGTCTGGCCTGGATCTCCTATTGGGGATGCAGGACTTGCTAGTGAGAGCTTGTGTGGAGGCAGCCCAACAAAGCAAAGGAACAAATGCTAACTGGTGACGATGGGAAAGGGGGGCTTTGTGTGCACACAGCAGAAAGCAGCAGGAGCAAGGCCTATTCCCAACTGAGGTGGGGACCACCTATTCAGAGGAGTAGGAAAAGGAGTGATATCCCTGAGAATAAGCATACACTATGAGATGCCCTTCATCATCAGAGGTTTTAAAATGTAGTTTTCGCTGTTTGAAGCTCCCGTAGAGCTAGAAGGACAGGTGGGCACACATTTCAAGGGGTCTTTTATTTGCTATTATTCTCTTCAATACTACCCTGCAAGTTTGGTATTGTGTTTTTTGGCTCTGTTATGGATTGTTACAAAGGCTTCAAACTGCTCGCATGGATCTAGGCAGCACTTCAAACGAACCAGTGCCCATTTTAATACATTGCAGCTCATTATTAGCTTTCATTTTTGTTCTAAGAGACAGATTTCACACTACGTGACAGCGCTAACAAAGCAAAATGTTCTTCTTTCTCCACAGATAAATTTAGGAGACACATATGCTTCATAAAAGCTCCAGATATTCACTGGTAGCACTCAAGAATTTTGTAATTTGATTCAAAGAGGCAAGCCTAATCTACGACAGCTATTGTAATTGTAATGGCCAAATCCTCACTCACCAGTTTGGGACTACACTTTGTCCCTCAAAACCCATTTCAATTTTGTTCATTGTTCAAATACCTTCTGCTTTTTTTCTAAATCGTAATAATAATAACTAGTGTTCCCTAAGGGTGGTTTGTTCATTGCTCTTTGACTATGCACAAAATCCTTACTTACGTCAGGAGTGCCAAGGTCCACGCTATTTGATACAAACTGGAAAACTTAGGTATAGCAAGCTTAGCTACATATAGTGTGCTGTATTGAATTCCCTGGCTGTTGAACTCAACTTCATAATTGCATGGTTATAAGCCCTGTTATAAGCTCAAGAAGTGGGCCCATGCAAATCTCATGTGGTTTAACAAGGCCAAGCGCAGGGTGCTGCACCTGGATTCAGGCAACCCCCGGTATCAGCACAGGTTGGCAATGAACAGACCGAGAGCAGCCGTGCCCAGAAGGGACTTGGAGATTCTGCTGGATGAGAAACTGGACATAACCCAGGAATGTGCACCTGGATCCCAGAGAGTCAATTGTATCCTGGGCTGCATCCAAAGTAGTGTGGTCAGGAGGGCAAGGGAGGGGATTCTGCACCTCTGCTCTGGTGAGACCCCACCTGCAGTGCTACATCCAGCTCTGGGGTCCCAGCACAGGAGGCACATGCTGGAGTGAGTCCAGAGGCCACCAAGATTATTAGAGGGATGCAACACCTGTCCTACGAGGAAAGGCTGAGACAATTGGAATTATTCATCTGGAAAAGAGAAGACCTAACTGTGACTTGCCACTACCTGAAGGTAACCTTAAGAAAGATGGAGAGGGACTTTTTACAAGGGCATGTAGCGACAGGACAAGGAGGAGCAGCTTTAAACTAGAAGAGGGTAAGTTTAGATTAGGTGTAAGGAAGAAATACTTTAATGTGAGGATGGTGAGGCACTGGAACAGGTTGCCCAGAGTTGTGGATGCCCCATCCTTGGATGTGTTCAAGGCCACATTGGATGGGGCTCTGAGCAACCTGGTCTAGTAGAAGGTGTTCCTGCCCACAGCAGGGGGGTTGGAGCTACATGATCTTGAAGGTCCCTTCCAACCCAAACCATTCTCTGACACCCACACAGAGTTCCAAAAGGCTTTTATGAACATACCGCTTACGACTTATGGCAAAGTTTTGTTTCTTTTTGTTCTGAAGGATTTGGTGAAGCATTTCCCAATCTACTCCTTCCTTTAAATACTTTCTGCACAAAGTCACTATGAACAGCCCCAAGTTCTACACCACCCCCTCAGGCAGATGAAATCTGTCATGCCAGGCATTTGCTTCCTCCAGATGTTCTTCCACCTTTCCTTTGAAGCTGTGATTTTTGGTACAGTAACAGCTCAGTTTACTATTTTTAGCACCCCCTAGGACTGAACATTACCTGCAGCATGCAAGAGCAGTGTTACATTTGTCTTCAGTGAGATAGGGAAAAAAGACATACATACATTTATACATATTTATTGTATCTTTTTAAAAGTAGCATTTGCAGTTACTTTTCAGCATTCACCTCTCTTCTGCTTCAAATGTGCACTTATTGAGAGAAACATCTACTGGCTTCCAAGTCCAAGATTAATACCAATAATAATACATGCCAGAATCAAGCTTCATTGCTTGTTGGCAGCTCCTGTCATCAAAAGAGTATACAGTTAAGAAGAGTGTAGAAAAGGTCTGTGTTAATCATTCAGCAATAGGCTGGGACTGGATTAGAATGACCACAACATCTTCTCCAGTTGAAGCACAACCATTTTCCTGACGTTCACATTTTATTTTTTTTTCTTTTGCATTGAGTAGGTGGACAAGGCAGTTGTTTTTTTCTACAGTAGCTTCATAAATTGTTAACGTAATTGAGCTATCAGAAAGCGTCCAAGGGAGGGCCACAAGGATGGTGAAAGGTCTGGAGGGGAAGCCTTATGAGGAGGGGCTGAGGTCACTTGTTTGTTCAGTTTGGAGAAGACTGAGGGGAGACCTCATTGTGGTCTTCAACATCCTCACGAGGGGAAGCAGAAGGGCTGGTACCGATCTCTTCACTCTTATGACCAGTGAGAGGACTTGAGGAAACAGCGTGAAGCTGAGTCAGAGGTTCAGTATAGGTATCAGGAAGAAGTTTTTCATTCAGAGGGTGTTTGGGCACTGGAACAGGCTCCCCAGGGAAGTGGTGACAGCACCAAGCCTGACAGAGTTCAAGAAGCATTTGGACAATGCTCTCAGTCACAGGGTGTGATTCTTGGGGTGTCCTGTGCAGAGCCAGGAGTTGGACTCGGTGATCCTTCTGGGTCCCTTCCAACTCAGCATATTCTACAATTCATCTACAGGAAAACACTTGGTGTAGACATTTAGATTTAGAAATGTCTTCTCTTCATGTAACAACAAGAAAATACTTGAAGTCTGGCATGTAGTTAAGAGAACTGGGAACAAACCAAATTTCAACCTCAGATAAACATACGTAACTATTATAGATTTCAATCTAACCCACACACAAAGTTTTACACATACTACAAACAGAAACAGAAGGTATCAGGAAAAGACTATTCTTACATCGTTTCAAATTAATTTGCAACTATACAATTTTAATTGTAATATAAAAAGGGAAGGAATATAACAGAACAGGTATGAAGAGAAATATTTTCCAAACTTTTATTTGTGCACATTCATCAAGTGAAAAAGATAACTTTTACAGCTTCTTTGGTGCCCAATATTCAGCATACAAAAATGTAAAAGACTATTCACAAATAAAACACAAGCTCAAGCTAAAAAAAAAAAGTCTTAAAAGTAGTGCACATCGTGACAGCTTTGCTTATGAATACACAGAAATTACTGCAAAAATAAATAGAATGTCTTTTTAAAAGCAGCAATTTCATATCTTGTAAACTTCCGTTTTTACAATACAGCACTGTTAAGAGTAAAATCCAAAAGAACTGGAGTCTATACTGTGGCCATGAGCAAGTAAGAGTCTGTATTCCTCTGCTATGGTTGGTCCAGTTTTCCTTTTTGCTTTTAGTCCAATGTGCAGCAGTCTTTGAAGGTGCTTGGTTAGGGAACCTAACCATCAAGTGGTGAATTACAAAATTTATTTCCTGCTTTCAAACACGAATGGATAAATCTGTTCCACAGCACTGGCAACAGCCTTTACGTTTGGCCCTGAGACACAGTTAAAAAAAAAAAAAAAAAAAAGGCAGTAGGAAGAGAAAACTCAGGGAATCAGAAATTAAAACAACAGTACCTTTTAAAAAAACCTAATATTATTAGCAGTCACTAGTTCATACCATAGACAGTAAGTTCTCCCCCATTTCTCCTAACTTAACAAAGTTTTTCTCTGATCACTTTTCATGTTAAAGTCTTTCCATGTGAGTAAATCTGCAAGATGTTCTGTATTTGTCAATGGATAGATTATAATTAAATAATACCATCATTTAATTTCATAACAACTTGGCTGATTTTCAATTTACTGGCTTAAACAGCCCAGAGAAGAGGCTGAGTGGCAGAGGTAAAATAAGTTCTTTTACTTATGTCAATCTTCTAGGAATTTGTATTTCTTCAAGCCTAGCCACTTTTAGCTCTTGCTTTAAAAACCTACCAACAAGAGCTACTGTTAAATAATGCTGGATTTAACTGAAGTACATTTCAAGCAAGGTTATTTTAGATTTGAAAATTATAGACTACTACTTTCTATCCCGGGTTTTGCAAATAGCTTCATCACTGATCTCAGGACAAAGCTGGCAAGCCAGGGAATCGTTTTTTCATCTCAGGATGAAGCATGTGAAGGTTATCTAACATGATCTATGAGTATCCAGGCAAAGAAAAGGAAAAGTGACCTAGCAATGCTTTCTGATGGTACCAGGCCACTTCACTCAATGAAAAATTAAGATTACAAATAAGTGAGTAGTAACATGCTGGAAGATATTAATTCTGGATAGAAGCTTGGTGATGCAGCTAAGGGAGAACAGCAGTTTCTCACATGCTTCGATGAGTAGGAACTCAGGGTTTTTGTAACCTCACTTTAGATTTCAAAAGTTTCTTCCAAGTGGAGAGAACTGTTCAAAATGACTCCCAAAAATGATAACTTAAGTTACTTAAGTAATTATTGTTTTACATGCTCAGTCAGAAAGCAAACGGACAAGAATAGGATTCTTCTTGTATTTTCAAACTGGTCAAGTGAAGCACTCAGCTAAAACAAGCCTGGTGAAAGATACCTGTCTTCTCAGTAGATACTGCACCCTCCTTAATTTTGCCTGCTATTAGAAAAGAAAGTTCTCAGGAAAGGAGAAGCCTTCAAAAAGTGAGAGTATGAGCAGGCAAATAGTTCCCGCAAAAAAATGTTACTCTCTCTAAGGCTGAAGAGATGTAAAAACTGCATCATCATTCTAGAGCATATAAGAGAAGAAAAAACAAAACAACACAACCCCCCTAAACAACCCCATCATTTCAGTTTAGAGTCAAAGAAACAATACTTCTTTCTATTACACACTAGTGATTTTTATCATCTTTTATGAAATCTTTTTATATTTGTCCCATAAAAAGAACCCACCTTCCTGGGTTTTTTGTAGTATTTCTAATTATGTATCTCAAATAAAAATTCTCTGAGTCAGAGGTATTACACTAGTACTAGTAGTACAGAAACATAAATCTTCAAAAGAAACTTCATCTGAACGCACTTGAGAAGAAGTGCATTAAGGCTGAAAAGTAATTTAAAACATTTTTAGAATAAAAAGTGTAGACTCAGGACATTTTTTTCCTCTAGAAGAGAGGCAAAGCAGAAGCCTACAAAATCAACAGAGGTGTGAGGTAATTTTTAAAACTCACTGCAACAACTAAGCTAGAAGGATGCAAAATTTCTATGTTTACCATATTTATCTTCATATTTGAAAGGCAAATTCTGAAAATATGGAAGGGATTTTGTAAGTAATGAAGTAATTAGAATCTTACAGAGAAAGTGAATCTCATTAGGAGGCTCACAAGGCATGCTGAGAGCTTTTTAATACGGCAGTGATACTAAGGCTTCTTATTTATTTTAAATTTAGTTTCTAGTTTTGGCTAGACCAGTTGCACTGTTCTGAACATATACTGCAATCTTGAAATACTTTTTAGCCGTTCATTTTTAGATTATTGAATCTGACGGAAATTTGTCTTCTTTAGAAAACACTGCTTCCAGTGTCTTGTGGGAAATGTTCTGCATAAACAAAGACATTTATTAAGGAATTAAGATGTGAAAATGAAAAACTCCCTAGCCAGCTTCTGAACCAGTAGCTGAGCTCTAACAACTGCAAGATGTAATTCCTGCTGAAGTGATACACAATGATTTTTTTGGTTTTACAAGCATTTTAACATGTATTTCCTGAAAAACCTGATTTCTTTTATCTGGACACCAGTGGTGGAAATCTCACAAGTACACAGAAAAGAGAATGAAAAATGAAAATGACGAAGAGAGAGGAAAAATTGGGATGGCCTATCCAAGACCCAGGACAATGATGTCTCTGATTATATGGGAAAAACCACCGAAGCCTGTGATTCAGTGGTGGTTCTCTTAGCTGAGCTTTAACAGAAGAGAGCACAAGTCTGAAGATGTGTAAATATTGGTCAGCTTCATTTATGACAAAATGCTATACTATCCTATGAGTTTCCATAAATCTGCAGTTTGGAAATATGTATTTATGAAAGGGATGTTAATGCTAAATGTGTAGTTAACATCTCTAGAAATGGAAGAAAAAAGGAAGAAAATTCAAGTATTTAAATAAACAATAATGACCTGCATTCGTAAGTGCTATCTTACTTTTGGTTTCATTAAAAAACAGACTATGTACATGCAGTCTAACTTATTTTTCGAACTTACCAATAGTAACACTTTTTCTACAACTCTTCTGGCACTTTCACTCAAAAACAAACTATGTGCTGGCATGGGGAAACAAAACCCTTCCAAAATTATCTTTTGACTGTTTTAGACATGTTGCTTTCCCAAACCTACTGGCTCTAAAGTTAAACATTCCCAACAAGTTAAATATTTATTTTTTGACATTGAAATACCTGTAACTGTGATACTGCCTGTGGAAAAAATCTGTAAGGTAGCTCTGAGAGATTTTATTCTGTAACACACGGCAGGATGAAGTTCTGGTTCATAACTAGAAAACAAAATGAAAAGTAAAAAAGAGATATCTAGAACTGAAAAATAAAAGCTTAAGAAGTATACCAGGACTAAAATTCTTTAAAATCCTACGTACCTCGCATGAGGTCTGTTATTCTTCGTAAATTCTGGCAATCTGATCTCAAAGGGCATGTTGCACACTGCTAAAACATTCACAACTTTAAAATCTGTGAAAATTACCTTTTTAAAAGAGAGGGAAAAAGAAGGCATTAGAGATTTAAAGCAAGTCAGATGCATGGGTTGCAAAAAAAAAAAAAAAAAAGACAAGGACACTCCTTAGAAAGTCAAAATTAGAACCTTGAGACTAATGCCATTCTAATAGGCATCTAAAGAGTACTTAATGGACTCAGATAGTTTACATTATCCTTCTGTGGTGGAGTAACTGCTGAACTAGATACTTTACAGTTGTATCATGGTCACTACAGCAGCATGGTAATAGTTCAGTTTAAGGATGAGACACAGAAACAACTCAAACTGCTGCACTAAACACCTCCCCACTGAAAAGAAACTAAATTTAACAGCTCACAGACCATCCAAGTAAGCAGAGAAAAAGCTTAAATATTGTTGCAAACTTCTTTAATGCCTTGTTGCCATACACCATTTGTATTAAAACTAAGAATAAGAAAAAAGGGACCAACTGTTTTGCTTTAAATGTCCAGTGGCCAGTAGAGCAAACTGGTTTTCTACCCTGTAACTTTCTGAAACCCAACTCAAACTATTTGAATAACTTTCAGTTATTCTTTACCGCAGACACTTTAGATGACAACAAAATAGCCAACAGACAACTGCTATACAAAGGAATCTCTGCTGAGAAGTCAGCGTTGGCAGTGTCACTGGGGAAACTCATTGCTCATTTTCTGAGATTGCCTAAACTTTAAATAGTGGTTCTTCTTCAATCTATACTTTTTAGAAAGACAGATAGAAAGATAGTTAGAAAGACAGTCAGAAAGAAGCAACTCAATCTTCAAAATGTAAACTCCTTGCTTCATGACAAAACTTGGTGTGTCCACCCTGGGAGTACTGTGCACCTCACTGACTTAACGTTCCATTCCAACTTTAAAGGGCTGGGTCCAAAGTCACATTTGTGACAGTAGGAGTGTCACACTTTTCCTGGAGTCTGATGCAGCATTACCAGCATAGGCTGCCACCACTGCATTTGTGTACTATAATCAAAAGTAGTCTCTCCCTGAAAATGACAGCTACTGTGTCTATTTAATTGTCTGTCCCTAAACTGAACCTGTGTGTAAACAGCACAACAGACTATGAGAAAGTTTTAGAGCACCAAATCATGTCATTTTAAGTGGTTTATGTTGCTGGTTTTCAACCCCTGCTATGAAAAGCAAGTGGTGCTCCTGACTGGTAATGTTAACCCAAACCCAGATAAAAGAGGGTGTTTCCTGTCCTAAGCATTTTATTTGGCTTATTTCCAGCCGTACAACATGACAGTGCAGGAGCACTTTTTTTTTCCTTCCTCTTTAATTTAAGAGGCTCAAACTTGCCCTTATTAAGATGGAAATGTATCTGCTATTCCATCAGAAATGAGTGAAAATTATGTTCAAATTACAGTAAAGTTTCAGCATTTTCCAAATAAATCTTTTGAGATATTCCAAATTTTATCTAAGACACATCTGTGGGTGGTTCATATATCAAACGAATTTTGTTCTTCATAATCCAGTGAAGAAACACTGCTCGGAGCTGCCAAACAAAACTCAAATCCACGAAACAGCTTCTCTAACCAGCATCTGGAAAATGCATTCCGACACAAAAGAGCCATCTGAGTGAAAACACATTAACTGCTAAATCATTATGCTCCCTCTTCTTTGTTTCTTTCTAAAAAATGAACTACCCAGCATTGCTTGAGTCATGCAAGTCCTTTTTCGTCAGAATTACCTGAAAACCCAGTTTCTGTAGACTACGAGCTAGTCGTCTGGCACCAAATTTAGCTTCTTCTTCACTATAAAGGAGAAAGAAAAGGGTCTAGCATTAACAGAAACAGAGTATATAGTTGTGCATATACACACCACAACAGCTACTCAGACTACAAAATGAACCATTACATAATGTAGCACATCAACCATGATCTCATGGACAGCCTTCATCCTACTGTAAGTATTACATTTTAACTAGACAGATATTCCAATGGAGTCCTTCATGCCCTGTTTGAAGAATATCTTAGCACTTGGCTCCAGCTGAAGTGAGAGACATGTTTTAATCATACATGATTTTAAGTACCCTTAAAAGATAAATAAGATCAGGGGTAGTCTGGAGTTAACATCTTGAACAATCCTCTTTAATTTTGGAACAGAGATCATAGACAGAAAGCATGCAAATTTACTATTTTACCTTAACTTATCCTTACTTTGAAATGCAGACATATCTTAAAGGAATTCAGCTCTTAAGAATTTAGTGACTGCCAGATGTATCTGAAATGAGAGTCTGCTTTTGCATCTTTCCAGTCCCTCAACACCGTAAAACTTGATTAAATTTAGGTGGGGTTTTGTGGAAAAATAAGATATATCCTCAGGAAAGGTCATCCCTTCCCAAGTCTCAACTTCTGGCTAAACACACAGAACGCTTAAAGGATTTTCAAATCTCTTTAGGATTTTGTTAATAAGGTGGTTTCCCCTACAGCTCTCCCAAGAAGGTTAAACTGATGTTGTTTAAGATTATAACACTGTCTGAGCCAAACACTTCACATAGAAAACTTCCTCCCAAATACATAGCTTGACAAGGACCTATGTGTGATCCAGTGTGAGCCAATCTAAGTAAAAGCAAGTACCACCTCTTCTTTATTTACAATGTTGTATTTTAAAATACACAAGGATTTAGAGCTAGAGAAAGGATTTTCATGAACTCACCTTGTGGCTCCTGTGCAAATAACTTTTCCTGAGGACCAAATTGTGGCCGTAATCCTAGGCTTCCTAAGCTTCATTAAAACCTTCTAAAAAAGAAAAGTAGAAAAATTGGAAATTAGCAGTAATTCAATTTCATACTGGAAAAAAAAATTACTTGTTTCCCAAATCAACTAAAGTTACACTAAAACTCCCTTTACTTTTGATAGGCTTGAACTACTCCTTCATCTCTTTCAGTAATTAAAACACCCTAGCTCCTGAGAAGAGCAAAATAAGCATGAAATAGCCAATGATTCTACACAAAATAGATTAAATGAAGGTATTTTTCACTGAATAACAAGCTGAAAACAACAAGCACCATGCTGACTTTTTTCTTATTAAAGTGATTTGACATTGCTGTCTCCTTGTCAAGATATATTTTCTTGACACAGCCATCAAATTTTTGGAGGCAAAACAGACCCTGAGGTGTAAGAGGCCTCATCACATAGCTTGTACACAATATTGACCTCACCAAGTGCTGTCTCCTGAGACAGCATTTTATCCCTCCCATTACCATACAAGTAGCGTATTAGTGACTAAATACCAACAGCAAGAGAAATAGAGAAAGAAAATTCTGCTTTTCTCTATCCACCAAACACAGGTATTAGGCAGAAGAATGTTTAGCTTAAGGAACATTTCTAAAACCAGATAACTGAGGTATGCTGAATCTCTTACCCCAACATCACGCTTGTATATCACATTTGCTCCCTCTAATGCAATCTTCCTCAAGTTTAAATGGCATCTTGTTCTAAAAACACACACTACATTTGTGATTAAAATGTCCAGTGCAACATCACTGTCCGCATCCATTGGGGTGATTTACAACTCAATTTTCCCACCAGCTCACCACGAAGATCACATCCTGAGAAGCAAAAATGATAAAATTAAACATACCAATAAAAAATTGCTTATTAATGCCATTGAATCCGTTTGCCCCTTAAAAGAGACAAGAAGAAGTCTCTACACTCTGACTCATTTAACAGTGTGAGGGGAAGGGGAGGTCTGCATCCTTCATGCTAGAAAATAGGAGGTGACTTGTTCAAAGTCATGTTGCCAGACTTGACAGAAATGAAGTGCATATACACATATATATACATAAGAGTATTTTAAATGGCCAGTTAAATACATTACAATTCTTACTAAGTATATTAAGACGCTGTAAAGATTACTGAAACTTCTTCCATAGCTCCAGTAGACAATCTTTCCTCAGCTCATTTGAGGATGTCATTAGACGCCTCAGGAAAATACACTTCTCTGACTGCTGAAGTTGATAATTCTGAATAGTTTGACATTTGTGTTGGAATGGATGAGTCTATGAATAACTTTGAACTAACACCGTCTACAGAAACTGTGGTCTGCAGACAGCCTGCTCCCACAGCTTTCCCATCTTCATCCAGCACTCTTGGCCCATCTCCCCCAGTAACAGCTTAAAGCAAACTATACCAAGTGTCCTGGTGGCAGCAGCAGCCTGGGCTGACCCTCTGCACTGCCCACAGGAAGGCATTGCATGGGCAGAGTGAGATGGAATGTTTCTGAGGAAAAGCACGAGTAATTCTGGAGGCACAGGATGGCTGCCCAGTGCATGCACTGCAAACCTAAGGCACCCAGAAGCATCCAGGCTGCTCATGCACATCAAAGGTGACTCTCCTCACACACACCTCAGCTGGGAAAGACAATCCCAACACCAGCAACTGGGCTACCACTCATCGCACCCCAAGAATGCCCCAAATCTCTTCTGTAACCATACAAAGCCAAGACAGCAGGCATCTCAAACAGATCTCAGGTGAAGAAATGAGAGAGGACAAGAGCAGGATCATTGGTATACAGTGAAAAGGACTTATATAAACATTTTAGCAGTATTTCATCTGAAATAAACAAAAAGGAAAGCAAAGAACAAAATCAAAGAAAAACTGTCACATATGTGAAATGCTCCACATGGTCACTGCCATGGAAGAAGCAGGACACTATGCATCAAGAACAATAACTTACCTAACACTCTATGATGTATTTATATAACTTTAAATGTTTTGGCCTTTTGGTCTATATTGGAAATCCTCAAGACACAACATTAATGTTATTATCAGTATTTTCATCTGACTATGCTTTCCTGAACATCATGCCACAGAATCTGTACTTGAGAACTCAAGGTGCGTCTTTGACTACCACTCACTGACAACACAGAAGTAACAAACTACACAGCAGATGCGCACAACATACTGGGTCAGCTGCTGTGGTGGTTACTGCTTACACTCTGCAGCTTCTTCCCGGCTGAAATAATTATTCTGTAATTGTTGGCTTGTCCAATATGAGAAAAGGCAAGATGGATGATAATACAGAAAAGAGATGAAGAAACAGCAAGAGGAAAACAGAAAAACCAAAGGTTACATGTGGGGGTGGAGGGAATGCAGGCAAAGGAGAGAACAAACAGTAACTAATTAGTACTCCCAGATACCCTTTTAAATCTTTTTTATTGAACCAAAAATTACACGAATCCTCAAAGTCAGAAATTACAGATCCCATCTGGTTTTGATGGACTACTACAGATTGGGCAAGTAATTTATGGCACTAGATCCAAAGACAGCACATGTGCAAATTTTGAATGGCATGCAGGCAGGGCCAGCACAGACCTGGAACCCATGGCATCTTCAGAGAGGCACTTGCTTTCCACCCTGACCCCAACTCCTGGCTCTTGCTGAGCTCATTTACTGGAACCCGGGAAAGATTGTCAACAAGATACCTCCAATCAGCAGCATCTCCCAGTTATGAGCGAGCATCTGCTGACACATTCAGCCTCTACATTCTGAAAGAACATCAGCATCGTGCATAACACCATTGAAAGGTTGCTAACATCCAGGCAAACCACAGGATTGTATGATAATGTCCCCGTAATACATGGCTTATCTTAAAAAGATCCAGGGAGAAAAGTCACGTGCTCATCCAGAACAAAGGAAAAAGTGGTTGAAAAGAAAGGAAAATTACAATTTAAAAGGAAAAGATCTATTATTAAGGCAAAAAAGGCTGCTGTGGAGCTGTCATTAAGGATGTTTTCAGCAATTACAATGTATCTTGGTTAGAAGTACAATCTACTTGCATAGATATTAAGAGGAGAAAAATTACACAGATTGCAGTGGTGTGCCCCCATTTTAATTAGCCATGTTCTGAAAGCTCACAACAACAGACACTAAGGGAGGGGTTTTTTAATTTGAAATTGTATATACTATGTCAATAATTTTGAACACACCCATGCCTATTAAGCATACAAATACAATGTTAAAACTCTCCCAAGGCATAGTTTGGAAAGACTGGATAAACCAAAATGCTTCTAGGCTTGGACACTTGTGATCAAGCAGTAAGAAAGCCTTAATATAGCACAATTTTCGATTTAAGCATTCATTTTAATGCCTCACACCTCACTTACAACAAAGGAAAAAATAATCTATAGAGAGGATGTCCTGTTACCTTTCTTTCGGAAGCCTTAGATAACTTCAAATTCAGAGGAACCATGAGAACAAAAGCAACTTAAACTTTCTTAAAAAATAAAAATACATGGACTACATTAAAAAATAAATCTGAAGAACATGTTTACGAAAAAGGTCTAGCAATGTCCAAGAAAGAAAGATGTTGCTCTTATTTACATACATCTCCAGCAAGCATGACCAGCTGGAAAATTCTCATCCTCCTCTTTCCCAGCTGTCTCTTGTATTCTCTGCTATTCATACAAAGTACCATACCACTGACTGGTATTTCCCAAAACCTGAATTTCTGCATTTCCATATCTTTTCTGCAAAATGGGGAAAATACTGCTCTCTGCATATAAGCCTATTTATATTCCATACTTATGGAGTTACACTTGCAGAACAGAGAGGCTGAGTAAAACCAAACATCTGGATCTTCCCAGTTCTGGATTTGCAAATGCTCAAGTTGATTTTATTGAGTTCAGCTTAGGTTTTTTTGATTAATTTTGCCCTTTGAAGGTTCTCTCATCTGAACTGTAAAATTTTGGCAGTGATGTTTTGCCAGCTAATGGTAATTTAATAATAGGTTAAATTTGAAAAGAATTTATCTCCATGTACAGCATTTCTTTTAAATTATGTACTTAATTTGACTTTCTCCAACACAAGAAACTAGCTAACTTTGATTTCAAGTTGTTTTGCACCAGCATAACACAATCTATCCCGACAGAGGAAACAAGTTTAAATACGTCTCTGCAGAAGTTCGCATTATTTTGTTTTATCAGGGAAATTTTAGAAGACTGTTCTTTCTTTTCAATATAGACTTCAGGGGTACATCTGGAATATCACCCTAAGAGAAAAGCAAAATTAAAAAAAAAAAAAGGGGAAGGAAAAAAGTAGAAAGATTAAGCGTGATAATTAACACAAAAATAAAAACAACAGCAAAAGCTAATGCAAGGATATTTGACACTGTAATGTATCCTGCACTGAAACTAGAGAAACTCCACCGAATAAGAAATACTTTGGAGGGAGGAGTGAACACTCAAGTTCTTAAAGCATTACCTCTACATCCACTGTTAAAATCACAGACATACTATTTTAGATACTCTATAAACACACGTGAAGACAAAACACCCTGCACGGAAATCTTACAATCTTAAAAAAGCCAGCACTCTGTCTTCAGAAAAAGTTCCAAACCAACCACAGCACCATCATCAAAGAAAAAGGAAAGGCACTTGGGATGGGGTATATAAACAAAGTATTATTTTAAGCTCTTCACTACCTTTGATCCAATAAACTTGGAGCTATGAAGGTAGATGGGGGATATCTAACAATGGTTATGTTAATGTCAGAACAGTTTAATAAACACCTTTTTCAACAGCAGTCTAAGTATAAGCAACTTTTACTGGTTATTTTTAACTTTCTCCAAAGCAGTTCACAAACTGACCAACTCCACAAACATTTCCAACAGCCCAGCTGAAGGGATATTGGTCACTACTGTGTCAGTAGACATTTGTCAAACTAATGCCTGAAAGGCATCTTTGAAGAAGTTAACATGAACCTCTACAGGATATTTCCATAGGAGAATGGAGAATAAATAGAGCCTGTCAGAAATGGGGAGAGATGATTACGTCCTTCCACTGAAGATGTAGTTTTAAAGATTTGTGTTCAGCCCCCCAGGAAGCAGGTCCATATGAAACCCTGGAGGTGACAGATCTCTGAAATTTGTTTGAATCATTAAACACAGTATGGTCACAGTGGCTGGTGGATGACTGCCTGAAAACAAGAGCAACACAGCTACTACTGTCTGTGCAGAACATCCCCTGCTCCAAACAACTTTCTTAGTTCCAGCCACTGAGCGAGTGGGGCATGCATTGCAACTTTCTGTTGCAATGGCAAGTTAAACTGTGCCTAAAGCTAAAGGCCATCTTGAAGCTACTATTCTCGCCTTTCAGGATTTGCAGAGTCATGACTATTTATATTTTGGGGGAGAAAAATTTCAAAGATGTGCAAAGCCAGTATCGAAGCAGAGACTTGTTCAATTAGATCCACACACAGAGTGATAATAGCAGCTATATCATAAGCAAGCAGGCCTTCAATCCTGCTCCTAGAAAAGTCTACTGCATCTCCATGGGCTCATCCAACACAAATCCATTTGCAAGAATAAAACCAAACAATGTATAGGGCACGACAAGAAAGCATACTTTAAAAAATTCATAACGCCATTTTCCTCAAATCCTTCTCTCATCAAAACGTGCATTCACATTCAAAGCAAAATACACTTGAACTCAAGTCTGTGCCATCTTTCCCTTAGAACATGCAGGAATACTACTTGAATGCCAAGCAATAAAGATAATCCTTTTGGTCTTTATAACACGTGGAAATTAATCGTAAGCAAGACAAAAGTATGAACCAACAAGTATGGAACATTAAAATTATGGAACATCGTAAGAAGAGTAAAAATGTTTAGCTGTAACAAAATATTTTAAGGCAACGGGTAAGCCTTTCACCCCACCTCAGTCAAACATTTTTACCGTTTGCACGTCCTAGCTGAGGAAGTGCGAGTACCCCTCCTATCCCCGCTGCCGGGAATCTCACTCAAAGCCCTACGTGCACCAGCGTCACAACGCTCTGGTCAACAACTATTTCTTCTCTCCCCTCAACCCCAGTCCGAAACTTCTGCGGCCAGCACGGCACAGACAAAGCGCAGGCAGCGAGGCGGCCTGGCCACGCCGAGCTCCGCCGCTCAGCAGCGCCGGCTTGCGCGGGCACGGGCCGCCGCAGGACACGGGGCCGCCACAAAGCCCTCGGGGCCGGGCGGGCCGGCCGGGGAACGAACGGGCCGTTCCCCGCAGGACGCCCCTTCCTCCCCCTCCCTGCCCCGGCCACGCACACCCTCTGGCCCCGGGCGCGATCGGCACGGCGGCGGGAGGCACCGGCCGGGCCGCGGCGAGGCGGGGGAGGCCCCGCGCCGCCTCTCTCACCTCGGCCGGGCAGGCGGCGAGGGGCGGGACGCGGGGGCTCAACGGCGGCGGCTCCTGCTGGGCCGGGCCCGCGGACCCGAGACGGCGGCGAGGGGGAGGAGGAGGAGCGCGGCCCGGCGGGCGGCGGCCGTTACCGTGCGGGCGGGCGGCCGGGCGGCGGACGGGGCAGGGCAGGGCGCAGCGCGGTGCCGGTCGGTGGGTGCCGGTCGCCCGGCGGCGTTCCGGGTGCTGGGCCGACTCCCCGCGACAATAAACATCCCCCAGCGCCGCGGGCATAGACGCGGCGCGGCTAGAGCGGCCGCCGGAAGTCACGGCGGCGGGAGGGAGGGAGGGAGCAGGGGAGGGAGGGGGCCGCGCTTGCAGCGCTTCCGCTGTCGTCCGCCGCCCCCGAGCCGCGGTACGCCCCGGGACGGGCCCGCGGTGCGCGGCTCCGCACGGAGTTACGGAGACGTGCACTTGGGAAGGCAGCACAGTGGGTCATCTCACAGTCTGGTCCGACCTCCCTGCTCAAGCAGGGTCGTCCCAGAGCACATGGCACAGGATTGTGTCCAGACGGTTCTTGAGTATCTCCGGTGAGGGAGACTCCACAACCTCTCTGGACAATCTGTTCCAGTGCGTGGTCACCCGTACAGTAAAGAAGTTCTTCCTCGTGTTCAGCTGGAATTTCCTGTGCATCAGTTTCTGCCATTGTCTCGTGTCCTAAAGCTGGTAAAGCTGATAACAGGCTTCAGCTCGACCACGTCCGCTGGAGAGCTGATGCAGTTTTCAGCTCAGGCGCTGTGAACACCCGTGGCACGCACCAGGCGTTTCTGCGGGGCGCTGCCCTGGCACATCTTGAGCTTTGCTGCAGCCCCCTTGGTCTCTGGCCTGGCCGCTCCACACGGACTCTGACTGAACCGAGTGGTCAGCGTTGGTCTGACAGGAGCCAGCAGGCATTAGTGCTCACCGCAACAGCGCGCTGCCAGTATTGCTGCTCTATACATGCATGTTGCACTGCAGCAGGACTCTGGTCACCACCTCCTGTATTTTAAGTCATTTTAATTTTAGGGGTTTTTTGTTTGTTTGTTTGTTTGTTTGTTTAATTTGAAGTGACTTTATTTGGTGTTGAGGGGATCGTCCAGCAGTAACCTGTGCGAGCTTGGTGTATGAGCAGACTGCTGCTCACCCCAAGTGAAACAAAGATATGAACAGGTGACTGGGAAGTCTGAAATATGCCCAAGTCCCTTGAGTTCTGCAAGGTACTTTTCAGCACTTTTTTTTTTCTTGTGATTCTAATGTTAAAACGATTAAAGTAAGACCGCTGCTTTGGACTCTTTCAATGTTTCATCCTTGCAAAGTGAGCACATGATGCACCCTTTGAGGACAGACAGAGTGGGACTTGTGGACACAGTGCCTGGATGGCACTGGTTCTCTTTGTCCAGGACGTTCCTCTAAATCTGGCACTGTCCCACCTGTGCTGTCTGTAGGGAGTAGAGCGTGTGGTGAGCTACCTTTCAGCTACACTTACATTTTCTCTTGGAAAAGCTCTTGTGCTTCACATGGGAGCCCAGGAATGTGCATGCAATTTGGCCCATTAAGGACTCACAGCCAGACTGACAAATGAAACAGATGTCAAGCTGACTTCAGATTTATAAAGAGTATTGGTCTTTATATAAAAAACATAACTGTATATTTATATGGGTGTACTGCAGAGCATTCACTGAATTGACAATTTTATGAAACTGAGGTTCTGTAATTATGTACTTTGCTAAAGTGACGTGGTAGCAAAATAGCTTTAATTAGGATAGAAGGAACAGTATGAAATTTAAATTTTGAATTCTTCAGAGTTGGCGTGTTTTCTTCTGCTAGATTCAGTTTAATCCTTGAAATGCATGACTAGGTTCGCTTGTCAAAAATAAGCATTCCAAGTTCTCACTTCAGTTCAGCTGGGAGTACGTGGTTTCGCTCTCCTGTTCGCAGGCTGGCTGCGCACCGGCGTGGGGCAGCGCTGCCACCCTGTGGCTTCCTACAGACACGGATCCACGCCGATCCACCACCGCCTTCGGGTGGAACACAGGCAAGCAAGATGAGGTTTTGATACCAGGATTCTGAATTTACCATAGTTCGGTAACTCTACACGGTATCTCCGGCATTTTTTCAGAGTGCCTTAAGGCTGGTTTTGTTCTTTATGGGCTTCAGGCTCTGAGTCATTATAGTTACACAGCTAAAGTGGGGTAGAGTGCTGTGATGTCTTCACTCTGACAGTTCTCTCAGGTTCTGGATGGCTGTATCACAACAGATGCTGATTTATTCTTTTCTGAATAGCTCATCACATCGGCAAGTTATGAAGAAAATCTTTAAAAACTCTGATTTTGCTTGAATTTTGACTAAGCTTTTTTTTCTTTTTTCTTTTTTCTTTTTTCTTTTTTCTTTCTTCTTTTTTCTTTTTTCTTTTTTCTTTTTTCTTTTTTCTTTTTTCTTTTTTCTTTTTTCTTTTTTTCTTTTTTCTTTTTTTCAGCATAACCTTAAAGGTCTACAGAAATTCAGAACAAAATGTCTGCAAGCACACACTACCACTGTCTCCACATGCTTCCTCTTTTCAGGGTATAGCCTTTTCTGGCACATATTCCTCAAAATAGTGCAGTCGTTCCTGGATGTTAAGAAAATTATTTTTGCTGATGAAGAGATGAACCCTTGTAATTTCAAAGTTTTGACTGCTTTGTCAGCCTGAGATTTTCCTGTTTGGACTAAGACATGTTCTGAAAATTGCATCTTTAGATATATATTTGGAAAAATGTGCAAATGTAAGCAAGTAGCTATGATCACATTAACGTGGAATGCGAATAAGGTGATTTTGGTACCTACCTAATTTGTCTTGGAAGTTTATCAGTTGTACTGCAATTTTATTCTATACCTATATAGTTTACAAAACTGGTTGTCCTCTCCGTGCCTTCTCCTCTTCCTGGTCTCCATTCCTCCATGCAACTATAACTTGGCTCCATGGCTTCCTCCACTAGTATGACTGAGATGCCAGGGATCTGGATCTTCCTGAGGATCTAACTTACCAGATGCTGTATGACAGCAGACAGAGAAGGCCCAGAGGCCATTTCTGACACTGTCACTTTCTTTACTACATGACTTCATTCTCCTATGCCTTTATTTTGCGATCTCTTTTTTGGGAAGTAAAGAGGAGATGGAGATGTGGGGAGAGTGTTTCTTGTGCTTGGACATTCTGCAGCGTGGAATTGTAGGCTGCTTGGGACTATCAGTAAGAGTGCAGTAAAAACAAGGTAACTGAACTTTAGGGCACTGCACATGTTTTTTGTTCAGTAATTACAGCAGTGAGACTGAATGAAGATGCAATTTCATTACGTTGTTATTGAGCTGTAGCTGCAGGTTTTTGTAGAAGGAAATCACTCATCAGGCTGAAGCAAATGCTTGGTCGTCTGGATTTTTCTATTTTTACAGTATTAACTTTCAATGAGATAAGATCCTGTGCAAGGTAAAGTATGGGAAAGAGTAGGGGGGAGAGAAGAAAGCTGGATAACCCCCTGAGGCAGCCCACAATGAAGGCTGGCTGGAGAGTTTTATGCAGCTGTGTTGTAAATACTGTGGTGTCTAAGTGGAAGACTGCATTAAAGTATTTGTGTTTGAAGAGGAAGTACCCAGGAGCAACCAGTGTCGTGGATGTTCCATGGAAATGATCTTGTGTGAAATGGTTATCAGCTGCAAACATGATACTGCAGGTTAATTATGTGACATCTCTCAGGCTGGCAGCCATCAGGGAGTGAGCAAGAAGTCAGGGAGGGAATCCTTTGCTCCAGGGCTTAGTTTATCGGGTGAAACAGTAAACTCAGCTGTGCCTTCTCACACCTCTCTGATGATGTACAGTATGATAACTCATGCCACTGCTGCTGAACAGTTACCTCCCTGCTGTAAGTGGCACTTACACTAGCTCCACAATATTCAAACATTGTTTAATTTTATAATATGCATTGTTTTATATGTATGTTTATAGAAAAGATAAATATAGTTACTATATAGTATGTAAATATTTATGTCACATTTTTATATGATGTATATATATTTCATAGTGTGTATATCTGTATATTACATAATATATATTTCCAGGTATGCTATTTAATATAAAATAAGCAAATTAAGAAAATGGCAGTGAATTACCTCTACATAAAAGTCAAACTATCAGAATGAGACTTCTCTTTTGTAAACTTTGCAGTAATTTAATATATATCTGTATTTTCAGCCTCTATGACTGAATGGTATTTACAGATTATGCATGCAGACTTCTGTTGGCAGTAAGAGAGAAGCATGGTGAAAGTAGAATCAGAAGACTGAGCATGACGGAAATGAGGAAGAAAAATTTGTGGGAAGGTTCCTCAGCGCCTTCCCTGCAGTGCTGTGTGTATCTGTAGCCAAACTGGGGATGCTGGCCTTGGATCCCCCATCCAGCTTGCCTCCTACCCCAGGAGAACGATGTTAAGCATGCACAGACAGCATCTACTGGCTGTCTGAATTCTTCCCATGCATTTAAGTAGAGGATTAATCTCAATTTCAGGTCTTGGGATGAGGTTACCTTGATGCTAATTGGCAATGGTGATAAAGAGATGCTGTGAGGGCATATGTCAAATATTGGTGTCAGGCAACTCACAACTTAGAAAAGGGGCTGCAGAGTTAGGTAACAAATGAACAGAAGTTTTCAGTGTCATAATTTAGGGTATAATATTGTTTAAACTCATGTTAAGTTTGTTCTTGAACTTGGCCTCTTGCTCCTAGTGACCTTTATTCTTCATAAATATTAGTAATGAGATACAAAATAGCAAAGAGAGTCCCCACTCAGAATTTTTGGCCCATAAAAGACGAAAGCAGTTTGATCCAGAAAACAAGTGAGAAGAGCATGAGACTGAGGTGAGGCAAAGGCATCAAGTATCTCAGTTGCTGTAGCTTCTGAGGCTGCAGTGACACTGATAAATTAAACAAGGCTGAGGCTTATCTTTCTTTGTGCTTGGATTTTAGCAGGATTCTTGCTATGCCTTTGGCCTGTCTTACTTTTTCCCAGAAAATATCCAAGCATGATTTTGGAGCAGCATATGCCAGGGACTGTTCTTAATCTTTGGTGAGTAGAATAAAACTCAGGTCTGTGTGGATGTGTCCCCAGCCACAGCACTGACTGTTGGAGGCAGAGCATGATCCAGAGCCTGGTTTATCTATTCTAGTAAGTGTAGATGTTAGATATCCAGCCTGAGAGGATCACTCCCCACACCTTTCTTTGTACTGAGTTCAAAGAGCAAACATCCTTGGTGGTTTCAGTGTGCCTAGAACAGCAGCCCACGGGTTTGTGCACCAGAAAAGCTGGTGCCCTAAACGTATTCCAAACTTATGTGTGAACCTTCAGCCAGTCATTTGTCATCTCTTTTTCTTCCCATCTGTATAATGATAGTGGCCTCCTGTAGAAAAACATTTGGTCATGAGGGGACAGCCAAATGCTGCAAGATGACTCCTGTCTTCTGTGTACTTTCTGTATTGACTCTGAGATGCCAGGAGTGTAAAAGTCCCTATGTAAGAAAAAAACAACATGTTATCAGTGAGGAGGCACTGTTCCCATTCTGGTCGCCTTGGCCAATAAAAAGCATCACAGGAAACAGGATGCTGCAGCGAGAGGCCGTGCTGACACTTCAACTGCTTGTCCCACATGATGGTCTTTGCCTCCTCCCTGACGGGGGGAAGTGCTGCAGCAGCAGCCTGGGAAACCATCCAGGGACAGTTATCTGTGCAAGCACATCCCTGGGAACGCTCTTTGCCTGTGCCCACTCCTCCTCCCCTGCTGCTGCCGTGCAGGCTTTCACAGATGTTCCTCCCAGGAAAAGGCAGCTGCAGCTCTCAACCTCCTGGTTTCCATCTCCCCGGTGGTCTGGCTCCACCCGTCTGTGATGGAGCTGCTGATAGTTCCTCCCTTCCTGAACCTATCCTGCCACAAGGACTGAGCTCTTCAGAGGAAGAGGAATTATTCTATGCCTTTTTCTCCCTTTCTTCGTGTCTCCTGGCTGTGTAGCTATACGCTTGCTTTCTTTCCCTAGTGTTTCTGAGCCTTGTTTTTTAAACAACTTGTAAACAACCAAGAGAAAACTCAAGACTGTAGATAATCCATATTTACAGTTGGATGTGGTCTAATAGTTTATGCAACAGCCTGAGGTCTAAATTAGGATTGGGGTTTTTTCTTTGCTCAAGGAGAAGAACCTCCTAAAATTTAAAGTGAAGGAAGGATTTGCACTGGTTTTTACTTTCTTGCTTTTGTTATGGTCTTTTTTTTCCTTGCAAGGAGGTTTTGAAGATAGTGTAACTGAGTGCACGCATGCGCATTGGCTTGAAAACGAGTTTCATCTGTTTACAAGTTTCAGTTTAAGGGCAAAACCCTAAGGCAAGAAAATGCGTCATCCCTGGACTGTTGTGACCCTAGTGTATGTCCGTGCTGCATTTGGAAAATGAGATGACTTGCATGCCTGGGCCTACTCAAAGTCAGTTTTAAACTCAGAGACACCAGTGTCTGAAGAGAAACCATTTACTTGTAGAACTTTGCTGGTTTTGCAGTCTGCTGGCAACAGTCCTCTCGAAGGTAACGCATGGCTTTTCCCCATCTTTCCTGGAGCATAACTTTTAGGTCAGACCTATGGCATCTCAGAATTGCAGAAATTTCCCAAGCCATAACACATCAGTAGCTTTGCAGCACTAGCGACAAAAAAATGCCATCGTTACTGGTTGTGCCACTTCCCATCCATGAACTATGCTGAGCTGAAGAGCATGAAGCAATCTGTGGCTGAATAGTGAGCACAAGATGGTATTTACCCTGTGGGCCTGCATTTGATAGCACAGTCTTAATATGGAAATAGTCAGTGCTACATGGGCCTGAACAATGAACACAAACTACTTGAATCTGACTGTTGAAAGAAATTCTTATGGAGGATTTTCCTGGTGTGTATATACATGGTAATTACAGGATGCTTGGTTGTTTGCTGCTACAAATTTCAATTTCATTGAGATTTATTTTAATGTAATTGACATTTCTTCTGTAATCCTGTCCTTTTTGTGAGACTGTGAGTGCTAATCTGCATACAGATATCCAGACAAAAATTAAAATACCCGGCAATTTTATCAGATTATACCCTCCACTTGTACACCAGATATGTGGAAGTTTTGTTCTCTTTTAGAAAGTTTATTACCTGCAATTAGCTAATTTTTAAAATATTTTGCATATTTGAATTTTTTTTTTTGCTATAAATTATAATGAGAGGAAATGATCACAGGGTTTTGGCAAAAATTGTCTTTTGAAAAATATATGTGATTTGTTAAAAGGAAGCAAGTTTTTTTCCAGGCAGACACAACTGAGGGGTTACAAATATGAATATGTCAAGCAAATATATGTGCTTGTGATCTTATCACTATGTCCAAGATTCAAACCAGCTTCCCTACAGAAGAAACCACACAGATTTTGTGTCTTTTATTTTCTGAGGTGAGCTGGGAATTTTTACCTCAGAGGCACTTAAAGAATAAGCTATCTTGTACATGTTCCCTTATGCACCTTGAAGTTTGAGGGCACAACCCACACTGCGGCCTTGCTGCCCCAGTCAGCGTCCAGAGCAGCACGGCATTTTACAGGTGTCTGCAAAGTGGGTTTCTTGCTATGCCGATGCTTCAGGCTGGCAGATTTCCATCCCAGTGAGAGGATAAGATAAGCCTAAAAGGTATTTTCTGTAAGATCTTACAGACTGTGAAAGCTTCTTCGAAGGGGCACAATGTCAGCACCAAATCCGGGAGCCTGAGCACTGAGTCTAAGCTGCAAATAAAGGATTTGCTAGTCTCTAGCTGAATTGAAAAATGGTCATGAAGTAGCTGGGTTGAAACTGGTTTCTTTACAAAGAAACAAACAAGCAAAAATACTAGTATTAAAATCAAATGGAACTAAACTACTTTTATAGACTTCTTATCTTAAAACATGTAGGTCCATAAGCAAGTTTTCTTTGAACTTGTATCCTGTGACTGAAGAAGTGTTTAGAGCTTCATCTACAGCTGACACTGCTCTATATGCTCTCGAATCCAATGAAGGCTGAGCTCATGTTGAAACCCTTCCTTCAATTGCAAAATTTATAGACTTTTTCTTTACTCAGCTGCCTGTTTTCACACACACACAAATATTAAAAACTATAGTAATTTAGTTATCTTTGAGACCTCTGTCAAATCTAGCTGAAATCAGGCAATGAGTTCAAACATTACTAGGAGGGAATGTATACAGACACTCACACAGCTGCATCGACATCCATGTAGATACAGAAAGATAAACCAAGTCAACTTTTTTTCCACATGAAAAAGGGGTATATTTTGGTAAATATTAAAATGCATCACTTTGTACAGAAAAGCAAGAAAGCAAACAAAATATTTTCTTTAAAGTCTTTGACTTCAATATTTAAACCTGTTCCCTCTTTTCCTTAGCACATTTGCGAGTTCCTTTAAAAAGTATAAATTGCTTCAGTCAGACTAAACATACATTTTCTGTTTGCAAATATTTTGCAATAAAATTGCACTCAGCAGCAGGGTAGAATAATTTCATTCATTGTTCTCCTGAAGTGCATACTAGAACTCTTAATTCATCCAAGAAACTTGGGCTGTTGAAGCCAGCTGCCAGCACTGTGCCATTACTGTCAGGTCTATGCCCTTAACACAAGAGGTCACCGGACCAGGAGTTCCCAGCCACAAAAATGCCTCTGGAAAATATGTTCATTGTCTTCAAAATTGAGATAAAACCATTAATTGGTTTACAGTCAGAGTAAAGTCATTATTTACCTTTCTGTGTACTGCTGGTTGCTTTTGTTTTTTTCTTGTTGCATTTTGTTTCTTTGTTGCTGAACTGTTGCTCAGAGGCAAGGACTGAAGAAGGTGCAGGATGCTTGAGGAATAATTTAGTCCCCAAGAGACTTACAGTGTAGACTGCTACATAAAGCGAACAGCAGTACGAAAAACAACGGTGTCTGCTGCCGGCGTTTACACAGTAAACATCTTCAACACTTACTGTTCCTGCAGCTTTTGGCACATGGTTATAGCTGTGTTCCTCACATCTCACAGGGTACCACTGTATTCATCCCTTCCCTTTCTTCAATGTTTTATTTCAAGTGGTGAATGAACACTGCATATGGTTAATTAGGTGGGGAGATGCTGAGTGCAGTTAGCAAGCATTGCAAGACAGGGTGGCAAAGAAGTGTGTGTTAGAATATTCAGAATTTGACTCAATTTTATGCATATCTCAGATGCGCTTCAATTTCTGCTTTCTAGAAGGAAATCAGCACCTTGCTGTGAGTCTTGACCAGACGTTAGTTAGTATAGATTTAAGTTAAGATTTTGAGTGGTTATTTCCAATGGTTAGTTTCAATTCACTGAGTAAATTTAGAGGTTAAAATGTGTGTTTGCTGTATCAGTCACCTGCGCTCAGCTTAAGGCCGTGGGGCCTCTGTTCTGTCTCCTTTTAACAGACCAGCAATTCCCACTGAATTTCCCAGTGCCTGGGGCAAAGAAATCAGCAAATCAGCCTGTCCAGTTGCGGTTACCAGAGCCGCACGTCCCTTCAGCGGCTGTCCTGGGTCTGTGGCCGCAAAGTCAGTCAAGCCCCTGTGTGTAAGAGCGCACCTCACCTGGCGCAGTCCTGTCCACAACAGCGAAGTTGCGCATGGTTAGGCCAGGCACAGAGGTCTGCTCTTAATTGTGCGGCGTGGAGATAAAGCTGAGCAAAAGTGAAATTAAACAGCTCTCCCCTTCACAGCCATTAGGATGATATAGCAGGTCCTGGCCCTTTTCATAATGAGGGCCGAGATGTTTGCACAGCCCTCTGTTCACAGCGAGCTGCTTTAATTAAACCTAACCTAGCCCACGCATGAACCCGACTGGTGAGTTTGGGTTGCCTGGAGGACGCGCCACCTCGTCCAGTTATCTCGGGGGAAAGTGGGGGATGAGAATTAACACAATCCAGGCTGCACGGGTGCCCGGGGCAGCTCAATACCCGCCTGCGAGGGATACCCGGGGGAGGGAGCCCCCGTGAGGGTCTGTGGCCCCCGCCCTGCCTGTGACCGTGTCCCGGACCCTGCCGCCGGCCCCCGCAACTAGCGGGGACGTAGGGCTTGGTCCGGGGAACGGCCCTGTCGCCCCTGCTGCTCCTCTCCTGCTTTCGGCAGGAAAGTACCCAGGTATCAAACGGAACCGAGAGATGGTATTGAAAGAGCAAGTGAGGCGGAAATTTAAAGCCCCTCTGCTAATAATAACAGTATAAATAACCGAAGACATCTTGTAAACAGTGCGGTCATAACCCTGAAACATTAAACAGCGCGGTGGGATCTGGCGCATCAGCTGCCGGCGGCCGCTGCCGGTGCAGGGGGAGCGCCCCGCACTCCTGTTTATCTCAGCCTCATCTCCCACGGGCGCGCTGATCGATAGAGAGGAGATGTTTAACTTAAAAATTCCCGGCGCTGAGGACCGACTGTACTTCATCAATAGATCACTGCTCCCGTCCCCGCGGAGCAGAGCGGCCGGAGCGGTTCCCGCAGCGCCCGGGCGCCGGGCTGCGGAGCCGGGCCGGGCTCCCGCGGCGAGCTGCGGACCCAGTCTCCCCCTCCCCCAGGGGTTTGCTCCAGGTCTTTAGCTCCGGAGAAGCAGACCTCCTGTGTCCCGGGGCGCAGAGGCGAGATACCCGCAGCGGGATCCCGGCCGCTTCGTGGAGCGGCGGAGCCGGTGGAGGCTCAGTCCTTCCCCCGCAGAGCCCGAGAGTCTCAAACGAACACTTAACACCGCTCCGTGTTCAGTAGAAAGGAAGGTTTATTCACAGAAATAGAGCAGAATCTGCTTGAAGAAAATATATCTATATATCTTTAGGGTGAATTACTTCATAGAGATGACTGTCAAAGTCAGTTTTTCTAGGCATCTACATATTTCACAGGTCTCAGACAAAAGATACACGCGGGGTAGGTTTTGTTTGATCTCTGTCTTTTCTCTAGTAGCTCTTGAACCAGCAAGGCTGTGGTTGCAGGACACTCGACTGTACACGCATTTAATAAAGTTAAATAGAGTCAGGATCTCTCGGGGTGGATGGAGTCTTTGCTAGGGCACATTTGTTCTCCTCCGCGCCGGGAGAGCGGCTCTCCCCGTGGCTCTGGCCGGGGCCCGGGGCAGCGGCGGGGCCGCGGCGGGTCCCTGCCCGCCCCGCCGCCCGCTCCACGGCCGCGCCGGGACGGACGCTGCTGGCCCGGCCGCGGGGCTCAGGATGCCGTCGGGCCGCACAAGCGGTTTGTGTTCACCACTTCTTTCAGGTCACTCTCGGGTTTGCCGGCTACCATAAAAGGCCAAGTCTGTAGCCAGGAAAAGACACGAGTGGGAAGGGGGTTACATATGGAGAAATGCACATTGCAACGCTCATATCGCCAGCGGGTCCGGCTCGGGAGCGTCCGGGGGGACCGAGCCCGGCATTCTCCACCTGAGTCCACTTCGGGCAGCGCTCGGCGGGGCTCAGGCCGGAGCAGTTGCCGCTGGCTTCGGCAAGGACCCTTTTGCCTTTCGCCGGCGGCTGATGCCGCTTCGCCTCACAGCCCCAGCGGTCCCCACCGGGCGTCCTCGGGGCGGCGAAGCCCGTCTGATACGCGGCAGAAGGGAGGGAGAAAGGAACCGCCTGGCTCCGGAACACTCGCATACCCCCGGCATAATCGCCGCGGGCCGTAGCCGCGCCTCCCCCCGCATTTGGTCGTGACCAGCGTGGGGACTCCGACCCGCGGAGCCGCCTCACGCCTCGCCGAGCTACCCCGGGTGCAGGAGCTGCTCGGAGCCCCTATAGCCCCCGACCGTTCTCCCTGGCCTCCCGCGGCTCGGGGAGAATGTTTTGGTGTGCCTCTGTGCGGAAGAGGAGGGAGTTTATATCTATATTAGGTGCTGGTTTTTTTTTTTTCTTTTCCTATGTTGTTGCGTTGAGGGTTTTGTTTTTAATCAAAAATTATCTCTAAGGCCCTTAGCAGCTGACACAGCGGGTAACGTACTTCCCCCCAGAGTCCAGAGCTCAAAAGGCAGAGCCTGACCTCAGTGAAACGTCCCCAGTTCCCCTCTGTGATCCATTTATGAGTCAGGGTCCGCACGTGTGGGCAGTGTAAGGGCTGTATGTCTAAAAAGAGCCCAGGCAGATCTTGCTTACCCCAAGTTTACATCATTTGTACATATTTTTAGAGCTGGAAATTGGATATTTCTGGCGGCCGGGTATGCTCGGGAGATCCAGGGCTGCTCAGGAAAACTTTATGTGGTGGGAGCAGCAGGAGAGACATCACACAGCCCAGGGAGAGGCATTGTGGAGCGTGCCTGGGGCAAACACCTCCTTTGGGGAGTCTGCACTGGTATTTATTTCTCCTGTGCCAGTTTACAGGGATAGGAGAAATATTCTGGACACAGCAAACCTGAGTGGTTGAGCACAGAACCCCAAGAGTCCTGTCTTTAAAAAGTTAGGGTTTGGGGACAAAATTGTGTCAAGAAACATTAGGGTAGAGACACAGGATAAGAAAAAATCCTGTGTCCTGCCTCAAACACACCCTTTTCTACCCGAATTCCTATACCTGCCCACTTGCAGGTAGAAAGCTGCCAACAACCCTCTCTGATTTCTCAATCATTTCTGGGGCAGTAAAGCGTAAAGCCTGCCCCTGCTTATTTGTGGCCAGTGTGGCTGCCTGTCTCCTGGAAGGAGCAGCAGAGGGGGCCTAGGAGGCTTGGCGCTCAGGGCACAGGGCAGCAGGGTAGCTGGGAGCCTGTCCCTTTGTACAGCACTGCTTTCCACCCCACTGGCCGCAGGCTCTCTGTGAGAAGCATAGCAAAGTTTTGTCCCCACACATGCCCCATGCCAGCTCCTTGCCCACCTCTCCCCATGCACACGCACGGAGCGCCTGTCCCCAGCCGACTCTGACTTACCAAGTTGACTGGGTGGATGTAGCCGTTCTCATACTTGTCATTGGCCAGGATCTGCCTCAGGTGAGCAATGTAGCTGGAGGCCAACCTCAAGGTGTCCAGTTTGGAAAGTTTGGTGTCTGGGGGCACCCAGGGTAGGGTGGTCTTAAGCCTGGAGAAGGCTTTGCTAAGGACCCTCATCCTCGCCCTTTCCCTGGCGTTGGCAGCATTTCTCTGTACCTGCTTTCCCTCTTGGCTCACTCCATTTAAAGGGCTCTTCTTGGGGGGAGCTTTTTTCCTCTTGCCCGAGGCCCCTCTCCCCTTCTGAGGGGAGCCATTCTCGCCATTGGATCCCTCCTCGTTGCTCTCGGTGGACGCCCCAAACTCTTTGTTAGTATCCATTTTCAGGCCATCGCACTCCAGCATCTCCACCTCCTGCAGATCTTCCACATCACTGAGGGACCCAGTGGACATGGTCTGGAAGATGCCAAACGACCAGCAGGAAAGGGGGGAGGGGGGGAAGAAGGGTAACTCCTCAAATCTATTTCAAGGCAGCGTAGGAGAGAAGGGGTGCCAGTATCTTCCTCCCCTTCCCTCCTCCCCCCAGGACTAAAGCACAATACCAGTCCAGAGAGGATCCCCGCCCTCCCGCCCCCCAACCCCGCTTTGCCTGTGTTTGAGGGAGGGAGTGAGATTGTGTGAGAGAGGGAGAGAGGGAGAGAGAAAGCCGAGGAATTTAGTGAGGACACTAGTAATTTATCTGGGGGATAAGAGAGGCGGATCCAGCCCAGGGGAGGGGCCTTGCCCACTGAGCACACCACATCCCCAATCACAGACCTTTGCACAACACAGGGAATGAGGTATCCCAGCAAGCCTTTGCTGAGAGCTCGGAACTGGGATTCAAATCTTCACAACTGGACTAAAACAACTCATTTACTCTCTCTCCCCCTGCTATTTCTATCCTCCCCATTCCTCCTCCTCCTTCTCCTCCTTCTCTTCTCCTTCCCCACTTCCCTTTACAGCCCAGGGTTGCTCTCCCCCTCTTCTGCCTTCTAGATGACCCAGGCAGCTGGTGTCATGATTCTTGATGAAAGCCAAAATGGGTCATGAGCAGAGAGAGCAGCAGATCCACCAGCCAAGCCTTCCAGGGAGCTTTGTAATGCGTGCCATCGAAACGCTGTCCTGTAACCTAATCTGGGGGAGATTTGTGGATGATTATATTTGCGAACACATCCTGTCCAGTTAATAGCATATTCCAGGAAGGGAGTGCTCCACTGCCTGGCCCGCAGCGTGGACCTTGCCGTCACAGCCCAGGGGCTGGAGGCAGGAGGATCTGACTTCTTCCAGCCTTCCGGGGTGACGTCCGACAAGTCCCGGTCTCTCTCGGTCTTTGAGTCCTCCCAGCTGTGAATGCCGTGAAGGCTTCCTGGTCCACAGGTGTGCCAAGTGGCCAAGATCCCAGCAGTCTGTGAGCCCCACTGAGCCGAGGGAGAGTGCTGTTCTGCTGTGGAGGGTCTGTGCCGCTGTGGATAGGGTGGCAAGGGTGTGCATGAAATGAAGAAAATGGAGGGGGGGGGGGAGGGCGGAGGGGGAGGGGAGGGATGGTTTTTGGGTGATAGAGTTTCCACAGAAAAGAAACCTTTACTCGGTGTACAGAGCAGATGTCAGCGGTTCATTCCGCTGTACCCGTGGACTGTTTTGTCTGCTGATTCGTGCATGCTCAAAAGTTGGGGGTTTTGCCTTGATAAAGAAACAAGATAAGGGATAAGGCCCCTCCTGTGTGTGGGAGAGGTGGGACTGAGGCCATTAGGCCGGGCTCTGCAGCCCCTGAAGCCAAACATTCCCAGTGGTTTTACCACAAGTGTGAGCGAGCGGGTTGCTGTGTAGTTTGAATGAACAGACTTACTCTGCCATTACAAACTTATGCACATATGTATTCAGTCGCAGCAGAGCAGGCTTTTTAAAGCAGTTAACCTTGTGCTATCACTTCTTCCCCTCCATGTTAAATAGTCTCCTAAACCCACATTTGGAGCCCAAAGAGGCCAGTGGATCAGGAACTTGCTCCCATAGCTCCTTCCCTACTCACACTTTTCCTGAAACCTCACAAGTTGTCCCGCAGTCTGGGTTTTGAACACAGGGGACTAAAGAACTGCACACAGGGACTGCTCTTATTGCAGGAGCAATTCCACTTATTCAGCTGCTTATCTGAGGATTCACGTCGCTCCAGAAAAAAATTTGCAGCCTCAGATGTCACCAGTGGCTTCAAGGTTAATCCAAAGTCACTGGAGCCACAGGTAAAGTCTCTTGCTGATCTGTGTAAGCATCACATAGAGTTTTCTGAATACATGAAAAAAACCCAGCAAAAACTGTGGAAGGCCAAGCTGATGTGTCTGCCGAGTGCTATGTATTGTCTGCAGATTAAATTTTCAGTAGGAGGCAGAGTGTCATTTTTGATAGCCAGCAAGGAAGTCTTGCCTATCTCTTGATCCATCTTTCTTCCTTGGCTCATGTAAGCCAGAAAAAAACCCAGTAGATCTAAACTTTAAACCACCTCTTTATCATTTGTCTGGAAGATAACACCTTCCCACTCACAATAGGATAAGTGCATTAAGATATCATATCTCAAAGGCCTGGGCTCTTGGGAATTCACTAACTTCTAAATTCATGTTGTGTTAACTGTGTCCTGTTTGTGTTTTCTCTGTATATAGCCTAAACGAAACAGATTATCAGCATATCAGTCCTAATTAATGAGTTACTTTTTTTAAAAAATAACGTTGCCATTGCAAATCCAAAATATTAATAATCATCAGTGTGGAGATTTATGAGTCTCCTTATTTTCGAGGCCTGATTGTTGTTTGTGCAGGTGGAGATTTAAATAGCCATATCCATTGCAGAGATTTATGATCCAAGTGATTGATATCACAATTGAGCTAAAGGACTCTTACTGGGGCAAGGATGACAGAAAACCAAGTTGAAGTTGCTTGTGTCTCTAAGCATGAGTGACCAGAGACTACAAGATTCCATCAAAAGTTCAGCATCAGAAATTCCCAGAAGACAAAACAGCTAAAACAATATATACTCACAGCCTTGCCATCACTTATTTTTAACTTTATATTAGTACTTTCTAAAGTTTTGTTGTAAAAAGCAGAAGGAACGATCTGGCTTTTTAAAAATGCCTTTAGTATGCTGCTACATATGCAATCTGAATATCAAGATATGCATACATGTGTGCTATGAGCCTTTAGAATTTCCACACATTTGTATTTTTTACTTCTTTACATTTTATTAAATCATTAAAATTGACTTAATAAAGGTCACGGACATCTGAAGAGACACAGGGCACATTTTTGTATCCACTTTGCAGAGATTACTGCATGCATGTGATGTATATTCACATATATGTTATACAGACATGTATATTATACATAGAGCATAATATACTTTGAGTTCTGTATGCATTACAAACTATTATTCACTCTTAACGTGTTTATCCATTATTCCCTCTCCAAGGGGGGCAGCATGGGCAGACTTAAAAAACAACATATCTTCTAATCTACTTCCTTATTTGTTTGTTGCATGACTTGAACCTCTGCTTTTTCAACCTTCCTGCTCCTTATGTCTCACCTGGCAAGCCCCTAATCTGACTCCAAGTTTCAATCCTTTTTCCCCCTCACTTTTTGCCTAGTCCTCCTGATTTTCTGAACAGTACCTGATTTGGAGTAGAGACTGACAGGGTGGAAACCAACCCAACCCTCTGGAAAGGGTAAAATTGGGGTGGCTGCAGCCACCCAGATAATGATGGAACTACTTGCTTCTCCAGTTAGATGACTGGTACTACAGACTGGCCACTGGGTTAATAACTGGCTGGGAAAGACAGATGGAGCTAAAGTCCTTTTGGCCTTTCCAGTGCATTTGTGTCTTCATTCATGTTTTAAAAATGAATTTGAAATGCTGGCATGAGAAACATCAGTGCAAATCTGTGGATTTACCCTGTTATGCGGGACCATGCATCTCTAACTTACTCCTAAGTAATAGACCCACATCAGCCATTTAGGACATGCTGGGTTTGCTGGGGATGGAGATTTGGGATGCCTGGTCTGAAGGGTGTCAGATGAGGGACACATCTCACACAGGCTTATGCTGGTCTATGACAGGCTACAAATTTCCCTCTGGAAAAGAAGTCCCATTTTTTATTCCTCCAATCTTGCTTTTCTTGTGCAGCAGTAACATGGTAATTTAAGAACAGCTCTGGGACTTGAGGCCAAGTTTTCTGCAAGTATTTCATGGTTTTGCAGGACACAGCTTGGTTTATTTTCTGATTTTCTGTGTCATTTATCAAGGCATCATATTTTCACTACATATTAAACAGTCACCCAAGAAGAAACTCAGATCACCCAGAGCTGAGGAAAACATAATCAGTTACTAGTTTTAAAATTATTTGCCCAAGTATAATACAGGTGTATTCTTTGGAGAATAACTAAGAAAGTCACTCACAGGCAGCCAGGTGACCATGAATCATGTTCAGTCAGGTTTGCCAATAATCAGTAAGAAAAGGGCAAGTGCATTAGTGTTTTCAAGTTGCCACTTTAAAAAAAATCCTGGTTGCGCTGATATTTCTCCTGGTTACTCTTGGTGTCACCTGGAGATCAAGTGAAATGGTAGAAGGACTTTAAAAGCATACTTTAGCATACCTTAAGTAAAATAATGCCATAATATAATATATACAAATAACTAACACTAATAGTATTAATAACATAAGATATTGTAGAGTATGGACTGTGCTGGGGAAATTGATCAAAATTGTTTGTAACAGTGGAGCAGCTTGTGGGAAGGGTCTGAATCCCTTTCACATCTCATTTCCAGTGCTGTGTGTATGTTTCTGGTCACAATTTTAGTTTGAAAGGTAAGAGACATTGTGATGAATAACATAAAACAATACACAAGGTAAAAAGGTAATGTTGTTGCCAAGAGAGTAAAAAGACTGTCCAGGAGAACTAGTTCAAGGGCTACATATATGTGTGTGACATCAGCATCACTGTCCCTCCCCAAGAAACCTCAATCTCTTCCTTCAGAGCCCTGAAAGTTCAGAGCTTCTTGAGAAACTCTTTTCTGGAATAGTTTATTGTGAGAAAAAAACCCCAACCCAACAATATTTCTTTCTATGTTCATTTTAAACTGAAGGTTTTGTGGATACCTAGAATGCAAAAATTTCAGTCTTATTGATCAGAAAATTTAAAATGGAACAAGCTGTAGTTCAAAGAAAATTTATGTAGAAAATTATGCAGGAGCCATAATTCCATTTCATGTGATTTTTTTAAACCTTGAAATATCACAAACCCACTGAAACTCTGGGAAGTGGAGTTCAAGAAAAATTTCTTCAGTGGATATTGAAAAAACACGTTGCAAAATTCAAAATATCTAATTCCAGATTTAATATTTTTTGTCAAATCGATGACAAAATTTGTGACAAACGTAAGTAGTGCTTTTGTTTACCACAGGGAGCACCTGTACATGTAATAACTGGATGACTTCTATCTCCCAGACTTCTGCCACCTGGTACCTTTTCCTTGGGTGGCTCCACAAAAATCAGCAGGACAGCTCACAGGGTAAACCAGCCTGTACAAACAAGAATAGCAAAAACTATGAAGCAAAGCCATGATTAAATATTCTAATGCCAAAGAGAGATACCTACAACAAGGTCAGTGTCTTAATCAGGAGTTAAGACAAGTCTTAATCATTAATTCATCAAATCCTGATGTGACTCACATCCCCCTCCCATTCCAGATCTGTGGTGAGGGTTTTGGGTTTGCCGCTGTGTTAAGTAATGTCTTGCTGTGATTTAGAGCCTGTGTACACCAGAAACAAGAAGCATGTAAGATATAGAAGTTATTGAAGCAGAAAGAAGACAGCTAATCCTGAACATGAGTGCTCAGCTCAGGCTTTCACTGAACTATTCACAGATTTGCTAGTGAATCTCCATTGGCAGGATGCTTGCATGAAGCAAACCTAGGAGAAATTATGTCAGTTGCTGAGAGGATGGGACTAATAATGCCAAGGCCATGGGTTTGATCCCTACATGGGCCATTCACTGTAGAGCTGGACTTGATGATCCTTGGGGAACCTTTCCAACTCAGAATATTCTGTGAAACCTAAGTGGCTGTGTCATGTTTGTTTTATTATTTATTCCTATACAAATTTATGCCTGTACCATTTATTCCACACAGACAGTAAGGAGAGGTATCCTCTTCCATCTCCACTGAAGAGACCATTACTAGGTATTACTTCCAGAATGCATCTCTGAAATATTTTTACATTGTAAACTGCAGACCCTTTTATGAAGGGGTCAAAAGAGAAATATGCAGAAAAGCCAATATATCTTGTGTAAAATTGTCATTGAAGGATTAAAATGTAGGCATAACTGCTTTGTTTTGAATATCTCTTTCTGTGATGTTTCTTTATTGGCTAATCCTTTGCATTTTTGGGACTTTAGGACGTGAAATTTGTTGATAAAAAATAAGTTTTCTTTGTCTTCCCGTATTTAGCACATTGGGTCAAGTTTTGGAAAATAAAAGACTTTTTTTCAGAGGGAAGTTTGGGAAAGAAGAACACTTTGTAGGGGAGTGGCATGAAGAATGTCAGCTATTCTGGTAAGATTTTATTACTTGCGTGGTTTATGGCATGATGTGTACAAGCGTAGACACAGATTTTCTGAAATTCCTATTCCCTTAAAGTGCTCACAGTTTCTGAAAATCAGATTCCCACAGTATCCATCATTAAACACAGTAGGTTGGGCTATGTTCTCTGTTCCCATCCAAGTGAAACATCATATTCTGGAACCCACTCTTTGTGGGCTGCTTCACTCTATTAGAGATTGAGTTGGCCACAATTTGTGCTGCTGGACTCCCTTGAGCTCTGTTTGTCACAGGGGCTTTGCATTTTATCATAGGTGGCCACATTAAGCCTTTAAAAACTCAGGCTGAACTGCAGTGATATAGCTGCAAAAATATTTTGGCTAAAAATACTGATATAATAAACCAGAAAACTGGCAATACTCAGCTTTCCACGTGTGTTATCATACACAGGGGTTCAACCAACTCAGTAGTCTGCTGAAGAGTGTATGCATTGTGGATGAGTCTGTAATGGGCCTCCTAGCTGGCAAAACAAAGGAGAAAGCAGATTTCACATCCTACTCAAGTGACATAAAAAGACAACAGTCACTGTGCATTTCTTTTGAATCTGACAGGCCTTATACATGCCTCACAAACTGTGACTCTTGGAGCTCCTGGAACATCCCCAAAGTGGGGTCATGGCACTTTGCCACAGTGCAGTCCTCTGATTTTATGGTGCGTATCGTAGTTCATAATACATATAGAAAATGGTGTTGTTTTAGAAAGTGGTATTGCAAAAGCACATAATAAAAGTCTATTTAAGTAATTTGGAGGGAAAAAATAGTTTTGACAAGGAACCAGGGATAGCATACAAAGAAGACCATAAACATGTGTTGCAGTGGAGTCCTACAAGGCTGAGAAAGGACCAAAGAACTGAAAGTACAGAAGTGAGGGAAGAAAAAGCCTCAAGTACAGACTGTGAAGGTAGGCTGGCTCTCTTTCTCCTCCCTGCTTTTCTTTTTTTCTTTTGTGTGTACAGATCTGGGGTGATGCTCAGACTCCCTAGTATGCAGTTCTTAACTGGGGGTGTGAGTAACCCAGAAGGAAAGCTGGTTAAAGGAGGAAAACAGAGGGATGAGTCATTGGACCTTCTGTTAGCCAGGTCCAGCATACTTGTGCAGTTCACTAAGGGGAAATACAAAACGACGTCTGAGAGCTTCTCTGAATCTATCCAAAGAAGAAAAGGCAAGTTTTTTTAAAACTGCCAGGAAGTTAAGGCATCTGTTCAAAGGGATTAAAGCAGCCTTTTTTTCTTTTTTTTTTTTTTTTTTTTTCTTTTTTTTTCAGAAAGGACAGAATGGGACTCAAATTTGTATTTGCTAATGTTTTAAAATCAGATGGGATAGTGGTTGAGGCTAGTGTGGAGAGGGATGTTAGCCAGAACCTCCTGATTTTAAACAGTAAGGAAGGATTTTGATGCCATATTTCAATCTCCGTATCATTTCAGCTTGTTCCACCCTGAACAATAGACCTCTGTTTGCCAAATTTTGCACCAAAATAAGGCAGGTCTCTCTTTCTCATGCAGGCTTTTTGGATTACACAGCAAATTTAGCAGATATCACATATAATTCCATTTAACACATACCAAAATTTGTTGGCAGAAGTATCTTGATGTGCATTCTGTAAGGCCTGAACAAAGATGTACTTGTGATCACTAGGAGCTGGATTGACTGAAATTTCCAAAGAGTAGAAAAGATGTGCAACATTGCACCCACAAGTTTTCTCTTAACACTGTGAATGAATTCCTCAAAAAGGTTCTCCATGTATGCAAAACCCTCACTGGGGAGCTGCTCAGCCAGTCTGAGCACAGGGCCTTTATGGGGAGTCAGTGCAAACTTCCATAGGGTGCCAATGCACACTGGGTGTCTGGGGCCAGCTTGGGCTCTCTAGGGTGAGAGCTGTGTTTTGTCCTGAAGAACTGGCAGTTCCAGGGAATGCCTCTGTGTCAACTGCCTGGTGCAGCACCCATAGCAATACAACATGTCATATTTCTATTTCTCTTCCTCCCATGCCCTGGCTCACTGTAGTCTTTCTTCTCTCCTTGGCACTGTGTAGTCAGAGCCCTTTTTCAGGTGCAAGCCCTGGATTGTCCCTGCATTTCTAAGTGTTGGTGGACTAGGTCTTACAGCTAATGGCTTAGTGACATGTCTAACACAACCTTGCTTCTACAATTTAAGGTGCAAATTGTTAACAAAGTGCAAACTTGGGCTAATTTAAAAGAGACAAACTATTCTTTAAGACTCTAGCCAGAGACCTGGCATATGTGCATTGATTTTCTCCTATGTTACAGGCTTTCTAAGTGTCCACAGAAGTGAGATCCTTTCTGCTCCAATCTCCCAGTGGTAAAACAGGGATGAGAACACTTCCCTGCCCTACAGAAACATTACGAGGGGCTTAGGCACTATGGTAATGGATACAGAGGGTAGCTAAGATAAATAACCTGATAGATGCAAGAAAATGATTGATGTTAGAATACTACAAATATGTTGAAAGCCTAAAATATCTTTGTGATGTCTCCTCATTTCTTGAAATGCCAATTAACATTTTTCACTCAGATACCTGATGTTTACATTGGCGCATTTTTATGCTCACATGTCTTACAAAATGGATACTTGCCTGACTTTGATTTTAGATGAAAGCACTCATCTCTCAACCTCATAGTAATTCTAAAAGATAGAAAAGTTTCTTTTATAGGAAGAAAAACAATGAGTTTTGATCCTGCTGGTGATAAGTGACAAGCCAGGAGTTTAATAAACAGACCAGGAGTACCATCATTGGTAACACTATAGCACAAGTAGCAAATCACCATTGACTAAATTACTCAGAAGTCCCCAAGCTCTCTGTGAAGAAAAATAAAGTGTTACTTTGGTTTCCTGTAATCCTTCCCCAGTAAAAACACAGGATTCCCTTAGGAGAGTTAAAATCCATTACTAGGCTTCTTTATTCCTTTTTGTAACTAATTGTCTCTTCCATGAAGGGTCTTACTTCCTTGAACCATGAGCTAATGCAGACTCTCAGAGTGCAGAGAGGCTGCAGAGAACTCAGCTTTTATGCCCATCTTCTTCCTGAGTGATTTTTTTTAGTTTCCCCACTCCACCTCATAGCTTTCTAAGAGTTTCCTGGTACTTACCTGTGCAGTGGCCATGTCATGTGCAGGATAACGTGCTCTGAAGCATCTCTTTCCAGGGCTGTGGGAAGCAGCCAGGCAGCCATGGCACCCAAAGGAGCACTTTGTACCACAAGCAGAATGAAGCTGGCTTTGTTAGAAGGAAGAGTAGAGCTTCATTTTCTTCCCTGATAGCGGAGCATACACTCAGCTCATCAGAGCAAGTCTGGATGTTTTCTTCTCACCCGAGGTACTGCTTTTTCCTACAGTAACATATCATGACTACTTTTGTTTCCCATCATTGTATGTCACTCTTCCCCTTTTTCAGACTGCTTGTGTCACAGCAAATTTATAAATTTTGCAGCTTGTTCTGTCCAGGTTTGTTTCTCAGCAACTTGAATAACGCATCTAACTAAAGCTGCTAAAGAAAGTTCTCAAATAATATTCTCTAATTTCTGCATTTGGATGCTCAAAGCACACATTTGTAACTCCACAAGCTCCATCTGAGCTGAGTTTGAGCTCCTCAGTATACAAAAATGAATGCAAATTTTTATGAATAGGTAAATGTAATTATGAGCACAATTGTAGAGGCTGGGCCCTGTAATATATCAGGAGGCCCTTTGATACTAAACTTCCTTGAACATGTGGCATGTAATGATACAAGTGACATGATGTGCAAGTAATTTTAATAGTAAAGTAATTTCTTTATTGATCTGTCTCATTCAATTCTGAACTATTGTTATTACAGGAAAGTTGTAAAATACATATCTTGCTACTTGAATTATTTTCTTTTGAAGAAATAGATGAGGAAAGCTAAACAGCTCCAGAATATACAATCCTATACAAGGTGTCAGAGAGGGGGGAGGGTGGCTCAGTGATAAATGACCAGTCGTTCAATTGTTTTCTTTCTTGCAGAAATCAGAGACAGAGTACCGTTTATCTTACCCTGACTTTTAGCAAGACAGATTGCCAGGCAAAACCTCTGGGTTGAAGTCATCTAACCACCAAGTAAAGAGACCATTGCTGTTACCTTTGCAAGACTGACCCCCACCCTCAGTGCCTTTTAAAAGTCTATGGTGTTTCTTTCTGAGGTTCTAATGTGAACTTCAGTTACTTTCACACCGTTTTTAATGTTGAACACTATATGGAATTGTTTATTTGGAGCCCAAATACTCCACTGTTATACAGGCTGAGACTAACTCACCTGTGTGCATTCCTTGCAAATGACAGTTCCTGGTGCAGAATTCCCCATCACAGTGGGGAATACTCTCCCCATACTTTATTTCAGCTGCCACTGAACTTGTTTAGCTCTAGTTTGAATGTTTCGGGCCTGTGCTACTACACTGACATCAGTCAAACCTCTCTTTCACCTCATGGGTGAGGAGAACTGTTTGCTGAGAGGTAAAAATCCCTAAGTAATGGCAAGCTAACTCTAAGACAGGCTGATATTGTCTCAGATTTTTTCCTGCACTTCCCTTTAGTTATGCTTTTCTTATCAACTCCATTCTAATAATTTGGAACAATAATTCTGGATGTGGCATCCTGAATTTATTTTACCCACATCTGAGAGGCAACATAGATCTTAAGTGGCCTTACTCATGTCCTGAAGGTGCGTATTTCCCTATGACAACTATAAATGAATCAGTAGCTTAAGTCAGCCAAAAAGAATCTGGGCCAGAGAAGAACAAAAGGCAGGACAGACAGAAAGAGTTAAAAGGGAAAGATGGTTGCACTTGCAGTATCTGTTTCTTGCAAGAGACCATAATGTGTTTATATAGCTCTCAGCCAGGCTAGTGAATAACTAAAGAAAAGGACTGGCGCTAGACACTGCTCCACCTTATACACTATGATGTGGGGAAAGTCACACAAGTGAGATCATAAGAAAACAGCAGCAAATTCTCTTCTCTTCTTTTTGACAAGCTCAATCTCTTCTATCTTGCAGTGAGAAGGATTCCTGACTTAGTCCACCCTGGTGGGAGGGTGTTAAAATATACTGACAAAGTTAGGGTCCAAGTTGATCCTTCAGCATTACAATCAAGTATTTTATAAATTCTGACCACAGCAGGACAAACATCCTTCCTACAGTCCAGTTCAGCAGGATGTACCGTCATCAGCATAAATCCATCCCATTATCTGCCTATTTCTACAACTACAGACTATACTTTCATCTCAGATGTGTCTTTCAGTGAGATCAAGTATAGAGCTGAGTCCTTGTCTCAGCTGAGATAACCAGATTCTGGGCGGGGAGAGAAGTCTCAGCAATGACGTGATTTCAGTGCGTGTTTGTGATCGGGGGAGTAATTACCTGTTCTCTGGCCATGTGAGGGGTCAAAAAATACCATTCTCCTTCTGGATTGCCCAGACCACTTCGCCAATTTGTCAAGAATCCCATAGGATAAATATCTGTCTCCAGAGACCTTTATAGTGACAAATCCAAATAAATCAGAGTCACTTTTACTGAGCACTTCAGCAGACAGCTCAGATTTAATGAATCAGCCTTCAGACCCCCAAGGAAGATTTTCTTTCCCAAGCCCAAGGGAACAAATAGTCGACAAAATTTTTGCCTGCAGGATAAATTCTATCAATCCATTTAGAAATATTTTGTGATTGCATTTAACAATACCACTAACATTGTTTTGAAAAGCACTGGAAATGCAACAAAGGGCTCTTAGGATCAGTTGTATGATCAGTGTGTCCTGTGCAGAGAAAAGGAAGCCGAAATGGATCAGATTATTTTCCTCATCATCCTTTACTGGTTCCCTTCTGCAGTCTTGGCTGGAATTCCCCACCAAGATGACCCAAAAAAAAAACCCCAAAAAAACCCTCAAAAACACGAAGTTAGGGGTTAGGGAGAAAAAAAGAAAAGAAATCAACTGTAACGCCCCGTATCACCAAAAGTCATCACGCAGATAGAACCCTGCAGGTTAGTTGTTGTGGGTAATTCAAACAGTTTTAAGGCTTAACATCGTGATCCCCTCTAAAAACTTCCATCTCCATTTCCTTCCCCCCTTTGGGATCCATCCAGATGCCTGCTCAAATACCTGCTGGCGCCAGAGGAAATTCTCCTGTAACAGATACCCTGCGATGTAAAACCAATATTTTGTTTCCAGGGTCATCCCTTTCACACTCTCACAGATCCTCTTGCTTCACCAACCTGCCTCTTGGTCAAGCCAAAACATGAGAAATTATGAATCCAAAGGGTGGGATTTCGAAGCGGTTTAATAGGCTTGGTGATTGCTAACCCACACATTTCCTCAGCTTCCTCCTTCTGTTGTGGTAACCTTGCCTGATAATTTATGTCAGGTTAACAGTCTGCTGGGCAGACACCTCTGCTCACAGTTCAGCAAAGAGAGACAAAGAGAGCGGTTTAATCTGGCCCAAAGTGCTCATGATGATCAGAATGGTAACACCTATTCAGGTAGGCTTGTACCTAATACAAAGGCCTAAAAAGAAGCATCCTTCAGTGTTAGGATGTGAGCGCATCAGGATCCAGTGCCAGGTAAAACAGTTAAACATTTTTCAGTGTCATTCATATGCAAACAAAAAAGCAGAAACGTTTCATTTGTAATGGCTCCCCATCTCCTGTTTAGGGAATCAGGCTAGCCATAAGAAGTGGAACAGTGTTCAGAATTTGGCCAGGAACTTCTTGGTTTGACACTACTATCCCATTCTACTTGTGCTTTTTATTTGTGCTCTCTGGATTTTTACTTTACATGATAATCAGCAAATTGCTTTATATTAATGTGTTTCAATATAATGAGCTTTGTTAATAGTTGTATAGGATATGTTAGAAGGAGTTCTTCCGAAGAGAACAGAAATGAGCACTTTAAAAGTGACATTTCAGGTGCTCATTTCCTCATTTAGTCTTGTAATAAATAATAGGGATTTTTTTATCTCCAGGATGATAATGAAGAAAACATTTAAAGTTATTTAGTTATAATAGATAATCCTACTTTTAATGTAGCTTTAATGAAGTAAAAGTACAAGGACACAGCAACAACGATGCACTTCAGGTCCTCTAATTGGATTGCAAATGAATTTTTTAAAAAAACTTTGTCTTTTTAATTTTTTTCTCATGAAGGAAACAAGCAGAATAGATGACTTTTTTCCTAATTTCTTACATCTTTTCTAATTTCCCACTTTTAAATGAAAAATAATGTAGCGAGAATGTTGGGAAACAAATATTCTTTTGCCCATGACTGAAAAAAAAAAAAACCAAAAAACTTTTGCAAAATGGCTGCATGTAAGAATTTGCCATGGAGTGAGCAATTTATTACACTAGAAATTTGTCATCCAGAATCCTGTGGAATATACCAGAATGCTTGCTCATTCCTTAAAAGAAGTCTCTTCCATTCTGATATAATATATTGCATAAAGTGCAGAAGAACAAGAGTAAAAGTGTGGTTTTTTTAATGATTAAGGACTGATCTTGTTCCAATTTGAGTCAATGGCAAAACTCCATGGAACTGAGCTGAATATATGGGTGTAGATAAGATGTTGTTTACTGTGCTTTTGCTTTTTCTGGGAGCAAAATGTAAATGAAATATATTCCTTGCACAAATTAGATTATCCCAAGTCATCTGCTGACTCCTACTTAAAACAGAGTACAGGGATCTCTCCACGTTCTCCAGAAGCTGCAGACCCGAGTATCTATGCAGCCTTAAAGACACTCTTGCCACTGTGTGAATTGGCTGCTGCAACAAAAACAGAATGAACACAGTCATGGAACAAGAGTTCATGAGATTTTGCTCATATATGTAAAAGAATGCAACATTAATAAGTTCTCCCAGCCGTATTTCAGCTGCAGATACAATTTTTTTTTTAAGCATCACATATCTTTGTGCAGAGTCTTGCCTGGTTTTTGTACAGCCTTGAACAGAGAGAGTAAGTTGTTCCTCTCTGTGCCACATTTGAACAGAACAGAAGGAGAACAAACGGCATCACTGCGTGGGCAGTGGCCAAATAAAAAGAGAGAGAGAAGTAAAAACAACCTTGAGCTGTATTCTGCCAACATCAGCCAGGTAACACATGTGGTAGAAATGGACAGAGATTATGCCAGTTGCGGAACTTATTCCGCACAAGAAAGGAAACAGGAACAGAGAAAACACTCTGCTAAGTCTTGATCTTCCTGAAACAGTTACTTGGGATGTAAAACTGCCAGCTTGCATGTCTTTAAGTTGACACTCAACCAGTCCCTTGTAAGATGAAAAAGAACTGTTTGCCGAGAGTGCTTTCATTTTTGTTAACAAAATCTTTGGAAGACAAACAGTCTGACAAACTCTACCTAATTTTTTCAGTGGCACAAATCACTGGTCAGCTTGTGTCACCTTATCAGCAGAGATGGAGCTGCACGAAAGAAACAAATAAAAAGGAGCTCGGGAACAGTGCTGGAAATACTACAGAGTAATGTTATTAGGAAGTGTGAAGGAGGAGAAGGGAGTTGTTTACAATAAACTGACCTAATGATTCCTAAGTCATTTGCTGTAAAATTCATCTGTCCTCAGGTAAAAGCTGCAAGGCAAAATGGATCAATATGGTTACCCCCTTCCTTCTTTGGTCCATCCTGGTGGGTGATAGAGCATAACAGTGTTGGTTTTGACATTATTAGGTTATCCTGAAAATAAATCACTTTTGAAACGGTGAATAATTGGACAGAGCTTAGTGCTGACAAGCTAAAGGTTGGAGGCTGGGAGGAACGCATTGATGAGGGGGAGAGGGAAGGGGGATTACGGTGTCGCAAATGCAATCCCATTATAGGAGACCACCAGCATGTGAGGAGCTGTAAGTCTCATTCCGGTTTGCACTTTGGCAAATGAGTGCAGTTTTTCATCTGATAAATATTATATTGTATTTACAGTTTCTGAAACTATTTTTGATTCAGCAGAGGAATGAGACATAACTTTTCATGTAATAGAAATTCTGAGAGGTATACCCCTGCCCAGTAAAATTAAAAACAGGAAATTTTGCCCCTATAAAAAGAAATTCCCACTTTCTCCAACATTTAGCTAATCTGTGGAGTTCCCACTGCCACAAGTGGTCATCAAGATAATATATTGTGGCTGGACTCCAAAAGAGCTAGATAGGTTTATCACCATCACAACATCTGTAACTATGCAAGTGAAGTTCATGATAATGGCACTCCAACCTCAAATTTTACAGCATAAAATAAATCCCCTTGGGGACACAGGAAAGACTGGATAATTGACTGTTTATCCAATAGGTTGTTTTAAACCTTATTCTGACACCTAGGAGACAGAGCACCAGTAGGTACAGGGTAGCAGATTATTTCCTTGCGTCTACTCCCACCAGAGACTGTGGCAATATTTCAAGTGTTTGCTGTGAACTCGAACTTCATGTAGAGGTGTCTGAAAGTTTGGTGCCAATAGTGGGCTGCAATTCTTCATTGAGATGAAGATATAATGAGGTCAATCTACCATTCCTGGAAAGTTTTCTGAATGTGAGCGCTGTGGTTCTGGAACAATGTTGGCATTTAAGGAATATAGGTTCACATCCTAATGCCCAAACATTTGCAATATGATCATGAGTATATTATGTATAGCTGCATTACACATTACCTTATCCACTTCATATGAGTGATTTTCTTTCATTCAATGTCTTACTGTCTCATTCTGTCTAGATGAGGACTCTTGCATCAATTTTATGCAGTATCTGGCAAAAAGATACAGTTTCCATCCTGAATGGGGTTTACTGAGGCACAACCATCTGTTGCAAACATGGATTTAATTTTGATCTTTACAAAACTTTCAGAGGTACACCCAGCCTGTTTGTGGCACCAATCTATTAAAGGTCACCATTGCTTGAGGAATAGACTCTCCTTTGGGATTGAAATAATGAAAAGCATCCTGAAAATGCAGTTCCAAGTAGCATAGAATTCCATCTCTTTCTGCCTTCTTCTTACCTCCTAGCAGGTACTTAAGGACTTTCAGAAATCAGAATTCAAGAACTTCCCTTCCCGAACATCCCTGTAAATGTCACAGTTCCTTGAAGTGCATGCTGGTGGTGTGGAGATAGGAACACAAGGAGCAGAATAACAGTTGTCAGGGAGTTGGGTGAAATGTTGCACATCTTCCCCCAGACTTTTTAATATTTTTGAGAAACTCTTTATTATTCAGAAATTTATGACAGGAAAACATCAACACATGAAATGGGCCACAAGTCATGAGCTTTTAGGGTTCCATGCAAGTCCAAAATGAGTCCTACTCTGAGGGAACCCTTATAATGCAGTGCATTTTGCTGTCCTAGACATGGTTTTTCTACAGGCCAAACCCTGCAATCGTGGGCCCACTTGAAGACATTCTCACCACCCTTTGCCTTTGCTGTTTCTTCCTGTCCTCCTCCCCCTAGTGCTAGAGTTCACGATCTGCTCTGCTGTGATGAGTCAATTGTTTGGCTCGATATGCTCCCAAGCAGATTTGTCAAAGTGCCCGCTTTCAAAACAGATATCTATTTTCTTCCTTTTTCATTTAACCATTCCCTAGGTCTGGTTTGGAGTTCAGCCATCAAATTGTCACATCCAAGAGGAGGTAACTTCTATCAAGCAAGGAAGGAATCTCTTAACACTTCTCTGCTTTTAAAGAATTTGTGCCCTGGAAAAACACCCTGTTGTTAGATAAGAGGCAACCCAGAAAAGTCACCATCCATGAAAAGGGGAGGGATATTTCAGGCCACACTGCTCTTCTAATAGAGCTATTCAAATTCATTATCACTACATGATACAATCAGTCCTATATAGTTATCAGGTTCTGGGGCTGTTTTCTTTTTCTGCCACTGACAAATAGGCCAAAGTAAACCAGGGCACTGATAAGACAGACCCCTGGGAAGATGCTCTGCCACGCTTGATGCATGGATAGGGCTTTTTGTTCATCACTCACATGACTTTGTCTTGCAGCATCTGTTTATTTTCCTTCTCCTTTCATTGCCTAAGTTTGAAAGCAGCCTGAAATAGAATAGGATTTATGCTACAATCTGCAAACCCTGGACTTTTTATTTAGGAAATCCAAAGACTATAAGGCTGAGAGAGGTCTTTGGTATCCTCTTGTCTGACCTCTGCTACAACTAAGGCCATTAGCTTTCTCTGACTTAATTCTTGTTCGGTCTACCTACTGGAAAAACATCCCATCCTGATTTAGGAATTGCAAGTGGTGGAGAGAATTCATCACAACTCTCCATGAACTGTTCTTATGGTCAATTACCCCATCTGTTAAAAAATTTCCATTGTACTTCAGTTTAGATTTGCTGAGCTTCAATTCCCAGATGCTGGCGCTTGTCCTTGCTGTGTCTCTGTAACCCTAGATTTCCATCCAGAGTCAGCTCAAAGAATGGGATGGTAATTAGGCACATATATATATATATATATAAAACTTAGAGATATTTTCAGTCATTATTGCCTCCTGAGCAGAAATGGAGTCTGAACAGAGTCAGGAGGTTTTCTGAGAAACAGATTAAAATTTTTTATTGTTCTAAATATTTACATTTGGGGCATTTTAATTACAGGTATATGATTTTTGAATGCCTGTGGAAATGTAACTCCCACTAAATACTTTTAAGGATGACTGGGTACATTTTCAAAAGAGAAATGGCCTCTTTCCCAGAATTGCAGAGGATCCATTTTGCCATTGTTGTCAGCTGAATTAAATCAATACATTTTATTGGCAAAGCAAATTCAGTACATATAAAAGGCCAGCGTGAATTCAGATATCATAATTTAGATGCTACACTCCTATGAATTAGAGCTGATAAAAGGACTTGAGGTTTGTTTCTGAAAGGTGCTGTCATGTCACTACAAGATGTTTCTACTATGTGATGACCCCTTCCCTGGGGATGCTCTGACAAATGCTGTCCAGAGCAAGATGGCAGAGATATTGGAATCATTGTAATGATAAGGCACAGCCAAGGCCCTACAATTTGCCTTTCTAATTGTTCTTTCTGACAGTATTATGTAGCTCCACCCTTACTAGGGGAACATCCACTGGACCCCATTTACTTCAGATGATGCCTCCAGATCTGGTTATGTGTAGCATTTCCATGAGAGCTGTGGGGGATCAGTTGCTTGGCCTGGGGCAGAGGGGGACCTGGGGTGCAGGGCAGAGTGGATGTTTCCTAACAAATGCAGGAGTAGGCATTTGGACCTTTTAATTCTGTGCATAATTGTCCCCCCACAGGAGCAGCTGCTCTCCGCTTTACTCTCTTGTGTTGCTAAGTTCTGCAAGCTCATAAGGCTGGGACAGATTGCGATTTGGATCAGGGATGTTTTCCCCAGTGAATTATGCCACCAGCCAGTGAAGAACTGGCAAAGGCCTGAGAAAATGCCCTGTGCCATGTGTCCACACCCACACAGAGGAAGGAGAGTAGCTGGTCTAGGAGGAAGCTGTGGTGGGTTGATGCCAGCTGGGAGTTTTCCTTCGCAGATGATGACTCTCGGTAGCTGTTTGAGATTAGCCCACACAAGGAGCAGTAAGGGGGAAACCTGGCCCACAGGTAGATCATGCTGACACTTCCATGAGGCTGAACTGGCTGCACCAGTTCACCAGCACAGATCAGCAGACAGGCTGGTGAAAAGAACTAAATCCACATTTAGTGAGGACAGCAGTAAAAGTCTGTTGTCACTTCTGCTACTCGGGTATGGTCCCCTCACTGCAACTCCTATCACAGTTTTTTTCCTTCAATACCATTTCAACAACAGTTTGGTATTGGGAAGGAGAACATTTTAATAACAAGAAAATTGAAATTTAGTTAATTTGCAGTGAAACCCTCTAGTTGTTGCAAAAAATGATGCTAGATTGTTCCTTAAGAGAAGATCTCAATGCCATACACTTGATGAAGTATGCAGGGACAGCTTACCTTTTGAAGCAGCAGTTGTTTGGTTTGTGGGGTTTTTTGTCAGTAGTAGGAATTAGTACTACCTGTGAATGAACAAGAATAATAATTATGCTCTGCAGTTAGAAGTTCCAGTGTTTTTTGTTTATTTAATAATTTTCTGGAATAGCTCACAGACATTGGCACCCGTTGTCCAAATACTTCATTTAGATTCCACTTTATGGCTGTCCTGAAATGTAACTGGTCATCTGGCTGAAACCAGAAGGCAGCCAATTAAATTCACAGGAAAACATTAATCTGAGCTGAAGAATTCACAGCACATGTGTGCAATCATTTCTCCTTTTACGTACGCTTTCTGTTCTTCCTCTGCTCCTGCTCCCCCAGCTGCCAGCCCCCCCCCCCACCCCTTCTTATTTCACTGGTCGCAGGAGAACGGGCCAACTCTAACAGCACTGTCCGAGGGAAAGGAAAATTAACACCAGTTTTGCTTTTATGTGTTCAGGACTCAGTCCAAGAAGGCCACTAGAGTGAATGTTGGGTTTTCCCCCTGCTTTTACCAGGCCTGGGATCTGGCCCAAGCATTGTGCTGCCAGCATGTATCAGCGCATGGGGTGTGAGGACAGAGGAGGCATGAGCCAGGGCGTGGGTGGCAATGAATGAGTCGAGGGCTGGGAGGGAAGAATGAGATGGAGAGGGAGGGCTTGCAGGAGCAGAGGAGGAGGAAGGGGGAAGTTGGGCGTGCTGGGAGCAGGAGCAGAGGTCTGGGATCATGAGGACATGCTCTCCCTGGGCCTGGAAGCTGAGCCTGGTCTCCTTACTTCTCTCCTGTCAGTGAAAATCTGTGAACAACTGCTGGACTTGTGTGTTTATTGTCTCCTTCTCCCTTCTATGTCATTTTGCAGGAAGTGATCCAGCTCTGCTGTGAACTTTAGCAGGGGAGAAGTGTGCTGTGGCTGCAGGAAGGTCATGCTCTTCCAGCCAGCCAGGCTGGACTCACCTTGATTCCACCTCCATCTCAGGACAAAAAGGAAGGCAGTGTTTTTCCAAGGAAAGGATTGCATCACAAAACAAACAGTTAAGCATATACTGGTTTGGAAATAAGGGCAAGGATGGTATTTGTACTCTCTCACTGAATGATAGTTTTATAGCACAAGAGGGAGATAATCTCCACCTACTTCCACCTTACTTAGGCGCAGTGGAAGGTGGTGAATGGGTGGTAAATAAAGTGGCAGATGATTGGGGTTAAGGTGCCTAGTTAATATTCATGGCTAAAATTATTCTACCCATTGTCTATGCCACAATGCCCCTAAACAATGCTGAGTCCTGGGTTTCCAAAATCGAGAATATTGCAGTTAAATAGATAATTATGTGTTCCCCTATTAGCTAGGGTGCCTCACATGGTTCCTGTGAGGTTGGACTTTCAAGAGTGCACAGGTGTTATCAACAGACATGATTCGAGCTTAACAGGCATTGTAAAAAAGCTCCACACACTGGAGAATCAGATCCTGGCTGTTGTGAGGCCTACTGTTCCCTGGCCATTCAGATTCTCCTGTTTAACTGTGAAGAGCTACACTGCTTACAGGTAAGGAGCTTCACAGTATGGCACTGCAGTGTCTCAGGTGAGAAGTGATCTGTATATGCATGGAAAGCTGTTTGAGTGTAGTAAAGTGCACAGGTATCTAGATACATATATATGTATACGCCTCATATATTTTTCATGAACACTGGATGAGAGATAGTAGAAAAGCTATACTATTCTATGCCATCCATAAGGCTCTATGTGAATAAGGAACTCTGCCATAATAAAGCCATGATTACATTTAGCTTTTTTAACACCCTCATTAATGGACATGAGGAAATAAGGTTGTATGGGGAAATACATTATCTTCTCAACACCAGAGGGAGCCCACCTGGGATAAAGTCCACTTATTGGCATAAGGAGTGTATTCTTTTCTGAATGTAGCTCCAAATATATTTTTTTTTTGTCCCTGTCTTGCATTCGAGTGCACACACACACAAGAGCACCAAGGTTATATCCATTCACAACAGATCCATGCCACTTTCACCCATGTGGATATGTGTGTGTATAACCAAGATACATGATGTAGTGTGCTGTATGCTTTTTGTTTTGATTTGGTTATTTAATTCATAATTCAGTTGAGATCTGAGATACAAATGCTAAGTAGTTTTTTGGCTTGATGTCATACAAAGTTTTAACACAATGCTTTTGCTCAGGGCCTCTGGCCAATGTGTATGCCTTGCACGTCATTTGTGGATGCTCTCAGGAAAGAATGTGCAGAATTGCATTTATTTTTTGGCATTGTGAGTTGCATGAAAGCTACTTTAATGCTTATTCTAGGCCAGCTATTCAAAAAAAAAAAAGTAATACTACTTGAATTTTATAAACAAGAGTTTAAACAGGGCTGGTTTATGTTATTGTTACTTACATTTTACAATGAAGATGCAAACATACCAATCACCAGAAGTCAAACTCATCTTTTGCTTCCTAAAAAATGCGTAAGTTACAGGTATGATGAAAACTTTTCTTACTGTTGTGCCCAATTGCTTCTGACAGAAAACAAACAAACTGCAAGCATTTCAACTCTCATTTAGTTAGGAGCTTTGGTGCTGGTTTCAAAGGAAGCAGGAGGAAATGCAAATGTGAAGGACTGTTCATGGGGCAAAATCTACATAGACTGTAAGAAAGTATTCTGCAGGCATGGACTTAATTTTCACTCTATAGATGTGAAATTCCTGTCAGTAAAACCTTTCTGACTGGTATTCTCTGCAATATTCTATGAAAAAAATGGGCTTAGACATTGTTCTTTCTACCTACAAAATTCAATGTTACAGCAGTTCCAAAGGGAACTCCAAAGGCTGGAGAGGTAAGTGCCTTGCCTGCCTGGTTTGTAAAACAAATTCGATCCATGGTCAACCCCTGAAAACTAGTGCTTAGAAGCTGAGATGTGGACCTCAGTCTGGACATAGCTTCTCCTTTTCAGAAGCTTTTCCCAAACTGCATGTCAGCTGCTGACCTGTTCCTGCAGTTCCTAAGTCCTGTCACAACTGGTGACACCATGACTGCAATAATTTCTGTGAAATGTCACAGCAGATTCTAGAAACAGAGGTAATTATCAGGTGAAACATGTATATTCATTGATTTGTTCCTCACAGCTTTGTCCTGGCAATCTCTTGTCTAGAATGTAGGGAAAAAAATCATTGCTGAGGATCTTTGGGTTTAGGGTCTGCGATGCCCCTCTACTCAAAACGCAAAGTAAGCAGCACCCTCTCATCTTCAGGTTTTGGCTTGCTCAGAGGAACAGTGCTGTAAAATATAACAGAGGCTGCTCTAATTTGCAGCTGTCTGCACACTTCTTAGCAACCATCAGGCAGGACTGCTAGCTTTCCCATATGTTTTTCTTCCTGCTTGCAGTCCAGTCCTTGGCAGAAACTAAGGCTTAAAGGAAAGAAGGGGAATGGCTTGGAGCAATCCTATTCAGAGTCAGTTTGTCCCCCTCAAGCCAGCCTAGAGAGCTCAAAGCAGAAAGGAAAGCTAATAACAGCAACAACTTGGTCTGGTAACATTGGTGTGATAAATACCTACAAAATTGCAGTAAATACTGAGAGCCAAGAAATATAGTGGTGTTGTATGAAATGAAGAGTCCTTTGGACAGAGGGAGTGGTGAAGGCACAGGAGACTGTGGACCATTTTGTTTGGAGAGGAACAGATCATGTACCAAAACATCTACTAGACATAAACTCTAGTAACAGTTTTAAAATGCCAGCTATTCAATTGGTTTGGTAGTGACTTCCAGGTGTGTGTATAATTAGTCCTGTAAGGAGAGAAAATGATGTAAGGAAACATTATGTTGAAGTACAGCCTTCAGTGACTGGGGCATGATACCTCTGCTAACTCGAGGTTATTGGCTTAGAAACAAATGCCTCTTTAGATTTTCCTCTGAACAGGTGAAAAAATCAGTTAGAAATATTTGGAATATATTTTGTGTAGTGTGAAAAGGACAAAGAACTCATTTTTTCACTTTAAAACATCCCTGACTTCAGGAACTTTTGTTGATTTGCTGATTACTTCAGGTGAAGTTTAAATTTTTTATAGTTGAATATGAAGATTGTTGAAAGAAATCTTATGGAAATGCTATTATTGTCTGACCATCTAAATACTTTTAATCTAAGCAGTCTGGAGTCAAATGCAGCTAAAAATTTATGTGCTTCCTCTGAATTTCCAAGTTGACTATGCCTGATATTTTGTGGAATATTATTACATTGATTTCTTAAAAATATTTAATATTTTTATAGTTTCCCAGTTTCCTGTACTTCAGACTTCTTTTCTAAAGCTATTGCTGCTGTCTATTTCCACACTAAATTCTAGGAGCAAACAGATTCAAATCTCTCTATCAAATGCAAAGCTAAACACTCCAACCTATTTCAAGAATAGGAGAGAATTCTATCAGGGGATCCTCATCAGTGATGGTTTTTCAGGACCATGTTGAACAAGCAAGTGTGGAATGAAACAGATGTAAATTAACCTGTACTTAGGCAAGGGAGTGTTGCAGATGGTCTCTGGAAAACCCTTTGATTCCTGAAATACTTTTTATCATTCTAAAATATAAATAGAGAATCAAATCGTAATTTTTTTTAAAGTATCATAATTTCTAGGGTTTGGTAGCATAGCTAAAAATCTGTTTAGAGACACATCCTGCTGCTATACTGAATGTGACTTTTGATTTTTTTGAATAGCTGCTGGAAAGAACTTTTCACTTGATGTTTTATTTAATGACCCCGCCGCCACCTTCATTAAGTCCTCTGGCACTTTTCCAAAGGAATAACCATTGCTAATCAAAAACAAAACAGCAGAGGTCTTGCTGTCACTCGGGTTTTCTGTTCCTTACCAGGTTGCTCCTTGCAAGATACACAGCGTTGCAACACAGTCTGAGAAGGTCTGAAAGTCTCTCAGTTCTGGATACAGAAGCCATGCTAAAGCACAACTTTAGAGATTCTAATATGCCATAAGAGCAAGGGAACAGCCCTCAGCATTTTTTGCGTGAGACTTCAAGTCATATGAAATCAGAGGAGGCCATCGAGAGAGGATGCATTGGCTATTAGCAAAAGGGAGTTAACAAGTGATGAAGTCAGGAATGTGCTGATGTCTTGAAGCTGGATGAGGGGGATAAAGTGTGGGAAGTCACAGCTTTCTAGAGACAAAGCCTCTGTTGGGTTAATTAATTGGGGTGGGATGTCTGCACATTGTGGGGAGGAAAGGAGCTTCATTTGGTACATATTCTGTTTTGAGCAGCAGTTACAAAGGACTGTGGAGCTAGGGGAAGGAGAGAAGTGTTTGGTACAGCTCAAGCTGGCAGGAAGCCAAAGAAACTTGTCAGATTTTTGTGAAAATAGGATGCAGCTGCTAGGGCTAGGAGTGCTTCACGGTGTAAGCAGCACTCTGGGACTTTGTGAGAGCCCACACTGACTGTCCCCACAATTTCTGATAGTGCTCTGCCACACATCAGATTTCACAAGTAGGGACTGGGTTTGATAAAATGAAATGCCACACAGCAGGTTTATCACAGTGTGGCATCTCCTTCTGGCCTGACAGTGCCAGGTGAAGGACTCAGATTTCTTTTGAAGACAAACTGTATGTGCCTGTTCCTCTGTGCTTGCAGAATATGTATCTTCTCCCTGACATTTGACTCTACAGCAACATCCAAGCAAGCACTTTCCCATTAATGGCAAATCAAAAGAGTTAATATCACTACAAGCAATGTGGCCAGATACCAAGAAGGAGTAGAGATGACTGCTTTGTTTGACCAAGAAGTAGTGGCCATTCAACTTACACTCAAGACATTTTAAAAGGCTTGGTGCTTGTTTTCCTCTCAGTGACATACTCTTTCTCAATCCTCCTCTTCCCTTGTTCCTTTGTAAACTTTACACTGCTAAACTTTATCTCAGAACTTAATTTTCCTCCTAACTTTGAGGGAGGAAAAGCTAGTATTTCCTAAACTATTTTCTCTGATTGCCTAAATACATATGTAAAAACTTACCTGTCCGCAGGATTGATCAGATTAAATATATTATGTACTCTCCACCTCCAGAAAGAATACTCTTATGTTTTTGGGAAAAGGATAATTTTGAGAGACAGGACAAAAAGTCACCAAGATTTGGAGGGGGGGGGGGGGGGCAAGAGTACATTTGTGTGTTCAGCTTGCATAATAATATCTGTTAAGGAACAGACTTATTAATGGCATGACTTTGAATTTTAACAATTTTATATAATAATACTTACAACTTTTAATGTCCTGTTTTTGGGGGTTTTTTTGTAGTTTTAGGTGTTTTAAGATAAAAATGCTGTTTTGTGGAAGTTCCAGTGTGTTTTCCTGACCCCAGGTAAGCACCACTGTAGCACAGGTTTTATCCTTTCTCCTCTCAAAAACACCTTTTTGTTTTTAAGAGGAAGAAGGAAAAGAAAGGAAGAGTGACGGTTTGCTTTTGCTGTTTTACCCTCATCTTAGTCCACAATATTAAAGCAGTCTTGCTTATGGAAATGTTGGTATCTGTGTGCAAATTTCATAGGTTGTACAAGGCAGACTGTGTTTATCATAATGGCTATGCCCATCCTAAGGCTTTTCATCGTCCTGTGAAATTGGAACAAAATGTGCTGATGGGAAAGGATCCTCTTTTCCTGCTTTAAAATACAAAATAAACACAAAATTAATCAAAGAGACAGTTGCATTTCATTGTTTTTCAGTGCTCACATATTGCAACTATTTATTAACATTTTATAATATCCTAAATATAAATCAGGAACTTTACAGGCTGTGGAGATGATACTGGTGCCTCAGCTGGAATGTATCACAATACCTGATTTACACCAGCTGAAGGTCCCTAGTTTTGGATGAGGCTCAGATGTTTCGCCTCAACCCTATGTTTCACCCTGCTAGCTACTTTGTACATTTATAAACTTATCTAAATGTGACTAAAGACATTTCCACATGCCCATCAATGCATGTTTTCTTTTTCTCTTTCAAACCTGCTAAAAGTGAAAGAGACAAAAATCCAGGAGAAGGGCTGCCCGCCTTATTTATCTAGCCTGCCAAGGGACACAGACAGGAGAATGTAGATGGAGCTTCTCCTCCCACTTTCAGGACAGAAAATTAAGGCAGATCTAGATGGAGAAACAGAAGAAGGTGAAAAGCTTTTTTTCCTTCCCTCCTTTCCTTATTCCTCTTCCCTTTTTTAAACATCTTAGTCTCCTTGAACTGAAGGACTGATTATTTTATCTCCATTTTTTCCTCCACTCCATCATGCAAAGACTTATTCCAAAATCACTTGGCAGCTGTAAGACAAGCTATTTCCTAACTCTCAAAATAACTTTTGTTTTGAATAGTTCCCAACTCCTTAAAAATGCATCCACATGTATGCGTGTTTTGCATGGGAAAGAAAACTTATAGAAGTAAATATTCATGGTTAATGACTGCTAGAATCCTGCTACAATCATTATAAAAATTTGGGCTCATTCTCTGTGGAAAGTTCTAGGTATTAATCAGTGTCCATTTGTGATGTGAACTGTGCAAGCACTAAGGAAAGAGGCAGTCCTAATCACAAATTTCTGTCATCTAGACAGAAAGGGTGAGTCTGTTAGACCCCCAAGTTTAAAACAGGGAAGCGAATTTTTTCCTTGCTACAGTCTGAATAGGCCTTTTAAATAATTTTTGGCTACCAGTCACATAAACCAAAACACCAAGGCTGGCATACACAATGCAAAATAAAACCATGGGGGCGTGCAGTTTGCTGAGTTTTGTTTGACAGCCTCACTTCACTAACTAGCTGAGGGTCAGTGCATGTTGTTGAACTCTTCTGTTACCTTTCATCTGCTCACAGGCTGCTTGAGCACAGACTTGCTAGGAGTTTTCTTCCTAGCAGTGGTCCATAGTAAGCTCAGTAACTTCCTCTACACTGTGGTTGTAACCAATCCTTGCCACTTTCATAAAAACAGCGACAACTTTGGTATTCCTCTCTGAAAATTCACTAGAGGCATTACAGCAGGAGAAATGATATCAGTAAAATAGACTTTGGAAAAGAAAAGACATCTATACTTGGTGAAAACCAGAGAGTGGCAAATAAGGCTGGCCTTTTTTTTGCATCTAGACATAGCATTTCTTGTCGTTTCCAAAGCATAAAAAAATATGGTTAACCCTACCAACATTTCCATAGTAGAAAGTGTCTCTCCTCTTCAGGATATTAAGTGGAGAGATTTCTTGCCGGAAAATGAATGATGCAATGATTTAAAAAAAAAGAAAAAAAAAATTGGAAATTGCTTATTTCTCAACAGTTATCATATTTTTCTTCTTAAACTAACTCTTCCTGCCTAAAGAGACCCTGGGGATTCCCAGCCTTCCTTGTCCTTCAAAATGGAGCTGTGAAAAAGCTGTTGTTTCTCTCCTTCCCCTGGGTTTGTTAATGTCTGAGGCCTATCATCCTCTTCCCCTTTCTGAAAGCTGAAGAATTTGAAAAACTCCACACTACTCAAGGAAACAGAGAGGCTTCCACATTCATCAGGATCCTCTTCACAAGCATATTTTAAAAATTACCTTTATTGCTGATTTCAGCAGATCTCCAACCTACAGATTGATTGTTTCTAATTAGCTCTTCCCAATTCACTAATAAATAAAATGTGCTCCTGTTATGTAAATGCTAATGACTTGATAAGGCCAATTCAAAGTAAAAACCAATAGAAGATAGAGTCAACGAAGAAAATATAAGGCCAGGAAAAGAAGTAAAGAGATCAGCAAGTATTTGACTGTGATGTATCATTAGACTATGAAAGTTGAACCATTTAACCTCTGGAGGACTTTTCCAACATGAATTTATCCCATGATCCTAAAAATATTGGACTTTATCATCATGCAAGATTGCATCCAAAACAAAATGCCTATTTAATGTCTTTTTTTTCCCCTGTAGTTCTCAGAAGTCAGCACCTCTGCTTGCTCTTTTCTTGTCTTTCCAGCTCTGGAATTACAGCAATAGAACCATTCCCCTCTCTGCACATAACTCGGGCAAGTATTGGATACTTAAGGAAGATAACAGATTTGATGAAGAAATTCAGAAACACAAAACTGACAAATGAAATAAACAAGTTTATCATATTTCCTGTATGAAAGCATAAAAAGGAAAGTTTCAAAGGAAACAACTTTCAAGTAACAGAACATGTAAGAACATGTGATTTAAATGAGTTTACAAAGTAAGATTTAAAGACAGGCTTTTAAGTTGGCTGGATGATCTCTCCTCAGTTCTTTAAAGATTCTGAACTGTTTTGTTCAATGACAGAAATAATTTAACTTTATTAATAACTTTATTTTTTCAGTTAAACAAACTGAAACATAGCAAAATAGATGAAAAAGAACAAAAAGAAAACCTCAACAACTTAAATCCATCAACACCCAGCAAAGAAGCCCCAGACTATCACTCAGTCTGGGTCATTAAAACTAATATCAAAATAAATTACGAATTAAGCAATGCAGCTATCAAATTAAGACCAGGCCTGTTATCAGTCTCCTTTCTTTGAACTCTCTTTTGGTTATGATGATTTTGCCTTCTGGAACTGCATCAAGTGGTGGGATCACACAACAGACCCCAGGAGAGCACTCTTGACAAGCCAGTTGTGGTAACTTGTCTTTCGCAGAAGCTGTCTTTTCAGAGCTCCATGGACAACTAACACAAACAATAAAAGTGGTCCTATTTCAGTACTTCTTAATTTGTGATGTGTATCTTACAGAAGAGAAAGGACTACGAAGCTCAAAAGATGAGGCATGAGAAGGCAGCAGCACAGTTGTGAGGGACAGGCTGACCTTTCGCTCTCTAGTGAATGTTTAGGATTGTTTCAAATGGGGGTATGTTTTGGCTGTGGTCATAGGTCCTTTCCAGTTCCAGCTATGTTAAGGCAGATGGGATCTGCCCTTGCTGTTCCCCAGTTGCTTGTCACCATTCTTCTGCTAGTAGGAAGGCTTCTTTCAGGTGTTCTGGTGGTTTACTCTCTGTGAGCACTTGCCATGAAATGGGCTAAATAAGCAATCACACAGATGTGAAACTACCCATTTTATTTTGGCTGTCTAAAGTAGTTCTGGGTGAGGAGAGGGCCCTGGACTATTTGGCATTCCTTGTGTAGGACTGAGCACTGGTAGCAGTGGGGTGATGGTCAGGATTTGGGACTAGGCTGGAACTAGTCCCATCTATGCAGGGAACAGCTGAAGCTGTTCTGAAGCTGAAGGAGGAGTGTCTGCAGTATTATCTGTTGTGATGGGGAATTTGACTGACCCTCATACAGACCTGTAGCAATTCCAAAACAAAAATTTAAGTATTTCAAAAGACTGGGAGATTTCCCAGCTAGAGATAAATCAACGGCTAAAAAGAAGTCCAGAAGACAAAACAAAAAAATATGCAGTTCATGAACTCTAGCTTTCACAGCCATTGAAATTCTCTTAGAATATATCTTGGAACTCTATTCAAAAAGAAAGAGCCAGTACTGGCAAGTTCTTTCTGCTAGTGGACCCACCACGAGCTAAGAAAGCTTCGGCAGATGTGGGCACAGTCTCTTTTGTGACATCTTGGACTCTTTTTCCCCAGGAGGGCCATGGAGAGAGAGAGAGTGACAGCAGAACTCCTGACTAAGGGGCTCCTTGGTCTTTTGCTAACCTCTTGCAAAAAGATCTCAGTGTGCTTGGTCATATCTGCCTCCAGACCTATGAACAATGTGCAAACTATGCAACTTTCTATAGCTGGCTTCAAATGTGATTCCCTTGGTTATTGCCTATTTTGGGCAAATTTCTACTAAACCTAAACTTTAGAAGATTTTCCGTTTTTATATTAGAGCATATATGTGTCTGGGATCTTCTCCACCAAACAGCAGAAATGTCGACACTGAACACCCGCATTCCTGTAGGAGCCAAGATGGTTTTATCTGAGTGACAAGGTCCAGGGATGATAGTATGTTGCCAGGTTATGTAAGGTCCAGTTCACATATCCAATTAAAAAGAAGGCTTTTGTCAACAACTGACCACTTAACGTTCATTTATCAGTGAAGATAAAAACTAACGAACCAGAGAGCTGACAATCATCTTCCCATTTGGAAGGCACATTGCACTGGACAGCCGTTCTTCCGGAATCTCACTCAGTACAGAAATGCTACTTTAAAATTTCTGAGATGAAATGCAGTTAAGCAGTAAATTTATCTCACCCTGGTGTATCATTGCTCTCACCATGTGTAATGTTCATTTCCTCTCCTGGAACACTGATGTGCAGCAGCAGGTTACACAGCCCTGGCTTCTGTGAACCCATTGGCTTCACTTAGGATACATGTCTTCATTTTCAACAATGTTGTCATGTTTCTTCCTAATCCAGGCCACTGTGTCTGCTTATTAACTAATAGGAGGTATTTCCTCAGGACAGTTCTTGTCTTCATTAGTATGTTTGCTGGTTTATCTCAGACCTGCCAAAATAAAGAATGCATAATAAATTTCATAATAAAAGCCCTGGACTTTTTAAAACTTCATCATTATAATAAAGTAATATCTAAGTTTTTGACCTCTTCTGTTCCCTTTTGGAGGCACAGTTTGAACATGCCAAGAACTGGAACCAAAACAGTCATTAGCTAATTAAGATTTAGTAACTACAGTCCATGAACGAACTCAGAATAGACACCTCTATTTCTGTCTTCCCTTCCAGGTGCCACACTTCTGTTGTGAGCCCAAAAACTGAATGGGTCAGGGCAAAATTTAGCCCTCAGCCATCTCAGCAAAGGGGCAAGTGCTAAGACCCATGTTAGTAACATGACAGCATTTAATTTTTCAAATGCTAAAGCTGTTTCAGTCACAGCATGTCATGAAAAAGCTTTACTAAAACAAGCTGAAAACCCTCAATGAGATAGTACAGGAACTGGGACATAGAGGGTTTTAAGGAAAAATTTTTAAAATAAGCTGTGGCAGCTCAGTCCTGTAGTCCTTTTCTAAAGGCCACTCATCTCATAGCCAACAAAAATGTCACCTGAAGGAGGACTGTACACTCCAGTCTCACATCAGCAGCATTCTTGATACTTGCAGTCCTGTAAATTATGGATATACAGCCATTTATCTTTCCTGGAGTAGATTCAAACCTGGTGTGAGCTCACCGGGCTTGTAGCTGGGTAGACTTGGTCCTTTTTCTCTTATGAAGATCTTACTCCAGAAGTGCATTTAACTCTTAGGGAGAGAATAATCTGATTATTTGTGCTGAAACCTTCATGTTTGAATTTAGGCACATATTAGACTTAAAGGGACCTCACCAGGGATGTGATTTTTCAGCTTACTCTCACTGATGAATAAAAATAAATATTTTCCTAACTACATCTGAAACCTTCATCTTTGTATGCAACCATTTTCCTTATTCTTTATACTGATACTAGCATGCAAGGGCAGCTAGATGTCTCACTAGAACAAACTCTGAAAAACTTTTCCTTTCCCAACCAAGATCAGCTACAGTCTCTTTGTTACTAACTGTATTTTCCCTTCAATTCACATCTTCAAGCTTCAGAACATATTAAAAAAGAAGTCACAGAGAGAGGGCTTCTTGAATAAGATCACAAATAAGTGACACTGCTCCTCCTTCATGTAGCTTGTTCCGAAAAAATGTACATAGGGAAAAATCACCTAGTATCATTTGCATTGTTTGATTGTTTCAGTCCATTTTGTACAACATTTACCACAAGAAAGTGAAAATTTCTTGGGACAGAGAGCAGTCACTATTTTATGTGAATTTCCATGCACTCATGATTTTTATCAGAATATCTTCACTGAAAAAGGACTGGCATTTTCCATCTTTCTATTGACTATAATCAGTATTGGATTAGGTTTTAGTAGTGGGTGCAATTATGTTACTTCTTTACAAGCCAGCCAGCATGATCTTATTGACCTTGAAGAAATAAATATGTGAGCATTAAACAACCTAACAACCCTGAGAAGTGGTTTCACCCCCAGAGAGTCACGCTCTAGGATGGATAATGAATAAAGAGCTTATCAGAATCTTTGTAACATATTAGAAACATTCTCCAGATTACCCATAAAATTCATTAGAGACTAGTGACCTGTGCTGAAGCCTGATAAGACAGAAGCTCAGGAAAGAGTTGAGAAAAACATGATCCATCAGAGTCATGGAAATCAAGGGTTTGGAGTAGAAGTATAAGACTAAGTATAGAGATAGGGAACATTGCTATTTGAAAAAGATAATGAAAGGGCAGAAAAAGGAACAGAAAAAAGTCTTAGTTCTTAATGCTGCGAATATCCAAGGTGAGAGCTTCAACACTGAATTATATAGTTTGTGGGTCATATCTTTGTTGATAAGTAAAAGAGGGGCAGGAATCCAAGCATTTTGTACAGACTTGTGTCTGCCCTGCTCAGGGTTCGCTTGCTGTGGGGTGATGGACACAGAGTGTAACAGTTCTGTCAATCCCCTCTGGCCCTAAAATACAAATGTCCTTTTGTGAAGGCTTTTTCATTTCAGGTTTCCAAAAGATCATCACGGACACCTAACTGGTGCTTTAGAGCATGAAAGAGAGGGCAGGCATGATATAGCCCAAGGTGTTTGGGAGTGGTCCCTGGAGTAAAGAGCTGATGAAATGTACCAGTGCACAGCCCAGGAGAAAGATCTCTGGGGCAGTTTAAAACCAAAATGAGGGAATGAGAAAGCAAGTCGTCAGTATGATCGAGGGCCTGTCTAGGCCTTGTGTCCAGCTCTTTGCTAGCTCATAATCTGGTCACTCCTTCAGAGACCTCTCATATCTGAATGGCCTGCAATAAGCTGTAAGTTTAGATTTCTAACTAAGAAAGAAGCCAAGTAGGGTTTTGTTTCTATAGTGTAACTTTGCCACCACAGAAGGGAAACATGTACATTCATCCAGCATGTACGTAAGTGGGGCTGCCCTGGGATCAATGGGAATACAGCGTTTTTGCAAAGAATATTGGGTATGGACCTAAATGTTAGGCAGATGGTCGAGGCAGAGGGCAAGACTGCTCTCTTAAAATAAAGAAAGAGAGGGAGTTCATAGGTCCTGGGCAGGAGCTCTTTAAAAAAATTCAGTATCTCTCCATGATGTCAATGGAAGACAAAAAATTAATTAGCATTGGTTATAGAAGTGTATGTCTGGAAGCAGATGGAAATGCCAAGAAAGAAAGCTTGTAATTGTAAAATACATGAAAATGTGGAAGCTGCAAAGGGATCATTAAAAGCACAAAATAGTACTGTTTATATATAACTATAAAATAAACATTAAAGTGCCTAATTATAGGATTTTAAATGATCAGCTGCAAAAGGAAGAGTCATTTTCCTGCTTTGCATTTAAGTTAGGAAGAAAATATATCTTGGAATCATTAGTAGTGATTAGAGTTGCTGTATTTGGTAGGGAATTATCAGGTGTGATAACTAGATGGCATTGCCTTATATGCTTTAAGGCCTCTGAGCCTCAAAAATATATTTGACTTACAAATTAATCTTTCTCGCTGTAAGAATTATTTTGGTTAGCATTAATGAAAGCTGTTCTTATTACAAGCTACCTCTGGAACTGGGATTTTGATAACAATGCCCAACTTCACAATACAGGTAGTGAAAAAAAATGCTTGAGACCATTAAAAAGCAACAAAATTACACAGAACTGAGATCCAGGTGCAATTTCAAAACCAAGTGTGGTCATGACTTTGGAAAACTGAAACTAAAAAAACCCTAATCTAATCAAGGTTTTAATTATAGCCAGTTCTCCCTGCTTTTTCCTATGTTTCTACTAGTACTGACTAGACAGAGAGGTGCAGTGACTTTCCTCTGAAATTCATGTCCTTCAGCAGTGTTGCTTGAGTCAGTCCAAATGACACAATTTTATTTCCATTTCCCACTTTCCATGCAGAGAGTGACTGAGTCTTTTAGGTATTAATGAATTTCCTAATCTCTAGAGTTAAGTTCTTTTCTGCTGTAAGTAGAACTTCTTCCATAGAAAGTATCATATTTGAGAAGCAGACATAGAATCATAGAATCATAAAATAGTTTGGGTTGGAAGGTACCTAAAAGATTATCTAGTTCCAACTCTCTTGCCATGGACAGGCACACTTTCTATTAGACCAGGTTTCCCAAAGCCCCATCCAATCTGGCCTTGAACATTTCTAGGAATGGGAGATCCACAGCTTCTCTAGGCAACCTATGCCAGTGTCTCACTAGCCTCACAATAAAGGATTTCTTCCTAATATCTAATCTAAACTTCTAAACTCTCTTACAGTTCGAAGTCATTCCCTCTTGTACTGTCACCATATGTCTTTGTAAAAAGTTTTTCTTCATCTTTCTTGTAGCTTCCCTTCAGGTATGGGAAAGCTGCAATTAGGTCATCCCAAACCCCTGTCCTGTCCTGTCCTGTCCTGTCCTGTCCTGTCCTCCCCTCCCCTCCCCTCCCCTCCCCTCCCCTCCCCTCCCCTCCCCTCCCCTCCCCTCCCCTCCCCTCCCCTCCCCTCCCCTCCCCTCCCCTCCCCTCCCCTCCCCTCCCCTCCCCTCCCCTCCCTGCAGGCACTGTGACATCAGGAGATTTCAGGTAGGTGTAACAGAGGTTTTAACTGCATGTATACCAAACCAAAATAAGCCAGAACTACCACAGAAACCATTGGGCCGTAATTGTCCTGTCCCTGCTGTTTGATTAAAAAAATAATTTTTATTAGTTTTCTGTTGCATCTTTGGAACAAAAGGTGGAGATGTTCTTGGGACATGAAAAAGTAGAACAGGACTTTCTGTTTTATTTTCAGCTGTGACCTCAGCTAATGTTGGCTCAAAATGTCTAAGTGAATATAAAATAAAGGCCTTGGTTTTAGCCTGCTCTGTTAGAAGAAAAATCCATATCTGCCGGAGTATATGGAAGTTCAAAACATTCACTTGAGACAGCTTGACCCTGTTTTTTTCCTCCTTCCCTGTCACAAATATATTCACTAAATGAAAGGGTACACTTTTGCTGCCAGTTTTCACAGTTATGATTCAATTTTCACACAGCTTCCAGTGGAAATCCAGGACCCATTTCCGCAGACATGAAGTAAACAATATTTGCCTCAGTGTCTTACAAAGCTAAGTGGTTAATGCATTTAAGCAATGACTTTGGGGTTTGAATTAATTCTCACCATCTCCACACACAGATATCTGTAATACAGTACAGGCACTACCACCATGTGCAGGGAATATGCAGTTCTGTGATGCCATGACATTTTTTTAAGGAAAAAATAGGAAATATTGTCAAGCAACATGATAACTGTTTCAGTGCTGTTTCATTTATTTTATAGAATCATAGAATCATAGAATGTTAAGAGTTGTAAGGCACCATAAAGATCACCTGGTCCCACCCCCCGCTATCATGGGCAGGGATGCTAGACCACTAGACAAGATTGCTCAAGGCTTTATCCAACCTGGCCTTGAACACTGACAGGGTTGGGGCATCCACAGCCTCCCTGGGCAACTGTTCCAGTGTCTCACAACCCTCACATAAAGAATTTCTTCCTAATACCTAGCCTAAACTTTGTCTCTTTCAATCTGTATCCATTACTTATTATCGCTACAGTTCCTGAGGAAGATTGCCTCCCAGCTTCCCTGTAGGTGCCTTCAGATACTGGAAGGTTGCTATCAGGTTTCCTGGCAGCCTTTTCTCCTACAGGCTGAACACCCCCAACTTTCTCAGCCTGCCTTTGTAGAAGAGGTGCTCCAGTCCTTTTGCCAACTTTATGTCCCTTCTCTGGACTTGCTCCAAGAGTTCCATGACCTTCTTATGTTGGGGACATCAGAGGTGTATGCAGTACTCCAGGTATATCAGCTTGAGGTTTATGAGAGAGAAAGTTATCAGCTTGAGAGAGAAATCAGGGATATTTATCAGCTTAAGAAAACCTATCTGGCTATCTGGCTACATTTATATCTCTAAACTAAATTTAGCCTGTTCAGAATTTCAGAAAAGATATTGGCTCATTGATTTTATATATCTTATGCTGCTCAGGTTCTGATTTACAAAATATGGTCTTCTGATGCTAAAAGAAACAAAGTACATAATTTTCAGTTCATAATTGTCTGATTCTTGTCTTTGCATAAACACTACAAAGCAAAAGTATTATGTAAAACAATATAATATATAATATAAATATACTGGCCAAGCTATGTGTGGCTTTCTTAAATTGAAGTTCTTTATGTGAATCCCTATCCACTAAGAGAAATGGGAGGAATTTTTTGACTAGAAGAGAGGCAGAACTTATTCCTGATGTTCTTAAATTATTATTCCTATGAGCAGATGAAATGTGACCTTTAAAATGTTTTAATTATCAGGATATTGACACTGCAGTTTTTGAATCTGCTTTGTGTACAGATTTCTGAGTCTGAATCCTGCTCAATCTTCATGGCATGCAGATAGCAAACAGCCAGGACCCAGCCCCTGGGTTCAATCTGTATAGCAGGTTATCCCACACACAGCTGCACTGACACAGCAGTAAGAGTTCCAAATCCTAATCCAAATGAGATTTCTGGATATTTATGGGCATTAACTAATTTGACCCTCCCATTTCTTTCAGTGTTTTCAAATTTAAATAACTACATTTGTGTTCATTTCACTCTTAAAATCTGTGTTCTGGGAATTGTTTTTTGAACTTTTGTAGAGTTTTTTAAGTCTTTCAAAAAACCCTAACTCTAACTTCCCCCATGCCACAGCTGCATATCGTGACTTCATGGCAATCCTGCATGTTTCCAGGCTGAGAGCGTAATGCTGACAGAGATTTTGCTAGAAATCAACCTCTCTTTCCCCAGTACCTCTGGCATTCATTCCAGATGACAGTCAGATGCAAAATGGCTTCAAACTTGTTTTATTCTCAGTCATTGGAGGACACTTCTCAAGATTTGCACAGGTGGTCTGTCTTGGGTTAAGAACATCTGAGGTCCAAACCCACTGCAGTAGCCAAGGACATGCTTTTGACCATTGCTGAAGACTACTGAGTACTTTTCAGAGCACCTTTTTACACCAGTGCTGTAGACCCTCCATCTGGCTACAAAAGAACTGTTACATTACCCAGCGCAGTTCAGGTGCTGTACAGTAACCACACCAGGTGAGGTCCATGAAGAGTATGTTCAATTCCACTGGCATGATCTGTTTAGAGACTTAAAAGGTGCAGCTGTACAGCTTGCAGTTCTGGAATCAGTACGAGTAAGCTCTAGGGCATCTCTGTATTGACTGCATGAGAAGCAGAGATCCTTAACTTTTTCTTTTAATAAGCATAAAAAAAATATGAACAGTAAAGGGATATTGAGGTACTTTCATAAGTGAGAAACTTAATAGTCTCAAGAGTAGAACAAGATGAATCCTGATGCAAATGTACATCACTCCCTGCAATCTGCTGCCCCTGCAGCACAGCTGCTTGATCCAGCCCATCACATACACATGCTTAATGCTGAGAAACAGTGAAGTTTGCATGTTGTTTTAGTGCTTGTTGCAGGAGTTGCAAGACAATGATTTAATACAATAACGGATATTTATTTGTAGTCTCTAAAAGTCTATTTCTTAGCCTCTGTTCCCTGAAGGGCATGACCACACTTGAGCCTAATGTCATGTATGCCCCGTCATGTGAGAACACATTGGTGAACTCAGTTCAAAATTCACATAATAAGTGTCATTCTTTTTGAAAAATTTACCTCTATTTTGGTCTAGAAATTGTCTAGTAACCTGTTTTTTGGGGCAATAGCAAGCATGAGATTGGTAGCAGAGATTTGACTGAGGTCCCAGCCACTTGTAAAGTTTTCTGGCAGTTCTCTCCAATATGCCATGAACGATCCATTTTTTTTTTTTCTGTCACATATACTCAGTCACATTTACATCTGGGTACAGCACAGGCCAGTATACTAACACAAGTAATTTCAAATTAAATCTCTCAGTCTTTTCTGGCTCTATAGTATAAGTTCCAATGCAAAATGTACAGAACACCCACGTAACCCATGGCTTTTAGATCTCAAAGTAAATGTTTTCACATAATCATGGATTGCATCCAAGCAAATGTCTGTAAGATGACATTTCTGGAAGCTTTTGCATCTTTACATTATATTTAGTTTACACAATATACTGTACAACTGGAAAAAGTGGCCATATGAGCCAGACCAACATTTGACCTCTTGTAGAGTGCCTTTGAGAACAGGCTATTTCTCTACCCTCCTCTATGCTAACACCTTTTACATCAGACAATTTCCAAATCAGGAATTTCTTTGAAGTTTCTGGTCTTTCTTCCATAGTTTACTTTTCAAAACATCACAAGGCTAGTGGAATTCATGTATTCATATGCTGGGGGCCCCCATGCAACCCAGCCTGGATCTGAGTTACCCTCTCTTCTTTATATCCACCTTCTTTTCCTCTCTTTGTGAAGCAGTCATATTCCAGTATGATTCACTGGGAGTCCTCAGAGTTTGTGGGTGGAGTTGAAATTTGGATCTCCTGGCCCTACCAGCACGCAGCCTTTGTCCTTCAGGCACCATCCACCCTGTTTCTCAACAGAGCTCAGCACAGCCATTGTGCTGGAGCACCTTTGGTGTTAAGGGAGGGAGGATGCTTCCCCCAGTAAAGGCCCACAAATCTGCACAAAACTGATCCAGAAATATTTAGGGGAAAGGAACCAACACATTTCTACTGGAAATGTACCAAAGGACAAAATGCAGCACCTTCTATCATTTGGTTTTCTAATACTGTACATGCTGTTTTCAGGGCTTCTGTGAAAATAGTCAGTGAGCTGTGCTCTCTGTGGGAATGGCTGCAAGGAGGGCATAACAGGAAAATAATTTCCTTTGGAGTGCTTTCAAGGGTCCCATGGAGCCTGATCCAAAGCCCACTGCAGGCATTGGCGGACCTGCCAGAGAGACTTTAATACTCTGCATCAGGCTTCAGCCTATTCACACATGAGCAAAAATTTTTTCCATGTTGCTAGTTTTACAGAAACTGCTGTGGTGTCATCTGGGAACAAGGAGAAAGAATGTTTTCATTTCCTGAGCATAGGTAAAGGGACTGTTTTTGCTTGTTTATTTTAAGATGCTGTGAAATCCAAAGATGCAAGAAGAACCACTTTTCTCTCCGCACAGATAACTGAAACCACAGCTTAAGTTTTAAACTTTTATCTTTTGTTTTTCATTTTTCCCATATTTCTCAAATATATCATTTAGTGAGAAGAATCAAAGAGATGGGGCAGAAATTTCTGTCATTTTCAGTTGTTTGGGTGCAGTACTCCCTGGCTTGCAGAAAATAAAGTGTCTGTTCTGATGGGAACTGTGACTTCTTTAGATCATAAGAAACATAAAAGATGGAGGAGACAGCAAATAGCAGATATGAGAAGGTGAGCAACAAGCAAAGAAGTTAGCTTTCTAAGGAATAAACTGACTCTAGTGCTTCTCAGAAAAAGATTATGAGGGCAGCATGCGAAATATGTTACTTGGTTTCTATATCAGATATTCATGGATGTAACATTTGTTTATGCCTGCAAACTGATTCTTCTTAAAATGAAATTTACCTTCCAGCGTCAGTCCTTATTTTGTCCTCTGTCTTTTCAGTGCCAGACTCAGCTACTCTACAGAATGTCTTGTGGGACAAGGTCCCGGGTAGCAAGGTATCAGTTGTCCTAGGAATGGCTCACAGCAGGGAGATTTGTGCTATGAAGTGGGTTTTTCGATGTCCCATAAAGGTAAGGTATCAGCCTCCTCCTCAGAAACAGCACAATGAAATTTATTTTCTCAGCCCAATCAACTACCTCCATGAAAGATGAATTTGTGCGTGTGTGAGCCTGCTGCTTGTTCAATATTTGTTACAGTTGGTCAAGGGGTTCAGCAGCTAAGGGCACGGGCAGAGGCACACTCACATGCATCCCCAGAGGTGTTTAACGCCAGGTTGGACAGAGCTTTGAGCAACCTAGGCTGGTGGAATATGTCCCTGTCCATGGCAGGAGGGTTGGAACTGGATAATCTTTAAGGTCTCTTCCAAACCAAACCATTCTATAATACTATAATTCACAGAAAAGCAATATGTGGTGTGATGTTGTAAACTTTTGTATTAGAAAAACTGGCAAAAAATGGACTTTGTTGCCCACAGCTAGAGATCTAGCACAGAAGGGTAGATTCAGACAATAATTATGCTGTGTTTCTTCTTCAGTAAACATGCAGATTTTAAAATTGTACAAAAATTTTAGTTAGGCAAACCAGAAAATCTTTCAAAGAGAACACCACTAAGCAATGCCTGAGTCAGGAAGAGCTTTTAAGAAGATGGAGTATTTATAAACTGCCCCATATAGTGATAAGGCTGTATGATTTATGCACAATAACTGCTCTATGCTATATCACAGGTACCAGAGTGGTGGAGCTTCACATCAAAAAATTTTGTGTATGTGTACATTTAACAGGAAAATAAGATAGTTAATGACTTTTAAAACAGGCTTAAGTATGTTATGTAATGTGTGCCTTTAAAAACTTCAGGAGTGGGTTTTTTATGGGAAACTTGGAATACAAAAAAATGTTTGGAGTAAAGTCAAAATATTATGAGCAGTGCTCTGCACTAATGACACATATCAGCAGTATTTGTAACCAGAAGAACAATGTGATAAATTTTAATCGCTAGGGACTAGGCTTTGTGGGAAGTGCCTAATACACAGGCATCCTTTATAGGTTTCCAGTTATGACCTATGTCTGAAAGACATTTTAATGATAACTATGGAAAGTAGATGGATTGTCTTCCCAGAGTGTTGAAGGTCCTGTTTGTTGTCATCCGCAGCTTCTATAAAGACCAGAGATTTTCAAAGGTACTCTTCTGTCCTGCTATCAGCACGCAATACCACAAGGATGGAACTATCTAAGATAAAACATGCCAGAGACATGTAGTCCTCAGGATTTCCTGTGGGAGTCTGACCAAAAGAAGGCAATATTAATAAATATAAATTCTGGAACATTATTATCACCAGAGCCGTGTCATGTAGTTTACCCTTGAATCCTTATAACCCCTCTAGTTTTCTCAGGCAGTTCAAGTATTTAACTGCAACTGGTCAGAGTGTTAGACCTCCCCACTGGGACAATTGTTTTCAATTAAATTAAAGGCTCAAAGCCTTTGATAGACATGCCAAAGCAAGGAGTTTAGCTTGCTGAACGTTTTAACTCTTTGAACTAATGTGGGATCTGGGAGTCCCCATACTCTTGGACCTTGAAAATGCTTAAAAAATAGATGCAATCTGGAAGAAGATTAGTGCCAAAAATCTGTAGTAGTCCTCCCTTTGAGGATGCTGTTGCCCCTTTTTATTTTCATTTTCCTGGAAATGGTAGTTAGAGGGAGTATAACAAACAAATAGTTTTTCTTGAGGAGGATGAATTACACCAGTGAAGTTCCAGTCAACCAAAACCTTCTCTAAATATCTAAAGTGATTTCACCTATTTTTTTTTTAATCTTCAGAACTATTTTTTTGTTTCTGTGCTCCTAGCCAGGGCATTTCTTAACAGAGAAGAAGGATACCAGTGCTTGGTGGTTAGCTTCCTGCTCCTAGAAGGAAAAAAATGCAAACTAAGGAGCAAGGCAAAAAAATGCTTAAAATACACTGATCTTGTGGGATTGTATTTTTGCCAAATTCTGGTACACTATTCAGCATAGGGTATAATACCGTTTTGCTTACAGGAACCTCCAGAACACCTCCTTTTCAAGTTTTACTTTTCAGAAATTCCTCTCAGTCATTCAGATTACACAACCCTTTGGGCATCTCTGCCTCTACAGATTAACCCTCAGGTTTTTCTAATGAGATAGTTGTTTCAGAAACTCAGGCAAACATTAGTTCTGTTACAGTCATGCTTTATATATTGAGTTCTTATTAACACATGGGCAGTGGCAATACAGTGACCTTGAATTCATCAGGATGGCTTCCACTGACTCCCACTATCTCCACTTCCATTCTAATGCAGAACAAATCAGGAAAGGCAAGAAACAAAAGGTAGTCCACATGAAGTCATGCTACCTCAGTGGAACAGTAGCCTCTGAACAGAAAACATGGCTTAAAAGACAGCTGAGAGGGGGTGGATCACAATCTAATATTGTATCTCAGCTTTGGTGAGAATATCTTTCTTCATAACTTACTAGAAAAGGGCTGATTAAATCTCTGCACAAGTATATTTACAACAGACTTTGTCCTACTCATTACATATGGGAAGCTAGATCCTTCCTTTCAGGCAGTGTGATATTTTTCCTGTTTAAAACAGAATATGCTATTCCTTTTGATGAAAAGAGCAGTGGAAAGCAACTAAAAGCATAGTTCTAAATAACTACAATACACATCAATGCTTTCAGAAACAAGCTTTCATGATTTTTGCTTTGACAAAGATCCTATGAACTCCACAAAACATAAACAATACCTCATAATGAAACACTGTTATTCCAAAGTTGACATCACATCTGACTCAAAGTGTGACTTTTTGATTGGGATTAAATTCAGTTTATTCAAAAGTTTTAGAATAACTCCTTATTTATCTAGAACACAAGATAAACATAATATTTATCTTACAAATAAAAATGCTGATAAATATAATTTAGATAGTTAGGAAATCTTTCTTTCTTTCTTTCTTTCTTTCTTTCTTTCTTTCTTTCTTTCTTTCTGTGTATTTTACATATGGGAGCATTTTGTGCATGGAATTTTCACTATTATGCATGTTAGGATGAACAAATATCACCTGTTTATATGAAGTTTTTTACAGTTCAGCAGGGGAAAAATAATGTAGAAGAATATATTCACACCCCCATGCATAAAAAATCATCAAGTCATGACATATACATGCGAAACATTTGGCATTGACTACCTTTCAGAATAGCTCGAGGAAGTTCATTTTAGATTGCTTAGAGCAGTGCTGGAGTCTCGTGAAAATACCACCTCTCTTTAGATACTCTGATGGTTAAAAATGTGCAAATCACCAAACAACAATCATTAGTTAGTGCTCAGTACAGCCAATTGCTCTAGCTATCTTATTAGAGTCCTGTTTATATTCATACCTGGATTTACCTTACAAATTAGGAGGTGTGTTGTGGTGGGCAAAAAGGACTTATCACAGCTCACAAATAAAGCAAATGAGTCAATTTTTATAGAACAAGGAGGAAAAGCTACCACCTCTGGTGTTAGCTCTGTATTTCTGGATTTGTTCAGGATTTCTTAATATGGGCTATGGAATCCTAGCACTGTCAATAAACAGAAATCAATGTACAATCTGACATAATAAGACTCAGAAAATTTACTACCTGAATTGGGACAACATGAACACTGCATCCCAAAATTAATCACTTTCAGGTGTGGTATGACATGATGGTAAAGATTTCCAAATTACATAACTAGCATACCCCAGCAATCCTCACATCTCACCTCATGTAATTAGTTAAATGCTATGTTAATTGACTACCAATGTGTGTTTGCTGTAGTCTGAGTTACTAATAAAATCCTTAGAATAAAGCAAGAATTATGTGAGAAGAGGTCAGTGCTTTATAGCTATACATGAAATGTTGTTCACTGTTAGTCTGGACAATTAAAAGTTGTTAAATCCCAGGTTGCCTTAAAGAACCATTCAAATGGTTGCTCCCAGGAAAGAGTCTAACTGGATCTGAATTACCTAGTGAATCCTCACAAGAGATCTAAATTCTAACTATATTCTAATGACTTCTTATTTTCTGTTTGGTAAATCTGTAGCTAAGAGAAAGAAGGGAGACATTTTAAAGCACGTAAGCAGCATACTGAGACTAACAAATTGAATTAAAGATAATCTCAAGCAGCCAAATCTGTGATTAAATTCCCCTGATTTTGAGAGCATCACCAGCCTGCGAGTAAACACTGGCTAATTTAGCACCAAGTTCTCATGCTTGTGATTCAGATTAAAGTTGATTTTTTTCTATGCCAAAATATACTGGCTGTTTTTTCTTTCTATAAATACTAAAAATTGAGTAAAAAGAGCCTATAATTTCAGGGTATTTAAAAAAGATTATAATTCAGATAAGACTTTTCATGGCAACCCATAGGTCTTTACCTTTCTCCTCTTTGCTGTACATACTGAAGTATGGAACTAGGCAATGAGGGGTTAAATAGTAGTGGTGCAGATGCAGCTGGGCCATGTTACACTAAAAGGACCAGCTAATGGGCATAAAGGAGGATTAGGAAAAGGAAATAGATGAAACTGCATTGAGTGCTGGTAGGGAGAGTGTGGATTTTTGTTTAGGGGCAGGGACTCTTGTTTAGGCCTTTTTATGAACCTCAGATAATAAAGGGAGTTTGCATTTGTTTGCTGCTCTCTGTGCTTATTTTTTTTCCAAATATTTTTAAATTCCAGAAGTCTGTAAGAGATAGAGTTGTGAAGGTTTATTGACAAATGGACACTGAAGTGTTTAAATACGAAGATCAATCTTTATATGTTGGGTTTCTTGCGTTGAAGGGTTAGTTTGATGGAGTATTATGTTAGCCCAGGATTGACATATCCTTCACCAGAAAAATGGGGGAGAAAGAAAATGGAAGCTATCAAGAGTAGAATTATGCTTGTAGGAGGTTCAAGCTCTTGCTCTCTCTTCTGTGTGCTTTCTTGCACCACTGAGAACCTGGCAGGGTTTTAACAGTATGTAGGTAACTATCTACCTTCTCAGTGGCCTATCTGCCCCTGAACTTTCATGGCGAAAACTTAGCAAGCGGTTGAATCAAAGAATCCCTGTGTCATGTTCTCCTTTTCTGTGGGGAAGACAAAGCCTGAAGGGAACATGCATCTATCTTTGTCAGTTTACAGAGTCACATAATCACAGAATTGTCTGAGTTGGAAGGGACCCAGAAGGATCACTGGGTCCAACTCTTAAGTGAGTTCAGTTTTTGTTTGGATGGGGGGAGAAAGCTAACATTTGGATACAGAAACATTTTTTCAGGACTCTGCTCATCCAATGTGTACCTATAATCATTCTTACAAGTATTAACTGGTTTGAAGAAACCCAGAGCTGTTGAGGCATATCAGTACAACAGTGGAATGGAGATGCTCTTATCCTATTTTCATCCAGGCTAGCTCAGGCCCTTCTAGCTGCTCACAAGTGGACTAATCACAGCTTCTGTGTATGTGCTTCTACTCAGCTGGGCTTTGCACCTCATTTGTTTGTGGATCTAACTAGACTTGCTGGCTGGAGGAAGCCAGACTTGCTGTCCACCTAAAAGTGGTGCCTGGTTGTGGTGTTCTTGCCCATCTTGCTACTCCTCAGCGTTAAAGTAATGCTGTGTTGCTGGCTTTTTTTTTTTTTTTTTTTTTTTTTTTTCCCTTTTTAAATTTTTTTCTTTTTTTTTTCTTTTTTCCCTCAAAGATAGATACAGAGTTAGCAGCATGAAAAATTTGCGGGTGTTTCAATGTACTTAAAAACAAAGAAACCACACCAAACCCACAAAGTCCAGGTGGAGTTTTTTCTCTTTCCCTATGTCTTTCATCACAGAGAGCAATAATCTCTCCATTCTTATTGAGGTTAACATCACTTTCAGACCAGGATTCATAATGCCTTATCTCCTAGGGAGTTTCTGACAGTGCATGTGCAGGTAGATAGTAAGTGTGCAAATCCAGTCCTTGGAATGGGCCCTACAAGGAGTTGAACTTCATCCACCACCACCATCCTCTTCAGGGGGACTGGGAGTGTTCTTCAACATAATGACTTCCAAATAATACCCGAGATGAAAGAAAAGGGGTAACATCTGTATATCAGGCCCCTGAATGTGGCCAGGGACAGACAACAGACCAAACTTGTGTCTGCAGGAATGGTGCCTGGCATTGATTTGCTGACTCAGATACAGTCACACAACTGAGTACACAGACTGCAGAGTCCTCATGCCCTGTGTCTCTGTAGCTCTGGTATTCCATAGCCTGCACAAGGCTGTAACTTGGGGCAAGCAAATTCAATGTAAATGAGACTGACTTCCCTTAGCCTCTCCCTGGCAGCAGAAACAGCATCTGCCATTGCCCTATGCTTTAAAATTCTGGACTTATGGATGTTGTCTTTGGGAAGGTCACCAAGATTGAAGGGACTGACACTGACCAAGCATCTGCAGGCAACCACCTGCTCGTGGCAGGCTAACACAAACAGTTACAGCTGACTAGTGCCCTGGACTCGTGCATTCGCTTATTGCACAGTTTGTGAGAGGTGAGAGTAATGAGCCTATGCTTTAAATCCGTCTGGAGTTTATATCCAAATTCCCTCTTACTCTGATAACTCAGTATTTATTACAGTCCTAGCAGACCTCTTGTTCTGTGGTTTCTTCCTGAAAGATCATGAGTCTACATAATGTTGCTGTCAGGGGGATGTTCTCCTCTACCTCGGTTACTCTCAGCCCTCTTCTAGCTCACTCTTTGGGACTGCACTTACCGTTTTCCCACAGGACAGCATTTAATTGCTCCTTGATTGACCTTTTGCCTTGTCCCAACAACTTTGCCCCTGAGGTCATTTAACCAATTCATTATTCTTGGTGGAGGAGAAAAAAAATCCTTCTTAATGTCTAAGCATCTCTCCCTATTATTGCGGAGTTAATTACAAGAGAATGATTTAGAGTTATTTATCACTACCTTTTAAATATCAGGTAGCAAAGCGTTCCCTGAAAATAATGGCTTGAGAATCCCTCCACTGCTTTCTGCTTAGAAACTCTGTCTTTCATACCCGGAAATAGGTTAAACATGATTTTTGGACAGAGATTTGAATACTGTCCTGGATCATTCAGGCTTTCCATCATCCCTATTGCACCATTTGCTGTAAAAGCAACAGGGTAGTAGAGCCAATTAAAATCTATGATCTTTGCATAAAAAAATAATTGTGCTTTGTGGGACAACACATTTTAAAAGGCTCAGAAAAACTGCTAATCAATCACACAGATGAGTCATGCTTATAAGTACTCTCCTGAAATCAGGTAATGCTGATAAACACACTCTAAGAATGTTTATGAACAAGCCATTAAGAAAAAAAATAGTCCAGGCTATAGAAATCACTTAATCATTTCCACATGAGTTATTCTCCATAAAGCCAGAGTCACCTATCTTCCCTTTTCCTACTCTCCAATCCTGTCTCCTAGCTTTGGGGTTTGTGGGGGAATTACACTGGTTTGCTGTTCCAGTAGTCCATTAACCCTTCATAAGACATTCATATAAGAAGCACAGAACATTAAGTATGGTCAGAGCAAACCACCTGCAATGTTTATGTATTTTATGTGCAGCCTGTTCTATCCAGTACTAATGTTCATTTTTCTGGTGGGTTGGCATCTCTTTCATTTGAGGGAGTTTCTTCTAATTTGGCTCATTTGTGCAGCTTTCCTTTTACAAATAGTCACTTGTCGGAAGTTTCAAGGCAGAATTTGTAAAAGATCTTCAAAATAATGATGAATAGTTAAAATGAGCATTAAAAAATAAATAAGTTCAGTAACTATTTATCAAGATTACAAACTAGAAGGGCATTTCCTCCAGCTAATATGTGGAACACTTCACCCTGGCATAGATAAATCATGAATCAGCCAAGGGGTTAGTTAGGGCTTCCAGTTTTTATTAGGTCAGTTTACTAAAGGCTGGCTTTCTGAAGAAGTAAGGATTCAGGGGTTATTTCTTTTTTAAATTAACTCTGGGGTTGCATAAAGCAGCAGAAAAAAAAAAGGTGTATTTTAATTTGTATCTCAGTAAAACAGGATCTGAAGCTGTTCTTACAGAGTATTTTCTCTCTGTTGATGAGAAAAATAGAAAAGCCACAAGAAGAAAGAAAGGAAGATTTCTCTCAAGTGCAGGACTGCAGTCTGTAAGGAAAAGCCTTTCCTGTGAGCAAGTGAAGGGGGTGGAGATTTGCACTAAAATAAACAACAAAGTCGGGTCTTGTGTTGGATGTACTGACAAGGTTGCAGGCACTGGCTTTAAAATGTTTCATCCCGAGTATCCAGTGTCTCCCAGAAGGACATGCAGTAGGAGGAAGTGTGAGGTTAAGAATTCAGGGAGATTGGATAGATAGTCAAAAGACTTGGGTAGACAGTCTGAAATTCATTACAAGAGTGTATCCCAGGGGTCACCACAAACATCCTATAAACATCAGTGAACTTTTCTGCAATCCAGAGCTCCAGGAGCAAGTGTGGTGAGTCATGAGATGTCTCCTCCTCTAACACGTGCACCCAGCGGGACAAAGAAGGAGATAATGGTGGGTGCTCTCTGAAGGGATTAGAAGTACAGGTTTCTAATCTATTTTTAAATGTCTCCAAACTGACTAGCAAATATGACCTGACTTTCCAAATGTTGAGAGCACTCTTTAAATCATGCCTCTGCTAGGTCAGTCTTATGAATACCTCTCAAGACGAATAATCAACACTGAAATTTCTACACTTTTTTTTGGTAATCTAGCAGAAATGCACATCTATGCACATGTACACTGATACCCTTTTAATGATTAGGAGTGAGGGAAAATACAGGAATTCAAAGAAATAAAAAACTGGAGTAAAAGAAAGGTCATAGTAAAAAGTCAAAGCAAAATGATTTTGCACTTCAGTACATGCTTTGATTACCGTGTCCTATCCCATTTAGAAGGATTTGCAGAGTGTCTCAGTGAAAAAGGAATTAAGTGCCTTAAGATCTTACAGTGAGGCTACCCAGTGGTGTAAGCAGAAGTCCTCTCGAGTAACAGAGTTTATGTGCAAATCCTGGATTGAGCATATGTGACATCTTTGATTCTGAACACCTGCTTCAGTTTCCCTTCAGAGAGTTTTGGGTGCTTCAGCTTTCTCTTCACATTTTTTGTAACATTTTTCATTTGCATGAGCATGTTTCAAGTTTAAGAAACCAGTTATTCCTCAGTGCTGTAGCAGCAAAGGAAATATAAATGGAAGAAATGTATTCTAAAATGTTCTGTAGTCCATGTTGCACATAAGCCTCAAACAACTGAGCTTTAGTTTTGAAGAACTTTGCATTAATTAATTGGGCTGAGTGTAGTGGAACAACTTAATCTCTGAAGATGGTTTGAAATGTTTAGCATGTGAGTAAGTGATTTTAGGGCTTGCATCTAATGTTAGAAACCTCTTCTGCACCAACAAACCTGAAAAACTGTAATGGAAAATAAGTTCATATTACATTTGCTCAGGTCTGAATTGCATGCCACTTAGATTGTTCCTCTTGCAACAGTCTGCCAGTTTGTTGCAATCTTGTACAGACTTTTGATCTGAATGTTCAGTTTTGCAAGTACAAGATGTGGGAGCTAAGATGATATATTGAGGCATATAAGTAATCAGGAAAAAATGCAGTTCAGCCCATGTATTCTTTGGAAATATGTATAAATATTTACAAATTATGGAGTTAAATCCAACTCATTTTGTAAATGAAGGGATATTCTGCTTTTTTATGGGAAACATCAAAATCCAGGAAGCATGGGAGCATAAGACATAAAGTCTTTTCCAAGGGACATTCATAAACTCTCATAAAATCAAACATCATGCAGACTGCAACCTTTCTCCTATTTTCATTGTGTGCACGCCTACGCGTCCGTGCATTTGTGAAAGCAACTTTCATACAAAAACTGTTTTTTTTCTTTTTTGCATCTACCAATTACTTTGTAAACAACTTAAAGAGATTGGTGAGGGACTGCTCTGTAAAAATGATAGCACATCTGCAGCACAGGCAGTTAAAGTCAACAATTAATTAATTGTTAAGGGCTCTGTTCATCCAAACGTTTGGCTCTGCATTTACTGGATGATTCATGGCTTGTGATCCCTAGTTTCCAGAGAACTCAGTCTGGTCCTCCATTTCAACCCTTCCCCTGCTCCCCGTTTCACCCTTCCCTGCCCACACCCAGCTGCAGAGAGCCACAAACACGTTCCTTACAGAGTTAACAGGGCTTTATGGCAAACAGCTCACCCAGAACTCCACCCACCAAGTGTATTCAGCAACCCCACACTGCTCTGCTGAACCTACTAGACAGAGAGCCCTCCTTGCCTGGTGTCAGGAATTTACTGGTAGTCAAGTAATTACAAAACAAGACACACACAGAAGCACATGCAATCATCTTTTGTGTAGCTGGTTTTTGGTAGGTTAGACTTTAATCCCTCAGTGTAAAGCAGTGTCTGCCGGTTGTAGCAAACAGATTTTATACCAACCTGTATGAAGTTGTGGAGTGCTGCGCTCAAGAGAGACCCTGGCAGTCTGGGAGGCACTTTGTGTCCCAGCTTGAGCCTCCAGATAAGAGATGTCATTGTGATTTGCTTGAGTTGCCTCCCAGGGAAAGATCTGCTATCTTCCAGTGCATATAGGACAAAGAGAGACCATTACGTTTACAGTGAACTGAATCTATTCTAGACGTGGTCCAAAATCTTAGGTAAATTCTTAAGAGAAGTTGTTCCTTAAATAAGGAGTGTCAAAAAATTTCAGCAAAAATAAATAGTGTTAAAACGTTATTTTGCTCATTAATATTTTTAGTATTACTAACTTGCAAAGCTCCCCTGGAGTATAAAGCAGAACATTAAATGTGTCTAGCAAAATAACAAGTACCTATCACTGAATAATTGAAGTTGTCACTGAAGAAACAAAATGTAAAACCATAAACAAGCCTTGAACAAACAAGAAATAATCAATGCATGATGATAAAGGGAACCAAAACATCTGGCATCTTTGCCAGAAAGCATCTACAGATGATAAGAAGAAATAACATTTCGGAGTCACAGGCCCTCAGTGAGGCTCCTTCCTTCCAGTGTGGTTAAGTCACAGGGAGGTGCAGCCAGCTTTGCTCCCACTGTGGGTCTCAACAGCCCTCCTGGTGAATTGTTCAGATTTTTGAGGGCTATTTCTGGTGTGTGGGACAGAATCTGATTCAACTTCACAAATGAAGGGACAAAAAGAAAGCTGTGGTAATTGCTGCTTCCTTGAGGTGGTTCCTTCATTCTCACATCCAGGCTGCTCCTGAAAGCAGCCGTATCACAGAGCCAAAACTTTGCCTGAGTAATCCAGTTTAGACATCACTGATGGGCAGAGACTCACTGCTTTGGTATCTTTCCATCTTGAATTTCCCAAAGGCACAGAGAGACAAATAAAAAGACAGATTATTTCTATTTTGTAGATGGAAAAGTCATTCTCACCCTTTCTTCAGATATAGTTTTTCAGGTTCATCTTGCAATATACAGCTAATCTGTATATATATACAGATAATCTGAACATCCACAGGTAATGGCCAGCTGCCATTAATTCAGGCATTTTACTGGAAGTTTCCGTGACTTAGCAATAGTCACTTTGTAAGGCATTACCTAAATTCAAAATCTAATTGCTTCAGAATCAGATGGCAGCTTGGTAGGTGAGGATTCACTGCAATTGTATTTAAGAAAAAGAAAATCAAGGGGAAAAAAAGGGCAAGACATTTTGTTTGATTCGTCAGACACTGATAGAGCTGGCTGTGGTTGTTCTACCTTTTCCACTGTATCTGCACAGTTTTCCTTATGGCAGGACACACAAGAAGTCACTTTAAAATAAAAAACTACCTGGCTGACTGCTGAAAAGATCATTTGTCAAGAGAAGAATGCTGTGGAGGGAAACTCTGACCTCTAAACCTGCAACAACAACAAAAGCCAGTGTTTTAAAAAGTTATTTTGAAGCCTAAATAAACCTTGACAGACTCCCCTTAAACTTCTTTTACAGTGATTAATTCCCAGCTAGGGAAATATTGACTTTGAGAGAAAATGAAAATATTTCCATCTTCTTTCTAACACTGCATTATAAGATCATTTGACCTACTAGATAGAGTGGAAAATCACTATCTGTCTTGATGTTATTAGATGGATCAGGTTTCACATCTCTCTCACTCTGTTTTCCTTTGCTTCCCCTGTATCAGCATGTTGTCTTCCCCTCTCTCCCCTTCAGTCTGGCTTGAGGAGGCAGAGCCCTTGATGCTTACAGGCAGGGTGGCTGCCTTTTTTGTGGGATGAATGTGAAGATACAAGGGGCAGTCAGAGGCTCATGGAATGCCATGAGGAAAAAATCCACCTTGCCTAAAATATTAAATGTACATGGTGAGTTACTTTTGTTCTGGTTATATTTCCTCTCCCTGTGTGGAGGAGTTGTCCTTTTCAAGAATCAGAGCCATTTGTCACATCACCCACACACCCTTCCCATTTCCACACAGAATTCCTCTTATGGGTTTGGCTAGATGATGTAAATGTCATAGGAATCTTCCAGAGGGCTTTTGATCATAATGCCTATGCATGTATGTATACTGCAGCCTCAGATTTATTAGGAGGGTAAATGAATTATAGTCACCAGCCCCAAAAATTCCTTTTTAACTGTCACCGATACTTAGAAATGTGACATGTACCCAATGAATTGCATGGCAATACTGCCTCCATCATATTCAGCTAGGCTCTAAAGTTCTTTTGCTGACCTCTAAAAAGTGAGGGGAGGAGCAGGGTGCACCAGCTGGGGAGAGAGAGACAGGAGCTGTGGCAGAAAAGCTCCGCTTGTTGTATGCCCAACTGAAAATTTTCTTCATGAAGGAACTTACAATAAATTTCTAAAGTAACTAAAGCCATTGCTTAAAAAACTTTGGCAGCCTTTCCGCATATCCTATTACTTGCTTGGCTTAAAAGACAGCAGGACACAGAGCATCTTCTAGAAAAAAATTATATGTTTGATCCTAGCTGTTTCTAACAGAATTAGCCAATTCAAATAAGGTGAATAATAATAATAATAATAATAAAAAATCTAGCTCAGATCTCTGTGTCTAAAGAGACACAGAGAAAACATCAGTCAACCGCATGGAAAATCCTTCAAAGTGTCCTTGGGAGGATATGAAATATAAGTTGCCCATAGTTCATAACATCAGTAAAAGTGCCTGTGAAATACTGTGTGCCACTGCCCTGAGGATTTGCCTTGCCATGCTTCCTTCCTGCAGCAAACCTCTGATGGAAAGAGTTATTAGATTTTTTTCATGAATCTGGAGAAAAACTGAACTTAAAGATTCTTGTTAAGGCTGTAGTGCTCAGTACAGAGTATGTGCATCATGCATACACCCCTCCACAGCACCCAAAATTAGCACCTAAATGTATTCATGTGTAGGTAAGTACACAGAAAAATAAGTATTCTTCTGTTAGACAATCCTTTTCCTGTGATTTTCTATAGATTATAGTGGCAAATTTTCTGTATTTCTGTCTTGACTTGCAATGCTTAGCCAAAGGAACAATCTTTGCAATCTGAAGTATTTGAATTGAAAGTCATAACTATCAGCCATAAGGTGAACAGCCAAAGCCTGCATTACTGAGAACTTCTTGGTCCATTGATTGCAGTGCTCCTGTGCCAATTTACAGACCACAGTCTGTAGATGCCAAATCAGTTAAGTAAAAGCTGGATGAAATTAAAAGTTTACACTTTCCTGACATATAAATATATGTTAAAAATCAGCCAACAGCTTCTGAAGATTTGGCTGTACTCTGCATAAGGATATGTACATCAAGAGTTAATGAACTTGTCAAGACTGAGTAAATATTTGTTTATAATTGCAAGTAGGCCCTAAGCCAAGCATTTTTTAGGTCCATTAGACAGATTAAGTCCACAGTAGAAATGTTGAGTAGGACCATGCTTCTCGTCTTACCCCTCCACTTCTGCTGTGCTCACCCCCCTCACTTTGGAGTTCCCCAAGGTTGTTTCAGGAGAAGATTCTCTTCTCTTCTCTTTTGACTTCTTATCAGTTGCAGGTGGTAGCTGCCATAATTTTCCTTTGAAGATAGAAGTCAAGCCTCAAAGAAAGCACTGTCAGTGCTAGGATCTGGCCTGACCTCCATAAGTGGCAGTAGACAAAATCTCTTTTGCCACCAGCTGTCACTCCACTAGCTTTCATGTTTGAAGCCTTGCATGACCGTGAACTTCTAATGTCTTTCATGAACCAGACACTGCAAGAGCCTTCAGATGTCATCTTGATTCACTTTAAAGATTTCCCATTCACTTTTACAATAATAAACAGGGGCTCTTTTCTTAGTGAGTTTTCCACTTTTCTCTGGAAGGAACCAGAGACTTTTAGAGGAGTTTGGGCTAGCACCTAATGCTGTGCAGTGGATTGTCTCAGTGCACCTCATGTTTGCCCTGACATTGATTAGTCAGGGGCAGAAATGTTTTATCCAAAACCAATTACCACAGAGTCATCTGTTTTCTCGGACAGGTTTTCCTCATAAATATAAAACTACCTGGCAATACTGTGCCTTAGTGGTGCTTTCAAGACGAGACAGAGATGAATAAGGTCAGAGAAGTCTTGCCAAACTGTACAGGGAATCTGAAAGGAAAATGAGTTTCATTTGTGATGAGGAAATTAGGGCATGTCTGCTACAATTTACCACTGCCTAGTCAGAGAGGGGAGCAAGGACTGGTTAAACCAGAAGGAACAATGCGTATGAGGAAACACTTGGAGCCGGATGCTGAGCTGGCAGAAACCTGCAGAGGTCCATTGGAAGAAACCAATTGATTTATATCAAGCTTGGATGCACAATTAGGATGAAGTTTTCAGAGCTGAGATTTACTATTGAAAATTGTCAGTTTTGTGGGGGCAGGGCGAAGAAGGCCTGCCAAATAATTCACAGAAGAAGATGGGATAACTTGTGCTCTGAGCAGAGCCAAACTATGCACATGTTCAGCAGTTCAGATAAGCTGAATTCTGGAGCTCTACATCTCCCACTTGAAAAAATCAAAATGCAGAAATGATGCTTTTCTTTATCTTTCCACCTCAAAATCAGACTTTTTGGTAAAAAACGTGAATTACCTGATCGGACCATTCAGCAAGACAGATATTCTTGTTTGGCAGCAGGATGCTGCTGCTTCTGGGCCCCTTGTAAGACCCAGACCGTTTCTTTAGTGAAGATGTCACACTCCTTCATAAGCCTGGCTGTGTTCATGTATTTTTAACGCAGCTGGATAGCTGCAGTAAGCACTTGATGAAGATAAGTAGAAATAGGCACCTCTCATGCATGTGTATTGCCATTATATGAATATTGAAATAATCTTTCTTGTTCATTTTTATTCATCTTTTGCCTGGAGTAGTAGGAAGTGTTTTTCATTTGGTTTTTAGAAAAGGAGCTCCTGTAGCTGGAGAAACACAAAAGATTATCTTCAGCAGTACTGAAGATATATTTCAAAGGCAGACACAGAAGTCTCCAAGCTACATACAGGCCAGGATTTATTGCCTTGTCTTAAAAACTTGCTGCCTTCTTTCCCTTTTCCCCTCCCTATCTTCCTTCCATTCTTCTTCTGTCTGTACATCTTTCCCACTTCCTATTCTTCACAGCCAGTTGGCCTTCCTTGGCCGCCTTCATTTCATGTACATAGAACTGTCACACAAAAAAAGTGTGAATTCCCTTAAGCTACCTAAAAAGAAGTACTCCAATATTTGCAGCCTACAGAGTATCTTCTTTCCAAGAGCAGAGTGTAGTTTCCATTCCTTTGTCTTTCACAGGCAGCTTGGCTTTCAGAGAGAAACATTATTGCACCTTCAAATCTGCACCTGTCGAAGATGGTATCAGAAGGTACGATCCTTTTTGCCAGCCCATTTATCCCAAACCCCTTACAAGCATGTGCCTTTTGTGCGCTGTGTTTTTTGGAAAACTTCTCTATGTTTTGTTGCATTATTACTCCTATTGGCACTATTACAGGGATTATACTGTGCAGCCAAGGACCCCAAAAAGAAATACAGAAATAAGGGCTTTTTTTTCAGTAGACATTGTGTAGATAAAAATCAAAATGCAAAATACTGTAACTCTTCATCTGTGCAATAACAAGAGGAATAGCATGAAGCAGTAACAAAGCAAATAGGTTTTTCATAAATTATAATAATTGCCCCTCTATTCTGATCACTCCTGTTGGGACATGTAAGCATTCTGGCATGAGTGAGAGTGAAAAAGGATTTAATGAAGAAAACCACAAGCTGTTAAAAGTGATGCTGGATATATGGCAGGAAAGGTGAGCAACAGTGCAGCCAGCTTCATATGTCTCTGGTGCTACTCAAGTTCCTTAAAGAGACTGTGTTGATAATAATAGTAATAATAATAATAATAATAATAATAATAGTAATAATTTTTCCCATTTCCTTATAGTTTAAACTGAAACCTAATAGTGATGGAAGGGTTGAACTCCCAACAGTGACATCATGTGCTATCAAGGCCACATTTCCATTCTGGAGTTGAGGATGTCCATTGACACAGCAGCAGGTCCTCTCAGGCAGGGCAGCAAGAGGCATGAGAGACAAGACAAAGCAGAAGGAGAAAGTGTAGCATTGTAGCTCCCTGACAACCCACTCTGCTTAGGAAAGGAGTAATGCATGCCAAGGGGAAAGACAAAGGGAGGATGAGTAGAGAAGAGGAAGATGAGATTTTCTGCCTCCCTCTGGTAGAGGTAGAGCAACAGAAAGTAGAAGGGGCCTATGTAGAAGAGGAAGAAGAAGAAGCCACGGAATGTGACAGAGGAGGCATAAAGTCAAGAATGGGATAGATTTTAAAAAAAGGGAAACTGTGCCCCTGGAGATCAATCAGGCTTAAGAGGACCATTACCCTGGCTGCTCTCTCATGCCCATGGGCATGAGCCCACAGTCATCAGCATTTTCTTCTCCTCTGAAGCAGGTCCTCTGGCAAGGCCTCTATTTACTACCCTTTAAACCCTTAAGGAGCCTGAACTATGTAATTTCTATTCACTAATTTAACCACACTAAGTTCACAGAAAGCATTTTGTAGGAGGGACATGACCTGGCTTGTTAGCACCACATGTTGTAAAATACAGAAAAGGATCTTTCATACTTCAGAAGTCTTGTTTCTCAATTGCTGGTCTCTTACTTTTTAACTTCTTTGCCATTTTGAATGAATTTCAAAACAAATCAACAGACACATAGAGTCTTTGGTTATTTTTGGCCAGAGTTGGATAAATGAATAGTCCAGAAAGTTTCTGACATCGTGCCAAATGTCTATGTGCCTAAAGTTTAAGAGTCATGTTTTCCAGGAAACCTTGAAGTTTGCCGAGATTTATGCTTTTGATATTGTCATCCATTACTGTATTCAAAGGAGTTCTCTGCATAAAGGTTGATAGAGGGCAGTCAAACCTTTTGCACTGAACAAATTATATCATTAGGTGTCTGCTTGTGGGTCAACTTGTTCTCAAGCCCCCAAAACTAAACACAGCTGAGTTCTAAATCCCCTGACAAATGAAGGCTGTGAGCAGGGATCATGAATAACATATGGCAAATGGAATTTCCAAACACCACACTGCCATACAATATACACCTGATAAATGGTTGTCTACAGTGATGCTGTTGAAAAAGGCACTTGATGCAAGCCTCATGCATGGCAGAGAAACATTAACAGAATTCTGCAAGATCTTTGAAAGCTGGCAAGACACTTATATGAATGTGTTTTCTGGTCCTCCCTTCCCCAAGTAAGGACAACATCCTTGCTTTCCTGTACATGGGAACAAAGAGAGGTAGTAATTTGACTTAAGCCTGTGGGGCAAGAAGTGTTCAAACAGGAACAAAGACAGGATTATGATAGGGAGAAGAAAGAAAAAGAGAAGATGAAGAAAAGGATAGCAAAATATTACTCAAGATTAACTTTTAGGTACATTTGTAGCCACAAAATTTAAAAGATTGCATGACATTTTCCTAGATGTACAGCAAATAATTTTTTCCAACTAAATAAAAATGTGAATGCAAGAACCACTTTCCCTAATCATCTAAAATGCAGCCAACTCTTGGGCAGGTATGACGTTAGCATACAAAACCACTGGTTTTATAAATAAAGTGTGGGATGCTGCATCTGGACCCACCTGGGCAGCATCACAGCCCCAAAATCAAAATGTGCCACAAGAATTTGGCCAGAGCCCCAGTGCAGTGGACAGAAAGTGATAAGGTAGGATATTGACCACAGGCAAGCAGTTAAAATGGATAGTTTGTTATTTTTCTAGTTGTTTTGAGTTTTTTTAGGGAGAGGGAGGGAATTTGGTTTGGGGTTTGTTTCTTTGATTTTGTTTTGGTAGTAATTTCTGGAGTTGTTCGTAACATTGGTATAATTTGAAAATTTATCTTTATATATTTTTATGTGTGTACATATGCAAAAATATATGTGTTTGTTACTGCTGGTTAGCCTCTTGAGGTGCTATTTACCCTTAATGAGATTTAGAAAATAATAGTAATAATAATAATATAAATGTTTCAAATGTGCTATTTTCAGAAACGGTGTAAAAACAATAAATTTTTCATTGAATTAGGCTGATTTTTTTAGCTAAGAAAATAAATAGAAGGATAATTGGGATGTTCCATTTTCAAGTGTCTTCAGCACTTTTTTTGGAGTTTCATTTCAAACATGATCTCAAGATAATAATTAGAAAGTGATTAAATAGTGCCAGGGACAGAAAGCAGTGGGTACATGCATTCAATTTTTTTTTTTTTAAGATGCAAATAATTTTCAATTTTTCACTATAGTGATAAAATCAAAAAACAGGAATTCATTTGCTTTGACTTCAAATTATCTTTTTTTATAAATCTGTCTACTTATATTGAAGGAAATCTCTCACCTTAGCACAGGGAAATACATGGATTTACTTCTAAGCTTCATGCAGTTTTTTTCATATAAACATTTGCATAAGCACAAATGAGAAAGTCACACAAGGAAAAAGTGGTATGAAAGGGGAAGAGAATAAGAGAATAGCTTTTCCTTTAGCCAAAATTGCCACCAAGAGAGCAGGAAAAGGCCATGTACCCATGGATCGCCTGTGTCAATTACAACTGGCCACTTAACTGATGTTAATGGGTTAAACCGGCGGTCATACAGCAAGAATCACCATCACTGTGAGACCAAAGTTACCTCTACTCTGGCTGTTGGGTGTCAAGTTCAACTCTCACAGACTGCCCAGTGTGGTCTCAGAGCCAAATTTTCAGATGTTCATCCATGCACAGAATAATGCACATGTCACTCAGGGCCTGTGCTTGCTCAGACAACACCTCCATTAAGACTTCAGAAGAGAGATTTTCCTGCCTAGAGGTCATTGGAGTCTGTTGGCAGACTGGTGTGTAGTTCAGGGCATGGCTAAGTGCAGCACCATTCACAAAAGGCAATGCGTTAGGGTAACAGCTTAAGAATCACTAATTCATGAATCTAAGTCTGATAATTATTTTTATTGCCACTGCTAACTTTTACAGTTCGAACTAAAATGTATGGATGTGCAAGTCAGAATTGCTTGGGGAAATCATACATTAGTCTAGATTATGTAGGAAGTCAGATTAGATGATTGTAACACTTCCTTCATGACAGAAAAATTCATGACACAATTACATGTTTTGTTAAATTGGAGTCTAAGTGATAAGCAAAATTAATAGATTTCTGTATTTCCCTGGGTGGTCTATCCATAACATGGGAATATTTGTGTTTCTGTGCTCTGATCTGCTTGTGCATGCAATATATATGTGTGTGTATGGACCTAATGCTGATAAATAAATAACCTGATTCTCAGTTTGGTTACTTAAAAGCCCCATAGAAGATTGAGGAAATATGCTTTACCCACTGATTTTGTGCATAAAGTAACTCTTAATCAAATTAGCCATTCTAAAGAACAAAACAGTCCCTTGCATTTCGGTGGAACTGTCTGCATGAGTAAACCTTTGCAGGACTGGTATCGATGTTGCTTAGAGTTGCAAAGAAGCTTAAGTGCTGAACATGTCTTCTGTGGATGTTTCTTTTTAGCCTGTTTCTGGCTCTATACCATCATGATTTTGTCGCAGGAAACATCTATGCTAAATATCACTGTCAATTCCAAGACAAGAGACACATTCAAAAGCACATGGAAGCCTTTTTTTTTTTTGTTACCATAAGTTGCCCGCAGAGGGTCCATTCATTCTGTTTGCTTGTTCCACTGTGTAATAGCTCAACTCAAGTATCAACAAGATAAGCTTTTAAAAGCAGAATATTCCCAGCTGTTGTGGTCAGGCAGCAGCAGCAGGTTCCTGTCTGAGGACAGCAGAGCAGCCCAGCGCACTGGCGATGGCAGTGTCGAGGGGAAGCATGTGTTCTCTGTACACAGTAGCGAGGGGTCCAATAGACAGCAATTAGCACCAGCAGAATGAAGATGAACGGTCATATACATAACCTTAATAAAAATGTCACAGAAGAGAAATCTCACACCATATGGATCCATGCTGAATTTTTTTTCCCCTTTTTTATTTTTTTTAGAAGCAAGACAGCTCCATTTCATTATAGTCTTTTGCATTAGTTTCTCTCCCTATTTTTTCGCAGCCTTCTTCCTCCCTAAGCATTATGCAAATGCCAATTCATGCAATAACAAAGAAAAAATATATTTTCATTTCTTCATTTTTAAATACATGCTCAGCCTGAGATTTTAATCAAAAATATCTCTCGCTCAACCTTAGCAACCTGAGTAGGTTACTTGAATGTCATTGGATCCCATTTCCACTCACGTTTAGAAAGAGATTTGCAAGGTTTTATTCCTGATGAATTGCTGTAGCTTGATAGTGAGTGCTGCTTGTTCTCAGGTCGTCTGCTTCTGTTTTGCACATAGCAAAGACTATAAATTTTATCATTATAAACATCACTGTTACAAATCATAGTTTGTACAAATCTTTGGCAAAAAGTCTTTGAAGTATGAAACTGCCTTTATGCCATCTTGGGGATGTCATTTCCATTTTCCACCTTGAGATAAAAATACCAAAGCCAGGAGAAAAAGTGATCAAGGAATGCTGGAGTAGGAAGAAAATATTTTCCCAGAAGATCCTGTTAAGAGTTTTGTGCTTATTCTTTTCAAGTCATGTCTTTGCCTTTCCCTGATCAAAACAGAATATTACTGATGTTTTAGAAGCTCCATTTGAGGTCTGACAGCAATATTTTGATACTTTCTGCTTTTTCTCTACTTCCAGTAATAAGATTCCTGCCTTTAGTATGTATCTGTGAATTTTGTTGATTACATTAACAGAAGATAGGGATGGATGGGACATTCTCAGGTCTTCTAACCATGTTCGTTTGAAGGCCTTCTGTGAAGAAGATTCCGCTATCTCCATCTCTCTTCTCCAGGCAAAAAAAGCTGACCACTATCCTCTTTCTAAAACTAGAAAATTATTAAAATACTAAGGGTTATCAATCTCCCATTTTGCAAGTGAACCTCATCTCTTTTTGTTATGTCTACATGGAAATCAGGTTAAGTCTTTCCCCTTTGTGACATCCCCTTGCATGCTTGCAGACTGTTGTCATGTCTCCCTCTGTTTTCTCTAGATTAAGCAAATTCCTTTCATGCCACATCCTCTGCATCCACAGTAATGTCTTCTACGCTTCTGATTATTTGATTTGCTCACCTCTGGATTCTCTCTTTATTTGATTTGTAGTCTCCTTGAAGCACCATGCCCAGAATTATGGGCTCCAACTGAAACTGAGTGCTGAGGTGGGATAGGAGGGTTATTTTACAAGTCTTGCAGACTACATTTCTACAGGAACATCACATCTTTTTTCTGTAGACAAGAACAAACTTGCAGTCTCCTAGTTCCATTGCTTCACCAAGGAAAAGCTTGACACGGTAATAGAATGACTGATCGTGTCTTGAAAACATTTAGAAGACAGAATTTGTGGGAAATACCTCCATTTTCCACAGGATTCAGTCCTTCCAATACTTAAGTTATATGACCTATTTTACTGATGGAAGCAGTCCCATAGGAATGAATGACCATGCTCATGTGTAAAAAATTTGGTTGCATGATAGTGATTGAAGGATTGGGACCAAGATGTTTCAGAGAAAACACAATGTAAAACTCCAAATGGGAGTCTGAATTTCTCTTGCCTCTTGTGACACTGCTTTTCTGTTAATCTGGTGTAGTATTTCTACGGACAGGATAGCCCTCATTCAGTCTCTGGAAGACTTCATGCAGGAAAGCAAATCTAGTAAATCTTTATTCAGAGAATAAAAACATTATTACCTCAAGGAACGAAGCAAAACTCACAAATACCCACGGGACTACAAGTGTAGAAAAATGCTAGTATGAAATCTCATCTTCCCCCTAGTCCCCTAGTTTAGCCTTAGTGATGACAGCAATCCACTTACAGCATGCACTAAGACATGTCTATCTTCATTTAACTGTGCGGACTTGTGGTCACACTGCCATACTCTCTATGCAGATGGGAAACGGATGCATGCTTACAAAAAAATGTCTTAAACAGTTTTAAATGGAGTGAATAATGAATCATTTTGGGCTCAAAATCCATAGAAGTTTCTCTCCCTTCTCCAACCCCTTTCTACACATTCCCTCTATGATGTGAACATTAATGTTTGGGGACTATTGACTTGACATTATTCAGAGGTGGCTGGTTTGCATCAATATTTCTAAAATCCCTCTTATTATCTTGCATATGTCAAAGTGTGATAAGAAGAAAGAAGTATGAAGCTATTTATAATTCAGAATGACTGATACCAAAAGGTATTTAAAATCAAATCACAGTATGTCAGAGTTTAGTTTTACACAAGCTTAAACAAAAGACACAGTTTGAAAACAATTAGTAAATCTGACAAAATTAACTTTGACCTTACAATCTTATAAATGCCAACACAGCTTTTCTTCTAGTGTCAGTATGCCTGTGTCTGTGTGTGTATTTTCAGCAGTGCAGTAATTTCACAGCAAAGAGCCATACTGAGACTTAAGTCTCAGGGAAGAATTATGCTTCCGTGCTGAGGAGCTCCCCATGGGGGAATGTGCTATTTCACTGCTCCTTTATGGTGGAAATCCATCTGTGCAGACAAGTCAGATTAGTGCTTAATTATTTTCATTATTTCTGGTAAGTAGACATTTTCTCCCAGCCCAGACTTTCAGTCATCTCTACTCCTCAGCTCACAGAGGAGGGTTATTTTAGGTTTTCCTAATTTCTCTTAGTCTTCTTCAAGAAAAAACCCAAAACAAGCTGGTGAAAATATAACATCTCTGCCTTCCACCTAGTCTGTGAATGGAGATTGTAAAGACACAAAAATGTGCTGGTGAGATTCTAAGTGTGCTAAGACAGGAGGCTTACCTGTCTTAGGAAAAATTCCCTTTTACCCTGAATTTACCAATTCGACCATCAGGACCCTAATGCCGGCTCATGTCTGTACTTTCTTCTTTTTGTCCAGACTGTCTGCAGAATTCTCTGGACAAAACAGTCTGCATGTCCTCCCTCTAGAAAGAGACAGTCCTTTCTGTAGCGTGAGAACACCTAGAAACCTGTTCTGTATCATGGCTGACCTTCACAGTTTTTTCTTACTGAGTTAATTCCTTGTCCAGCCACCAGACAGCAAAATCCAACATCATCCTGGCATTTTAGGGGTCTCAGTTATTTGGGATCTGAACAACTGGATGATGCACATTTTTGCTTTCTGCAGTTTTATGCAGGTGTTTGTGTGTTACTGGGTCATTTCTAAGCCCAAGGACTGGGTTCAAGGCACTTGACAGCTTGTTTCAATCAAAAACTTCCATCTGCATGCCAGCTACACAAAGAAGACGTAGGGTCACAAGCCACAGGGTCACCAAAGTGAGCTCCTCAGTGGAGGAGATGTACCCCAAATCCCTGCCCCTACAGTGGAACATTCCAGCACCCAGGGCTTGACAAAGCCCAAAAGCAATAGATGAAATTTCTAGATGGTCTTTGGAGCATCATGGCTTCACTGGGGTTAAACAGAGCCAGACCCATCTGGTGGCCTTCTGTGATGGAGTGACTGCAAGGCTTAATAAGGGAAGACCAACTGTTGTTATTTACCTGGTCTTCCATAAGCCTTTGACACAGTCACAGTCTACAACTATATCTCCAAATTGGAGAGACATGGATCTGAAGAATGAACTGTTCAGCATCTAAGAAATTTTCTCAAGGGATGCAGCCAGAGAGCTGTGATCCATGACTCTATTTCCAGATGGAGGCTGGTGAAAAGCAATGGTGCTCAGGGCTCTGCCTTGGATCTGGTGCTCTCTAGTATCTTTACCAATGACACAGGCAGTGAAACTGAGTGCACCCTCAGCAAGTTTGCAGATGACACAAAGGTGAGCAGTGCACTTGACATAACTGAAGAATGGGATACCGTCCAGAGGGACCTGGACAAGCTTGAGAATTGGGCACATGAAAATCTCATGAAGTTCGACAAATCCAAGTGCCAGGTGCTGCAGTTAGGTCAGGACAATCCCAGATGTGAGCATGGAATGGGAAAAGAAACCATTGAGAGAAGCCCTGTAGAGAAGGACTTGGGAGTTCTAGTGGATGAAAAACTGGACAGGGAGGTTTTCTTAACCTTACATGCTAGGAAGAAATTCTTGGATATGAGGGCAGTAAGACACTGTAGCAAGCTGTCCAGAGAAGTTGTGGATGCCCCATTCCTTCAAGGCCAGGTTGGATGAGGCCCTGAGAAACCTAATCTAGCAGGTGGCACCCCTGCTAGATCATGGCAGGGGGATTGGAAGTAGATGATCTTTATGGTCCCTTCCAAGCCAAACTGTTTTATGATTCCATGATCATATTCCCCTTATGTTCTTTCAGCTAGAACCAAAAGATATGGCATTCTTTCAATAGATTTTTACTGAGCTAACAAAGACTTAAAATAACATTTTCCTATGCAGAGGAATCTACCACCCATCTTTCCAGACTCTTACATATATTCCCTCTTTCCACACTGGGGGATACCATGCATCTGCCGGTTGAGCTGTCTGCCATCTGTCCACAGATTTCTTTTTCAGCATCCTGCTAACATTTTGAAGTGCATTTCTTGATTGTCACCCCTCCCTGGGCATGCTGGTGAGATTACAGATGACGTCTGGACATAACTTGTCCATTACTGGCAAGCAAAATTTAAATGCTTCCACTTCAGTAGTCTGAGACCTAAGTTTTTGAGTATGGCATACAATTCATGCAATCCATGAGAACAAATTTGCCAATTTTGATTTGCAATTGCTTAAAAACCTACCCTTTTACAATTTTTCCTTTAGTCCTGCTGGCAATTATATTCCTGATCTCTTTAGGTAGAAAGGAAGCTTCTATGCAAGTTCTAGAAAAATTCAATATACAGACTATTTTAAAAAAAATATTAATAAAATTAAAGATTGACCTTTTATTTTAAAATTAGTTATACTTTGCTTTCAGTCCAAAACTACATTTGTACTTGTAGTGACAGTCACTTATTAATGCTTTTGTTGAAAGTGCTATATCTCCTGGCTCTATTTATTTTTAGAAGATGGCTCCAGAATATGGGCTTTCATTTACAAGCAAAAAAAGGCCACCCTTTATGGCACTAAAAATGATTTTGAGAACCTAAACCAAAGTCTAATGGGTTGTCTTCCATAGCCTGGAGACAACCTAGTATTACAGCCACGCTGTGTGAATCACTTCATTCATCTCTGCTTTGACTTGCTCATTGTTATTTATTTACATACTATGGGCCAGACTCTCTCCTGTGCCAGAGCTCCACTCAGCACAGTTTGGAGATGGGTCATAAGGAAGTAATTACAACTCTCTCCAGTTCTGTGAGCACTCCTGGTCTCTGCACCATTTCCCCTGTTTGCCAGGCAGTCCTGTGTGACATCTCAAGTGAGGTTCTTTATGGTGCATTAACTTCAATGTGACTTACGGATGTGCCAAATACACATGCTTTGGGACCTGGAATATACAGTTAAAAATAAAAGTCACCCGATTTTTTGATCTTTACAGGTAAGTTTTCTGAACCTTCATGGTGCTTGTGTGTGTGACCAAAAATGGCTGTACAGCCATTTTTGATGAAGATACTTAATCTGAATAAAGATACAGAATTATTTGCAGCCATCAGTGATGGAAAATAAGTCACAACTCGATTTTTTCAATACCTGGGGCAATTGATCTGGAGGCTTTCAGAAACTTCTGTACGATACAAAAATCATTTGGAAACAGGAGACTTTGGAAGGTCCTACCCAAGAGAAAAGATTAAAAATTATGACAAGACAGATATCACTTCTGGTAACCATTTTTGCTTCCCTCTCACTTGGCATCAAGCACCATTGCCCAGACTTTTCCCATACATCTGTGGGATGTTTGAAGAAGAGCCTGGAGAGCTGCTGCTGCATTCTGAGCTCATCCCACCCACTTCAGGCACTCCAGAGAGGTGTCTGATCACCATAGACTCTCTCTGTAATTGGAGGAGAAACATATCTCTAGAGGGTGTCTGGCCACTTGAGATCATCACCTACTTTAAAGAGATCGGAAAACAACTTGGATCCTAACATATGGATTGCTGTGAAGTGTCTAAGGTTAAGTGAACATGCTTTTTAACTATTTATCTTCACATAGGAATAGTCTCATGGAAAGATAATGATGAATTTCCCTCTATGAATTCCTTTGTGAAGTAACTAGAATGTTTATTGATTTGATTGCTTATTGTCCCACAAATAGTAAATTACTCTGCCAACACTGCTGTTCAGTGACAGGACCTAATGGACAGATAGGGAACTGAGACCGCAGGGGTGGAAACAGAAGTTTCTGTGCATCCTCAGGGCCTAGTGTGAAATCACTGAGTCCCAGTTACTGAGACTTTTCTGTCACAGCAGAGTTCCCTCTGACTGAAGTTTTTCAGTGCACCTGTAGCTAGACCTGCAGTGTTTCCTCAAGCATCCCTGTGCTAGAGGCTGGGGCAGAAGTCATACACTTCCAGCACCTGTGTGTGAAGCTGATATCTCAGGGATACAGTCCCTCAGTAAAATACAGCTCCAATAAACCAAGGGACTGCTTGCTGGGTAGTAGGGTTAGTGACTTGCATAAAGACAGAGAGATGCACATGTACACACATAGGGATGTGCCCACCCATGCACTTGCCCACCAGTCTCATTTACTCAGAAAGTCTTGCTAAAACACTACCATGTATATAGCAACCTGTTACAAGGTTACAAGCTTGTAACAGGTACCCTAGCTGGAGTTTCCTGGACCACTGTACCACTAGCATTTTTACTTTATGACTGCTTGATACAGGAACAGTTTTAAAAGCCATTTTATGAAGTTCAGTTATGGAAGTGTTCCTACTTCAGATTTCAAAACCTTGGAAATATCACACTGAAACCAATATGCCTTGACATGTATCTGATTTTTGAAGACTTCTGTCACTGAGTATACTTACTCTATTCCTGTCAACAGAGGGACCGACAGAACTTGTTGCTTTTTATTTTCCTTGTGGACTACTATTAGCAGAAGATAAGGCAAGTGCTTTGCCAGTGGGATCTAAGGCATTAGGACAGTAAAACTCAGTTTGCTTAGGTTCTTCTCCACCTACTGAAGTCTTCGTCTCTTATCTGCTGCTCCCCTTCTCTCAGGCACTCTTCTTTCTCCTGCACAACTTGCATCCACCATGCAGTTTTATTCCATACATCTGCCCAATCCAGAACCCTCAGACCTTCCTATATCTTCCCAGTTTCTTTTCCTTAACGGTCCTTGTGCACTGTGTCAACCCCTGACTCCCCCCCCACATTCCAAACCAATTTTCTGTTCACTGAATTTCAGGCTACCCTTCCAAGATCCTTGTCCAGTCTTCCTGTGACAGTGAGAGCCCAGGGGACTGAGTGCCACCCTACAAATCTGGATCCCACCTGCCGCTCAGATCATACCAGTCACGGTGCAGCATTGCTGGGCAAGGTCCTGATATTACTGGGTAAGGTGGAGGGATCAGCTGGTCTGTATCAGACCAATTTTCTGTGAAAAGGTCATAGAATCATGGAAACACAGAATCTCTTAGGTTGGAAAAGAGATCATCAAGTCCTACCTTAAACCAGACATAATTAGTGAGAATGAATTTCTGAGAAAATTTTAGCTGCTAAAATCAAGCTCTATATTCAGTACACTTAGTCTGATTTTTCAAGGCAGTAGAATCTTGTTAGAAAATGATTCACACTTGATCAGCACAAAGGACCCCTTCCGCACCAAGCCTGAATACCTCCTGGAAAGCAAGGGAGCATTTGGAGAAGTAATCCACTAAGAAAAATGCATTCAATCCTAGGATGAAACTGGAAACCGTGTCAGGGAATGTCCATAAACTTGGAATTTCATACTACATCAGTAATGCAGAATTTATGTTCAGGTGCTTCACTTATTTCAGTCATCTCACCCAGATACCCATTCTTATGGCCAAAGAAGAGAAGTTAACTCCTCCAGAGAGTCATTAATCCCAGTTCGGGCAAACAAACAAGCTAATCCCTTAGCCCAGCACAGGCAGTCCTGCCACAGAAGCTTGAGCCAGCTACATTTCTTTTTGTGGTAACACTTGTCCTAGAAACCTCAGTAAAGAGAGATGAATGTGAAAGTGTTTCTCAGGCTTACTCTTCCTGAAGGAAGCAATTGCACCTAGCAGAGCTGCTGCCACAGAAAGTGTGTCAGTCTCCACCAGCCCTGCACTGCTGTTCATGCAAATCACACATGGCTGGGTGATCCTGCAGGTAGCATTAATATTTTTGAAGAATTGTTTCCTAAGCTGGGAGAGAAACATATTTGTTGCCTGGGGTGGCTCCTAGACTGTAAATCATATGGTAACCCCACATAAATGCCCTATAGAGCTTTTAATGAACTGTACCCCATAGGTGAAAGCCAACAGCAATATTAGAAATGGTGTTTATTTTATAGCCTAGAAACGGCATTTTAAATGGTAGTCTAGGTTTATTTGACAGTTCTATTAAATATAAAATAGACCCATTACAAAGAAAGCCCTTTACATCTGCTTTTATCTCTGTCTAAATGGCATGCCCAGCTCTGCAATTCCTCAAATGAGACATTTTTAGAACTTTATTTATGTTACAGCCATAACAAACTAGCAACTAGAAAACTATAATGGGCACAAACGGCTAATAAAAATGAGATTGTTGAAAAATACTTCTTAATAGCAATTCACAAAGGATCCTGATAGGACTGAGGTTGCATTTCCCTGGAAGTTTGCCACTGCTGTAATCACAGCCATTTGGCAACAGGTACTCCCCCTCTTCCATCCTCTGTGACCATTTCCCGCTGAAAATGCTGAAAGCCAAGTACCCTGAGGTTACTCCCCTGCCCTGCCCTGAGGCAGTTAGTGCCTACGGACCCAGAGACACCCTCAGGGAATTTCCTTTCCTCCCTTCCCACCGTGGCTCACCTGGAGGAGGAGACATCTTAAGGGCTTTGTCACTTGCTCAGCGGAGAGCAAGCAGCAAGCCACAATCAGTCCCAGGCGTGCAGGGAGTGCCCTGTTGCCTCCTGAAGCCTGCATCACTTCTCTGATGAACTGATCTGTTTATACAAGCTGGCTAAGATGAGCAGGTCAAACTTTTTGTTTACAGACTGAAAACTATTTTGCCTCAAGCTCAGTAACACCTCCCCAGGCAAAAGGTTGGGAGTTGAACTCATCTCTTCTGCAGGGCAAGTTTTGTGGGATTTTGACAATATCCATGTGGCCATTTGTGGGATGTTAGGAGGAAACTTCCTACCACCCAAGGAAAACAGGCCTTCTTCCAGATGTGCACTTGTCTGCAGCAGACCTTCTCACTAGGCAAGGGAGGCAAGGGCAAGACAGAATGTTCAAGTAAAGGTCAAAGTCCTTGGCCTGATCTAGTTGCAGGTAGTGATAAATATCCTTGAATATAAAGTGATGTCTTAACCAGTACAGCACTGTATCTACATAAAGAAGAACAGTTCCTCCTAATGAGATTTTATAACACACAGACAAAAAAAACCCAGAAAAAATTCAAAAGGTTTTGAATCAGCAGGGGCTGAAAACACTATACAGTGCATTAGAAAGAGAATGGTGATATTGAGGTTAAAAAAATACATCATGTCACCTAATACATATGCTGGAAATTGAGTGTTCATGACACTACCTCAGGCTTACAGAGTGAGAGATTGTTCAAGTTCCGTGCAAAGCAAGATTTAAAACAGTGTGAGAAGCCACTTACCCAGCCTCCTCAGTCTTCCTACCAGATGCTTTAGAAATAATTCCATGTACCAGGAATCTCAACCCAGCTCCCCCTGATCGGACTTACATCTTTCTGCGGTCTTGCACTATTAACTCATCCATCATGCTTGCTCCTAGTTTACTTTGCAATGAAGGCTATACATCATGTCCTTACAAATTCTTTTTTTGCCCCAAACAGATTCAGCAGGATAGCCTGAACTATCTGAGACTGGTGTTATGTGCAAAATAGAGCATACAGAGGTACAAAAGGAGCTTTGATAATACAGGTAGAGGCAGACATGCAGTATACACACAGGTTCAGGTATAAATGCAAGTGATAGATATGTGGTACGCTGTGAGGCTGTATCATTGCTGGGATTTGCAAAAGCTCAATTTACTACAGCTCTGTGGCTGTCAACATGCAGAGTTAGCCTTCACATAGACCACCTCTGGATTTTGCACTGAAAATGAAAAATTTGATCAAAGACTAAACAAAGAGAGAAAAATAGCTATTAAACTCCAAACAAAATTAAAGCAGCAAAAGTGGCAGCATCTGTTTGGGGCTGGGCTAGACACAGCATGTAGATAAGCCTCAACTGTGGGTAGCAGGGCTTCCACTCTAAATGCAGACAAACATTTTTCTTCCTTTTTTTTGTTATTTTTGTTTGTTTGTTGTTGTTGTTTTGTTCTGTTCTGAGAACCAAGGATATTAACACACGTATTTCCTTTAAAAAAATTTAACTAACATGAGCACTAGTGTAAGTTTCATAGTCTGTTGACTGATCCAGCAACATAGACCCCAGTTTATTTGAACTGATCCTAAGACAACTAGCAAAACAGAAAGAGTAAGCAAAATTTGTGTTTCTTTATTCTCTGGGGTAGCCAATAAGAATACTTCTGTGAGCAAGTAAGATCTGGCCCAAAGAAACACATTTGGCAAATTCACGAAAACCGGAAAGTCAGTAGTGGCTATTGAGAAATCATAGTCATATTTTTAAGTTGTCCTGCTGAGGATTGCCTTTAACCACATCTCCCCTCCCCTTTCTGTCTCCCCCTTCTCCCAGACTTTTGTCCCAAGTACTTAATTGTGAGTAAAATATTTGTACTGGGAAGACATCAAAGGCACTGATTTTAGAAATTCGATTTTATATAACGCAAGACCCCTGAACTTCAGAAAAAGTTCATTTCGTCAACTATCACTAATCATCTGTGAACCTGGTGCTCTACCAACTAAAACACAGTATTATGAATAATGGATTTTCCCCACAATTGAAGTGTAAGAGTAATTGAAAATACGAATACAGGCTATGATCATGCTTTGCATGATTCTCTTTTCTGCTTTGGCAAAAAAGTGCAGAAATTAACTGATACCTCTGGTTTGGAAAATGGGTAGCCTGCAAAGTCAAAAAGTGCAAAGGAAATACTCAATGAAAATTTAGAGTTTGGGGTTTTTTTGAGGCTTCAAAGCCTCACTCAAATTATGGCATTAAAAGGTGCCAGGTCCCTGCTAGCAGAGAAGAAAGGCCATTTTGTCCTATTTCTGTGGCAAAAAGGGTGCTGACACTTTAGGGAATGAACCTTTGGTATGATTAGAATATTTTCACCTTTATTTGAATCAGTGTGATTAGAAGAAGGGAGATTGACCCTGACCTGGGAACTGCTGCATTCCTGCTGCCTTCTGCAATGTAGAACAGCCACTTGGTGACAGAGAAACAAGATACCTTTGGAAACATTCACTCCTATCTGAGGAGAGCTTTCCTCTTCCTTTTTCAGCAGAAGGAACATTTTCCTCAAATTCCATGGACACATACAGAGAATGAGCTTTCACTGGCTCATAAAATTGTGTTTAGGACAAGAGTAGCCAGATACAGCATCTCAAAATCTTAGAATGGGGACCAAAAAAAAGAAATTTAAAATTAATAGAGCCATATCCATTAATTAGTGAAAGGATAGTTGTACAAGACTTCTGAAAGAGCAACAGTAGTGATTTAAAATAAAAATTTAATTAGATATTGGAGTCATATTTTCTACGTGTAAAGAGCTATCTCTTTCTTGGATGACAGAAATAAGAAAAAGCAGTAGTGCAAGAAGAAAAATAATTTATAACTTATTTTTCTAAGTCAGTACTGCAGAAAGGAACATATTGCTCAGTTGTTATCTGTCACAAGCTGGTTTTCAAATGAAATCCGAATAATTCACAGTAGAATCAAAGGAAAATTCATGTACCTCCTATAGAGATACCCTGTGCCCATCAGAAATGAATGGCAAAATTAGGTACTTGCTATGCCAGGTGAGGATGGTAAACTTCTCTCTGCAGGAATGGGAATTTTATTGGTGACCAATTGCATTTATTCTGTCATATGTTGTTGTGGATCTCTAATTGCATATATATCAGTGTTTTACCATTAATATCAGGCAGAACACATCTCCTGAGGATGTGTAAATACATGAAGAAAATTACACTCTTCATTCATTTCCCGAGTCACAATTTTGTTTATATTGCTTTCCTGATCATCTCTGGAGTGTGGGCTTGGTTATCTTCTACAAATTCAGACATCTATGTTGTAACATTCCAGTTCAAAGCAAGAGACGAGAGTGAGAGATTTTTGGTTAACATTTTTTGCTTTTATTTTTGATGCTTTTCCATTCTGAAAACATTCATGTAGAATGTGAATCGATATTTTTAATGTTTTCCAGTCTCCGGACCCCAGAAATTTCTCTCATGGAAATATGGATACTTGCATAGACAGCTTAAGCTGTTCTTGTTTGGCTATAGGTTTGGTTTTCATACCTACGGTAACTTTGTTCCCTACAATTCTTCCAGAATTTTCTCATTTCATATTAAATGCCAGTCTTACACTGGTAATAAACAAACCTCAGAAGATTCAGATTGCATTTATTTAATATGACTTTGAATATAAACCAGAATCTTTTGTGTCTAAATTTCTTGAGGAAAAAAGTAGGTTGTCTCTTATTAATTGGTTAACAAACATTAGGGGAAATTGGATCAGTCTTCCATTTCTTCACTACATAATGCAGTAAAAAAATATTTCTCTGTCACTTGAAGGTCAATGAAACATTGCAGAGACTGAGTTATCCTACCCTGTACTTCTGAATTGCTTCCAGTCGTCTTATTTTTAGAAACTAGAACTAGAATAAGAAGAATATTTTCATGTGTATGCAACAATTTAGACAAACTCTTCTCACCAATTCAAGCTTTTTGAAAAGAGTTAGACATGTAGATCTTAGGTTAACCATTAAAAGCATTAGGGATTAATCCAAGCCATTGTCTGACCACATTACGAAAAAAGAGAATGAGCAGATTGGTGTGATTTCTGTTCTGAACTCTAGAAGAGGATACAAGTTGTAACCATTTCAAGTAATGCAGAATGAAGATGGTCTCTAGGTTCTTCCTTCTTCTGAAACTGCACTTGGATTGAAAATGTATAAACACATTTTTTTTTGTAATATGTGCAAGTCAACCAACTTCTCTCCTAGGATATCATGCCTTATTTAAGGTCAGGAAAAAGTTATTAGGGAAAAAAAATCCAGCCTAGAAAGAGCAAATCTCTTCACCTGCATTTATACAGTTGAAATTAGATGTCATCTCTTCTGATTCTGTTCCTAAATCCTAGGCTGAAACTAGTGGGTGCATTGGTCACAATGAGGCACCGTAACATGATGCAATCACAAAAGTTGTCCTGTGAGCTTGGTCCCGCTGTGCACTTCAGGGCAGGGCTTTTAGGGTTGCATATTAAATCCTAAACACAACTTTTTTTAAAGATCTGGGTTTTTCACACAAGTACAAATAAGCTTTCTGAGAGGTGTCTGGTAGCAGCTCTCCTTTCCTGGATGCCCAAATGATGTTCTTTCAAATTCCAGCTTAGTTTTCAACTGGCTTATAGCTGAACCCCATAGGATTGTTTGGCTGAATGCGATTTGAGCTCCAGCAGAGTTCTTGTTGGCTCTTGCTTCCACACACTTTACCTCTGTCAAACCTCTCATGACTATTTGTCTTTTATGGAATCCAGCCAGATGCTGCATCACCAACCCTGTGTGAGCTGAGGCTCACAGCCTGACTGACTTCATGGGCATTGTCAGATTGTCAGCATCTCCTGCTTCTCACCACTTTGCTTTTTCACTAATGGTTAAAAAAAAGTTAAAAAAACAACAACAACAAAAAAACCCCCAAAAAACCAAAACAACAACAACAACAAAAAAACCACACAAAAAACCCCCCAGGTCTTGGTGACTAGCTGGGTAGCTGGGGAAGATAGTAAAGATATGAACTCTAACCTCTCCTCCCAAAAGATGCAAACTAAACCACCCATTGATCTGGGAGGAACTCATTAGAAAGCCAAAACCAAGTGCAACAAATCATGTAAAACATCTGCAAGTGACATCAGCTATAATACATGATAGGAGGGTTTTCTGTGTCCCAAATAGCTCCAAGTTCAACTTTCACCAAAAGCCCAAGGATTGCGCTCGGGCAAGAACCACCACCTCTGCTTGAGTAACTTGAGGCATCAGGGGTTCAGGGTTTGTGCACTGAGGTGGTGTTCTCAGATTATGCAAAAAGACCCTGCTATCCTCTGTGCCACTGAGCAATATTCTCTCAGGCGGTGGCTTTCCATAGGTGTATTTTTAGAGTTTCAGATAGCAATATCATAGGTAAGATGGCTGTGTACAGAGAAAGATTATATTCCAATAATCACTTCAAAGAGAATGGAGTGGGGGAAGGCATGTTTCTAATTTCTATACAAAAACAAAGGAAGTAATTTCTTTCAAGGTTTTTTATTTGTTTTTTCAAATTGCACAGCGCTCAGCTTTTAAAATAATAATCATTCTTGACAGCCATTTAATAATTGTTAGTGATCTATAGCTTTATTATAAAGTACTCATCTAATGATGTATTTCCTTTACCCTAAGGGCCAAGTACAAAGCAGGGAAATTATCTCGGCGATACTTTTAATAACTTCCTGTGGGATTGCAAACTCTGGCTGAAGCTGTCTCTGCAAAAGAGTTAATCATGTAATTTCACAGATTAGACAACACAGGGTTACTAATGAGAAACTTCAGTTCGGTGATAAACTCTTTTTTTTTTCCAAGAATATTTTGAGAGGCCTGTAACCTTTGGCTGACACCCAACAAGGCTATTAGTTTAACCATGGGATGCACTACCAAATGTACAAGAGTCAGCAGAACTTTTCCTTCTGAAAATTGCTTGTAACTTTCTGTGAAGAAGCCTTCAAAAACCCAGAAAGAATAGACGGAAGGGAAAAATCAGGGAACAAGGGACTGACTTATTGGCTTCCGATAACTGGCATGGCTTCAGCTTCCAGTTTCTTTTCAACAATGTCCGCTCACTATAGCAACCCCAGATCCCATTTAAATGTCATGCTGCCCTCTGTTCTATAAACATGTATCATCCATCACTAAATATTTAGATCTGAATTGTTGGAGCTGAGTTCTGTGCCAGGGGTAAGGGGATTAATTCCTTTCAAGGCCCTTACATGATGGATTTTTCACTGAAGTAAACATCCGAGAAGAGCTCACACTATGGCCATAAAATATATAAATAAAGTTTAAAGTTTAATTAAGTCAACATTATTTAAAGTGGTTGTCATATTTTATGGTGAACTCTCTGTGTTTATTTTGTATGACTCCTCATAAATAGTCTCTCCCTTTCAGACAAAAGGCATGGCTGGGTTAAAGTTAAGGGTCCCCTGCATGGTATGGGAAGGAGGATCTACTGGGCTGGGGGGATCCAAAACGCTCCGTATCGGGTCCTCTGCTATCTTGTGTCTTCCTAATGAGCTGAGATGTTGTGCAGACACAGTAAAAGCATGGTGGAGTTTACAGCAGACGTGACACAAGGGAAGTCCTTTGAGTGGCTATCTGGGCTTGTTGGAGGGAGAGCCTCCGCCAGCCCAGGCCAAAGGCGGCTGCAGTTGGGCGGGCAGGCAGCAGGGAAGGAAATGGGGCTAGGAGGGGGCAGGTCAAGAGGGGCAATCCTTCCCACCTCCACCAGCAAGGGGAATGTCCCATATGCTGGGAGAAAACTGGCACTGCTCACCTCCCTAAACAAGTCCCTCAACCCAACAAGGTATACGTTCAGGAGGAAAATTGTGTGATGTCATTGTGTGGCTCAATCCTTTGGAATAGAAAAAGTAATTTTAAAATAAAAGTAATTTTAAAAAAATACATGGAAAAATTCATCAAAGTGATTCCTAATCAATGCTGTCCTGTAGGGAGTTCTTGTAATGCCCTGACAAGGATTCTGAGATAATTAGCTAAGCACTCAGTGGGAAAGGGTGAACCAAATGCTCAAGCTCTAGGTCAAACCTGGGGAAAACTTGCATTCAACTTCTGCAAAACCTCAACTGCCATGGGCTGCTCCTGCCCACAGTCTCTGCCGCTGGTGCCCATCTCTATGTCAGCCATGTCTTACTTCCCCATTAAGGAGCTTGTTTTTAGAACAAACACAGAACTGTTGTGAGATGCACATATTCTTGAGGGACGTGCTGTGTAAGTTTGAGGCCTCTTTTTTTCTCTTCTTTTTCTCTGGATTTTCTTTATCTTTGACAAGGGACTGCATCTATCTCTGAAAGGGAACTACAAACATTGTCAGGACAGTAGACTTCAAAGACATAACTAGTAGTAGAGGTATTAGCTGGGACAGGAGTTTGTCTCAGTTTTTCTATAAGACTGAGAACAAGGCATTTGATATTTCTTATTCTCACTAATAAAACTGGAAAAAAACAGTATTTTATCTTGTTTAACCTGCTTCAACTGTAAAGTTCCCGTGACGGGGCTTGTCTTTAACACTGGGTATGCAGTGCTCACACCAAAAATGTCCAGTCTGGAAACAGCCACCTATAGCTGCTATCATGCTGCAAACACTGAAGCAGAAGAGTGTATTCCCCCTTTGATTCCAGTTATTTCTCTCTGAACAAATTTTTTTTGCAAACAAGTGAGAAGAGACAGAAAAAAATGTAGGTGAATGTTATTCCTGTGCCTACGTACGCTCAGTCATCCAGTACCTATTTATAAAGTAAATATGTGCATGTGTATGCATGTCTGCATCTGTACATGCACACATACACTTTATTAATTCTCAAATACCCATGTTTTACCTATGAACATGGACATGTTCACTCAAACTCAGAAGCACAGGTCCTGTAGTGTTCGTGAGGGGAAATGCAAAGCATGCTTTGTCCAAACAGAACATATGCAGAAACACAGACTAAACTGGACTGGATTTACCAGACAGTAAATTCTCTTTCTAGCAAATGAAGCCACATGATGAAAGATCCCTCTGCTTTCATTCTGTATCAGTACTCATTATGTTGCCCCGAAATCTTTAGCATTAGGTTACACGATCATGCTGAAGGTAGTAAGAAATTTAATGGGGTCTTAATCTGCATGACAGGTTAAAAGCTATGAAAGTTTCTAAGGCTCTATGTGGTATAAATGGAGTGCAAACTAATATTATTTGATAAGATAGGAAGAGGCCCAGCTGAAGGGAAAGCATTTCCCCACAGGCTTTGGACTTTGGTAAGAAGTGAAATTGTTAAAACTGAAAAGATGCAAAGAGAAGGAAGGGAAGGGAAGGGAAGGGAAGGGAAGGGAAGGGAAGGGAAGGGAAGGGAAGGGAAGGGAAGGGAAGGGAAGGGAAGGGAAGGGAAGGGAAGGGAAGGGAAGGGAAGGGAAGGGAAGGGAAGGGAAGGGAAGGGAAGGGAAGGGAAGGGAAGGGAAGGGAAGGGAAGGGAAGGGAAGGGAAGGGAAGGGAAGGGAAGGGAAGGGAAGGGAAGGGAAGGGAAGGGAAGGGAAGGGAAGGGAAGGGAAGGGAAGGGAAGGGAAGGGAAGGGAAGGGAAGGGAAGGGAAGGGAAGGGAAGGGAAGGGAAGGGAAGGGAAGGGAAGGGAAGGGAAGGGAAGGGAAGGGAAGGGAAGGGAAGGGAAGGAAAGGAAAGGAAAGGAAAGGAAAGGAAAGGAAAGGAAAGGAAAGGAAAGGAAAGGAAAGGAAAGGAAAGGAAAGGAAAGGAAAGGAAAGGAAAGGAAAGGAAAGGAAAGGAAAGGACCAAAAAAGAGTTTCATCATTCCAGAGAAGGCAAACAATTTAAAAAAAAAATAGAGAGGGAAAAATGTTTAATTTGAATTTCACTGACAAGAAGTAAGGATTTGTTTAAAAACAATTAAGGAGTAATTAAAAGGCTAATAGTGGCCAAAAGTCACTATTGCTACTTTTAATAGCATGGAGGGAAATTCAGCCTGTGCAAAGAACTAGAACTAGAACTTGTTCATTTTGTAAGTCCTGTCTCCTCTGTTTGTCAGCCAGCAAAAGTGGCTCACAGGGCCTGAGACTTCCTTTCTGAGCTGCCAGAACTGGGAAATGGGAGGCCTATTTGATTGCGCCAGCATTTGTCACAAAATATTTATTGCCATGTGCAATGATATTCATGTCTCATAATGTCTGCTGCACTTCCCTTGAGGAGGTTCCCATTTGTGGGGGCATGAAATCACCACCCTGGGGCTCACGCACTGGGAAAGTCCTACAGAAAGGACTAAGCAGGACTGGCATGCAGGCATTGTTTTAGCCTCACTCCCTGACATCAGGATGGATTTAGATCCTAACCTACTGGCTGCACTCCTGACAAGTTGCATTTTAATACATCACTCCGCCTTCCAAAGGTCAACCAGATAAGCCATCCATAAAATGCACTATTAGTGTTAAATTCTTCTCTTCCCAACTTGTCCCCCCACCTATGGTGTCAACTGCTTTGGCAAATAGCACAGCAAAGGCATGGTGTCTCTCCTGCTGCTGGTGTTGCACATATGAATGTAAAATTCTGTCTCCTAGTTTGTATACCCAAGCACCTTGAAAGCTGAGAGCACAGTGAAGTATTAACTCAATTTCTGAAATACTAGAGGTGGGAAACAAATATATTTGCTATTGATATAGACAAATATATACATTTTCAAAGTAAAACCAAAACCAAGTTACTATTTTGCTACTATTTTTAAAGGGCTGAGTGGAATTTACAAGAAAACAAATATCTCATCTCATTTTTGATAAGTTGAAAGTTTTCTCCTTTTGTGGCACATATTAGATTTGCTAATGCCTTGTTCACTTAAGGACAAGTGTCTGCTAAGAGAACAATCCCCTGGAAGGAAGGAAGAGTTCAAGTAGTTGTTTTTAATAACAGGAGCATAAAGCTATGAGATGGGGGAATGGTGATTAGGCAGACTTTTTGCCTAAATTATATTGAATTTATAAAGCTGTGTGAAACACCTCCAGTGAGGAAGACTGATGACAACTTGTCCTGGTCAAGGGATTCATCATGGACTGGAAGAGAAAGGATTATGTCTGGGAAAGCTTATATATAGATGTTAGCTCTCAGTTTGGCATAAGTGCTTGTTGACTGTGCTGTGGATATTAGCTTTCTCTTTTTCCTTGACCACAAATGTGTTCATTGTCAAACAGGCTATATATATTTGTGCAGAAATGTTTATTTTTGACAAATCAACAGTTTTTGACAACAAAATAAAAAAGCATTTTCACTGGTGAGTTCTTGGGCAGCCCTCACAGTCAATGCTCCCAGAATTGCCTTTACACCGCCAAATCATTCCCACAAGCACAAATATCCAGTTCCAGCTACTTAATGGAATTTGCATGTGTATGTCAAGGGGCATAATTTGGCTTTTGGTCTAAAACACGTGGAACACTTTTTAAAGAGAAAGTCATTTAGCAGTGATGTAAGTCTTTTCAGTTTCCCTGTTTTGTCAATGCAATATTCCAGTTTTATAAAATGGTATGAATACATGAAATGTATTTATAGTTGGCTTTTATTGCAGTGTGCAAATTTTTAATGAACCAGCCGACAATATCTCAGTTAGTTGGCATTTACCAAAACTGTCTTCCCTCAACTGTAATCCTTTTATTCCAGTAAAAAATTATTGTGATTCTCAGTACTCAGATTGTTTCTGATTTCACTGCTTTTCATGCCAAGGGAATTCCAGTGATTTCAGCAAAGCTACCCTGGCATACAACTCATGTAGTGAACTCGTAAATCAGACTCTGGAAAGAATCCTGGTCTACTGAACTCAGCAGGAATTTTGCCAGTGATTTCCAGGGAAAAACTTTTCCTATTGAATAAGAGCATCCCTTTGTGTAGATGTAAAATAATAATATCAAATATGCACAATGTAAGTAGTGCTTTATGTTTTTGAATACTGAAACAATAGAGAACTTTTAATCTCGATTTTTGTTTTAATTCTCACCAGTAAGTATACTTTGGGCTACAAATATATGTCTGGAGAATTCATCCAGAAAGGTATAAACAAGATAGCTTAAGTCTTATACAAGGCATGCTGAAGTCAAAGCTTGGTATAGCTGACCTAGATATTTCTTCAAGAGGAGTGTGAAAATAAACAGTGACATGAAGTGTTTGAGTTTTACTTGTTTTTTTGGCAAACAACCTGGCCCATATTCAGCTCTCACTTAATTGTATAAGTGCTATAAATGATAAAGTCAGATCTCATCATCTGGAAATAATAGAAGAATGGAAAAATACTGTGGAAATTTTAAAGAATTCTTGACCATGAGAAGGAAAACTAGTAGTTTATCAGTTTCTGGTAGGGACTGGCCTTCTCCAAGGTAGTGTGGGGAGATCCTCTGGCGTAGTTTGAATTTTTTTTTCTTTTTTTTTTTTTTTTTTCTTTTCTTTTTTTTTTTTTTTTCCTATCTGTGAGCAGACCCACATGGAGGCACTAAGAGTAGAGAGGAGCTCATGGAGTGATTAAGAAGAGCTCGTTGAACAGCCCTACCAAAGGGCCCACTGGGCATCCTGTTTTAGAAGAAGAGACCAGAAGAGCTTGGCATGGGTCAGCAACACAGTGAACTTAAGAGAGGACAAGGTTATTTTCCACAAATACACTAAGAAGGAAGAGGAGAAATACTAGGAAGAGGAGAAGTTTAAACAGACAAAAAAAATTGTCACAAGCGGAAATAGTTATAAACAGTCCAGGAATTAATTTAGGCTTCAAAGAAGAAGGTGGTTTCTGGGTCAGGTTTACTTTAAGGCAGCAGATAAAATGGGAGGGTTCAAGGTGAAGCTGGTGAATGTTTGCACTGACTGTAGAAGATGGGGCTCGTGAGAATGAAGAGTCACTCTGTGGTATAGGGCAAACCTTTTAGTCTCAAGTTTCTTCTCTAAATCAGGGCTAGTTCTCCTGTTTCAAAAAGCTGGTAATCAGGAAGCGTTATCATCTCCTCCCCTATGAAAAATCACTTTAGTGACTTTGCTCTGATATCTGTGTAGCCTCAGAAAACCTATCTGCCACCAGAGGGGTGAGGAATTCTTAAGGAAACAGGTATGTCCCACACACATACATGCTCTCCTCCTCTCTGTGTCTGGGATGCCTCACATAAAAAGTGTTGACAGCTGCAGTAGGGATTTTACAAGAGATTGCCATTCATATTCCACAAGGACCAAAAGATCCACATGGGAATATTTAATATAAACAGTAATAGTTTCCCACATCTTTGTTTAGAAAATAGCCTGAGGATTTCTAAACTTTAGAATAGTATTTATTCCAGAAGAATGGTTTCACTTATAGCTGTATAAATCTTTCCTTTACTTACATGTAAAGGAAAGATTGTTGCTTGTGTCTGAATATTTAAATGCAATATTACAATATCTAATCATACTGCCATACTACTGCCAGGTAGTACAGGTAACTCACCTCTTTAACTAGTTTTTCTTTGCAGTGCATGACCTGATCTGCAGGGATATTATCTGTCTACAGTTACAGTGTGAGTCCTGCCAGACTTCCAGGAAACACAGGGGGGTTGTTTAATTTTCGTCATTAAAAAAAAAAATTAGAAAATATTACCCCGAGATTTCAATATTGGACTTTCAAAGAAATCTAGGGCTGAAAAATGAAAATCCTGCTTCTATCTGGGCAGGGCTCCTAATCCCATGACCAGGCTGTGGATCTTGGTACTCTGGAAAGCCCAGCCTTGCCATTAAGTACCTAAGATGGAGCTGCTAGATACTGAGCTCTCTGGAGAATCTGCTCTCCAGCGTCCAAAAGGCCATTTCTCTTAGCTTGCCTTTGGAATATTTTAAATGCATTTTTGGCCTACTTAGCACTTTTAAACATTCCTAACGTCCTTAATAAAGCCTACTGCTATATCACTCTTGCCACTACTAGCCACAATCTGATATAGCACATGCAACCTCTCTTGGAATTACCAAATGTAGGGGAGGGGAGCAAAAGCTATCTTTTTGTTAAGAGATAAGAGTACAGCACTCTTGGCTTCTAGCACTTATATGTCAGGCTGGGAAACAGCTATGAGACTGGAGTACCTTTATTTCCTTCTTTTTGCCTGCTAATTTCTGAGATTTAACTGATTGTATGTATCAGCTCTTCTCCACAGCAATGTGGGCTAGAGTGCACCAGATATTAACAGTTACTGGATAATGGAGTGCTGTGTATTAGGTATTCTTGAATCATTTCCCCCTACACAAAGATCTGTATTTTGACTTTCTATTTTCATATCTATACCCTCTGAATAAGTTTAAAAGTGCTGACGCTCTTTCCTGTCACACTGGTTGAACATTTGTGTCCTGTTGTGTTCATGGAAACAAAAAGGATGGATGAAAAACAGAGGTCATAAACTGCTGCAAAAAGCAGTGCCTGTTCTTTCACACTATTCATCTTCAGGAAATAACTGATACCTGAGTTAACAGTAGGAAATTTTGCTAAAATTTCCAGCCTGTATATTCTGAGCAGTGTATGAACTCATGGAAAATTTTAAACAGAATTAGGACATTATAACCTTAACAGCTGTATGGGTCTGGCAAGGGTTTTTTGGTTTTTGTTTGTTTGTTTGTTTTTGTTTTGTTTTGTTTTGTTTTGTTTTTCCTAACTCATAGTGTTCCTCATATTCATTTATCACTTTTTCAAGAAATGACTGATGACATACATAGATTGTCAAGTGTGTGTCACAGATGACATAGAGTGGCCAGTGTGCCTGGTATCATCCAGTTGAAGGGAGAAATAGAGAAGCAGAATAGCCAAGCACTCCTCTGTTTGTAGTTCATGAGACCATTACAAAAACAGAGGGATCACTTGTTTGAAGTCTGAGAGAGAAGGCTCTTTCACAAGCTCGCTGACTGCTGGATTTTCTTTCTGGGAGTCAATAGGAATATAGTGCTCTGGGCTCAATTCTTTGGTTCTTTGAGTAAGGGAACAGAGGTATTCAGACATAAACCTCTTCCACTCTAGAGAACCTAGAGCTACTTTCTCCCTTTCTACACAGATGATATGCTATGTTCCCTTCAGACAGACATGTTAAGGTAAAGCAGCAGGATGATGGGTGTCTTCCCTCACCAGTGCAATCATTGAAGGGAACTAAATTTAAGTAGGTTACCTCTACTTCACGTTAAACAGTAGTTCATTTTATACAAACAAAGCCTCAGTTTTTGTAAAAATGATGCTTTATATGAAGAGGATCAGAAATTCTTTCTTGAGCTTTCATACAAAGGATGCATTGTTCTGATTTGTCCATTTCCTGGAATACATGAAAGATAGAATAATACAGCTTTGTGTTATTTTCTATAAGATAGGAAAAAAAACCAACCCAAACCAACAAGTAAGTTAAGTCTATTCAGTTAGATATTTAGATTCACTACCTAATGTCAGAGTTTGGAGAAAAGATTTAATGAGTTTCCAATTCATTAATATTTATTTTTTCAGTAATCAAGTGTATTATTAGTGCCAAAAGAAAAAGCCAAAAATGTAGAGAAAACATTCACTGAAGGGGCTACTTTGTAAAACTTGGTCAGTATTGGAAAAAACTGGTGTCAAACTTCCTTTGTGCAGTGAATCACAGAAAATATATTCTCTTTTTCTAGTTGTTTCATCTTCTGAAATTGAGATTTAACTGCAGTTTGCAATGGATAAAGTATCTGTGTGTTCAAGACTACCTTTTCTTGATCATGTGCTTAACAAAAGTAATAACTGGGCTTTGCTACTTTGATTGGGTTTATGCTTCCCTTTTGCAGCCTCTTCCCTTATTCTCTCTGGACTCTTAACAACTTTTCTTCCAAGCACACCAACATTTATGGCATGCCTTAAAGGACAGTGTCCCTTAAAAACATATTCATAAAAGTTAGTACAATCCTAAAGTACAATGAGTTCAAAAGAAAAACAATCTGGAAATGAGCTTTAAGATGAATACTTTAGAGTCGTTATCTGAGGTACACTGGCAGTCTCTAATGAGACATTTGTAATTTAATTGTGTCATGGAGAAACTATAAATCCCCCCAGAGCCCACATCCAAGTTGTTTTTATAATGAAGATAAAGTAACTTACATACCAAAAATCTTTTGAATACACTATAACTTCTTCCAAAAAGATAAAGAGGGCCTATATCCTATTTATGTCACTACACTCAATTGCATAACAGAGCTTACAAGTGGGATAGAGGGCAAGAGTCAGTCTATAATAATTTAATACTCTATGATTCTTTACATTTCTCTTTTTTAATCACATAATAATTTGGGGGAGACCAGTTCATATCAGTACTAAGAAAAAAAAAAGAAGAAAAATAATAGGATTGCAAATGGTCATTCTAAAGAATCTTTATGAGAGATTATATTGTGTTTGATACTTCCTCCAGGGAAGAAAACATTCTAATACTGCATGACTAAGCCACTCCTACATCAGATTTCTATGGCTTTGGATAGACATTTGTAAAGAATATTATACCTCAATTAATACCAAAATGCTGACTACTGACTCCAAGCTCCTAAATAAATTAGGGCAAGCTACATTTTCAGATATGGAAATAGCTTGTGCAATTCACCCACTTGATCATAACAATGCCCTCTGGGTCCCTCAGCTGGAATGGTGTATTTACTGCTCCTGCAGATTTAAGCAACTTTTTAATGACATGTTTTGTTTATTAAATTGTGCAGGAGATAACCTCCAAAGTTCCGGCTTATTGGGACAGTTTTCTCAAGCATTGAAAATTATTTGAAATCAAAGCAGCTTCTAAAGCCAAACTTAAAATTTAACAGGTATCTAAGCTTTTGAGTTTTAGGCAAAGTAGGAAATAAAGGCAGGAGTGGGAGATAGAGGAGGATGAATAATATTTTATGTTCTAATTCTACAGCAAATATTGCAAAAATACGAAATCCTACAAGAACCTGCTTTTGACCATTTACCTCATTTCTCACACTCAGGCCAGATACTTGAGAACTGTGATCTAAATGCAGGACAGGGAGTGATCATTCTGGTATTTCTATTCTGTTTTCAACATAAACTGTCTCTGCATTTTAGGAAAAGGTATCTCACAGTGAGATAGCTCTTCAAAAGCCAATCTGAAATTTCTCATTAAGTCTGTAACATCAGCCTGAGAATCTGAGGCTGCCACCCTTGCAGATACTATCTACAGTGCAAGGTGTCAGATAAAAGATATGAAACTCCTCTTGAAAAACAACTCCAATATATCTTTTTCACATTTTGGGACCATTTTAAATTGTTTTGTCACTCCCAGTAGATGAATCTTTTAATATGCTTTCTCCCATCTAAAGATGAGTATTTTTGTCAATAAACAGCAATAATAAACAAATAATTAGAAAAACCCCAAAACATCCATCTAAAATATTTTTTGATTAAAAACAGATTTAGCAAGATCCCTTCCAAACTCCATAAACATTATGATAATAATATTTTTCATGAATCTATTTAATTTTCTGTTCCAGAGATTATGTACAGATTGCAGTGAAACTCTACTGAAACGTGAAACAAGAGAAAATTAAAGCATTATGTATAGAATCACAGAAACTTAGAATCATTTAGGTTGAAAAAGACCTTTAAGATCATCAAGCCAAATCATTTTACATAGCACTGCCAAACCCATCACTAAACCATGTCCCAAAGTGTCACATCTGCAAGTCTCTTAAATACCTTCAAGGTTGGTGACTTAACCACTTTCCTGGGCATCCTGTTCCAATTCTTTTAGTGAATGACTTTTTCCTTGTATCCGACCTAAACCTCCCTTGGTGCAACTTGAGACCATTTCTTCTTGTCCTATAGCTCATTACTTGGGAGAACAGACTGACCCTCACATCACTACAACCTCTTGTCAGGCAACTGTAGAAAACAATAAGGTCTACCCTGAGCCTCCTTTCTCTAAGCTAAACACTCTAGCCCCCTCACCCATTCCTTGTAAGATTTGTGCTCCAGATCCTTCCCTGTTTCCCTCCTCTGGACATGGTCCAGCACCTCGATGTCTTTCTCGAAGTGAGGGGCCCAAAACTGAACACAGGATTCAAGATGTGGCCTCACCAGTGCCAAGCACAGGGGCCAACCATGGCCATGGTCCTGCTGGCCACACTCTTGCTGATAGAGGCCAGGATGGCATTGTCCTTTTTGGCCACCTGGGGACACTGATGGCTCATGTTCAGCCAGCAGTTGATCAGGTCCTGTCCTGCCAGGCAGCTCTTCACACACTCTGTCCCAGACCGTAGCATTGCAACAGGTTGTTGTGATCCTCCAGCAATACATGAAAACTAGTCAGGAAAGATTAAAACCCTTTGACAAATTTCATGTGGTTCTTCAATGTCTAATACTTTGTGGAGTCATGTACAGGCCTGTATATGGAATATACAGAATATAGAATGCAATAATGACTGTTTTTCATATTAACTTTTAGCAAAAACAGAATATGCATTCTATTTAGTGCAATGTGTTAGGGCTCATATTGCAAATAGTTAAATGAAATTTTAACATCTTAATTTTACAGGAAGTTAGGCTAGAGAATACAATTTCTTCTTCAGGCTTTAAAAATCTAGGATCCATGTGGTAAATATCTGCATTGAGTTCAAGTGAACAGAGACAAGTTCTACTGCAGCTGGAATGGATAGGAATTTGCAGGAAATACAGTCCAGTATACACCAGAAAAGGAATGGGTTGTTTCAAATAAAAGTTTGTGTGACTTGTTGCTAATTCCAAAGAAAGAGGTTATAGCTTGCAGATGAGGCACGGGCTGTAAACTATTCAGGATGACTTTCATTGCTCAGAGGGTATAATTAAAAGTATGAAGCAAACTGCCAAAATCTACAATAGAAGTGAATAGTGTGCAGCAGGTCAAAAGAGATCTGGAGTAATTTCTGGAAGAAGAGACAGTGCACAGCTGTTAGCTTGAGTTTTTAAGGGTGAAGATGATCAGTTACCATAAGAATTGATTGGTATTTCCTGGACATGTTCTGTTAGAATTAAAAGTCTTCTCTTGGAGCTTCATGTGTCATTGTTTGTTTCTGGCAGCTGCATCCACTCAGGAGTAAATGTCTTCCATTGACTGGAAATGTATATTGATGAGTAAAATTTCTGAAGTTATCAGAGAAAATACCTTGGTGCAAAGGAATTTTCCTGATTTTTCCAGGACATAATTTAGATCAGGCGAAAAAAAGGATGGGTAGCTAACTCCACAGTTGGGTGTTTTACCTAGTGCCTAGATCTGGGAGCATGGATCTAACCAATTGTATACACATGTCTGTGCAAATAATATCCAAACAACCGCATGCACCCTTTAAGTCTTACAGGCTCTACAGTCTCTGGTGTAATGGACCACATGAAAATCAAAACAGGAGACAAATAGAAAGGGCTGAGGAAAATCTGATCAGCCGATACTGCAACTGTCCATGAATCCTGTCTCAGTAACTTATCCAGCCTAAAAAAACCTAAAAACGCATGGTCATCTGAAATGGATAGAGGGAGACTGAAAGGCTTTAGAAAATCTGAGGCTTACAAACTTCTTGGATATTGTAATCCTCCCAATGGTATAGCACCACTGAGGTGATTAATCATCTGTAACAAAAGGGATTACCCCTTCTGTGACAATTATGAAATCACTAGAACAACAAATGTGACTTCAAAAAGTGTATTTCCATACTGCTGGCACAGGAGAAGACATGCTCTCAAGGAGGATGCACTAGGGTGAAAAGAGATTGTAAGCATTTGGATTTATTGGAGTAATTCTTGGAGCCCCCTGTACTACTTGAAATACTGAGGGCTAAGAAGCCCTGCCTGCTCCATAGCATGCCCTGAGCTCCCATTTATCTGGAGCTGCAAATCGCTGCTGCACCTCTTCAGCAAAGCTTTCTACAGGCAATATAAGCAGCAGGTGTGGGGGAGATGGTAAATGTGGATTACACCCACTCTTTCCACTCTCTTTAACATGGAGCAGGGACCCATTTTCACAGTATCAAGCCAGGGAGACCAAGGGTGAAAGCTGAAGTTTTTTTGAATACTGAAAAGTTCCCTGGGACACAACTGCAGTCCAACATGAACTCTGCTCACACCAGAGCAGCAGCACAAAGAAGGTCCTAGGCTTTCTCTGCTGTCACTGGCACTGTGTATCCAGTGCGAAGAGGAAACAGCTAGTTCTGGCTTAGTCTCAAATTTACAGGGCCCTGGGCAAAAACGTATCATGCAGAAACAGGTTCTGTGGATAATCCTGGTGCCATGCAGCCACTCTATTTTATACCTCTTTACTCAGAGAGGTTTATAATATTTAAGTCCTATTGGTATCCAACCTATATATGGAAAAGGCCCATGGATAACCAATTTTACTGCTAGGCTTTTTTTTTTTTTTTTTTTTTTAGTATAATCTGAGTCACCCTTCTCAAATGTAGGAGCAGCAGAAATAGAAACAGAAATTCTCATTGGAATAGACCCAGGGAAGTTGCCTCAGTCTTCTCTCCACTCTCTCACAGGTTTTCCTAGGCTCTCCATAAATACAGCAGGAGATTGTCTGTACCTCAATGAGGTTTTAATCTAAAAATTATCAGAGATTTAACAGAAATCCAAATGCTTCAAAATTTTCCAGCTTCACATACCACATGGATTAATAGTGGTACAGCTCTGTTTGGAGTAACTTGAACTGCACAGGTTAAGACTCCTGTGGGGCTGGGTCACGTGTAAAACCATTGAATGCTCTTGGGGATTGATTTTTATAGCACTTTATGATTTCTGCAAAGTGCTCCTGTCTCTATTTTCTGCCTACCAGCTCTTCAAATATACTGTTACTGACTGGAAGAAGAAACTCAGGGGGGCAAACAACACAAATTACAAACTGTGTTGTCAATTATCAGCTGGGTGGCTGACACATGACTGTTACTACTGAGCCTAACCCTGGCTTTTAGTGATCACAGTTGGCTTGAATCAGTAAGCCTACCCATTCTAGCCTTATTTCCAGAAGAACACTTGTAAACATGATACTAAACTGCATATGGATTTCCCTGATTTTCATTTGTTATTCCTCATGCCCAGAGGTTTATTTAATTGTCTTTTGTGGTTCATGACTGACTCTTTATGAAGCAGATGAAATCTAGATTTCCCTGGAAACCCGTGGCAAGCTTGAATAGAGCTGGGATCGCTTTCCCATCACTGGGATTTTGAGGATTTTTTGTTTGTTTGTATATTGTTTGGGTTAAATATTTCCTGTTCATGGCATATCTATGGAACATTTTCTATTAAGGAAATAATGCCTTGGTATGAATCTTTCAATAAGCTTTGGTGCTTACTTTAAGCTACTGTTCCTTCTTTTGAGAAAAGTGTTCAATGGAAAACAAGCAGGTTTCTCTTCTGAGTTGAATTTTCCATACCAAAGAAAAACCAAACCAAAAAATGAAAAAGAAAAAAAAAAAAAAAACTGTAGAAGAAACACTAAACTACTGCAAAGAGAACAAATGTTTCTCTGGTCTTGGTTCCATTTCAAGCTCTAAGCACTCTAGCAAATCTTGTATCCTAAACACTTGGCCCATTGCCTTGGCTGAAGAGATGTTTTTGTCACACCTCCATGTTTAAAAAGATATTTGTGTCAACGCAAGGTGGCTTTTGTTGTTCATTGATCTCACAAAGAAGAGATCCTACCAAGTCCTCTAATACTTTAGAAACCTTTGCAATGATATGGTTAAAACTCCTAAATTGTCACAAGGAACATCAGTACTATTTTATGGAGCTGGTATTATGTGATGGTAAAATTTAACTTACAAGGATTAAATTAATCTTCACTTGGAAGTGCTTGATTTTGGTACTCCAATATCCAAGATTGTTAAGTGGCTTTTGTTCTGTTCTGTTTGTTCTGTTTTTAAATCTTCCTTGGTTATTTTGTCCCAGAGTACAGAGAAATTGAGCAATTCTGAAAAAGCCGTCTGGAACAACAGTCAAACTTGACAGGGCATTGAGATTAAAAGATCTACAAGAATACTCTTATTCTGAAGGGCTGATGCCACTCCTCTTTCAATTTACAGTAGTTACTTATTTGTCCATTTTAATAATAAAGGCATCTATATCCCTACATGGGATTTCCTGGTCTAGAAACAAAGTACAAAAGAACATGCTTCTCTCAGGTGATGTCTGATCTGAAGGTAAACTGCACACATGCATTAAATCTGAGGCTTTCAAAGTACACCAGATTTTGTGCCTAAGTGTAAATGAGTCATGTAGATCAAGTGGAATTAAACTGGTACTGCTGAGAGTTGTTGGAGTCACTGGGAGTACTGGTACAGTCAATCTGCTCTTGCACAGACAAGGAGGCCCGGGGCTCCAAAGCACTAAGCACTTAGGTAGAGGGAGCACAGATATGATTCCTCTGGCCTGACCGATGCCCAGGAATCTTGAACAAGTCCAAAATTCTCTATTATTTTTCCTAGGCAACACTTCTGAGTGAGTTTTCATGGTGGCCTTGCTTGCTGCAGTGCTTAGAATGTCCTTGCTGGGCTGATGTTTCTGGGGACCTGTGGGGCTGTGGCTCATCTCCTAAACTCCTCCTGAGCAAGTGGGGTTCACAGGTTTCTGATCCTGTGAGACAATATCTGCTGAGGCTCATGGGGACTCCCCAGTTACTTCTCTGGCATGAGGATTAGGCTGGTTGTCTTCAGCATGGGAGTTTGTCTGTTTGTCAAGAGCCTAGGAGTACCGCAGGAGGAAAACAGTGGAGCTAATGCACGCTGCTCATTTCTATATTTCTTCCACATGATTGCTGGCAGATGTGACCTGTGACAAATCCTTGAAATATGGCTTTGCAGACAGAGATGGGACAGATCCAAGGGTAAAAAGCCTGTGCTTGGGAGATGCTGTGCTGTGACAGATTGCATGAGTTCAGATGTATCTCTCTCCCATCTCATGTTTGCCATTGCTTACTTAGAGGAAAGTAGAACTGCCGAAGAGGACGGCTGGGCAGGATTCATTTCCTTACTCCCAAAACCTATGGAGAGAGGAAACACATGCTGCTCCAAACACTAAAGCTCTCCTAACAGTATGGATCATTTGAGACTGAGGAGTGGAGCAGAAATGACAGAGATAGTTTGTGCCAGAAGTGCATTTTTTGTGAATGCTGAAATCCTGACATTCCTGGCTAGCCCAGTATAAATATGGCCACCCAAGTGCTGTGCCATTACTTGAGTTCATCTGAAGAATAGCTGTTATGTGGTTTCTTTGGCAGTCCAGTGATTCCTTGAACTGAAAGAAAACCATGGCCTTTCTCTCTGTGGTTGCTGTGTGGGGGCCAGCGTTAAGAAAAAACCCAAACACACCATGACCCTGTGAGAGCACATGTGCCTGCACATCCCTGTCAGTGTGTGACAATATCAGTGCTTGAAGACTTCCTGCACTGGAGCTGGCCTATGTCCTCCTCGCCTGCAGGGCTATAGCAAGACCTGACCTGGGAACTTATTTCCCTGTCCTCCCTCTTAAAGCACAAACAATTTCTCACAAGTGTAACGAGAGGAAGAGGCAGCACATTTATATTAAGCTTGCACTTGGCTGGGTGTGTTTATGCTTTGTTTCTAAAGACTGGACCAGGCACATTAGTAACTAGGGCAGGACAAAGTTCAGTATGCATGATGCCAAGAGGGCTGTGGGGGAAGATGACCTGGAGGTTGATACTGAGGCTCCTCCCTGGGAATTTTACTTTTTTAATATTTACAGTTTGTTGTAATCTCATCCCTCCCAAGGGAAATAATTTACTCTACTCAAGACATTTCATAAGATCCAAAGAGGAGTTCTTGCTTTGCTGAGAGACAACAGAGAGGAATAAACACAATATCCCATAACAGCAAAGAAAACGTCATAAATTTCTGTTCAGATCCAAGGTAGGACTTTTTCCAGAGGAAGAGGAAGTCTCCTCTCTGTTAAGATCTGGCAAAAGAAAATGCCCTTTTTTGAACTGAAAAGAAAAAATTGGCAGAAATTAAGTGGAGCCTGTGTACTGGGAACTCCTGGGCTCCTGCCCTCTTTCAGGTGCTTGTCTAAGCTTTTCACACTACTCAGGAGTATTTTAGTCTCTTCAGCCATAATATAGGAGTCAAATATCATCCCACACTGTTTTTATGGTTAATGGATTGCACTGCTGCACTGTCAAACCTCAGAGGTTTATTAAACATAAAGCAGTGTGGGAACGGGAGTGAAGGGAGTTTCACTGTCTCAGCCTAGTGAAAAGGCAAAATTTCAAAATTATCAAAAGTATTTAGAAATGTAACCTTTATTTATTTAGGGCCAAGTTCATTAACCTGAAAGGATCATTACATCCTTGACACTAAGCTCCTACAGGGATTTAAAAAAAATTAACTTAGTTTAGTGTTGGGACTGCAGCATGACATTTAGAGGTACAATTCACTCTTTGTGATTAGGGCTGACACTTTTGAGCTGCTTGGGCACAAATTAAGTCTGTTACTCAGCAAGCATGTACTTGGGATGGAGGATAGATGACTCCTCACCTCAAAGCCTCCATAGGCAAGGTGAAATGCTAGTGAGGAACCAGGGCTTCTGTCTGTACTCACAACTTCCCTGGCTGAAGCAGGGCCAGCCTTTCTAACTTCTGACTACCTTCTTCAGTCCAATCCCACAGCACATTTTGTTTGTTCAATGCTGTGCAGCAGCTTTGAGATAATGGGGATGTTGCCAGAGACAACAGGGCCAGCTCAGGGCCTGCTTTGTTGTTCTCCAGCACGAAAAAATTCACTGCCCAGGGGTCCTTCAAACACTCTGATCTCCAAGTGGGTCATGTTGTCCCATGCCAGGGTGTCAGGACTTAACTGTAGGTTGCTTTTGGAGCTCTGAGACTCCGGCTTGCCACCTAGTCATCACCAAAGTCTGGCCTAATCTGACCCTCTCAGTAATGCTCTCACCTCCATGATCCCAGTCAGTGTAGAAAATGCTCTTGCCCCCAAAATAACTGAACATGAGCATGTCAAAAATATCACATCTATGCAAGTAGGCATGCATGTATGTCAGGATATGTATAAACTTTCCCTTTGAGAGCTGTGTTGGGGATGGAAAGTTTGCAGGCCCTGCAACAGAGCAGTGTCATCAGGCGAGAGGAAAATAGAAAAGTACAGCAGCTGCAAATCCTCATACAACATCTCACTTAAAATGTCATGTGTGCTACTTGGTTTAAATTGTCACCCCTCCAGCAACCACAAACAATGCAGAAACAGCAGATGTGTTTTCTATTTAGAATTAAACAGTTTATTTCAACCACTGTCATTGTTACAGAGGGAAAATAAATAAATATCCATGTTAATGTAAACTTAAAAAGGTACTTTCTGGCATGAATGGCTATTCTGAATCCAGATTTCACTGAGAAAACTAGGATTTGACCATAGATTTATATTTATTTTTTTAAAATTATTTTTCTAATAGGGATGCTGGCAGCTCAGCACGTAGTAAAACTTAGACTGGTCAAAAAGACTTTTTGGCCAGATATAGCATCCAATAAGTCATGTCATTTGGACTTAATGGTCCAGAAAATTTAAGTAAACATCATAAATGTCTTTGTTATTAAACTTTCCATTGAAACATTTTGTTTAACTCTTTCTTAATGGAGAGTAAAGATGACATTTGGGGCATATATTTACCTACATGATAATCCTAGAGTTACCTCACTGAAATTTAAAGATTGGCCATATTCTCAACCTAGTCAAGCACTCAGCAATTAAAATGTTAGCTGGTTGTGAGCATGTTTTCCAGAGAAGTTAAATTAATGATGAATTTGACCTTTTGAGGTCAAGGTCAATTTAGTGTACAACTCTTAATTTTAGAGGTCTATCACTTTGTGGGGGCAACAAGTATCTGAAGCAAGAATGACCATATGAATGTTATTAGATCCTTTTTTAAGGATCTTCTAAGAGGAGGCACTCTTTGTAAGGGCTGTTGCTGAGTAATGTGGTTGGGATAGGCATTAGAAAAATACCATAGTTTTGTATAAAAAGCAAAAGTACAGTTTCATTTAGTCATCAATGCCCTTTTACATTGATGCTTACATTTAAGATACAAAACCAAAGCAGAATCCTGTCTAGTTGTGAATATATTTTGTCTAAATGAAGCTTGATTTGTTTCCACAGCCCAAGGAAGTTTCCAAAGTTGAGTATCACTGAGTTCCTCTGTGTGTGACATGGCCTTCACCAATACCTTTCTTGTGTTTGATTTGCAGCCAATATTTTAGGACCTCACCAGCCAGCTTGTTTCCAGATTTTATATTTTCACAAAGAGTTTTTTGTCTTTAGGCAACCAAAACCACAAATGTTCCTGCTACTCCTGACTGAAATGGGCAATAGAGGGGCACGTGTGACCAGCAGTCAGCTGCAAAGCTTTAACTTTCAGTAGTTCTTTATGGTCTTGTAAACATTAAATTCAATGCTTGTATCTTCACTGTTGTCACAGTGCTGCACCTCCACAGGTCGTCTGAGTAGTTAACTAGATGTCTGCAGACAATGCAGTCACCAGGACAAGCCAAAGTCTGTGTTTGCATTTCAGAATGAATATAATCTGGAGATGACACTGTGTAACTCACCATCCTCCAGGTTCCCAGCAAGAAAGGAGCATTTTGAGAGCGGCAAAGTTTCTGGGTGGGTAGGGCCATAAGGGATCATTAATTCATCCAGTCCAGGGGCTGACCACATACATATAATTGAGATTCACCAACATGAAATCTCAGTAACCCTCTTCACACCATGGAGAGCTGATCTAATTCAGCTGTCCCCTACTCAGAGATCAGTCTTCAAAATTTGGGGGGGAAGAATAGGAAGCCTCCCTTCTTGATGAGATGACAGGCAACTGGTACCAGTGGAGTGTTGCAACAGGATTCCCTCCTCACTTCTCTGAGCAATTGCCCCTAAAATTGAGATTAAATTGCATCCCTTGATTACTTTAATATAATAGTCAATACAATTTCTGTGTGTGACGTACAAACACTTTAACTTATCTGCCTCTGTCAGCTATCCTGAGGAGAGGTAACATGCAATTAGGCAAGGGCAGAGCTGATTTCAAGGATGCACAGTTCTGATCTCATCACTGGTACATGTTCACTGAAGTTAAATCTGCAAAAATTAGTGAAATGTCTTGGAATTAAAACATCAAGGCTTGGCTGTGCTTTGGGCATCTCTGTTAGTGATTTTCTGTCAGCTCAGCCAATTTGTCTGTCTTAACTCCTTTTCTGGTTTATGTGACCTGAATATAGGTCAGAAAGAGTTTTCTGAATGTGATATTGCACCTATTTCAGTTCTACTGAAACAAAAGATCTAGATCAAGATTCCTGAATAATTCAATGTGCAATAACAATACCTACAGGAAGAATTACACAGAAAAAGGTAACGTTTAGTTTCTCCCCTGCATTTGTGTCAAGCTAATTTTCAAGTGTGAATGATCTCATTTACCCAGAGCACAAAACACACTCCTTTATTATAAGACTGAACTGCACAATTGAAGAAACATTTAATAAAGATGGAACGGACAGAAATCTGTTGCTTAATGGAACTGAGGAACTTCATTAAGTGCATCACTGAATAACAAAGGTATTTTGTTCTTAATATCAGCTGAACTGTTCATAGTCATGGGCATCCATAAAGTCTTCTAGCTGGTGGATTGTATGTTTACATATATATTCTATTTGTCTCTATGTTAATATTATGCTGTCTTCCAGCATTTAGTTGGCTACAGCTTGAGTGAAGGTTGAAAGGGAAAATTACAGCTAAAGAGGCACTGTATTTTTTATGTGCTTCTGAACAACTTAAAATTGATTTGCAGCAACCTAGACACTTGAACAGATAAATCTGAAGCCAGAATAATTTTCTTATTGTTTGCTTTTCTTTTCATTAATCCTCACATGAAATCATTTCAGGCCATCACTCTTCAGGGATCTTGGGGTCAGACCAAGGAAATTTTCAAAGCAATATGAAGTTCATACTAAAACAATGCTATCAGACAGAAAAGCCAAATGCTAATGTTATCTACATGTCAGAGAGTATGGATAAGTTCTTACAGCATTTCTTTGGCAAAATGGATTTGCTTCCTTACTACGGAAGTCATGCTATTGCTATTAGTCTCAACAGAAACAAAATAAGATTCTGACTCAACTATTTCTGTTTCATAAAGGGAAAAAAAGCCTTTTAAGAGCTAGAGAATAAGGAAATGCAAATATCTGATTTGGTTCTTTTCCTTTTTGTGAGCTGCCTAGGAAAACAAATTATTTGCTGAGGCTATTTTATTTTCTTAGCTTGTCTGCTACATTGAATTATGAAATTATTTATGCCTCTTCCAGAGATACTATGGCATATTTAACTGTGCAACAACATTTATTCTAATAGAGATCATGCCAAAGTTTGGCTGTCTTGATTCAATAAATAACTCTGAAGCTGCTGTTTCCAAGGTCAACACAATTCAATATGCAGTGTACTTGATTATTCTGTGATATCAAATAAAACATTTAATATTACCTTTACATCCTTTTCTCAGAGAACATTGATGGTGGCAAATTTATTCAGCAGAAAAAAAATTATGACCATAAAATTGGCAAAACAATCTCAAATTTATTCATTTTTTTAAAGTGCATACTAAAGCAAAATAATTGGTAGTAAGTCTGCAGATTTAGATAGTACTCCCTCTGTCTCAACACAGGGCATCTGCCTCTATGCAGGTCAATGAGAGTTTGTTGAAATCAGGCCAAATAGAGAAAGGTATCTGTGAGGCAGACTTAAGGGGTATGACTACTTTATTCAATGCAATCTTATATTTGTTTTATTTTAAAAACTTTACCAATATTTTAAGACAGATATAGTGTTAGGATTCCCCAAATTCCTTCTTCAAGGTAGTTTTCTTTGTGGTGAGTCTTAAAATAAGGGCAAGAACTGCTTCACCACTGCAGTGTCATTTCTCAGGAATCAGAGGATGAAACCTTTGCTTTCCACCTGGGAAGACAGGCTTGACGGGCTCCTCATCCTCACACCAATACTGAAATAACTGCTTAAAATTATGGTTTGTTTTGAATCCTGAACCCTGAATCTTGACTCATCTTGCAGCCTCATTCCTAATTTTAGCCTTCTGCATCTTCTTTTTAGGGACTATAAGCATCCCCTCCTGGCAGGGCTGACAACAGCCATTGCACTCCTCACTTGCTTCTCATATCTACAGGAACTCTGCTTAAGAATAGAATTTTCCCGTATATTAAAATGGGTGCCCAGACAAACCAGAGAGACTAGAGCCCTATGCACCTCCTAGGAATGAGACAGGATAGCAGGTGTTCAGAAGCAATGGTCACAATTTATACTATACTGAATACTTACTCCCTCATCTTGAAAAAGATAGAGAACATGATTTGGCTCTGATTTCCTTTATGGACAATTTAAAGTAAATTAATCCAGACATCTTAAGACATCTTTTTCCTCAGCTAATGATGGGAAACAAAAGCTTCATGACCATTTCAATCTAAACACACGCCCCATCACAGTAAAATTACTGGGTTTGCAATGAAGGAAAATGTCCTTTGTGAGAAAAGGGAAGACAAAGTTGAAGGAGGTGAAAGCAGGAATGAGGAGGAAAGAATTAAAAGACTTCAAAAATTAACATTTAAAAAATGTTCAGTGTAGGAGGTGAAAACAAGGGATGATGCATATGACGATGGTACTTGTCACCATATGAATTATGTATGGTTATTAAATGGTTTTGTTATCAAATTATCAAATTAATTAAACTCTAGTGTGACACAGTGGTGATATTGGGATGTTTGTATTCTGTGACTTTGGCAGTTCAGGGTCATTAAGAACCCCAAGGCAACACCTATATTTTCCTGAGAATTTTTTTTCAGTAATGGGAAGACTCTATTTTGGCTGCTTAAATTGAAAATAAAAGAATTGTTGTCAAGACTGAATTATCACATCTTTCAAAATCAGGGTAAGCTATGCTCAAATGTCTTTCAAATATGGATGGAAAGGGAAGGAAGCTCTAGGTGTGAACAGAACGAAAAAAAGCTGCCTCAGATTTCATTCAAGAAAGAAGAGTTGCCCTCTCTGCCTGGCTTTCTGATGGCTGCTGTGGGTAATTGGGAGTTTGTTTGACATTAACTGCTTGTAGTTTGCTCCAGGGTTTTCTCATTGATTTGTTGTACCCAAGCTTTTTGGTTATATAGATACATATGTAAGTACTGCAGCAGGAGACTTCTGTTTTACTCAGCTTACTCTGTGGGCTGACTGTGCCTTTGTTGCTCAGCATCTGGCAAGCCATCATCACTCCAGGAAACATTAGCAACACCCACATCAGTCATGACAGATTAGGCACGGTGTTGGGATGGCGCTCATTGTGTCTCGTTTTTCAGGAAAATTGGCCTCAAATGTAGAAAGTTGGACTTAGAAATACATGCAACTAATAAGCATGACAACACAATGAAGCATTTAGACTGGCTGGCCTGACTAGAATTTTTTCCTTAATGAAATAAATATTTTGGGGTTTTTGGTTGCCATTTTCACCCATTCCATTCAGGCTATGACCATGTCACTTACTGTATTTTTGATTGGCACTGTGCAACAGACCATGGGGTCTCAGCTGTCTCTGAACCAAGTCAAAGTAGGCAACCTTGCAGTGACTTTTCTTGGGCATTGTCCTGGTCTGAAAAATGCTGTCCTTGCTATTAAAATAAAGATGCTCTCATCAGAGCTAGTAAAATCTTGAAAGAGTGAAAGAAGTGTAAATTCCCAATTTGATACCTCTTCAGCTTTAAGATGGAGCACTCTATCTGGGGTGAAAGGCCTGTTCAGTGTCATGTCTTCAGAGCTTACTGGAACCTGTTTAGCTTTTTAAAAGGTCAGGGGAAAACACTGTTTCATTGCAAAGCAGAGCACTGAGGGACACAAAAATGATAAGATGAACTTCTGACTTGGAATAGTGATCTCCCACACATCTATTATTTCCATATGTTATTTTTCATTTCACCATTTCTTTATATATATAATGTTGAACACTAAGTAGACTCCTTAATTAAAAACTAATGAAACCAATTACATTTTGTACTTTGCACACATTTATTTGTGCAAGAAAGGCTTGTTATTTCTTTGTGCATACGAAATACAAATAATCTTTCCATCTGGGTAAAACAGTCAGGGACAAGAGATCTTTGAATTGGCATGTAAAATGAAAAGGAAGGGGAGAGAAGCCAGAGGAAGTAGTCCGGTATTGTTTAGTCACAGCGGCAGCAGCCATCCCACAGGAAGCATCTCTAGCCAAAAGGGAGAGGGGTGGTCCATCCCCCTTCCAATGCTCTGACCCTTGCAGTGCTGCAGACTTGTCTGCAAGGTGTTGGAGCCAAGGAATATGCTGTTCAGGAAAGCCTGAAGACATTGGAGCAAAGCAGTGAATTGAAAAATGAGACTGCATTTGCACAGGGCAGCAAAATCCTGGAGGCTTGCTGCTGTCTTTGAGGGGACAGACACAATGCAGATGGGCAGTAAGCAAACAGCTTCCAAAAGCCTGATCGCAGCCAGCACTGCAAACTTCGCTGCTCCTTCAGTTCACCAGGACTTCTCCATTGCAGCCTTCCTTCTGATTCACTCAGATTCCATATGCCAATCAAACAAAGAACTTCCGCTTGTCGCTTACTAACACAGCCGCCGTTAGACACAACAGTCAGCCAGATACAGATGTCCACTTCCAGCAAAACCAGACCATGGGCTTTGCCCCACACTAAGAAGGAGGAGGATTCTTCAGTAATGTAACAGAGCCAAACTAAGTCTGTGTTTGGTTTTTAAAAAGAAAGCAAAATTATGCAGATGTAGAATTTTGTGAGACCAGATGGATTGTATCTCAAAGTGTTTATCATTTTTAATATTTTGAAACCAGATGTTGATGCACAGACACTGCTGGTTGCAGCCATAGGAAGCTGTGTTAGAAGGACACTCGCTAACCTTTGTTAAGAAATTACAATGTTTTGATCCAGTTAAGATCAACTATTAGTACAGAATTGGCCAACCACTGCTGTAAACTGTTAAAAAAATAGGAAACAGATGCTCAATAGAAAGAAAGCTATCAGCCAGAGCATTCCTGATCTTTTTATGAAATGTAAACTTAAATACTTTGTGTCCTTTAATGAACTGCTATAGAACAACTTTAGTAGTCAAAACATTTCACAGGATTACACAAATGCAATTTGTCATTTATCAACATTTCCACAGAAGTGGTATTCCTGGGAAAAAGGGCACAGAGGTGGCACATGCCAGGTGATAATTGTAAAGTGTTTCTATGGCTAGAACTCTACGTAGATCTGATACTGGTAAGACTGATGGCATTTTGATTGCAGGAAAAGCAGCAGCTTTTATCACTCAAATAGATGTCTCTGTCTGTGGGGGAAGGAGCAGCCATATCTACATTATGTGACAACATCTACAAATGTTAACAAGTATATGTTAATTGATCATATTAGCAGGAAGGATGACTGCAGAAGTGCTCAGAAATTGCAAATGGAGCAGAGATTTTTCTGTGGAAGCCGCTCTGTTACTACACTGAAGAATTAACGCTGCTTTTTAGATTTTTGTTTTCACTGATTGCAAAACTGAATGATCTGGTCCTGCTCCTTTTTCCTAGCTGAGAATGGTGATGAGTGGCAGGCCTATGCTAATGCAATGTCTGCTGCCTTCCTCAGAGCTGTGACTTCTGTGTCAGAGGAAGAATGGAGCTGGAAAAAGACCCTGAAGTAAGAAAATTGTCTGAGTTCCCCAGGTCTTCCATTCTTTCTGTAAAATGGGGACTATAATGCTGTTTATCTCCTGCCTCTTTTTCAATTTAATATAAACCAATAATGATAATTATTGTCTAGTTGTTTTGAAAGTTAGTCTAGTCAAACCAGAATCTTTTTCTTCAAACCACTTCATGCAGATTGACTTTACACTTGGAGCAAATCGAGCAGCTGGACCTTCATGGGGAAAACACAAGCAACTTAAAAATGGAAAAACATCTTAATGTGTTCTGAAAACCAAGTTCAAAAGGACCCTTCTTTACAGCAAGGCTCTCTTGCAAAACATTTCTGCAGAGGCATTCAAATTGCTGCCCGTCTTGCCCATGTTCTTGCACAGCACTTGCACTGGAGTGAAGAAGTGAATCACAAGCTGTGACTGCATTTGCAGGGAAGCAATGCTGCAGGCTTGGTGCTGTCTTTGACAGGACTGACACTCTGTTCTGCCTGTGCTCTTGCAGATCGGGGAACAGCTGCAAGCAGGCGATGGGATTGACAAGGCAATCTGATCTACACAGTACTCCTAGGTTTCCTTCATCTTCTAAATGGCTAAGGGAGAAAGGTAAACTCAACAGTCATAGAATGACTGCACATAGTATAAAGTGATTTGAGATAGTAGAGGGAAGTTCAGAATAAGATTATTTGTGCTCTTTCTTGGTGCACAGGCTGGACTCAGTTACCATAGTCCTTGGTAATCTGCACCTTAGGTAGGTAGTCCCAAGGTAACTCAAGCCTAGGATCCCATGGCATAATCATGGAAGGGATTGACCATCCATGTACCATACACTTAACGGACGGGCTCTCACAACTGCTCCCTTGTTGTGAATTATCCCAGTTGATTCACATTTTAAAAATGCAGTTTCTCAAACAGAGCAGCAGTAGTTTGTTAAAAACATCAAACTCAATTGCTGCCCAACAAAAATAACAATCTCCAAGCTCTCCTCCCCATTTAGCATGGTCTCCAGTGTTTATCAAATGTATTCAGCACAACCACGAACTGGATTATTTTTTTTTCCTTTGTCTTTTTCCCAGATTAGTTGTGATTTTCACATGGGGCTAAGGGAAGGGATACCTCCTTTTCGTATATTTTAGCAACCAAATAGTTTAGTCTTTTGTTCACAAACAAGCTGTTGCTTCTCTTCTCCCTGTCCTTGCTTTTGGAGGCTCTCCCAGATCTCAGCTCATGCTAACCAGAGCTATATTACATCTGGCACTGTCCCTGTGATTGCTCAGGCAACTGGAACAAGTTAGATTGCATTGTTTCCTATGACTTCCCCTTGCATATCAGTTGCCATTACTCCACCTCTGTTGGAACACTTTTCCATCTCTGTTCTCTCCTTCTGTTCTATGCAAACTGCCAGAAGTTTTCACAGTTTCTTCATTTCCACTGTGAAGCACAGAGAAGACCGAACACCCAAAAGCAGATGCTAAGGAAAACATAGTATAGGCTTTTGACCAAAGCAATACAGATTACAACTAATGCTGCTGTCCTACTGTATTTTGGCCTGTCCCTGTTCAGTGTGGGCATTTCTCTTTCCTGAGGGAGGACAATGTGAGATGCTTTTCAATCATTCTTTTTTTTTTAGTTTACAATTCTGGACACTTCCAGTGGCCTAAACTCCAGGTCATGTAAAATAGCAGCGATGTTAGCAGGAACATTGGCAGGCAATACTTTGCAAGGGGAAGCTCTGTGAGATTGTTACATATACAAAGTGCTCATTCTCTTGAGAGTGCTGACATGAAGCTGTATCCATATAAATCCAGCCTGGGTAAGCCACTTTCTCTGTCCTCCTGGAGAGCTGGGAATGAATCAGACATGGATTAATTTCAATGATAAGAAATAGACACTAATTCACATTTCCCTTGTGCCATCATTTATAGCTTGTTCCTTCCCAGCCAGGTGTGGCTGCAGGTCCAAGACTGAGCCTTTGCCCAGGTGAGCTTTGCAACAGGTGCTGCCATAATCCAAATTCTTGTTTCTCTGCAACAATGCCATTGTCTAAAAGCCATTTCATCACTCCAAATCACACCTCTGGATTATCTTTCATGCCACATGAAGGATGTTGTTTTCCCCTAATGACCCCATGAGCTATGGGTTGGAATTTGTATTTTCTGGTTGCAATCACGTATGGTTACAAAAGAAAGAAGGCATTGCATTTGACGTAGCATGGGTAATGTGGAAGACGTATACATTTTTTATGGAGTACAGATACAGTCTAGCCATTAATTTCTGGTCCAGCTCTGGATTACTATTGTTTATTTGTTAAGTGCCAACTATGTGCTCAGAGCTGTGGAAGACTCATAATTAAGACAGTCCCAGCCCTTAAAAACTTGGATCTGACATCCTCCAAAAGTCAAAAGAGGGTTTAGATCAGGTGTTCCAGTTCAGGCTCATCCTCATTATGAAGTGGTGCTGAAAAAATCCAGATGCTAAATAAAGGATTGCTGCATTTTCTTGTAAAAATGTAACATTTATTGTAAATGACTAATTTTTCTAATGAATATTTTGGAAGTGACGTTCATATGGGGAAACTATAAACTGCAATAAATTGCATAGGGGTTGCCTGATGTTTCAGGAGACTAAGGAGAATGGAAACTCTTGGCCAAGATGATGAAAAACTTTCAGACAAGCCAGAGAGTGAGTGCCGACATGGTGTAATCCTAGGCATCCATTAAGGACTTGAGGCTATATTATCTGCGTGAGTGCTGGACAGACATGGAGTGAGGTACCAGAGCCGGTTATAGCAAATAAGTGTTAAGACTGTGAGAACAGCAAAACTCATATGTTGATATACACTGGGAACTGAGGATGTTTGTTTTTCTAGCCATTCTTCCTGGGGGAAAAAAATCTAAGAGAAGAGTGACCTACCTTTTCTTGAAGTGGGTAGGTGGAGTGCAGAGGAAGGTCAGGAAGGAAGGGGTTAACTTTCTGGTGAGTATGGCTGGGTTAGCACTCAGTTCTTTGCCCAAAGCACATCAGTGCTGCACTGGTCATACATGAGATGAAATACTAAGCCATAGAAATGAGGGACAAAATGTGTTTGTATGTGTGTGTGTAGCTTTTACCTTCCCCTAAACCTGCACCTCTGCTCCTGTAGGATTGTTGGCCTTAAACACCTTGCATTTAACATCGAAAACACTCACAGTAGTTGACAGGAGGTACACACTTTTCACATGTGTAACCTGCTTTAACCAGAAGCAAAGCCCTAGGTGTTACAGCCTCAAACAATTTATTCTTCATTACTACTCACAGGACAAATAAATCCAGCTGACATGTGGGACACAATCTAAAGTCCAGGGAACATTTCCATTGATTATCAGACCTTTCAGATCAAACTATCACCAGCTAGAGAAATACTTAAATTTTAAAAAGAATTTTTTTTTTTTTTTGCATGTCAGAAAAGAAACCAAACACCTGTTCTTTGTAATTTTATTCCATGTTTTGGAGAACATTTTGTTCAGATTATTTTTCCTCCTGTATTCCCTTCTCTCCTCATCTCCCTAAACTGGTCACCTTGATGTTGCATTAACATAACTCTGTGTGGAAAAATCACATTCCATTGCAGATGTCTCTAGCCTGAAGCAGGGTGAATGACACACCTGTGTACTAGACCTACTGCGTTGTTTCGCACGATAATAAATGAGTGGATGTGATTTGTTCAAGGAATGTGTACAATTACAGGCAAATACTGTAAACCATTCAAAAGCCTTTCCACCGGGATAGATCCCCCTGTCTTTACTCAGACAATATTCCCACCACTTTCCTGTCTAAACACAACCTTATTTGCAGTTCAGGTTTATCGTAGGCAGTCGGGAGGGAGAGGAAAAGGGGAGAGGTGTTTGCTAGCTCTTGTATGCTGAGAGGCACTTCTAAGCTGGAGCTAAAGAGTGGAATGACCCCTGGTGCTTTTGCTGGGAATTGCTGGCCTTCAGTTTAGCACGGAGCTGCACTTCCAGCGGCGTCGCACAGACGGTCCGGTGTGCTGGAGCAGCCATAGGCACAGCGGCTTGAACGCGGTTTCCCAGCTCTGTCTCGCTTGGTTTGCTTCGGTGGGAATGCTATTTATGATAGCTGAACCTAACGGTGCATGAATTTCTGCTTGTTTCCAGCACATATTAGTGTCTTTTTGGAGTGTAAAATTACGCTATTGCTTCCTTTAAATGCATTCTCCTTCGGGAAGGTGGGCAGCGAGAGGCACCACGCAATTTACTGATTCCTGTCTACCCCGCTGTTAGTGATGGTGCCAGGAATGGCCTGTGACAGCCCGCTCAGTTTGCAGCCTCAGGCACTCCTGTGTGCCTCCCAAGCTCCCGCTGAAATCCGGGCTTACCTCCCTGTGTCACCTCCGTCCCACCGCGCCACTCCTACCCCGCGGGCCAGAGCGTGGCCCCTGCTGAGAGGCCTCTGCGGACAGGCCTCCAAACTCGCCCTGAAACCAGAACGTGGACGAACCAACGCCGGGTCCCCAGGCACCTCATCCCGCCCTGCATTCCCCGCAGCATGCCCAGGGGAGGCGGGAGCAGAGCGTTCCCTCAGCTGGAGCCCGGCGTCGGGAGATGGCAGTGTCTCCCCGCCGACGAGCAGCCGGAGCTCACACGGCTGTGGCAGCGCAAACCACAACCACGTGCGAGTGATCGTCTCCTTCCGCCCCGAAAAACCCTCAGCTCCGCGTTTGTACAACCCCTTCGCCATAAGATGAAGGAGAACCTTGGTGGCTGGAGGCTGGGGAGCAGCAGTGGCACCAGGCTGTGGCATCAGCTCCGTCGTGGTGATCCGCCTGTGCTTTGCCACGCGATGGAGCATCTCCCCCGCTCCTCCAGCCGCCAGGCTGCCTGCCCACCCCGCTGCCGCTCCCTGCTCCTCACACTTCGGCGTCAGGACTTACACAGGCCTCAAGGGAGGCTGAAATTAGTCCTTCTGAGCTCTGTGCTGGTGACACAGAGGAATGAAAAGCTGGCTCAAAGCAGCTGTATCTGCTTGGGATCAACCTATATGAAAAAAAAAAATAGGGGAAATAGACTGCTAACATTCATAGGCTTCACTATTCTAGGCAAGAACAATCACATCGCTTTTCACCTGTCACCCCTGATGGTTCATCTCTGCCACCAGGGGCTGAGTCACAGGAGGAATAACTTTCATGATTTTCTGAGGGTGTTCAGTGTGAAGCAGAAAGGGAGGCTGACATTGTCCATCTCAGCACTAGCCCATGGCTGGAGAAGACAACTGCTTTCATGCATCACAGAAGGTCAGAAACTAATACTCCAAGTGCTCAGCTCATACCCCAAGGGCTGCTGCAAAAAAAAAAATCTATATGGATCTCAAGCCCTGATCTGTACCAACCCCCAGCCCTGTCCCAACTCCACTCTGTGCTTTTCCCATCCCAGTTTCATCCCCATAGCTCTTTGTGCACCTGATTCAACTTGGCAATAAGGAGGGGACACACTTCCCAAACTCTTCTCCTCCATTAGCTGTTCCTATGTCATATCTCCTCCCCTGCAGACCCCCAAGTCTCAGGGACGCACAGGATGAAAGTGGGTGGGTCCCTGGGACCCTCTAGTTTATCTCTTCTGGCAGAACAATAACAATAGGTTTTTGCAAAGGTTTTTCCTTCCTTCCTGAAATTATGTTTCAAAACCAAGAAAATAATCTCTGGATTTGTCTTCTTTTATCAGTTCCTTTACTCCTCTTAAACATCGCTGGACTCAGCTTAGTTGGTCAGAGCATGGTGCTGATAATGCCATGGTTGTAGGTTTGACCCTTGCATGGGCCATTCACTGAAGAGCTGGACTCAGTGATCCTTCTGAGTCCCTCCCAACTCAGAATATTGTGTCGTTTCACAGACAGTCCACGTCACCTTTGAGAAACAGAACTGGCATTTTTCTGACCGATACCAGTAATGTGTCTATCTGAGGTTACTAGTCTGCCCAGAAAGTGAGTGGATGCATTAGTCTGTGCTCTCACTATTATTTGTTTGATGTCTGAGATGGCAAAGCATTTTACAAAATTCTGTGCTGGAGCATCATGATAATAAGACCAATTCTCCTTCGACAACAAAAAGCTGTAATCTGTTTCCCATTTGTGTCAATGTGTTTGTGTCAGAGACTGCAGAATGGTGAGGCCAGAGGATCTAGGAACTTATAAAACATTTATCCAAAACTTGTATGAATGATTTCCATTGAGACAGTTGCTCAAAGATTTGTTGTATCTGATGAGTACAAATTTTATTCACTGTTTCAGAACACCGAGGTATCTGCTACTACCAATAATTTTCATTCAGCTTCCAGAATAAAATAGGAAACAGAAAAACGTGATAACAACTGTGAATTTTGTAAAGTAACCCCAGAAGGGTTGCTATTGAAACACTGCAGCTGACATTGGTTTGCTATTCTTTCCAGCAATTTTACCAAAATGCTGAGTAGTAAAGTCTTCAAGAAGTCACTATAGCTAGAAACCTTTGGAGAAGGGAGGCATTCAGTACTATTCTATTTTTCAGAAAACAACTGAATATATCTGGCCTTCCATCTTTCCTCAGCCCAACAGATGCTCTTAATCAATTGAACTGAATTTTGCTGAAAGATCTACTAGCACTGGCAAAATCTTTTGGAGACCATCAGCTGCTGTGAATAATGCTATGAATAAGCCTATTTAAATGGCTGAGGTTCAAGGAATTTGAGAATACCAGATACCTGTGAAATTGTCCTATCATCCCAATTTCACTTGTTTCTTCTTGAATGAATCAATCCAGAGAAAATTTGTGACCCCAAACAGGTGTATAAAAAAAGACAGGGCCACCGCTTGCTTAACATTGCTGACAATCTGTTTTGCACCAAGTCTCTCTGCAGGAAGAGCATGGGAATGCTGGCTCTTATTGTTAAGCCAGAGACAGTGCAGGAACATTTTGCAGATAGCTGAATTACCCACTCTCAATATGCTATGACCTCAGTAGAAAGGAAACTCATTCATGGAAAATACTGCGTTTTAATCTTGGCTTCTTTGAAAATCCGGTCCTGGCTCCTGGGAGCTTATGGAATGTCTCCTGGCATTGTCTCTATGGCCAACTCACTGCCTTGTTAAGCACAGGGTGGTAAAGTTGCAGAGATCCCAATCTGTCCATTTTTCTCTGCCTGTTCTAACATTGGGAGCTGGAAAAGCCACACACACTGCGCTGCAAACTCTTTGGACCACACTCCTGTGCCATCTTTCAAGGCTCTCTTCTGTAGGCAACAAGAGGTCTGGTCTGGTTGGCTGACAAATTTTCCAATTTGTCTGAGACGTAAATTTGGCTTACAGTGGAAGCATTTATCTGGCCGAGAGGCATACTGTATCAACAAATGCACTTACTGGATTGTCTGCCATCACTGAAGTCATCGTCTTGCAGCCGAGGCCAAATGTTACAGTGCACGTCTTCCCTCATCTCTCAAACAAATCACAAGACGGCTTACACAACTCTGAGAAACTTTCACTGCAGACGGCATGCTGGGGAGCTGACACTTGGGTAATGTTACACACGTGTAATTTCAGTTTATTGGATGACCATCAGCTTTCGAGATAGCAATTCCAGGAGGTTTTCTCAAGTAACTCTCAGACACTTGCTACCTCTCAGTTAATGGGTCAAGCAGCACAATCTTCTTTTCAAATGGCCTCCAAAATATTATTGCCACATTCTAGGGCGATGTCTGAGTAGTCCTAAAGGTGTACTACTCTTGAGACAAAATGGATCTTTACTCCCTTGCCATGGTTTAACCCCAGCCAAGCCCCATGCAGCCACATGCTCACTCCCCCACCAGCTGGACTGGAGAGAGAATCAAAAGGATTAAAGCTGGAGAACTCGTGGGTTCAGATAAAGACAGGCTAATAGGATAAGCAAAAGCCGTGCACACAAGCAAAGCAAAACAAGGCATTAATTCCCTGTTTCCCATGGGCGGGCAGGTGTTCAGCCATCTCCAGGAGAGCAGGGCCCCATCACATGCAATGGTTACTTGGGAAGACAAAGACATCACTTCAAATATCCCCTCCTTCCTCTTTCTTCTCCTCACATTATATATTGAGCATGATGTCAAATGGTCTGGAATATCCCTGTGGCCAGTCAGGGTCACCTGTCCTGGCTGCATCTACTCCCAATTTCCCATATACCCCCTGGCCCCTTGCCAGTGTGGCAGTACAGAAGGAGAAAGAAAAGACCTTGGCTCTGTGTGAGCAAAAACATCTCTGTATTATCAACTCTGTGTTCAGCACAAATCCAAAACACAGCCCCATACCTGCCACTGTGAAAAAAAATCACCTTAGCCAAACCCAGCACATCTCTTGACCACTAAACTTGCTGAATCATTATGGAAAGGTTATTCTTTGGCATCCCTCAATCTCAGACTGCAAGGGCCATCATAAGACAGCTGAAAGTCTGTTTAAATACCTGGACCCAGTGTTCTGTCTTGACTGCAAGCACCTAGCACACTCATCAATAGAATGAAATGTTTAAAACTGGTTTTAAAAGAAAAGCAATAGTTCTGAAATAATGCAAATGCTTGATTGTAATTAAGATTATTTTTAATGCACAATAGTTACAAAGAAGTTACTAGTTACTAGGAAGTGTATTAGGAACTAGTCTGAAAATAAATTGTAAAAGTGCTGTATGAACAGAGATACTCCATCAGCAAATGTCAAGAAAGGGTGAAATATCTAAATGTTTATTTCAGCTATCCCAGGCATCTTTGCTGAATGCACAACTATGCACTACGGAATATTCAAGAAAATTAATCTCATGAAAGGTGGGAGTAGGAAGAAGGGACCAGGAAAAATACACTGCCATTGCCAAGTACAATTATCCTTTTCTGACATGCTGCTTGATGTAAGTAGACAAGCTAGATCTCTTGGATAGTTAGTCTAATCAGATCTGATCTGGAAAATTGCAGGGGAGATAGGTTTATCAGAAGAAATGATTGCAAGCAAGCAAGTGGAAAGTAACCTTTCCCACAGCTACAGCTTTGGAACTCCTGACAGTGCTCCAAGCATCTGCTTACATCTGTAGAAAATAAGGCAGTCATCTTTCCTTTGGTCAGCCTTTCTACACTGAAGAAGCCAAACATAAATGATGGTATGTGGGTTTTCCAAACCAGGCATTAGTGTTACACAGTTCTAAGCTGCTGTGAAGGGGGAAGAAGCTGATCAGCCATGGAATTGTAAGCTGGACCATGAGAAAAGCTCTGCATTGGGGAGTAATCTACACCCTGAAAACCACCGAGGAACTCTAGATTAAGTACAAAGGTGGAGAAATGGGAAAGAAACATTTCAGCCAGGAGTACACTAGAGAGTCTGCTGTGTTATACAGTTTGATGTTCCCAACAAAGCAAATATCAACACATTTGTTTTGTATTTTATTGTTCTATAAATCCAACACTGTGAAAAGACTTCTGGCTTCTTCTATTCATGATGTTATCCTGAAATCCACAATGATAAAAACTCTGAAAACACCACTTCTCCAGATGACAGAACATTGTAGAGACAGATTGTCAGTTTACTGCTGTGAGAGTCAAGAAAGACTTCCAGTTACAAGGCTGGGAGTATAATGTGATGATTTATCATGACAATATTTTTCTTGTAATGCATCCCAATATTGAAATCCATGGTTACCAGAGATAAAGAGGTTCACCCTCTTTTAATTCAGAAATATGCCAAAACAATGTCATCCACTTCTTTACACACCTCATCTTCTTAAAACCGTTTAAAAGGAACTATTGTCCCAGAGCCCAGTGGCTGCTTTTTACAACCAGATGTTTTGTTCTGTGGTGTTATTGTATCACCACAGAGGTCACTGCTATTGCATCAATGCAGCGATCACTACCACAGAGTCTTCATAGCAGAGACAAGATTCTTTTACTAACCCCAGTGGTCAATTTGAGTTCTGGGTGTCAGTAGATTTGCATACTTGAATGAAGGACCTGCTGGCTCTGATATCTACAGGTGCCAGAAAAGATATTTAAACTCACAACTACCACTGGAATTACAAGGAAGATTGAAAATCAATAAAGACAGCCATCTGAAGAAAGTAAGGAACCACATGTTCTCCAGATATTTTTTAGCATAAAACCAGAGTAGAGGCCCTGCCTGTTCAAAATGGGTGGGGACAAGAGAAAACTGCCAATTAAAGATTTACATGTTCTACCCACCTCTATGAAAGTGGTTGAAATACTACATAGAAATTCAGCATCTCCTTCAGCTCCTATGTAAGGAGCTTTATTTCCTCTTAAAATCCAGAACCCTTTCATTATAGACTTACATCAATCTCTGCACATGAAGCAGAACAAAAAAAAAATCAACAAGGATTAACAAAGTCATGGGGCCCTGGCCAGAGAATAATAGATACAGGATTTATCAACAGGTAAGGGCAAAGAGTTGAGATTAATTTCAGGTGTGTGATTCATATCCTGCCATGATGTGTCAACAAAAATCACTTAGTGCCTCAGTCACCTGTGTGTTAGAACAAAGTAACAGCATCTTTCCACTCAATAGGAGAGAAGGCAGCTGTGCCCGGAAAGCTCTCACCGGGGCATGCTCAGTGGTAGAACATTGCGGTTCTTGGCGGGGTGCAGTGGGGCAAGTAGAATGAATGGGATTTACTTGAGAAGCAGAAGGGGGATGTAGCAGCAATACCCACCTGCCTCTGGGCTTCCTTTGCTCCATCCTCATGGCTGCATGCTCGGGGAATGACTCTTTCCCTACATGTGCCCCACTGCAGCAGTTGCCAGCAGCCAAAGGGGAGGCTGCTGCAATACTTGATTTATGGTGAATTTGCACTTAGTATTGCATGGCATTGAAGCACACAGAATCCACAGCATTTTGTGAGGAGATTGCTGGGTGATGAATAGGCTGAGAAAGGCCAGGCAAACAGTATTATTGTAACACTACATAAATATGGGGGGTTTTTCCCTTCAACATTAAAACACCTGATTTCCTTTAGCACTGTAAACACGTCACTTTATTAGGTCTGGGAGAGCTGATGAATTTAAAGTAATTTTCAGCAAACCAGTGGCAGCCTCTGCTTTTTAGATGGAGGTGAAGGAAAGAAATGTTTATTGTGAAAACATATGAACCAACAAAAAGGAGAAAGCTGTTGCCTATACTGAAGTTTCTTATAGACAAGAGCCACCCAGGTGGTATTAGTGGAAAACTGTTAGAAAACAGGGGAAAGACAGGGCATAATCTCCTTGAAACAGCTGGCAGAGTCTCAATGCTTTGTAGCTAATAAATTCACCTTTCAGGAGGAAGCTCAAATAAGCTGCATTTACTAGTTTTTAAGAATGAAAATGAACACATTAATTATGTACAATATTACCATCTGCTAAATGAGGCAATTTTGGCCAGGGCTTGGCAATTTCTTTGCAAACACAAATTTATCCCCAGCCTTTCCAACCACTGAATTACTGCCCTGTAAAAGGACAGATAAATGTCTAAGCAAGGGCCTCATTACTATCAGAGCAATGATTTATTGTTTCACTTCACTGTTGTGTTTTCCTGGTTATTAGAGTGAAGGTTGACTCAGCCTTTCCATTATAAGTAAACTTCCTTTAAGAAACCGCAGTTTAACCAGACAAGAAAATTCACTTGTAAGCATTTAGGTAGAGGAAAAATAACAACACTGGCAAGTGCTTGGATACCTTTGGGGGTGAGCAGTTCTTGACCTCTTGAAGCCCCAAATTAGCTGTTTCTTTTCCTCTGTGAACAGATACCTCCCAGCTAGGATACCTGCTCTACCAAGAACCAACTTAGTTTAAGGAGGATATAAAAGCAACTCAGAGAGAATCAGCAAGGCACTGCGAGCTTCACCCCTTGTTCCCTGGGGGCTACACCCAGGGAGACGTGATGCTGCCTGGGTCATTGCCTCTCCCCAGTGGAATAGTGGCAGGCAGGGCTGTGGTAGGCAAGGTGAGGGGCCAGGTGAGTGGGGTGACTGCGCCCCTTGAGAAGGGACCTGTGCAGAATTGACTCTTTCCCCTTTCAACTGGTCATGCGGGTCAGGTGGCACCAGGCAGTTTTGTGTTGAACAAGACCACGTTCCTCATCAAGACTATTCACAGCTTGTAATAAATTCATTTTAGCTACCAGTGAGTAACTGGAGAGGTTGGGCTTTGCTAATTACCCTACCTCCATCAGCTGCCATGCGTCAGTGGTCCACGGTGATTACTGAGAATAGGACTGCATTCCATAAATCAGTGTGTATATGCTATTTGACTGGAGCAGCCCTCTGCATTTGGCTTCATTTTTCTCCCTCTGCCATTTTTTTACCTCCCTGTTTTGTTTTGCTTTTAAACATGAGTGACCATGAGGCACAGGTTTCATTAAGGGTTTCTGGTTTGCATGAGCTGCAGAGGTATATAACATGCTGCAGTCATGGCTTGTACCATAAAACCAAATCAAACTAAAAGCTTTCCATGTGAGAAAGACAGCATTTGAGGCTAATGCATCCTTATAAAAATAACACAATAGACTGCTCATGGGATATGCTGTTGAGATACAGGCAGAGGCCTCCCCCGGCACCAGACGTCCACAGCACAGAACAGTCCCTGAGACAGCAGCTGGGTGGGAGCCTGGCTGCCAGCCAAGGCTACCCCAACACCACCCAAAAAAAAAACAAACAAAAAAACAAACCATGCAAAGAAGTCCTACTGCTAAGCGCCAGGAGTTTGCTCCACTCTCCAGAATGTTCACAATACTAGACATGATCTCCTTATGCTTATTTTTTTTCTTTTCTTCGCTTATCCTTCCTTTTTTTTTTTTTCTAATTTTAGAGACATTACTCTTCACAATTGGACCAAATTCAAAGTGTTTTGAGTCAGAAAGCTAAAACCCAAGATCTTAATCCAGACAAGCTGAAGGCAAAGAACAGGGGCTTGATATGTCAGCTGAGAGCCACAGTCAGCAGACTCCTGCAATGGCTCAGACTGTTTTTCTGGCTGATGTGGTGGGTCCTTGATTCACTCTTTCTCTAAATAGGACTAGAAATGTTCCATTCACTGACACTAGTGTGTGCACTCCCAAAACACATTTTGGTTTCAATGAGTCAACAATTTCTAATATTTTCCAAATAGCTCCAGTTGTTTTTGTTTTTTTCATCTAGAAAAAGTGTGTGCTTCCTGGCAAAGGGCACAGTAGATTGTATAGTAGTGTAGGAAACATGAATCACTTTCCATTTGCCTCTCTGCTGCACTCCAATTCTCCCAGACACTACAAGCAAGGCAGAAAAATTGAATCTAAGCTCCAGTCTAGCCTGACTCCTTCATATAATTCCTATAAATCCTCTCCTTCATACTTTCCTGCGCTCTTGCTTCATGTTTACTGAAGTGAATATGCGAGTTTCTAATAGCCCATGTTTAGATGGATGTCTGATGTCTAAATTATCCAGATAATTGGAGAAATGAGTTTTTTTGTGTACCAAAGGAGTTTCTTTGTTTTTCCACTTAAAAATCAATTTCTGAAACTTTCTGGTGTTTCCTTCTTTTCTATCTTTACTTCCCAACCAGAAAAACAAATTCTTCATTTTTTTAATTAGTTATTTCAAGTTAGATACTCAGTCCTTTGAAAATCAGACCTTGAAATTTGTAGAGAAACTAACATGGGAAAACAAACTTATGATATTTTGACTTTCTCAGAATTCCTTCTACTGCCTGGGCTTTTTGAAAATCAAAAAAGTTCTCCCAAACTTATAAACATTTCCAAAATGTTTCAGAATCCATTCTTTGTTTGAAAAAAATTGAAAACTAATCATACAAGTCAACCCTAAAGTGCATTTTTCTGGAAGAGTTTTATAGGTAATGGATAATGACAAAGAAGCATTTTTGCACCCAAATGAGGAAGAGTCCACCCATAAATGTTCTCAGTATGATATTTTTGCTTTAGTTCATCACTCTGAACATCATGTGCAGGGCACAATATGAGCCATTTAGAGCACTGAGTTTCTCAGCAATGAGAAATGAAGTCAATGTTGTGCTATCACCCATTTTCTGATTACCTTTTATCTCACTCTTCTGAAATGTTATTGAATGGTTCTTCTCTGGAGTCACATGCAAACCCATTTGGGAGACTGTCATGGGTTTTGTAAAGAGCATATTATTCTATTCCATCTGGGTGGAGCAGAATTGCTTATCTTTGCCCAAATGGGTCAGTGTCACTTTTCAGATGGTGGAGTGCTACTTATCTCTCTTCATTGTTTCACTACTTCCATGGGAATGTCTTCTGCTAATGGACCATTAAGAGCTCATCAATGACATTACACATTACACTGCACTATTATAAGCTGCTCCACACAGGGAGGAGGAGCCAAACCATCTTAACCTAGATAAAAAGGAACCACAGTCCCACTAGGTATCCAGTTTTTTTCCACTGGATCCCTGGAGGAAGACCGGACCCATCTCATCATTACTGGACCCTTTTTTCTTCAACGGGACCATCTCTACTCCAACAGAACCACACCTGCCACTCCAGGAAGGCTTACTTTGGACTGCTTCCACCACCCTGACCAACAGGGTGTCAGGTTGTATTTCTGACTCTGTCAGGGTTTTTCTAGGATTTCTTGTTTATTTGTTTGCTTATTCTTCTGTACTACAACATCTGTATTTTTATATCCCTAGTAAAGAACTGCTGTACCTATTCCCAAAATCTTTGCCTGACAGCCTTTTAATTGCAAATTTATGATAATTTGGAAAAGGGGGGCAGGGGCTTACATTTTAAGGGAGACTCCAACCCTCCCTGGCAGATACTTGTCTATCTAAACCGAGAGACAGAGACACACCGTAAAATTGTTTACTAGGGGTTTGTCTGCTCAGTAGATGAGATTTCTTAATATTTTGCCCACTTGATTTTTGATAGATCTTCCTTTTTGTACCTAAAAATGAGAAGGCAGTGGATGTACATACAGAACAGCTGTGTTTGTAAGGGACATGCTTTAATGTAACCCCTTGCAAAGAAGTCTACTTACAAGCTACTTCTGCTATTTACAAGCTGTTTCTTGTGGCTGTATCACTGTGGCTACCAAGGCTCTGCCACTTTCCATGTAGTTCCCAATATCATAATGTCACATCTAAGGGTGCTGACAATTCTGTGATCCCACTTTGGCCTCTGCTAGCAGACTGTGGACGGACAGCCTCCTCCAAACGAAATTCAGTACCTCACTAAAAAAACGAAGTACTGCTCCCAAAAACATTTAGAGTTTCATGAGGGTGACCTTAAACTGGAAAGGCTACTTGCTCCTCAGTCTGTCTCCTCAGCCCAGTCTGTCTCCTGTACAGCCCGTAAAGGTATTAGCATAACATTAGTGACTGAACTGGCACGGGGATTTAAATGCATACACTGTGTGCCTACATCATCGAATTGGTTTTTTCTGTATTTTGTCTCAAGGACACTGCACAAGAGCTGCGAATTGTCTCTCAGGCTGCATCTGGAGCAAGGCACAGTTCACAGGTGAGCCAGTGTCTACCAGACCATATACATGGGCTCAGGGCTACTCCAGGCATGAGCGACAGGGGCAGCATAGACGTCACAGTCCCAACTCACACTTGGCTCCTGTAAGGGACCCTGCATCTTCCAACCACAAACCAAACAACTTACAACATTGTATAGTGCAGAAAATGACACTTCCAAGTGTATTTATTGAGAATAGTAAAGATGTACATAATTTTACAAGCTTTTAATTTTAATTAACATTTTTCTTAAATTAGGAAGGCCCTAATAAACTAATACATGACAGAGACCCTTGGCTTCAAATCTCCAAAATGCTGCTATTGCTGGGATTTTGGCTAATGTCACTTCAGCTCCTCTTCAGAGATACTAAATACCATATTCATTTACAGCATATGCCTGGTGTCCATCCTATAAAGCAGAGATGACTTTTGAACTGAAACCCTGGATCTGGATACAACTTCACTGCTAAAACTCAGTCTTCCTATCATGGGTGAGGCCTATATTCTCCATAAACTCTGCAGTTCTGATGGGATGTAAGGTTTCATCTGCCCCAAGATGAAGAGTGCTTGTATAGAGGACTTTGATTTGGCCTCATCTCCCTTGTCAATGCTTACACTGGAACACTCTGCATCTGCTTCAGAGCCTGCAAACACTGCTGCTCACACTGGATTCAAATGGGAACAGATCTGGGAGTTAGCTGCTACCTATATCTTTGTGCACAGTCTCCACAGGCATCTAAAAATAAGCCTAATTTTTAGGTTTTTTCTGCCGTCTTTTACTGAACTGCAGAGTTATGTCTAAGATACTATCCCGTGACTGTAATCACACAGTATTTGTATTTTGCAAGCAGACCACTCAAATGCCTAATGAATGTTCAGGTTCTGTACTGAGAACTGCTAGAGCATCAGCAAAAGGTATTTTATTCTATATTTCATTTGCCCAAAATATGGGCAAAAGGGACCTTGTGCTCAATCTTGGTTGTTGAGGAGAGGCTGAAGAGAAAGTAGTTTCTGATTAAGATGCTTCTGAATTAAAATGCACTCAATGTCAAAGTGACCAACCTTCAGTTTAATCTTCTTAGGCCCGTCTGGAACAGTCTGGTGTGACTGTCACTGCCTTGGTTATTTTCTCCTCTGTATTGTTCATGCAGGAAAATAAAATTGACTAATTTCTCTCTACAAGGCAGGCATATACTACACAATTTTATTTAAAGATATATAGCATTTTTTGCTTAGCAAGAGAGTATTCATGTTCTGAAATTTTGTTTTAGGGTTTCGGTATTGCGAAGCCTTTTGAGCTACATCCTTGACTTTTCTTTGAATACATGTTTGTGTGGATTACTTGTTTTAACAATTAACTTCTGCTATGGTAGCACACAGAAACTTGTCATGCTCTGTAAAACTTCCCTCCTTTTGTATCTATCTCCTCTCTAGAAGTCCATTTATTAACTGAGCCATATCTGCCATAGAAAGCTAAGCACAACTCCAATGAAGGCACTGCAAACCTTTAATAAGAACCAACAACTGTTGCTGGGCTACTTTTTGTTCTTACAACTGATGAGGAAAAGAACACTGAAAAGCTGAAAAAATAACTTGAGAAATAACATTATTTCATGCATTTAAATAACACTATGACATGTCCAAAAAAAAAAAAAAAGATAAAAAAATTAGTTAACCATACAAATTTTTTGTTTTATCATGTCTTTTACATTGAGATTTTATGTGATGCTGGAACTTGAGAAGGGCTTCAAAGTTCTTTCCCATTCCAGTAGAAACACTTTTTTTCCCACCTGAAAAACTACAAAAGGCTATACTACAGATTTTTATGGCATGTATTTCCGGGTACTGAAAATACAAACAAGGTATGCATAATTTTTTCTGTTTTGGACACACAAATCTATCATCCAAATATCTACCTAGTCTACACTGATTTCCTTTGTGGCGAGTCTCATGTGATAGCTTTAAACTGCCCAGTGATAAAAAGTTGTTAGTTTGTTGTGTGGTGACTTGCATAGCCAATTCCAACACAGGAAAGAAATCCATTTTTATGAATTTATAGAGGAGCTTCACCTTGGACTTGCAGCAGCTCCAGGCTTTCACCTACCAAGTAACTTTATAAAAACTTCAACAAAGTTTAAATGAGCAAAGTTACTACCTGGTAACTATGGCATATGGTGGCTTAAGAGCACAAAGATGGAAGATCTTCACCTCAGTGCTGACAACTGGGCTTGTGCAGACATCCTGGAGTTTGCCTTTGACATCTTCTCTTGCAAATACCTCTTCATGCAGTCAGCGCACATGCAGCCTCAGGTGTCTCCACACAGAGTGTTAAAAATTGTGAAATTAGTTTCCATCTTCTGCCAAGAGAGATGAACCACTTGCTGTTGTTTCAGAGCGCTCAGGCTGCACATGGAACATTAAGGGCACTGTGTGCAATATGGATCTTGCTCATTTTCCATAGCTGAAAAGATGTTCAAAACTTGCAAGATAACTATTGCTGTACGGACCTCAACTTTTAATATAAATTATGGAAGTCAGGGTGATATATTTCTCAATGTTTCTTCATGAGAATCACCTCCTTATCCTCTCCTCAGATGCCTGACATGTATTGAAATTTCTGATTCAAAAACATTTAGGGCTGTCCCTGCGTAATTTTGTTGAGCAATCAAAAATAGATGAGAAAAATCATGCTGACCCAAAACAAAATACACGAAAATGTGGAACAGAATGGAAAAGCTGTCAAAATGGTGTTTTCTTTACCAAAGTGGACTATTCTCCTGAAATGGCCAATTTCATCAAGTCAGAATTTCAGCAGCTTCTGCTGATCGTGATTATGCTAAATGTAGCATCATTTCCATATCTGACTGATGAGAGCTTTTTTAGTAAATTTTCATTCCCTAATGAACTTGTGTTTTATTCCCCATCTGGGATTAACTCCACATTTTCACCTCCTTGTAATGCCACTTGAACACTTTGTCTGCTGGGTGGAACTTTGTTCTGTTATACACAGCAGATGCACTCATTCTATGGCTTTCAGTGGACTCGGTAATTAATGAATATGGCTCTTAGTTCTCTTGCTGGAGAATCAAGAAATGATGCTGAAGGTGTTAAACACTATTTCTTCTTTTACCTTTCCAGGTAGCGGTCCCCAGTATCAATCTCCCAATATATTCTTAAATTTTCTCAAAAAATCAGTGGAATTATTCAAAATCCAAATAAAAACACAAACTTTCCTTTATTATTTTTTCTCACTGCAACAAATACTTAAATTCTTTGGTGCAGCCCTGTTCTTTGATTTCTTAGAATTTCAAATTTGGTCATGTCAAAAGTTATCACAAAGGTTTTTTTGTTTATCTACATAGTTTTTAACCAAAATTACATTATAACACACAAACACAGTCTTCTCTTTAAGGCACAACACATCATATGCACATTCTGTTTGCCAAACTTATAAAAGAGACAATATTATATAACCCCTTCCCTCCCCTGCCACCCCCCCCCAAAAAAGAAAGAAAAATTGCATCCAATTCCAAAATCAGCTGCTAATAAAGTCACAGTAAATTATTTTCATCAATAATTTACACAAATTACAGGTCTAGACAGGATTATCATTATACAGTCTGAGTGCATTCCAATTCAGATTTTTTGGGTTAGGTAGGCTAAAGTCTGGTTCAAACCTCAGTGCTGAGAATATATCCCATTTTGAGGAATGTTGTTGAACACCACCTTGTTGGCTGGAAAATGCGTTTTGGTGCTTTGCCAGTTCAAGTCCTTTGTTCACTCCTGTCAGGGCTCACTTGGTGTGTACCAGCAACCTCCACAGTTTTAATTCATTTAAAAACGTTGCATATATAAGACCATAGAGCTTTCTTACGTAGCACTAATGTTTTAACTTCATTCAGCAATCTGAATTCTTCAATCTGGAATTTTTAATTCCAAATATTTCTTCCCTTCTTAAGACAATTCATATGTGTAAAGCCAGAGGCATTGAATCACACATAAAAATTCAGTGTACTTGAAATATATATATATACATATATATATATATATACATATATATATATATATATATAAGGATCACCAGCTTTAGAACATAGTTACAAATACTCTAGTTCCAGTGCTTGATGGAGAGCCAAGAGGTCCGAATGACTGGATATCCTCCAGAAAGGCATGTTGTGCTGTGTTTGTTAGAAGAAGGAAAAGGTCAGGAAAGATGAACACCATGACATGGGGTGGCATATGACACACACGGATAGAGATTACCAGCACCTATTTTACACCACTGTGTTTCTGGATTGTTTTTTTGCTATTCAAGTACTGACAAAAATCAGACCAAAATAGATCTGAGCTTAGTAGCTCAACTGAAGTTAAAATAATCAGATGATAGTCTTTCTTAATAGTTTCTTTGGAAAATGCCTGTTACTTAGTAAGAGCTACTTGCTTATTGTTAGCATGCAAGCCCATACAAAGGAGCATTAACAGGAAATCCTTTGATGGTCTGCTTATTTGACTGCAAAACACTCAATCACCATTTCAAGGACTATAAGACTTCTATGAAAAGATGCTTCTCACTCAACACTTCAAAAGAGAGCTGAATTACATTTTTTTTTCTCCATCCAGGTGGAAAAAGAAATCTCTTTGGATAAGAAAATAACATTTCTAGTTTAAGAAAAGATAATTTGTGTTGCAGAAAGCATCAGTGTCTGTGAGAGATACAGATATATGCACTATTCTCCTTCAATAATACATCAGAACAGAAAAAAATCCCATACTTCCATGTTGTGTTTAGATCTATTTGAAATATGCTATATTCATCCATCTCGCTGAATTCTACATCTATCCATGCAATATAGCCAATGTTAAGAAAAAAGCATGCCCAACCAGAAAGCACACAATCCAACCACCACTATTAAGCAAAAATTATAAAAGACCCATCACCAGTACTGTACCTATATTAAGGAACCATTTGGAATGAGCATTTTGGTTATTTCTATTTTGTTTCCACTCCAACTACAATGCTAAGAGAGTGCTTTATTTTGCTACTCCTAGCACAACAAGATTTACATAACTGGTCCTGCACAGACATTGTGAGGCAAAAAATTCAATTTCTGCACTCTTCCAGGGGTTATACTGGGAAGCATGGCACAAATTACTAATTTTGTCTGTTTCTGAATATTAAAAACTTTTCTGCTGAAATTAGACTTGAATTATCATAATGAGGAAAGTAGGAAACAGTTCTTTTTCAGAAACACAGATTTGGTGCATAATCTCTACATTGTGTTCTATTTTCTTTAGCAGATATGTCTTTCTTGAAGCAAATTATGTTTTTATCATATTTGCTCCAGTAAACTATGGATCTTCATCTATCCTCGCAAAAAAAATATTGCACAGTCCTTTAGATGTTTTCCACATTCTCTGTAACACTTCTCTTGAAACATCCCAAATTTCAGCATTTTAAGAAAAACACCACCCAACCATCATATCCTGACTCTTTCTATCTCTTCTGTTTATCTTTTAATTTGCTTGAAGTTTGTCAGACATTTTTGCTGCATTATTTTTCCATCTGTTTTAAAAATAATTTTGTGGGTTTTTTTTTCTTTCCAAAGCGAAGTGAAGCAAATGCTAGAGTCCAAATGGTTCATTTTACTCTAAGTGTTGATCTCATTATGCTCTTGTTGGCTTGCATCTGTGGACTGAAATTATTTGTCATTTTGTGCAACAGTGACAGAAATGCAAACAGGAAGGCTTGCATTAGTAGCTACGTATCACACCAACATTTCAGAAGACAGGTTACCTTTTTTGCTGCCTGTTCTTCTTCTACACCATCCCCAATTACAACATATACTACTTTTCTGCCAAACCTTTGCATTATTCGTTCAAAGCAACTTTCTTTTCCTGGAAGATAAATGAGATAAGAGTTCAGAGTGAAGTTACCTGATTAGCTGCATGTTCCTCATCTCGGCCATCTCCAATCACAACATAAGTTATGTTAGTGCCAAATCTGGACACTATACGCTCAAAACAGCTCTCTTTGCCTGAAAAACAATGCACTATTTATTCAAGCTATCGAGTGAGTTATGGTGAAGCCTTACAGAGGATTTTTGCAGTGGTAGGACGTTTTAAAAAGTTCCCAGCCTGGGGATTAAGAGCCAAATCTGGTAAGAAGCAATGGATTCCCTCAGTGACACTAAGATGTTTCAGGTTAAACTAGATCTCTTAATCATTACAGGAAAGCCGCTAAGATAAAGGAATTAGCAGCACTGTAAAAATGAGTAGGTTAGTGAATGAATAATTGAATTTAAATATTTACTTATGATTGCAATAATATTCTTACAAGGAAAGTAGACATTTTAATCCTAATGTATCTGCAACGAGTGATGTAGTAATGAAAAAAACTGAATTAAATTATGACTGAGATAATAGTTTTGCCTGACACTGCTAGAATATGCACTGCTTTTTCCCTTGTGAAAATAATTTAGGAAACATATTGAAATGCTTTTGTCAATGAAGTGACACATTACATTCTATAAAGGTTGTCATAGGTATAGAAATGAAGCATTCCTGAATTGATGATTGGTAAAATCTGCAAAATTATCTGTCATTGTATGCTGCATCACATTTCACAGGAATGACAGTTACTCTTGGTTTACAGTTTTGGATGCAGTTTCCAGAAACCATACATTTCTAAACCATAATGCACGAAAGGCACACAACTGTGAACAGAATGGGGAAGTACCCTTTTGTTATGCAGCAACACAGGTTCTGTTGGTAACAACTGTCATTCCCATCACTGACACACTATCCCTCAGGAAAAGGTTTGTGAAGCTATGGCCTGGCTTGCATAGAGTTGAAGGTCAGAGCAGAATTTAACAGAATTTCTGCTCAGATTTGAATTCAGAAAAAACTTTTCTTCATTCTTTTCTGCAAGTTTTTTGTTTTGTGCACCATATGACGAGTTTCTGAGGCTTTTAATCAACATCTCTATTCATTTAGGCATCATTGAAAATAAGGTGAATTTGGGATTCTTTGACATAAACACATCTAAACACATGCAGTGCCTAAATCTTATAATTAAAACTGCTAAGTGTCAGAGGAGTGTTTTGGAATACATCTATTACTGGAAAAAAAAACATTTGTAATGTAGTGTAGTCAAAATGGACAAAAGAATAATTTCTTACCTATTTTGGTTGCACTGTATATATTTTCAATAGGAAAAGCTCCTCCTAAACTGTATAGTAGAACTTTTGCAAGTGCTGGGATAAGCTGGGTTGTTGTTACCAACACGTTTACACAATTACTCCTAAAACGAGAGAAATAGTTTAAATAGTTTTAAAAACAGTACCCAAATGTTGATGAGGTGAACCAGCTGTGGAGAGCATATTAAGGATCCCTCAACATTTACTTTCATTCACACAGTAGAGCTGCTGAGTACCACCATTTACAGAAAATTTACATAAAATCCCTGGTGAAATCCTTTAAAAATATCTAGGCCTGATTTGTAAGAAATATTCTACACTGGTTTAAAAAAATCAGGTCTTTGAAGATGGGTCTAGTAAAATACAGACATTTAAGACCACCAACAAGGTATTTGAAGGACCTCCAAAACAAGGTATTTGAATGCTTTGAAAGCGTAATTTTCGTGCTGGCAATTAATTGTCAGTAGCTGCAAAATAAAAGAGTTAAGAGAATGCAAAACCATTATTTGTTACTCTTTTATCTGTTTTTTATCTACTCTTTTATCTACACATTTCTCCACAATGGCATCGCTTTCTTCACGTTTCAAGAGTAAGACTATCTCTGAAAAGAGGGAGAGACAAGAATGATCATGTTAATAAGCTAGCATTCAATGGTGAGGATGAAAACTTGAATGGAGAAGCTGTGCAGGCCAGAGAACTCAAAGCTGAGCTACTGTAGGCACTCACAGGCTGGAACACGAGCATGACCATGATGTGGGCAGGGAGTTGAAAGTAAATACTCATGAGTTTTCCTTCTGGCATTTTCACAAATTCCAAGGAAGACCCTAGGCTGCTATTTTCACCTTTATGTATCTCAATTTCCTGTTAGTAATGTGTCAGTCAGTAATGTTTAGCTGACTCACAGGTAGCTTCTGAAGGTTTGCAGTTGTACATTTCTTTGAAGACATGACCAAAGACTATTATTTAACAATCCTGAGTGAAGGATAACAGTTTTCCAGACTCATCCACCAATGCTCAACAATTCAGAAGGAAATACAGAGCTAAACACAACAGCTTACACGAATTTGTTACTTTTTTTCCTGAAGTGCTTCACACATTGTTAAATAAACAATTAAGAGATAAGCATATTACAAAAGTTGCTATGTTGAAATTAAAGTTTTTGTGTCTTTCCAAGTTTGTTCTTTACACCTGACGCTGAGTCTTTTCCCAGACATGTTCAGAAAGCAAGATGACCTAATGTTGTTCTTTTTTGTAGTTTAAAACCGAGATTTTTTAGGATTTCTGGTAAGATACATATTGCATGGCTTACTAAGTAGCAGCAGGGTTCACGGTTTGATTGCTTCAGAGGAACAATACAGTTTATGTCTCAATATTGGGTACTCAGATTTTAAACTCAGCTAAAAGACATTTTTGGTCTTCTGAAAACTTAAGATTTATACTAAGATATACTGGTTTGCTTGAAAGGACAAAAGAAAAATGCCCTTATGTTCTGGTATCTATACAGTATTTAGGTAGCACTGTGCATAGGCACAAACAATGAAGGACAGAACTGAGAGTTGTAGAGTTCAGAGAATGCTGTCCACAAGGTAATAAATTAAAAGTTGTCTCAGAATTCTACCTTACACTTTCAGTGTACAGACATTTGAGAAGACATTTCACACTATCTTTAGTAAATGCTGGAATCAGGATAAAAGAAACCACTTTCCACTTTTCCTGTGTCCTATTCAAAAGTCATAGAAGACCTGTTCTGTTCCTTAAAAGCACTAATTTATTGTAATTTAAAATGTACAAAAATATCCATTACATGTCTGGAAACTTTTTTTACACCAGACTCAGATACATACCTTGTGCTGATAATCGATAATGATTTAAGTGCATTTGTTAGCCAGGAATCTGTCAGAGCTTCAATCTCTGCTCTTAATTGCAACCATGCATCTCTTTTAGCGGGACCCAGGAGACCTTTTATGTAAGAAAAGTGAGAAAAAATAGAATTAAATTCTGTATGAGATAGGGTTTATGGTCATGTTTCTATTTTAAATTCCATTACAACTTGAAAAAATATCAAAGAGAAAATCTATTGTCTTCAACAATCAGGAAATGTTAGGTTTTAGTTTGTTCACTATATCAAGGAATGTCAAATAGTATTTCAGATAATAATAATAATTAGTTGAATTTCTTTATATATCTCAGGTTGCATTTCAAAGTATTCCTTTCAGAAACATGCATTTTTTAAACCAGCTCCTCTCACACAGGTTATTTTCAAATTATCAGAGTCAGTGACAAGGAGATCCATGTCATTGGGATCATAGATGAAGATGGTCACAAAAGAAGATACTTTAGAATAAACTGGTATTTGCAGTACCCGCTTATGTTTAAAACTGCCCTGCTTACATCTCTGCATATAGTGTGAACCTCAGGTTACACATATGGAAATATATTTGTTTGCTGATGGCTTGCTCTTCATGTCCTGTTGTAGTTGGTTCCTTTTACAGAATTTACAGCCTGAAATGGCTGTACATGTTATATTCTCTTATCTCAGTTAGTCCTTAAAATTTAGTCCTCAAAATCTCTTTTTGGGTAGACATTTAAAAATACCCAACCTGTTGAATGCTGAGACATGAGTTTTTTGGAACCAAGGTATTTTAAATGTAGGTTTGGTCATGGAAGAGCAGAGAAATAGGCTTCCTGACCTTTAGTACCCCTCTTCTCTTTCACATCCTATGTTCCCAACAAGTGATGATGACTGCCTTCAAAAATCAGAAGTGAAATAACCTAAAAATATATGGATTAATCTTGCCTTCTGATACTTTCTAGCAGCTCTTTTGAAATAAACAGATACATATGAGCTAAGATGATTATTAAAATGGCTATAAGGTATGGAGGACAAATGAAGACACTTGCCCATTAAGGATAGCTTATATTTCAGATGCAGGATATGTGGGAGACAACAAAAACCTTAATTCAGTGCACCACATATCTGCACTCTTTTTGCAATGTTTTGTTCCTTTCAGTGTGTTTCCCTGTGCTGTGCTCTTGGACTTGTTCTCTTATCAGTGTTAAAGGTTTTATGAAAGGCAGGTGCTTTAGAATCTTAGATGCATCAGAAGATAAAAGAAAACCCAGTAAACTTTTGGTTAACAGTGTTTCAAGAATTATTAATATATAAAAACTCTATTCACAACACTAATGAAGGGCAAAGTAGGGCAAGTGAGAGTCAGCCCCCTACTACCACCCTTTGGTCCTATTGCTTCATCCTGTGTTAAGGAGAGACTGGACTACTAAGAGTGAAAAAATGTAACTGTAGCAATTATTGAAGACTCCTAAGTATTCCCTGTCCTCACAGTCTGTTGTTGAGGGGGTCAGCTGACACACTCCCCTCCTCAGAAGAAGGCTGGCTGTCTCTGCAAGTCACACAGGACTCTCCATAGAACAGATTCTTTAGGCTCTGCTGCTTGATTGCCTGCAATCTGCTGGTGCAGACTTAAGCAAGTCCATGAATTAAGACAGTAACAGCAAAGTTCTTGTCCCAAATGAGATTTGGACTTATTGGAGACAAAACTGTGTAAGCTACAGAGTCAACAAAAGGCACTATTGGCATGGCAGTGATAGAATTTCCTTGCGTCCACTGGTGAAAACAGACTAGCAGGTACCCAGCAGAAAGTTTAGGCAACAGTGTTGTTGCCGACCAGATCACGAAAATGTAGGATGGAAATGGCCATCCCCAACCAATTTGTGCTGTGAAACTATGCAATATCTTTCCTAGAACAAGAGAAAATCTGAGGTAGAATAAGTGGTTCAACAAATCAGTAAGGTGGCTCTGAAGGAGGAAAATGGGCTCTGTGGAAGTTAAATGGAAGCTTGCTTGGTTTTCCCAACTGCATTTCCCCTGCACAACAGCACGTGGCTTTGCCATTACAGTCAGTAGCTTTCAACAGCCCGTGGTTCAGTCACATCACTCTCCATTCCCTCTGTGACTTCCCAGCCTCCTTCCCTGGGTGGCAGCTCATCACTTTGCAGCTTAGACTGATCAGCATTCCAATTTTTTTTTTTTTTGACAATTTAACTCACCTCCTATGTTGTTCTTGTAAGTATTATACAACTCTTTTACTCTTCTGTAACGGAAAGCCAGCTTCCTCATCCAGTCAACCCCTCCTCTTACACCTGTTGGCAGACAAAGGTTTGCACTACTTGCAGCTGCATGGAAGCCATCAGTTGCAAAACTGTAGGTACTGCAAACACCCAAAATACAGTAAAAATAAATACAATGTATTCCTGTAAATGCTCAAATTATTTCATCTTAAAAAAAAAAAAGAGAAAAAAAGGAAAAAAAAATCTGTATCTTACCTTAGGTCTTGTCCATTATCATCAGAAGAAACATCATCTATATGAACTTGATCACATTCCTGTTAGAAAGAAAAAAAAGCAAACCCAAATGACAAACTTATCTTATAAAAGAGTGCAATCACCATTCCTGGGATATAAGTTTAGTGGTGAGCATGGTGGGCTGAGCTAATGGTTGGACTAGGTGATATTAGAGGTATTTTCCAATCTGAATGACTGTGCTCACCGCAGGCTTAGCACAGATGAAGAAATGACTGGTGCAGGCCACTGGCTGCACCAGAAGATGGCAGCCTGTGCACACCCACAGTTTCTTACTGCCATCAACATCTTTAAAATAATATGACCTTCAACTCCTACACAGTCTAAATCACTAGTTAAAACAGACCTTTAGAAAATCAATATGCAATTTTAGTGTGATTTTAGGGAGTAAATTTATTTTAATTGTAAAGCCACAAAAATTGCAAGTCTCATTCACAGTCTCCCTAGCATACCAATACTTGAAAATCACATAAACCTTATTTTCCCACTCCCTAAAAGCAATTGATGGTGAACCTAAACAGGCATAAAACTTATGTTAAGTAGTTTGGACACTTATCAGGTTCTTCTGTTAATTTATGTGAGTGCCTTTGGCTGGAAAATCACATATAATCAGCAATCCTACAGAACTTGATTATTTCCTGGCTTTGGAAGGAATGGAAGCAACTCAAGGGAACTGAGGTACATTGGAAAAATGAATTCCCCTCCAAGATGGTTTTATAATTGGACAGCTATCAAATATCCTTATCTGCACAGTGGTTACAGCACAAAGACAAGAAACTGTAGTGAAAACAAAAGTAAATATATAAGCCAAGCCATCATGCATCACATAATTGTTTTCTGTAGCTGCTTGAACTAACATCTTAACCCAAAGACACACCTGAAATTCAGTGTCCATTTAAGTCAGCACTTAATTCAGGCTCTCTGTGACATGCAGGGGTGTGTCGTTCTAAGTTTCCAATCTTTGTCTCTTAACAGTGGTAAATTGTACAGACAAAGCATAAATCTGAACAGAGGAGTGATTTCCAAATGTGTAAACCACAAGTTCCTAGAGTGTGAATTTAGGGAATTATCATTCCATCTTTCTGCTTTGTTTGCTTTGAAATGAACAAAAACTCAAGAGACCTTTACTCACATGAACTCAGTTGTTAAAAAAAAAAAACAAAACAACAATTTTGTATAAAACAAATGCATAGAATTTAATTTTCAAATACATAATTTCATTGCATCATACAAGCAATCATAATTTAAAATACTGGGTCAAAGCTAAAAGAATGAGTTGCCAAGCTATGCTTATGTGGCTTAATCCATTAAGACAGGATAATAGGGCTGTGTTCAAGGAACAGAAATGAAGCATTCTTCCCCTCACAGGAGAAATAATTTTTTTTTAGTTCCGTCAGAGGAGATTATTTTGACCTGTAGAATATTTTAGAGATGATACTTTTGGATGTAAATAGCAGATCAAGAGAGAAAGTAAAGGGGAAGCAGCAGCTGAAATAAAAGATTAATTTTTTAATCCTTATCAAATATTTACAGTCCAGAACAAAATGCAACTATGCTTGACCCAGTATAGGACAGGAACTCAAAAATCAGACAAAAAGCCCTACTGGGAAAAATTCTGACTCTATATTTTTGCAATATCTGTGCAATATATGGCTTCCTAATGACCTTTACAGATTTTCCTGGAACTGGTGAAAGTGTTAAGTGTGAAAGTTTAAAAATTTTCCTGTGGATATGAAGGTGTACTAATTAAATGGAGGGCACACAAAAGCCTTGATGGATAAGTAATGTCTGCTGCTGTTTGGATTTTGTTAAGCCTTTCAGCTACATTGTTCCAGCCTTGAAAATTCTAGGTAATGTGCTGATAATTTCATTATTAAGTTAAATATGAGTGGGTGGCAAAGGCTCAGCTGTTTAATGTTTTTTGTCTCACAGTTTGTTCATTGTGATTCTCTGACTGACTCCAGGAACAGGATGAGGGGACCATGCAGTTTTCTGATTACTCATTCCCTTCTCCCTGCAAGAAGGTTGTTAACATACGAGTTAACACATATGTTATATAGCAGATCACACCCAACAGCACTCTCCAGCTTCCTCCTTTTTCCCCTTCCTCTTCTCCTCTGGATCTGTGACCAACAAACAAGCTCATGTGCCCATCACTCCTTGTTTTCTCTTACTTTGTTTTCTTGTTCACTTATCTACTTCAACTAAAGCATTTACCTTTAACAAATTCACTTACATGGTGTGGAAAAAAACTTGCCATTAAAAAAAAGCAGGCAGTTTGAGCAGATTTGAGATAGTTCTCTACTTTTCTCAAAAGAAACAGGAAAATGGTGGCACAACACTACATCTGAGCTTGCTTTTAAAAGATGCCAAACAGTTATGGGAAAGAAGGAAAGAAAGCAAGCTCCCTGTCAATTTAAATATTAAGGTAAAATACTTTTCACATTAGCTACAGTACTAGTTAAGCTCAAGTCACAGTGGCTGTCAGTGCAATGTGAAAACTAAGAAGTATAAAAATACATTTCCTAAATACAGGAAAGGAATCTAGGTATAATATCTAGCTTTTGCTTGAAACAATACAAATTTAAATTATATCTGAGTGCAGTCAATTCTTTGCAGCAATTTTTAGGGCCTGAAAATTTGAGACTAAAGAATCAACACATCATTTGTAAAACTTATCATCCTGGACTGGACAGTAATTTCATTATCCAGTAAAAACACTGGCTTACCATGCTGAACACAAAACTGTTTTCAATAAGGGGATATTCAGCACTATGCTTTCTTAGGCTATATAGGAAACCCCTTTTAAAATATATGCTTTAGTCTCTGTTAAAACTAGTTTTACCTGCCTTCCAAATTCTGAGACTTACCTAAATCCTATTTTTAATTTCTCATTTCTATTTCTAATGAGGAAAAAAGGTCAAAATCTCCTTCAAAATATGGTAGGATAATGATAAAAATGCAAAAATAATTCAGTTTGTTTGAAATGAATACTCTTTTTTTTTTCCTTCATTGACCTGAGAGTGGAGTGGAATAATGGAGTTGGAAGATTCATGTCTGAATTACTACTTGTAATTAGCAGAAATTGTTTTCTTGGTGTGCATAATAGGCCTTACCAACATTTCTAAGTGCTGTCTTAAAATGAATACTGAGATATGAAGAAAAACTCTATTTTATTCCTTACTTGATTCAAAAGAGAATGCCTTAGTTTGGCTATTATTATAAATCTGAGTCCCATCTCTAAGTGTTGTTTAGGCACAAGAACTTTCTGGAGCACCAGACTCCTATTTTCATGGCAAAACACTAACTGCCCTCCCAAGTGATACTTCTCAAGCTAACTAAAATTTTTACCCTGAGAATGCAATAGCTGGAGAACAGCCTAGCCTTAAATAAAACTGCAGGTTGGCTGATTAGAACATGGGTTACTGGGTCAGCAGGGAATGTCTCAGCAGATCAGAATTTCTTAATCAGCAGTTGTTGCAGTGAGACAGAATTGCATAGAGGAAGGAAAACTTTATTTTTCTATGTGATAACTTCAATGACTTGGTTATTCCTAGAACCTGCTCTGTGGTCTTTGTAACCAAGAAAGACATGGGAAAAAAGAAAGTTTAGAGGATGTAGTGACTGGAGTAAATATTGTAAGAATACCAGTTCAGTAGTACTTTACAGTTGTCATGTCCAGAGCCACAAGGTTTACTGTGGGCTGAAAGCAAGACAGAAGGTGTGGGACCTGAGGGCTCACCATCAAAAAAGTGACATGATGAACAGATAAGCATTCTATCTACCTAGGGAATAAAGGCCTATCTTACTTCCTCCAGTGAGAACTGAAGGTCTTGTGTCTCAATGGCCATGGTGAGCAGCAGCTCAGCACTCATTTCTGCTTCCCTGGGGGAGGACAAAGAGAGGAAGACAGAGAAAGAGAGATAGTGAGAGGAGGCGACGTAAGGGTCTGACCCCAAGTTAGACTCTGGGAATTCTCAGAATTCATGATACATCCATCATGCAGATGCACTGTAATATTCAGTAATGGCCATCTGTTCTGCAAAACAGATTTAAACAGACAGAATTATTCAGCAGCATGTTAAAGGATGCCTCTACATATTTGGGCACCTTATCCTATTTTCTAAGAAGATAGAAAATTGCTGGTCTTCTCCCACATACTGAAATGTATGGATACAACTCATTTCAGAACTGAACTCTGGAATTCTGGTAATTTTCTAAGAGAGATGGTTTTGAGACCAAGATGAATTCTGGGCCATAAAATACTAAATTTCTTGTAGAAATTGCATTTATTAAATACATATATAAATTGCTTTAAATCAAATCAAACTGATTGATTTATGAGACTCTGCAAGACAGCTTCCAAGTAGTATTTTTTGATTTACCTAAAACTGGGAACTGTTCAATCTCTGGAATGAGGTGGCATATGAGTTTTCAGACAGGGTATTAAAACCATCCTATGAAGATTAGCCAAAATATAATGACCCATTTATGACAGCTGAACTTGTGATCTACAGACAAAATAAATGAGAGAAAGGAATGATGTTTCAATGGCCATAAGCAAGAATAAAGAGTTATGGAAAGAGAGCGAAGTTCCATTTTGCTGAACTCTTCCACCTGAAATCAGCACAACATTGAAGAACAGATTCTACAGAATGGTTTAAATTTCATTCATGCCACATAAAATCTGAACACGCAGGGGCAAAGGTCTGCTAAAAAGAAACTTAAGAAATGTTTTGAGAATTTTATTTGGGATCTCTACCTGGTACAGGGCACCAGAAGGAGATGTTCACTGAATGCACTTGCATTGTCAAGAGATGCCCCACTAGGACTGCAATAAAGCACACACTGGGAAAGGCATGTCCAGGGCTCTACTTTCTTAAGTTTCTGCTGCTGCAAGGAGGAAGTGCAGTTCAGGTGTGAGATGAAGTAGATTCCAGTTTCTTGACTAAAAAGGAGCAAAGAATAAATGAGGTCTGCAAGAGATGACTAAGACAACCGCAGACCTTCTGCTTTTTTTACTGCGTACTTGATGAAGAAACAACAGACAAAATCAACATCCCAGTGGATGGAAAATTTTCACTTATCTTTATTTCGTCTTTTCACTCACCAGAGACCTTTCTCTGGGATTCTTAACAAAACCTCAAAGTCTTCCAACTCCCATTCATGGCAAGTATCTGTCCCTGGAGGAAAGTCTTAGATTTACTCTGAGTAAGAAAACAACCATTTTAGGCCAGCAGAAGGTCGGAAAAGCCCCTAGGTTAATTTGAAAACTGTTTTTCACCCCATGTCTTGACACACATGGTTGTAGGCTGTCACTGTCCATGCTAATAGATCCAGACTCTAGGAGTGAAATTAAAGGCCTGTGAAGCCCAGCTGACAAGGCTGCTTCCCAGACCACCGTCTGTCCCTGTCAGAGTCCATCCATGTGCTTCTGACAGGTGAGCTGCCCACAGAGGGCACTTCCTGGGAAGAGGTCTCTCCCTTTTTGGACCAATTGCCAAATTATATTCCCTAGGCATGTATATATATATACCAACAATACATTGGTTGCCTGGTTATCTCGGGAAGAGACATCACTGATCAGAACATCTATCACACTCCCAGCTCTCTGATGCTTCATTCTTTGAGGTGAATGAAGAATATTCTACATTTGAACAAATAACAGGGACCTGTAGCCAAAAGGCAGCTCAGGTACATCAAAAGAAGAACAGATGAGGGCACCCACTGAAAGCAAACGAATATAGAGAACTTCATGAGAAGAATGTGAGTCATGTATGTTGCCATCCTGGAGATGACAGCAGACAGCTTTACATAGGTGGAAACCAAGAAAGATGGCTACAGGACAAAGAAAGGAATGGGTAGTTTGCAGATTCTCTCTCTCACTGATTTTCACAGAAGGACTCTGGTGCCACTGGAAGTCAGTGCCACCTGGCTAACCTCTCTCTGATTCGAGTATTACAAACCCAAAGACTACACAGGCAGAAATGCCACACACAATAAACACTAATGTACAACAAAGCCACTAAGTTAAAAATCAGGAATACTGGTGCTAGCATTCCTTTGACTCTTACCTCTAAATCATTAAAAAATAAATGTGTGTCAGCAAGATTAAAAATCATTTCTTCCATTCGCAGTCCAAGGGTCACTGCCATGGGTGGATCCTTACAAAACAAACAAAAAAAGTTAGTTAATTACATACCTCTAAGTTATATTAGAATTACTTTAAAAATTGATATATATAGTGTTTTGTAAAATTAACACTGTAAGGAATTTCCCTGAAATCTTTTCAGTGTTAAGCTATTTTAATATAATTCTGTAAAAAGACACTGCTGAACCTCTCTTTGTGAGAAAATTCAGAGAGCTGTGGATGTTGAAAAATCAGATATTTTAAAGCCAAGCATTTTGCAACCTGGCTGAACTGACAGGAAAAAAACCTGGTGGCTATAAACATATACACAAATATAAACATAAACAAGTATAAAGAAGATTGGAAATAGGGACAGCACTTTTCATAAAGGATGCATGTAGAAACATAGATTCCTGTGGAAAGCATATATAAGTTTGTTGTTTGTTACAGATCATCCCTTCATTGCTGATGAAACACAGGAATCCCGTCCCTGGGTAAGATTAATTCAAAATGTTGCCTTTGTTTGTAGGTCGTCTTTCACACTATCAAATTGCTCTGCCTCAGCAAGACACCACAAATCGACCGATCTGCAATAACACTGTCTGAGAGCATTAGGCGTACAGTTAAGGCAAGGTAATTAATCTAACTTTTCTAGGTTTGCTAGGAGAGAGGTAAAGCAGATTTGTGTTACCTTACGTTTGGTTTAGAGTAATGGTCCCTGATGCTTTGCTGACACCTAGTAATTAGTTTGATTATTGCCTTAGTCATCTGCCTGAGGTTGTGGGATTCCGTTAACTTTTTTATGCTTAACATACTGCAGTGGACCTTTAAAATACATGCGGTCCTCTTCTCATCAAAATATGAAAAAGATATATATTTCATCACTTAAACTCTGATTGACACAAGCAAGTTTTCAGAAATCCCTTTTTAAATACCTTAAGATTTAAAGTCTAAATGTTTATCAGCATGTAGCAACAAAATCTCACAAAACCTCAAATGATCATTTGTTAGCATTAAGATGAAAGCCTTCCCAACCAGGATCAGACACTCACTACCCCAGGGCTTTGCAATGACAGAGTAAAAGATGGCTTCTGCATCCAAGCACTTAATAACTAATGGTAAAATCTGAAACACTGACATACTTTGACTCTTGCTCATGAAAAAATCCTCCCTGAAGGGGAGAATAGTGTTCAAGAAGTTATAACAATCCAAAGTTAGACCCAATTCTCTGGCAGCGAAAGAAAATATTTTTATGTTTACCCTTGAACCGGTCTAGACTACCTTTCAGAAGGAAAAAACAAATGCAATGCCCAAGAACAGAATTTTTATCCATTCTGCTTTCTGTAGTTACGTTCACTGGATTTGAAAGTCACACGGCTGAAGGCAGCACCGAGTGCAAAGGTCAGATTTCCAAGAGGATGATTAAGGAACACCATTATCAGAGTAGCAAAACTCATGTTAGGCACTGAGAACACAAATCACCAGAATACACTGGACTCGCGAGATTCCTCATCAAACCGTAACGCTTTTATCAAAATGTCATCACATATAAACACGTGTTTGTCTCTTTCGTTTGCATTTCTTTTCTGTGGATTGTAAACTATAAATCTTTTCTCCCTAGATACAATATAACAGAGTATTTGCAATACTCCTTTTTACCTTAATCCTATGAACACTAAGGCATGTGCATAATTTTATGCACAGGTGGTAACTCATTATTATTTATGTAAGTTATTCACTGGAGTGCTTCTAAAACTGGAATCTCAGACTTTTAAATCTCAACCTCTTTTTTACCCCCTCCTGGGTAGAAGCAGTCTTGAATGCAGAAATTTCCTATAATGTTTTCCATTATAATTCAGTTTGTTTTTACAGAAACTACCAACTATGTATGACAATTTCCTGCCTTGCCTAGTATAGTTGAAATATGTAAATGTGAAAAAGCTCTTATGATTTTCTTATTAATAGTAGTTTTGTAACCAATTATGCCTGACTATTACTACTAAAATTATATTCCTGTTTTGATAAAGGCATGAGAAGCCTATTGCCAGGTACAGTACATAAAATAAAATAAAATAAAATAAAATAAAATAAAATAAAATAAAATAAAATAAAATAAAATAAAATAAAATAAAATAAAGCAAAGCAAAGGGAATTCATTTCAGCTTAGCATAAAATCACTATGGGATCTCCCTGTAGCAACTTCTGCTAGGGAGAATTGCTGGAATTGAATTCTCAAGATATGAACAATTTTTCCCTTAATAAATTGGCCAAAAATTTGCCCTGCAACTGTTTAACAAGAATTAAATATCATGTTCCATCCAGTGCTTGCCATGTTAAGTTCTCTCCTTCACATACAAAAATAGACAAGTAAGCAGATTTGTAAGAGTCATGTGGTTTTACAGTGTTTGCACAATATGGAGCAACATGACAATCATCATTTTACTGTTTTTCAGCCTTAAGCAGAAATTACAGACTGATTCAAGTGGCACAAAGGACTGAGTGTTGAAAAGAAAGCAAGAAACTTGCAGTTGATACACACCTTAGCACAGCAAGCTGAAAACTTAGTAAGAGGCAGAGTGAACTTCTGGCAAAATTGTATTTTATGCTACTCTGCACAAGCACACACAATAGAGGAAAAAATGATTTTAAAAAATCTGGAAGTTTTCCCCAGATAATTCACAGAACAAAGAACAACTCTTTGGCCCACAGAGGTATGATGTTAGCCAGATATCATTAGTGTGCAGAAGAATCAAGACCAGCTACAACACTTCACTTCTGTACACCTAAATACAAATTACTTTAGTTATGTTAGGATGAAGGCACTAAACTGGAGCCAGACTGTCTGTCTGTGGACTTCTGTACCAGACTGGTCCATGCACTGGAATGCCTTCTGGGAGACTAGATAAAAATATCCTGGGAGGACCAATACTTAAATGTTTTGATCAAGAGGAGAGTAACTGGAATAAAGCCTCAAAAGCTAAGTGTCCAATTGTGGAAGAAATCTATTTAATACTGTATTGGAATGTCATCTTTCAGCACATGTTCAAAATAATTTCATTTCTTAGGAAAAAAAAAACAAACAAAACTTCAAACACCAAAATGACTTTAATAAAACCTGAGAAAACAAAGAGATAAATAGACTGTCAGGTAGATTCATTGTGACAGGAATTTGCATGCATGAAGCCTTAAAAATAAACAAGAAAACAAGCAAAATTTTAGGAAGTGATTTTCAGTGGGTGGCTGTCCTGAACAGACTTAAAATGAAAGTGACCTCGGGGAAAAAGTGGAAATGCTCAAGTTAAGCACCAATATTTTAGCTGAAAGAGACTTCTCTATATTAAGTAGGAATCTCAGATTTAAGTTCAGCCCTCACTGTCTCACAGGGGACACTTGTCCCAGGAGAAATTCATATGGGTGGCAACGGAGGAAGAGAACACATCTCTTCTTAATAACCATAGCTGGTGGCTGATGAAGGAAAACTCACGTACTCCATAGGGAGTTTCTGTTCCACGCTCTCTAGAAGGCAGTAGGAAAATCAACTCAGAGGTCTCAGACAAGGAGGGAGTGAATGGAGAGGACAACTGGAGGTGATGAGAGATACACTATTAATACAGGTGGATAAGAGAATATTTATGAGTGAGTTTGGGTATGGCATTATGGATGTTAATGGTGACAAAGTTTTTCTGTTTAATGACCAGGCAAGCAGACAGTGAGCAGTAAAAAGCATCTGAGCCCTTTCCAGAGAAGTGCACAAAGTAATGAGGCTTTCCTGACAACCTGCTGTCATTTTCAATGCTACAAAAAATTGCAAAATATGATCATCAAATGTAGATTTGTTTTGATTTTTGCACTTGGAAATCACATTCTCTGTCTTCTAAGCTCACAAAGGAATTCTATTCTTTTTTTAAACAGTTGCACTTTGAGTCACAGCATTTATCTGGGAATCCTTGCCCTCTGGATTGACCTGGGAGAAATGAATGAAATATAAGCGCTTGGAGCTAGACAAAAGTCTAGCTTAATTGTCCTTCAACCAGCAAGAATAACTGGAACGCAATGGAACAAAGAATACACACTGTTCACAGGCACTAAGAATGTACCTCATAAACTTTTAAGAGATGATGACATCTCCTAACACATGTCCTGTCACATCAACAAATGCTCACTTAAGAGCTCAGCATTGTCAAAAACCGTATCTGTCAACTGGTGCTCAGCTGCAAAAACCATCATCATCCACACAAGTCAAAATGTAACAGCTCCAGTGCCAACATTCACAATTTGCTACTGCAGTAAATAATTAAAAATAGAAGTGTACTGGTTTCATGAAGTACAATGCAGATGAGGAAATGAGCTGAAAAGTGAGAGGTGATCCTACTGCTGGAAGGCAGCACTGCTTCCCTGAAACCTAACACAGGTGTACTGTAGTGTTTATTCTCTATGTTAGTAGAATAACCAACATACCAAGAGTCACAGAGAAACATCCACAGGCAGAAAACAGCAAGATGTGGAATATTCTTCCGGGAAAGCTTTGTGTTTTAAATGCAGAAGTGATACACTGGCCAAGTTCTGGCCAAATCTCTCCCACTTCAGCTGGATTTGAAGCTATATTCTACTGGCACTCAGATAAGTAGCAGCAATTTGCCCCATTTTTAAATGAAATACTTATAGCTGCATCCTTCAGCAAATCACTAACTCCGTTTTAACGTGGTTATAATAAAATTTTGACATCAAATAATTATCCTAGAAAACTCTAATATCAAATTATTATCATACCATGCAAAGTGTTGAATAAGTATATACTAAGGAGAGTGTCCATTCTCAGCTTCATAAATCCTTAGGCGTAAGTCAGAAATCTGCTGTTCTCTTGACAAATACATAACCTGAAACTTGCCTACTGGATCCAGGCCTTCCAAATAATCTCTGCCAATGAAAGCCCTCCTTGCCTAAGGAGATGCTGGTTTGACTTTCTTTTTTCTCTTATACTCCAACCACTTGTTAAACTTCAGAAATTTTTTGAAAGTGTTTATTTCTGGATACACCTGCAGCCTCAAGTGCTACTGGACTCACATGTCCCTATGCCAGGCCATAATATGCTGCACCTCTCTCATTGCATGCCTGTGCAGCCTGAACTGCAGCAGAACAGAGAGATTAAAAGACTAATTTCTGATTTTTTTTTTACCTGGTACTCAAAGGAACAGGAAAAAGCTGGTGAAAGCAAGGAATGAAAGTTTTCATGTCAATAAGTACATGGGAAAGAACTGAAGGTGAATATTCTTGCCTGTTTGTATACTCCCACAAGCTCTAAACTCAGCATCACACTCATAAGTATGAAGTCAGAACACCTGGTATAAGAAATTGCCATAAAGCAATTTTTGCTTTAAAGACACAATATTCTCATGTAGAAAATTAAAAATGGGAGAAGGAGAAAATTTTGCTTGTCCTGCAAGGTTGTTTTTTTTTTTGTGTGTGTGTGTACCTTGATTATGTTATACAAAATGGACTCATGAAATATATGTGGAAGAACGTGGTATTTACAGCTGAGCATCTGTGTGACATTAGATGCCTTTACTTTTTAAAATTAGACATCAAATCACCACCGCTAAATAATTTACTATCTCCACTATTTTACTCTACCCTGTTTCTTTTTTCATTTTTAGGCAACAATTTTATACCGTTTCCAAGACAAACAGCTCTCTCAAGAATTTTGAAAGACCTATGTGCTAACAAGACTTCTGACAACCTCAGAATTCTTGGAGCATTTACTCTCATAGTAACCCTATTCTCATAACAATCCAGTCTTCAGTGTGGATTAAGACCTTGTATACAGATGGAAATCATATGCAGAAAAGATAAGGACCATATGGGTTAAACATGTCATGTACCAGAGACTGAGTGAAGTCTATCTGTGGGATCTTTCACTTTTCCCATTTCTAACCTCTTGAGTGCTTAGGCTGATACACATCCCACCTTAAATTTAGGCAACACTACAATGACATGCAGAAGCTAAAGCCTACCCATTATAAGCTCTTCCTGTATTCCCTTTCCTACTGCCCTAGCTTCCTTGCAGTCAACAATATTTATATTTGACTTTCACCGGTAATAACTCATCACACAAACTCTATGTAAGTATGGCAATGGCAATCACCGCAGGAAGGAAAAAGTCTACTACTTTTACTTTACAGGGTCTGGAAATCAATAACTTTCCCTACTTGTGTAGGTGTCACCTATCAGTACAAAAAAAAAAAAAAAAGAGAGAGAGAGAAAAGAGAAAAGAAAAGAAAGGGGATTTTTCTTAAGAATTCTGCAATTTCGCACCTTTTGCTTCATTGTTGTCAATGACATTTGTTTACTGATGTTGATCTCAGCAGTATAACTGTATTAACTTCACTAACCCTTGAGACACTTTTGGTTTATATAAGACTTTATCTATTGTCAGTACTACTGTCTGTTAATATGCCATTACTAACATACCAAGAGGAATTACATTCCTGTTGCTGTTTCCAAGACAGTTTTTAAAGTTATTATCACAAAGATGTTTTGTGAACTACAAAATGTGCTCTGATTTTTAAAACTATGTGCTACAGTTGATTTAGGAAACATCCAAAGGGCACAATCAAAAAAGAATGAAAGGAATAACTTTTATCACTGTGACAATTCAGCAAGTCCTGTGGTAGTCCATGGACTACTCTCAAGTGATACAAAAGTTCATGTTCAGCTAGGTTTCTCTCTTGTTTTGATAACTATTAGCTGGTAATGGTTCTGACAAAGTCACTGTTGTTACAATGTCTGAAAAACAGCAGAAGAGGAGTTTTTGACAGAGTACTGGAAAGTGCACAGATCTGGCACTGTGAAGCTGCAAAGCAAGGAAGGCTGTTTTTACAAGACATGAGTACCTATCCTTATCTTAGCATTCCAGAAATTCAGATTTTGCACTTGGCCTGTGACTTTTCCTGTTAACTTTCTTTTTTAATAACCACATAAGGTTGATTGCATGGAAGACTGGCCCATCTCTGGTTATAATCCACAGGTTCTGGTTCAGGACATTTCTAACCCACTGGTAGGGGAGGGGGTTGTGAAAAGCATTTCTGTAATGTACTGTTTCTCACATTCTTTTCTTAAGTATCTGATTCTGACTGAAATAAAGATGCTGAAAACATGTTAAACAAGCCCCTTATCTGAGACAATATGGACATGATTATATTCTTAAAAAGAAATACCTTTTCATATATGTAAAGGTATATGTAAACAATACATGAAAACAATATATGTACATACTGACATCCCCTTTATCCATTTTCGTCCTTTATCCACATATTTGTTTAGACTTTTTGTTTTATCCAGGCCTTTAGCTCTACCTCTCCCATTAGTCTGCTTCTGTTGCTACATACCATACTCTTCTCACCTTGTCCAAGCAGCCATTCCCTGGACTGCCAGCACCAGCCCCAGAGCTCCTGCTCCTGCAGTCTGCCACTGCCTCTCTTTGCTTCCTGCTCTCCCACTCACTGCTCTGTGATCCGAACTCCTTTTGGACTCACTGGAGGGGAGAGGATGCTTAAAACTACTTGGGAGAGGGTTTCACTCCCTGACATTACTCACCCCAGAGCCAGCCAAGGGAACCAAAAATTCAGTGAAAAAGGTGGGGAGTCAAAGAACAACATCTGCAGCTGGCATTGAAATAAGTCAGACTCTTACTCATCCTATTCATAAATTTCCTGTAAATTCACCCACCAGCCCAGTTTCTTTCTGCCTCTACTCTTCCAGATACTGTCAGTTATTTCCATTTGTGCACTTCATCTATTATCTCCCTGCAATGCCTCTTCAATGCACATCAGGAACCTCATTCTTGTTCCTCTATAAATTCTTCTCACATTTGCAGCATCTGCTTCACCCCTGCCTCATGTATTGTACTTAGGGTCTGTCTCTCATTTCTTTCCTTGACTTCTTCGCATTAAGCCTCTGAAAATGGGGTTTACTGTACACTTTACCTTTAACTTCATCCATAAGAGCCATAAAGAACATAGAGGTGAAAAAACATGTAGAGTCAGGCCAGATAGCTGCAGTGAATTGACACAAAAATCACAGTTCACATACCTTGCCATACTTCTGTGCATATGATCCTGTAAGCAGCGAATGAAAAACTATGATTGTTTCATCCAAATCCCAAACAAATACACGCTGAAAACAGAATTAAGGAAAATGTTATTGAACAAATAACATCCCAGTCCCACCACCACACCACCCAGGGAGGCTAAAAGTCAACTGAGTCTTAAAAGTTTAACCAAGTATTTATTAACTGAGCAGGTTTTCTCTGAAAATCAGCAATAACAGTGTATCATGCATGGTAAAAAGTCAAAAGGCAGTAACCTTTTAACTCTTCAAGTATTTCTTATTTGTTCTCTAAAAGGCTTTTCACAAAAGCTCTGTAATACAGATTTCAGAAATGTGATGAGGGGGTCAAACATAATTGTTAAGGATAAACAGTACTTTCAGATACTTCTCTGCAAGTCTTACTGGTTCAAGATTATTTTTGTTTCTACTGCATAACTAATATCTTGGGCAAAAGTGCTATATGCCACTGCCATACAGAATTTAAATAATATTTTAGGATAAAACTGATTATTTAAACTCAATTTCATTCATTCAATTCCACGCATTTTTATTTTCACCGATAAAAAGTAATAAATTAAAAAACCCAACCAACCAAAAGAAATCCTGAATTGTAAGAAGTTAGTTTCTTCACTGGAAAAATTAAATCCTTTGAAAAGCAAAAAAAACCCCATATAATTAAGCTGAGCAATCTATTTGAGATTTCCTATTCAAAGAACTACAAGAAAACGTGACAATTTTGAGTGCAGATTTGTGGTTCTATTGCATGAGAAACTGCCAGATTTTTAATCTGAGAGCTAGAAAGCACAAAGCTGAAACACACTTACCTTTCTGCCTAATTTTGTCATGCAAAACAGCAAAGTCTCATTGTACATGTAGATTAAAACAGCTACTGCTCTCTGTTACATTCAGTTAGTGAGACACAGTCCATGATGTCTTCTAAAATGCTTTAAGCTATTTTCACAGCTGCAGTATTCAGAATTTACACTTCATGAGAAGAAACCTCCACATTAAGATTCATCAATTACCACAGACATACCTCCAAGTCACTGTCCGGAGGGGGTGATGGATTATTCTTCCGCCCTCTACCCCGAGACTTTGACCCAGAACTCCTACATGTTCTCTCATCAAGATCTTTGATTGGTGTGGAGGGGCTCTGCACTGTGTCAAACTCCCCTGTAGAGTCAACCATTCATGTCAAAATTAGTGCTGGATTTTTAAATAATTAACTTTTTTCCCCTCAAAGTTCAACATGTCTGTAAGCAAACTCTATGACAAGAGACATGTAAAAATGTATAAAAGGAATGGTAATGTGGCTTGTCTTATGTAGATGGGATCAGCAGATGCCACGCACATTTCTGACTTTACCAATGAAACACTGCAAGCCTGAGCAGAATAAGACCAAAATTAAAATGATACATATACATGTGCATATACACAAATACACACCAGCCCAGGCAAAAATCAATATATCCAAGAAAGGCGTATTTTAGAAGTCATACTAATGGTATCTTAAAACATGAAGTGCTTTTTAATTAAAGTAGTTAATTTCTCATGTTTTTGGTTCAGCTAGACTTATTTCCAAGTCCTGCTTTACTTTTACCAGAACACACTTTGGCACTCATCCACGATCCAGAAAAGCCAGGCAGTTTCCAGCTTCATGTCGTCCTCACATGACACCTGCTCTTTAGTAAAGTTCAGTTTTTTCTTCACCAAAACTCAGCCCATAAATTGTCAGAGGGAAGCCACAGTATTAAATGCAATATTCCAGTTAGTACCTGAAAGAGGATGAAGTTGTACTTGCTGTGCTCTGATCATCTTTTTCTAAGTACGAGGCATTGTGGGCTGCCACAGAGATGCACTGGAAGGGCCATTGATCTGGTATGGCGCAGCTGGTCTTAACCATACTCATGCCCATCCCTGACTTACCCATTTAATGAAGCTTAGCATCTTCAGCTTTCAAAATTTCTAGCAATAAATGCAGTTTGGCTAGGTTCCTGAGTACTAAATGACAAAAAAACCCCTCCTTCATCATTTATCCTATTAATAATGATTTGATTTTTCTCCACTAAAGGAGGAAAGGGTACAGCTTTGATCTGACATCTAATACAGATTTTGATTCAAGAGAGTCCTTGAGCTGTCTGTAATTGAGCATTTCTGGGCCACGGGTAATATTTTTTAAAAGTGCTCACGATGGCAAATAAGGAGAATAAATTAACACTTGGTACAAACATTTTCCAAAAATCATCTATGATGCATCTGGTTTTGAGTTGGAATCTGGTTTGTTGGGGTTTTTTTGGTTTTGTTTTTTTTTTCATTTTTACTAAAGAGTGATCACTGAGTGTCCAGCAGATGAAGGAAACTGATTTTTCTGCTCTGTTCTGAACTTGCAAGACCACATCTGGAAAAATGTGCAGTTTTGGGTCCCCAGGTAGAAGAGAGATATTGTCAAACTGGAGTTAGTTCAGGTGAGGGTCATCACGACAGTTGAGGGGGCTGAGCACGTAGTAAAAGAGGCTAAGTGACTTTTCATAGAGGTATGCAGAGAAAGGACAAGACACTCAGGTAGAAATCCCTACAGAATGGGGAGAGAGACAGTTCTTGTTGACTTATCATTTCTATTCCCAGCATGGTGTTGATGTCAGCAAGGTCACAGCAGGCAGTGAAGCAATCAATAAGGATCACATTATCTTGGCTCTTTCCCCATAAGAACAGCAAAATCTACTTGGGTAATTACAAATGTACAAGAAGCATCCAAATCAGAATCATTGTGCAGCAAAAAACCTACAATGGCTTTAAAATAAGTTCTGAGTGTGCAAGAGCTCTGTGCAAAAATAGTTTCCTGGACTTTTATGATGGAGGGAAAAATTGTCCCAAACAAAACCCCCAGGAAAAAAAAGGCAAAAACTAAGAAAGTGAAGATGAATGTTTACATTCTTACCACAAAAGTCTTCTTATTTATAACACTTCAACACATTACAACAAAATCAAGACTCATTTCCATATAAATGTATTAAAACATCTGTTCTCAATGACTGTGTTTGTTCTCATCTACCAAAAATAAAATACGAAAAAAAACCCCTGTTCTAAATCTTCTCTGAAATTACCCAACAACTGAAGTAAATAACTCCAATTTTCATTTAGCATTAGCCATTACCAGTTGCTCTAGGCTTCTCCTCGGGTCAATGCTGGACATGATTGCATAATTATCTATTAATCAGTACGGTAACTAATCGCTGTTCCTTGTAAAGTCTAGATATTTAAAGCAAACTTTATTTCATTATACTAATCTCTAAATCAGAATGAGCAGCTGTCTCTTACAGTGCAAGGTATGCATCTATTTTAGAACTGCAGAAGTCAGTCGTGCTTGTTTTTTTAAACAACTGTAGGCTTAATTGCTTGATTTGCTTTTTACCAACAGCCGTCTAAAGTAGAAACTGCACTTTTCTTATCCTCTGTTTGCTTTAGAAATGAGATCAACGCTGACAAAATGAAAACTTATTAAAAATTCAGCCCTGTGACATAAAAGAATGTGAGAAATTCTAGTACCAGAGAGTATTGAAAACATTACCGTCATGAAGAGCTCCTACTACAGCTCATAATAGACAGAAATTTTTATTACAATGTTTGAAATTTTTTCACTTTTTCAATATTCAACACATGCCTAATAAATACACCTCATAGCCTCTTCCCAGTGGGACTGTGAGCAGTGCCAGTGATCCAAGAAAACAGGAGGAAAATGTTAAAACCAGAATATGGAATGGCCTCTTTATCACAGATGTTCTAACACATACTCATACACTTGAATATGAAGCTTTTCATGATTTTTTTGCTGTGGAGACCTTGCAGCAGCTCTGGTTAGAGGACAAGGAATTACAGCACCAAGTTACAAAGGGAATTATGGCACCACATTACAAATGGAGGTGGGTCTTTCATATCCATGACATTGTTTCCCACCTCGAGTTCGATGATGTGAACATCCCCTCCTCGTTAAAACACAGTTCTACAACTTAAGAAGGGAAAAAGAGTTTGTGCAGTCTGAATATAAACCTAATGCCATCTCCCAGAGAATGACTTCATTTTGGGTACCAAATTAAGCTTTTCTGCATCCCAATAATAGAATGGGAGCTAATATCCCATAGTGTTTTGCCTCCCCTAACCCTGGATATATGATAGGCAAGGTGCTTTCACATGAAGCTTTTATCCAGGCCTATATTCTCTGCTGGAGTTTTCTCTGCCCCAGATTAAATGTACTGATGTATTCATCAAATATACTCCAGTGTACTTATCTCCTGAGACCTCACCTCCCAGTCTGTCTGAGTTACCCCTATTTGAGATGAAGTATCCTAGGAGACACCTATTTATCTCACAAATACTCTGGTAACGAGTGCATTTTGAAAAATCTTAATATAAGGCAGGCTCAATGCAAGCTTGGAAGAGAAGCCTCTGGTTTAAGGAGCTGAGCATTACACAGATGTGGAATGGATGATACTGTCCTTATGGATTTACTTTTGTTACATATCCTTACCAGACAGAGCAGCCAGAAGACAGCTACAACATTAAAAGCCTGCTTTTTTTTTTTTTGACTTGTAGTGTGCTATTGCTTGTCATGAAGAGCAAAAGAGTAAAGTCTATTTCAATTTTCATCTCATTTTCTTTACACAGTCAATATATAAAATTGTTGCTGATATTAACTCTTGATCTAATGGGGCTTTATTATGAAAACGAGAAATCCTGCATGTGCAGATAGTACTAGAGGCTTTGATTAGATATTTGAATTGACAGCTAGTAGAGATGCCAGAAGAATGAAGTGCCTTGCTGTGTTTAGTCTTAGGTTTTTGCTGAAGTAAGTCTTAAGGACTTGTGTGACAGCAAGAGAACACACTGAGTGCTAAAAAACTGCACTATGATCTATGACATCTGAAATTATCTCCAAGACACTGCCCCTCACCAATGGAAATTTATTTTTACTGTGACACAAAAGGGCACAGGCATGTCATGCATTCACAAAGTGGGCGTTTCACTCTCAGCAGAGGGTCGCATGATCACTGCAACACTTCACAGAAATAAGGAGCAGATGGGGGTGGATTTGTTAAACTCAGATGCACAATCTACTTAACAAGAGAATAAGTTCATGTGCTTAAACAATCCACAACCAAGAAAAATCTTCACTGTTTCACAGATGTGAGGCCTTCAATACTTTTTCAACATGTTCAAACTATTTAAGATTCCTTTTTTTTTTTTTTTTTTGGCAATTTTATTCAATACTAATGGCGCTTGTAATAATACATTATACTTTTACACAGCATTTCTAGGAAACAGATACCTAGGAGAGAAACAACATGGGAAACTCTCCGATTTTCTCAAATAAGAATATGAAGGAATAACAAAAAAGCAAGTAAAACTACACAGGACATACAGAGTTATCAAGACATGTAACTAGTGAGTACACTTAATACTCTTGTAAAAATTCTTTACATATGATTTGTGTCTGTTATAGATATCCTCCACGTGTTGAAATTTCACTTGATTTCACATTACCTTTAGGTTCTTCCTAGATTTGCATCCTGAGACTACTGAATAACATTACACTTTTCATCAAAAATCAAGGGAATATGTTATCTCCCCATTGCCATTCCATATCATATCCATATCCATACCATACCCCACCCCAAACATACACCCAGAAACACATGCACTATTACACTTTAAAAATCAGCCTGATGAAGATATCTGGATAGGAAAAATTTAAATTAATTTAGTTTAAAATTCCAGTACTTTTAGCAAATTTAAGCAGTTTATATTATGTGTGGGTCCTTGCTTATGCTTTTCTACACAGTGTTACCCTACCTTTGTACAGATTCATTACAATAACACATTAGTCTTTCTACTGTATTTTTAAATAAGATGGTGCAGTTGTTATGAAGATTTATGCGATAAGGTGATTTTGTGACCAAAGCATAAATTCCTCCCCTATTCAGAGCCTAATCCAAAAACCAGTTTGTTAGTTCTTTTAGAAATGCTCACAGTCTGTGGGCATGGCAGACAGTGCCCACACTGGCTGAGTGAAGCTGCTGTCCCTGAAAGAGACTGCTCTGAGAATGCTGAAGAAAAATGAAGAACTGCCACTTCCCTCCAGGAACGTCCTAGGAATACAAGCAAGCAGCCTACTGTGCTGTGGTGGCTGTGCACAAGAGGGCAGGGCTGGGCAGGCAAAGGGAGCCTCCTCATGTCTCCTGATAATGCTCTTCTTGCAAATTCAACTACTTCAATACCATTTTTTATGGTGCTAATAACTAATTGCTCTATTCTTGGTTACTTAAATTAGTGAATTAGGAAGTGTGGCTAGTACATATTTGAATGAAGCCCATGTGCTCTTGCCAGCATGGCTGGGGCATAATTAAATGAGAAATGATATTGTTTTAAATTCTTTACATCGATACTTCAGAATGTGCAGGTGGAAATGGCAATGTTCCACTGCCATTGATACTGACAACCATCTCAGTATGCAAGAAGCTTTCTTAAATTAGGAAAAAAATTGGACAGGTTTCCAAACTACACAGTAAAAAAGCTTATTTTGCGTGGTTTACATAACAAAGTTTTCTGAAAGGCACGAATATCAATAATATATATTATATATATAATAAAATATCAATATCCATGCAAGCTGAATATGGAAATCTTGTCTTTATACAAACAGCAAATAAAATACAAAAATTGTTTTCACCTGAATGTAGATCTGAACCTGGTTGACTAGTCAAGCCAGGGAGAGAGTCCTGTAATTGGTAGGTTGATGATGATGAAGTGCCATCAGCCGTGTTGTTTGAGGTCATATATGCACCATATGTTGATGCTGAGTAATACTGTGCATACTGATTTTGGCCAAAAGCTGTGTATGATGGATAATCCTGAAACAGCAGATGCAGCACAGCACCCAGTTAAGTACAGTAATGAGTGAATTTTTTCCCATTAAATATTTCCAAGTGTACAATCATATGACTTTTGCAAGTGTTTTGAATGCTTGGTTTAGCTTTCTTTAAAATACAAGAATATTTAGTGGTTTTTAATTTAAAGATATTTACTAAAAGACTACAGGGAAGCTGCTGAAATATTTAAGTGCTAAAATATGCAACTAGGCTTCCAGTAAGATTTGGATAATTTTCCACAGAAAATAGCATTGAACCACAGTGAGTCTCATTCAACATAACAGATTTAAATTAAAATAACACGCTATCTCTGGAGTTATATAAGCCCTTTTGTAACTGGCAAATAAACGTGGTAATATTCATACCTGTTGTGAACTACTGAAGTTTGTAGAATTTGAAACAGAATTGTTTGAATAAATAGTGGATGATGGTGTGAAACTAGAACCTAAAATTAAGAAATACAATTAACTGAGAACTTGTTTGTGAATCAAAATAAAATTCTAATTAGAATATTCCTTGTAAAGACAAATATGAATCAGAACAAAAAAACAACTTCTATTTTCTGTTAGAAGTATAAAACCTTGTAATGAAACTTTAAAAGAAATTAAATGCTACTTCCACGCATAAAGACATGCATTCCTCTTCACACCATGCAAGGAATATATCAGCAGTAAGTTATCTCACCAATTTAGAAAGCATTTTTCAGTTTATTGCATTCTCCCCTCTTCTCAAACACTGTTTTTCTCTTTTGCCTTCATTTCTAATACTTTAGTGTTACGTTTGTGAAACAAAAACCTTTTCAAAAGACTGTATCTGGGTGTTTTTAATCAGTCTGTAATGAGGCATATCCTTGTTTTCAACAGAAATCAGATGGCTCATATTGCAGTTTGTAACATGCAGAAGATTAACCATTGCATAAGAAGCTTAAAAATTATCCAAATAAAATAGGTTAACAATGACCAGAGGGTAATCAATGAATTATTAACTGAATAGTAAATGAAGAGTAAATATCAATTAAGGAGAAATTCTAAAAAATTATGTTAATCCAAGGAGAAACAAGTATCAAATGATGTCATACTCAGGAACACAGAAACAAGGAAAAGAGACTTGTATGTATTAGTAAATATAACAAGTGCTTCCAGTCCTGCCACTAAAAAAATCAATGGATTTCACTCCACTAAAAAATCCAAAAGCAGGTGAAAGTAGGGACTGCATTCCATGACCAGATCTAAACTAACAGATGATCAAAGTGAATATGCATATGCCTACTAGCATTGGGAAGAAATACTTAGCTTTGGATTTTAGAGGTGGCTACTCACCTGGCATCTGGTAAGAGTAGGGTGTTTGGCCTGGCTGTGGGGTGGAAAACCCTGGGCTGTAACTGAGGCACCCGCTCTGCAGTGGAGACTGGGTTTGTGAGAGCCCACTTTCCGTCTTGATGCCTGGCAACATTACACCCAAATCTGTATAAGAAATTAATTTTCAACTGATTCTTTAAAATATTTTGTCGCAGTTGGGAAAACAAAAGAGAAAGCAAAAAGAAACCACCACTCCAGTCAGCATTGCTTTTAGTTCTACGTAAAATGAAGTATAATAAGTGGTGAAATACCGTAAGTGGGTAAGCTGTAGGGCTGTCCTGTCTGGGAATAGGCTGTATAGACCGCTGGCTGCTGCATTCCCGAATACTGGGTTTGTCCCGCATAGGCAGACATGGTTTGAGCTGCTGGTGTAGAAAGAATGTGCGGATAGGGCCTAAATATCAGGAAAAATAGCATTACTGTGGCAACAAATACTTTGTATGTTGATTCAAGCAATAAAGTAAAGAAAAAAGGTTTAAAGACATCCAAAGGCAGTTCATTATTCTGCCAACTGCTCCTCTTCTGGGATTTATTCCATCCCTCATTGAAAAAAGCTGAAAGACAGTCTGTCCCACATTCCCCAAGGCACACTGAGTATTTTATGCTGTCCCATCACTACAATTTAATTCTTAAGCTACTGTGTCCACTTTAAGGTGGACTGTGCCACTGCTGCATGTCTTCATATGGATTTAATGGATTTAACCTCTTTCAGCCGAGATCAGAATGCTCCAATTAGAAAAGCCTCCACACTTTTTTTATCCAGTGGAGGGAAACTTGGACTAGAAGAATAGAGGAAATACAGAGGTGAATGCTGAAGCTAGTACATCATGTCATCTGTGTAAGTTCTGCTTCAACAGACATGTAGCCTCTAGCTTCAATGGGAGATGGATCCTACCCATTGAGAGCAGCATAAAAAATACTGACAGCAATACTTGGGTAACCAGATGGGCTTTAAATGTTCGGAAAATATGGGCTAGGAAAATAGAATGGAAATAAAAATGGCCTTTTATTTATGAATACTGAGGTTTTATAGAGAGATTGAATAAAATCAAGTTCAAATTTTTTGCCCTCCAGAGTTGCAAAAATATACAGAGAAACATTTTTCTTGGATTGTTTTGTAAGTCAAATAAGACTTTATGGACCGAGAGTTGAATAAACACTCTGCAGAATTACGCTAACTGAAACCTGGCCATTAAAAGCCATGACTAAATTTCAGATTCCAATTTTTAATTTTTTTTTTCTTTCCAATTAATTCAGTACAGTTGGCAGCATTTATTATCAGAAAAAGATTACTCATTAATTTGGATGCCAAAAAATCGTAACAGTAGATTAAAAATTCTATTAAACCTTGTAATGTATTTGGCCAAAAGTATCTAATGTAGTTTGCCAAAACCTGTTTTAAGTGCTCTTACTTCAGGCACCTACTTTCTGTATTAATAAATTTTGGCTACCATCATATGACTGCAAATTTGTTAAAAAAAACAAAAACAAAAACAAAAACAACCTTGGAAGAGCTTAATTGGCTCTTGAATCTTTAGATTCAATGTTTTCTCTGTACCAAAGTCACACTGATAGTTGCATCAAATACATGGAAACAAACAGATGGCATACTGGAGTCAAGAACCCTTGTGCACAACACTGATCACAGGACAAGCAAACTAATATACTGCCAACTGCAGCAGTTTAATACATCTTTGGTGTTTCTTCCTAAATTTCCCACTCCTGGATTTGTGTGATTACCCAAGAGTCAGTTTCCCCCCGTCACCAAGAAAAAAGCGCAAAGAAATTTTCTAACAACATCCGTTAGCTTAAAAATAGTAAGATTAAAAGCTAATCCAATTTATTTGATTTTTGAATCTTATGATATTGGAGAGGGACAAGGAAAGGGTGGTTCATGATTGTGGAATGTTTGGAAGCGTTTGGCAATGCTAGCCATGGAAGGGTCAGGGACAGGGTTACCCCCCCCCCCCAGTATGCAACTTGGGCATGCAATTGTGATTTCTATATATAAACCGACTTCTTCAAAATATATCTCCATATATTCCCTGCACATGCTGTTAATATGCTGATGTCTGAGAATGAAATAGTCTGGGTTTTTTACTTCTGTTGTGTGCTGATATTCAAGGGTATTTCTTGTGCGGCAATACTGCACAAAGCAGGATCTTACTCTGTAGACACACGAGGAAAAAACAAGTTGGAGAAGGAGCCAGTACTGGAGTCAGTACCATGGCTTAAGAATTTTCCTTTTTCTCTGTTTCTCCTGCTGAACACTTGTTTGCAAGAAACCACAAAACTGCCCAGAGCCAAGGTCTATAAAAGACTAGAAGAGGTGCAGACACTAACTTGGAGGGATATATCTGTGGAGAGTACTGGTGCGCTGATCTGGGACTGTAGCCACTACTTGTTATTACTGCAAAACAGAAAACAAAGTTAGAAACACCATGAGACCTACACAGCCACACAGTGTGAACTAAGGCAGCAACATTAACAGAGAAGCCTATTGAAATAAACAGCTTTTCAAGGAAGCAGATGTCACCAGAACAGCAACATCTTAAAAAAAAAAAAAAAAGAATTAAAAACTCTCAAATCTTTCACCGTTGTGCAGAACTCTTCGGTTAGCATGAGCATGTCACTCTTTCTCAATTAACTAACACATTTCTGAGTATACTGCAGAGGCATGTATTTCATACATCACCTGCGATCCACACACTGTTGATCTTTCAAATCTGCAAGTTGCATTAAAAGGGATAGTTAAACAGAATCTTGTGATTTAACATATTTAATGGGATTGAAATAGTGTACCCATACCTTTATAGTCTCACATTAACAGGAAATTCAATTTTAATATTGGGTAGAAAAGTGTCTTTTATATGGTTGTGACTAATTTTAGTTAGGTGAGGTGATGGAAGATACTAGATTGAGCACTAGAAAGCAACTACCACTCTATAAACAGGCCAATTAGAATATAACCCCTAACAACAGCATTTTTATTTTAAAGTATGCATAAACAGTCCTGTCCAGTAGCCATCCAAGTAGTGTGTATCTATACTATTCACAGCTGCATTCTTCCAAGAAAACTAATAGAATAGTCATAACCCATTAAAATTTCATCCAGAAGCAGTGCTCACACTGGATTAATTCCAAGTGTTTGGAAGTTTCCCTTTCCTTTAGCCATCTGTCTTGACTAAGACAGATGTATTCCAAATATATGTACTCTAAAGTGTTGAACCAATCCCTTCAGAGCAAATCCATACTGGGCAAACATACAGAGTGTCTTTATTAGGCCATCTGCTGTTCATTCACTTTTCAAAAGATTAAAGTAGTACACAATGAAGCACTGGAATTTCTTTAGTCTAATCAATCATAGTTGTACTTCAAAGTGTACCCTCTTCCTGAGTTATTCATAATGGTAGTAGAAATGAACATTCAGAATTTTATAAGTGACAAATAGGTTTAGGTTCCTAACTATTTTATGAAACATGATACATTTCTACATCCAGCCCTAATTAATGTCTCTCAGATCTATTGCTTTGAACATACACAGAACTTCATATTTTTAAAGATAGTTTAAATGCATTTAGAATGTGTAGGACTTGAAAGGAAAATACAGTAGAAGAAAAACAATTAACTTATCTTTAAAATGTGCAGTTAAGTATGGCTTGAAAGTAAAGAATTGGATAATAACTTTTAAAATATGTGCCATTAGATTTCATAAAAGAGTTGCTGTTTGAAAACGTATTGAGGGTTTGCCTGTGATGGAAATCTGCTAAATTTCATTTTTTGTGGATATTGTTTTTGAGGGTTTTTTTGAGAATGCCTTTTCGTGGTTTAGGCTCAACCCACTACATGTGCAGGCAGCTATTCCCAGAGTCAGACAAACCTGTAGCTGTTTCTATCAACCTAACTGGTTCATAGATTTCTAAAGAATGCTCTTAGTTATTTAAGGCTTGATGAGTAATTAGTCTTCCCCGTTGTAGCTCTGTGACCATTCTAAAGACAAGCAAGAGCAGCAGAGTGACCTTGGTGGTTCTCAGGGCAAGGAACTTTTGTGATCCATTATTGGCTTATCAGATCATTTTTGCCATTTTGCTGCACTTTTTGTCTGATCATTTGCTGGATGAGAGCTCAATCAATTAATCAGTTTGGTTAAAGTGCATTCACCACCTTATGTAAGCTACAAAAAAAAAATTACTATTCATTTAAATCACTGGAGCTATCAAAACCTAATACTTTTCAGCAAAAACTGTCATGCTTGCCTTTTTATTCTTTCTGCATATACCTTATTTTTAAAATTCAGACTAGAAAATAAAATGCTTTTGGAATGTGTCTGATTTTAAAATTCCTTGTTTTTATCCCCAATCTTCCTTGATGATACTACCAGTTGTAAGGAAGAGAAAGAGACAAGACTAAAAACTCTGTTCTTTTCCCTGTTACTCTGTAGCTTGTCCCTGCAATTTCTCCACTACATTTTAGACTGTGAGATGTTTGAGAAACACAGAGTGTAAGGCCTATCATAAGAGAACATTATGACAGAGTGGAGCCTGTGGACCACACCTGTATCTGTCTCACAGATGAAACCGCTAATTCTGGGGGTTATCAAACTCAAACAGCTTTGGCTGCTGGACAGCCTCCTAATGTCTCCCTTCCCTGAGGACTGCTGGCAGTGGAGGAGATGGTGGAGGCAGGTTGCTATGGGTTGTGTGGCACTTTATATAGGCATTATACGAATAGGGCTAAATGCTCTTTTGTGTTGCTTATGTTAAAAAAAAACCAAAAAAACCAAAATTGTTTATTCTCTGAAAAACTCAAATATTCCTAAGACTTCAGTACTTGAAATTACCGGAGGAATTCCCTTCAGGGCAGGTATAAAACCCTTAATCTCTCCAGTTCCCATTAGCATTGTTTCACAGAGGGGGCAAGCTAACAGCCAGCTCTTAGGAGTTACTGTCTTAGTTCAAATGGCCAAGGTGGTTGTGGAGGGTTTAAATGACCATTAACTGTTTTAATGGCATGTGCTGGATTCAATATATTAATATGGGCTGGAGTTTTTTATTTTTTCCTTATACATCTAGAAAATTCTGTGCAAAAAGGTTAGGTTAAAAGGACCCCTTTAAGTGATATCATAATCTCTATGCACAAGGGAACCAAATGTAGGTTAAGCAGCCATGACATTCCCTAACTTCACATTTATAGCCTTCAGCAATTGTTTTCTATATCTAAAAACTGTATTCTATATCCTGTGTGTAGTAAATACTAAGTAAAAAGGACGAGAACATCAAATACTTCTCTTTCCACTCCACAAAAGCGATAAAACAGTTCTCAAATTAATCCACTATTGTAAGCAATATATACACACTATTACAGTACAGCAGCTGCAACAAATTCACAGTGCATGAAAATCTCACTTAAGGGCTGTGCACCTCTCCCAGGCCTGTGAATGCCCACCCCAGTGGGACTGTGCTGCAGAATCACAGAGCTGCAAACTGAGGACACTAATTACCACCTCTGAAGAAGGAGGAGGAGGAAGGGGGGTGCACAATGTGACTCCTCACCTGGCTAACCCATGCCCAAAGGCACAGGTTCTCCTGGGGCAGCTCTGCAGCACAAACATGACCGTGAGCTGCAACACATGGGCTGCAGCCCTGAACAGGACCTTGCCAATCCCAGTAGCAAGGGCAAGGCCATCAATGGAACTGGCCACTCTAAATTCAAGAGTTCTACATGCTTTATCTTTTCAGCTTTTCAATGAACAGTTCACAGAAAACACAGTTTTCTGTGAAGTCTAATCTGTCTCTCCTGCCCCATACCTCACACAATCTGTTTGACCATCACTTACATCTGGTCATTAAGGACAGTGAAGACTACTTTACACCCCACAGGGCTTGTTGAGCCTTCTGCTCAGCTCCAGGACAGGTCACGTGTTTTGATTGCCCTTGAAGCAGGGAAATCAATTTTAATGGGCAGAGTGTTTGAAGGAGAGGATTTCTGCATGGCAGACTCACAAATCTGTCTCAGCACCAGGAGTTCTCTTTTCACACATGTCTCATTTCATAAAATTCAGAGAAATGCTGGCATCATGACTTTGCCGTAGTTGGGAGTAACACATGTATGTCCCTCATTTTCAGGAAAAAACAAACTGTTCAGTGTTGGGCTTTGTTACACATTTTTTCAGTTGCAGGTGGCTCATTTGCAAAAACATCTGTTTACTACTCAGCATTTACTGTCTTTGGCAACGCACTGAACTTCTCAACTAACCAGCTAGGCTAAAAAAAATCAGGGAAATCTTGGTTTCGGTGAGTTTTTACTGCTCTTTAGCACCTCTCCCATAAAGTAAGAGCAAAAAAATTGTCTGATTTAGGAGTACAAGCAAAAGGCAAGTGCAAAAGTAACATAGTCAATTTTTATGAAAGGCTGAGTGCGTTATCAGGGCAGCTCTGCGTCTCACTCTGATGATGAAGACTGCACGTCACCCAGACAGGCAGACTATTGATTTCCCACTGAGAATGACTGTACTCATTTATGCTTGAGTTTGTGCACTGAACTGAGAATCAGGTTCATATTTCTTTTGAGTACGCAGGTGGCTAACAGGCAAAAAAGGACTGTGCAAGGCTCAGATTCCTGGGGTGGTTTTTTTGGGTGTGTTTTTTTTTTTTTTTTGGTGAGGCACCAACTTTCCAAACATCCAAAGTGTGGAGATTTCAAGACTTCTTTTGAAGTCAGTGGAAGCTGATGGGTGAGAGGCACCTGGGGGAAATCAAGCTGTTACTTAGCTATCTAAACCAGAGCTGAAGGCTGCAATCCTTGGCACTCCAATGTCACCTTAGCATAGAATAGATCTCAGCTGCCTTAAATACATGGTGGAAGCTGATAAAACTTCACCAACAATGAAAAAAATCACATATAGAATTGGATATTTTATGATTTGTAATCATCACTAATAAAATTTTAGCATTGAATAAAAACAGTGAAAAAGCAAAACTAAATTTTAGCCCAGAATATTTAATTTTTTTATGGAACATTTTAGCCTTTAAACTGAAGTTCCTCTCAGTATAATTATAAGGAGGACAATGTTTTCTTTTTTCTAATCAGAAATAGTAAAACGCTTTAAGTCTCACAAAATACCTTTTCTTCAGGCCTCAGTTATAAATACTGTTCTGAATAATCAACTTTTGGGTTTAACTGATGGCTAAAAGACAATTCCAACACCCGATTTAAAAAATTAATTACACAGAAACATTGTGATTTCCAGAATATTTTAAATAGGGCTTGATTACCTAAGTCTACCAAAGTAATAGTAGCATCACTGTGGAGTGGTGATTTGTGACTTTGGTGACATTTCAGTCAGGACATTACTGAACTGGTATTTTCAGATGCAGAACTTATTCTCCCCCCTCTCCTTTTTAATATTATTATTAACAGGATTCAACTTAATGATTAGAAGGCTGGTTATCTGTACTTTTCCACAGCTCATCACATTTTAATAATTTATAGGATCTACTTAAACCCCTGCTTGTTTGAATTTTTTGAGAAGTAATTGAAGGCTATGATTATTTAAAGTAAAACTATTTTCCTGGAAAGAAAGTAGCTCATCTCAGTGGAAAGAGACTAACACAGCAATCTGGTCAGTGTTTAAACTAAGCCACTGCTAATAGGAGTAAAACGATTAGCACTGAAGTATAAACCTTAAGATTTAAAACTGTTCAAATTAGCATGGCTGATGCAAACACAATCCCTTTTTTTTTCTAATATCATAAAAGACTAATGCTGAGAAAAAAGATCTACAGTACCATAATAACAGCATTATTTTGAGACTTTTGCAAACAGCAGTGGTACTAGGCATTCTTTCAGATCACATCTCATGTAAATTGCTGAGTTGCATTTACAAAAATGAAAAAGCTATTATTATTTCTACTATTATTCTTATTAGGTATAAGATACTATAATATTTTATAGCAGCTTTGTAAAATTGCTTCCATGCAAATGTTTATTAGTGAGGGCTATTAAATGCCGCATTAATGTGCATCTAACAAAACGTCATTTTATTATGGCTTTACCTGACCCAGTAAAAGTGTCAAGTGATGCATCTCCAGTCGTTGTTGCTGTTTCACTGTTGTTCATGGGCTCTGTTTTGACTGCAAGAAGAGACACTACATAGAAGAATAAGCAGACATGAGATTTTACTTCTAGATTTGTACTGGAGTCCCCATGCCAGTCTCACCAGGGGTAGCCCAGCTCACACAAGCACACATGCAACATCTTCAACCTTCACTCTAGCACCACACTGAGACAATCGACAGGAATCTGACAGGAATGCCCATTTATCTACACAGCTCTGTATCTGTGCATTCATCCAGCTTTGGTTTTAGCAACTGGAATATCTTCTGGGGAGATTTCAACCTAAATCTAATTGATTCTAACAATTCCCTAAGAGTAGCACAGAGGAAGGAAACATCAGCTGTCAACGGATGTAGCACATAACAAAAAGAGTTTTACCTGACAAGTAAAACAATTATAGTATGGTTTTATGCTAATATAGAAGCAAATTACTTTCACAGTGCCAGCATGTTGCCTTTCCCTACAGAGTCTATAGGGGCCTTTTTGAGCTAGGTCACCAGCAAGCAATAATATTCCACAGCTGAAGAGAGAAGTTTGAAAGAAAAAAAAGCCAAAGAACTAGAGTAGGACACAAATGACATCCAGGACAAGTCAGCTTCTTACTCAGAAGTTACCAGACTGTTTGGTCTATTCTGAACTCAAATTTCTTTCTTAGAGATCATCATGCAGTCTTACCATCCAAGCTGTAACTGAAAGCACAAAAAGCACCACAGAGGCCATAGAGACTGTAATTTAACATGTTACCTGGACAGAATATTTGGCATGGGCTTTTGTAATGGAATTTTGGAACCACTCATCCAATTGATGTGGTAAGAAACAGCAGCAGAGAATACACTGCAGCTCCTATCAGTTGTCTGACTGGCAAATGTGGAACCCTCAACATTTGAACACAATTTCTTCATGAAGGTCAGTTAGGGTTGGGCATGGATATTCACCACATGTTTATGGATATCACAGGTTGATGCCTGGGGGCACAGAGTGAAGAGGCAATGAAGACCTGCACAGGCAACTACCAACAGCTGAATGCCAGGTATCCAAATTCCAAGGGCACAGCCTGGGATTTGTGAAGAAGCCTTTTCTCTGACAGCCAGCCTGGCAGAGCTCCCCAGCAGGTCTAACATAGGCCAAGGAAAGGCGTTCTCTGCCAGCTGGTTACCTGACGCCTCTGAGAGGCCTCAGCTAAGCTGCCCAAAGCTCTCATCTGTCAACATCACTGCATCCATGTTTGACTGTGCTGGCAACAGTATGGGAAAGGGGGCAATTTCATGTTCTGAGCTGGAAATGTATTTAAAAACTGTGGCTCAGATTCAAGTCACCTAAATCAAGTGTATAAAAGGTGCCTACTAGTCTGCCTTTACGTTTAGCTGAGACAGAGAGGTACTTCCAGAGGTTGATTCAGTCCAAGCATGGCCTGAGCTGCCCTCAAGTTCACTATCCATCATACAGTCTGCAGCAGAAAAGGCAGTGCATGAGCAAAATAAAGGATTTAGTTTCCTCATGGGAAAAATGTCTAGAACAACACCTACAAACCCACTACAGAATCACAGAATCACAGAATCACTTGGTTGGAAGAGACCTTTAAGATCATCGAGTCCAACCCATGCCCTAACAGCTCAACTAATGGGAAGATGCAAAGATGACAAACAAGAGAGGCACACTCACCTCAAAAGGTGCCCTGGGAGGGACAAACAACAGGTGCGAATAGATACCAGCCACACTAAGGGAAAAATCCAATTAGATGTAGGAGGAAAATTCAATGCTGCCTTGAGCAACATGATCTAACAGAAAAGTTGGCTCTGCTCTGAGTAGTGCTTGGCCCAAATGACCTCCAGGGATCTCGTCCAAATTTCATTATTTTAAGGCTAACTCAGAATACAGCTTCCAACGTGCAACAGCTTCTACAATATACCTTGATGAAAGGACTTAGGACATCAAAATGCTACTCTACTGACCCCTTTTTTATTTTCTCTGAAGCATTCCTCTGTGTTAAGGACTGAAAATGAATGCAGAGTTTTAGGGGCAAGAGGCACTAATACTAGGAATAAAGGAGGACAGGCAAGCACAACACAAGTTACAGGAAACAAATCTGATTTTAAAAACTCCTGTAAAACAACAAACCACACAGCTTGTCATAGGAATGATTTTCCTCCTTCTTTTAGCGAGCCTTGAGAGATTTCCTGGGAATATACTCAATGAGAAGCACAATTCTAAACATTCTACTGCCTATGGAAAATCAGATTTAATACAAGTAACACATCGTATTTCTTTACTATTAATAATTAGTACTCAAATTGTTACCTTCCACATTTACCTGAACGTGCTGAACAGTTAAATGACATGACAGACCAAGTCATCTCAGTTGTCCTTAAACTAAAAATCTTGTAATTGAGTAGGAGCATTCACACGGAATGACTTATTCTAGTGCAAATGATCTTTTGTGCTCAAGTCAACTTTTTTTTCGTAAATCTTCTTTGCATATGTGTTTTACAAATGGCAAACTAATTCTGAGGAAATTTTTAAAAGGGTAAGTTTTTGAAATCTTCCTAACTTTAGTGCAAACCTGCACAACTTAAGCACCTTTGCAATGACTTGTAGAGAAACATGGTGATGCATGTTTACCCTATGATTAATCCCATATGTACTGCAACGATGTCACATATAGTTACTATTCATCCTTACAACTTATGACAATTAATAATACATGTCAGGAAACTCATAAATTAAAACAACAGCTTGGAAAATTTGGCCAAAATTTTGCAAAGTGGCAAGTTATATGTGGCAGCACATTAGACATAACCTTTGATTAATGATGGAAGTCTTATTAGTAGGAGTAAGAACAATACTGTCAACTTTGACTTGTGCTCAGGTAATCATGCAATGCTCTACTTAAAAACAAAAGGAAAGCAAATGGGCATTCTGTCAAAATTCCATCAGTCTGATTTCCACCAATGCTGACTACTGGCAATTCCCAGCAATGCTGAACACCACGAGACAATCCCAGTCACTCAAAGCATGTAGACAGCTAAGCTAATTATAAGCGAGTTAAATTCTCCTTGCTCATCAAATGACTTTCAAAGCATTGTAAGACAACTACTTGCTGCAACTTCCTAACAGTTTTCTGACTGTGGGAAAAACCTTTGAGAAAGGGTAGAAAAAAAAAAAGCTTGGGGTGAAGGGAAACCCATGAGAATGTTAAAACTGGACAAGAAAACACCAGAGCAAACGGAGGGGGATGTCACACAGCAGTCATGGAGACACCACACACGCATGCACTGTACCAGGGTCTCTCATACTTGTTGCAGAGGAGGGAGTACTGCAACTCAGCAACCAGTCTGCAGTATTTAACACAGTCATGTTGTCTCCTGAGAACAGGAATGGTACAACAGTTCATTCTCCTAATATCTGCTCAGTGTAAATGAACAGTCTTCAAGGCAAATCAGTGTTTTGGCACTTGAAGTCATGCTTTTTAACAGAACTGCATTGGTTTTATGAGTATTATTTTAACTGGTTTATTTATGCACATTGTATAATATAGAGGCATCCAGTTACCAGTGTTCTTTAATAGCATGCTTGAAGTTTTCTCTTCTCTTTATGCTGGAATAAGGATTCTGTTTAAAAATATGGTTTAGCCTTTCTTTGCAGAGCTGTTACCCTCCCAGGCACATCCACTTTTTATTGACATTGACAGACTTTTATTTAAATAGAGTAAGTGAATAAAATGCTCAACCTTGTGGCCAGAAAGAACAAACCAAAAAATTGTTCTTAGTACCAACTGTTAAAATAGACAGGAATGTATAAAATCGAAAAAGAAACTCTAGTTTGACTCATATCCATGGTGTCACTTTCACAGACTGCACCTCAGAATGTGGCACCCTGCCTCCCACTGCTATGGCAGAATTGGTGATCTAAAAGCATTGGAATATCTAGGTTGTAATTGCATGGCAGTGCTGTCCCTACAGTATCACCTACAGCAGCAATGACCAGCTACTGCTGAGGAAAACTGAACCATCTCTTTATTATGAACTTTTATTACCTCCCAAGAAATGGAATTCATCAGAAAAAAAATACCTAAGGCTAATTTTGATGAACATCTCTTGATAATGATTTTAATTTAACATAAATGCATGTAACTCAGGATATAAGAGAAAATTATTACTCATCAAGGAAGTATGACACAGAAATACAATTTATTTTGTAAGTTACCAACAGGTATAAGCAAACATTTAACACTGTGTTCAAACCAACCGTTCAAAACCTTTCTTACTCTATCTTTGTACCTTGTTTCAGTTCTGCCTCTTACTTCAGTTGGTGCAAGTCAAAGAAGTGACGTTGGAATTGGAAATTTACACTTGCATGACGCCAAATTTTTCATAATTCTTGCTGAATTTATAAACGGGTATATGGTCATTCTTGAAATTATTGTAAAAAATGCATGACTAAAAATCTGCTGAAACTTTCTGTGTGCCAGCTGTGTCTTATACTTACCTCCTGTTCCATTTGTTGTGACTGATGTGCTACTGAGATTTGATTTATCCAGTTTGGAACTACCTGGTGCATCACTACTTCCAACAAGATTATGAGGACTGGCTAGATCCTGCATTTCCATAGACCTGTTAAAAACCAAGGTGACAGTATTAATGCATTGTGATACTATCTAAAATAATCTGCTTTTTCTAGAATAACTTTTTTTTTTTTCTAAATATATGGAGAGTTTGCAAATGCATCCAGATTAACAAATCAGAACAGGTTCCTTTGACATCTTTGCTTTTTATCTAACCTAGGAAAGTAGGTAACAGCAACAATGCCACTATTTTCCACTTTTCCTTTAGGTATTATGAAGTGACACAGGCTTATGAAACTGCCCTGGAAATACACCACAGAGTTTGTGCATAATGTAGTGCACATGTATGGATGGACAGATGGAGAGATAAATGACCAAATTCAGGTATATAGGTGTTTCTTAGAAGAAGATAGAGAAATTAGGTGCAAAGTCAGGCATTACACACAAAAAGCCCAGACAGGAACTTCTGCCTCTCATTATCTGTATTCCAACCACCAGCAGTTACTGCATCCACAGTAAATTATAGGAACAGACCATACAAGTGAATGAACAGAACATTCATGTACATCCGGAAAATTCTTCATTCCTACAAATGTGTATATTCTTCTTGGATCACTTGGTATTTGTCTTCTTCTGTGTAATTTCTGGAAAGCTTGCAAAATTTCAAGTGGATTTAGACTGCAATGAATTCCAGCACTACAGTTACACTGGGGGCCTGTAGATGGCTTTCATGCAGTGACAACAGATCTGCCTTTCTCAGACAAAGACAGAGCAGACAAGGAGCATTTCTTGTTAGACTGGTAATTGCAATCCAATTTGCACTGTGTGCTCGCCTATTCCTTACATCATTTATGTATTAATGACACTGATTTTTTTTCCCCAGAGAAACAATTTTGCTATTTATATAAGCAAAGTTGCCAGCCCATCTGTAACGAGAGAATGATTTACCATACGTACACTCCAAAGGCCAATAGAAAGACTGTCTTACAGAGGATGTAAAAGCCCAATTACATTGTAGAAGGCTGGGATGGCAAAGAAAGAGATGAACAGTCGGAATGGTTCAGTAACTGCTGGAGTCCAGGACACAAGGAAAATGCCTCAAATTGCCTCGGGGGTTTCAAAACCCTGGCTGGGACCCCAGGAAAGCATTGCCTTTGACATTATCCATGGGAAAAACTTCCAACACTTATGGATGAAATGGGAACAACAAAAATTTAAATGAGATAGTAATGCAGTTTGTCACAGGGTGAAAATTTGCTGGTTTAGGGTTTTAGAATGGAAGTAGATTGGAGTAAGATGGAGAATTTGGGCGGTGTCTTAACATCTTCTTCATCGACTCCATCTTCAGCTGTGACAGTGGCACAAAGGCATTGGTAGAATGTAGGTGATGTAGAAAATTGCATGTCTAGAATTGGTAGTGATTATTGGCACAAAACCGTAAATATAGTATGTTTTAAGAGTTAATTGGATTCGAAACCTTTAAAAGACCTTGAAGATCACGTATCGTGCTCTTGGCAGTGGGGTTCTTCAGTGCACTAAGCCTGGTGTTAGGCGGTGTGCAGACTTTGAGATAAGAAAATTTAAAAAACACCTTTTAAGACCAAAGCTGCAAGTTCTGCTCATCTTTTAAACCCTGGTATAGGACTTTGAAAGGAAAAAAACCCTAATTGGGGGGATCTTGGACTCAAAATACAAGAAGTAACAACAACAGCTCACAGGTATTCGTATACTGACCAGGACTATCAATGGCAAACCGTTAAGGGCAACACCCAACATTTTAAGAATTTATTTCAAGTTTCACTTTGAAACTGCCTATCTTCTCTGCTCTACACATCCTCCTTCTGTGGAAACACAAACAAACAAAACCCCACTACCTTTCCATCAAATATGGGTCAGTTGGCTGAATCTGATTTGTTTCCCCTCCAGAAAATGAAATTATCTGGCTTTTGTGCTCCTAATTCTGCTGATCTCCTGGATAATTTACTCCTTTACATTACATTCATTTAACTCAAGACAGAGATTCAGGGCTTTCATGTCTTGAATATATTCGAGAAATTGTAGGAAACACTATATCTCAACTGGGAAAACAAATGAAAGCTTTACCCGAAGCCACAGGAAGCAAAGAAACCCATTTACTCAAGTAAGTGCCTGAGTCAACAATGAGATGCACAGGCTAAGCTACTGGCAGGATAGCCTGCCCAGGAGCTCTCTGGATGAGCAGGAAAAAAACGGTATTGCTGCAGGCCGTGCATCAGCAAGTTAAAATTTTACAGCCATATTCAAAGAAATGCAAAGGCATAAACTGAGATTTGAACTGCACTGAACCTGATTTCTTCATCTAATTGTACATGCATTTCTACACATCTGTCAGCAGTGCATTATTATTTATTATCTACTGGAAATGTGATCAGTGTTAGATGAAATAAAATGAACCCAGGCTGTTTACAAGTCGGCCACGTTTTTGTTTAGCAGTTTCTGTACAAGTATAGCAGTTAAAGGTTAAAAAAAGTCTATGAGTTTCCATCTTGTATGTATTTAAGGGAGCAGAAGAATGCTACACAAAATAAACAATGCGTGTTTCATTGTATATACAGTGTAATGCTCCCCACGTGTTGACTTGGCAGTTTTAAATATCATGATTTCCTGTTGAAGTATGATCAGCACACAGATACCTAATGGACAGTTCCAGCTTAGAAAGTACACATGTGTTTTTTCCCCCCTTCATTTGCATGAAAGTTACAATAATTTCTTTTCAGACAGGCAGATATCATTGCCACAGATGCAAATACTTCAGTGGCATTTTAGAAGCAAAATCAGTGGTTCACCTTAATAGTCTTTTTAAGAAGTATCCGTTTTAAGCACTTTTCATAGTCAAATGAGTCAAGTTTTCTTAATCAAATCAGATTTTTTAAAATCAGAAAACTAGGTACACCAATTCTCATTTTCTTGGTAAAGAATATAAACAATCAAATTTTGTAGAATTAATACTTTTTGTTCCAAACAAGCAAGAAAGCTTCTGTGCAGAGAAGTATTTTTATTTCCCTGATTTATTTTCTGCAACAAATGGCATCCCATCCACAGACATGGCAAGTTAATTAACTAAAATTATTTTTAAAGTAGTGTCTTCACAAATAGACATTTTTTTCTGCATCAGTAAAAGACATCTTGTACTTATTGGTAGTCTATTACGAATAAAAAGGATATCCAAACCAATAAAAAGTTTCACAAAACCATGTGTATACATTGTATTATCCTGGGTGCTCCATCCTGTGTGAACAAGTACAGGGATTACTTAAATATATCCCTATGTGATTTATTTACAGAAGTGCACATGTTGCCTTCTGCGTAACACATATAATTCAATTCACTTTTCTGGATGCATTTAGTTTACCTTTACCCTAAAAATTTCCCAGGAAGACGTAACAGATGTACTAAAATCTTATCTCCAGTGAATGGAGGATTCAGTAAAAATGCTTTGTAAAATGGACAAAATAATTCCAACATCTTGAATTCATTTCGTCAAACTAAATGTTTATCAGAGTCCTGCTTTCACTGACTTAATCAGAAGCAGGTTCATGTTCAGTATGTGCTTTCCTGCACGAAAAAAAAGGTTAAAAGAAATCTCTGAAGGAGTAATTAATACTTCTAAGTTTACACAGCTATTTATTAAAGACTGCTTTCTAGTAAATGCAGTGTGTTCCAATTTAGGTGGAATAAAGTTTATTGCTAAAGGTGCTTAAAGCACTACACTGTACAATTTTATTTTACATATTTTGTTTCTCTGCCAGGCACATAACTGAGCTTTAGTTTTCCCCATCCTGCAATGTCTCACACTGCTTTTTAGAACAAGTAAAATTCTACATTGTATAAAAAGATACATTTTGTCAGGAAATGGACTGCTTGATAAGAAGATGTTTTAATTATCTTTTGACTATTTGAGGAAGGTTTGCACTATTCCCAGCTTTTGAGCAAAAACCGGGAACCTGGCAAGACAGATTTGCCTTTTATTCTGCTTTGGCTGTGCTTAAAGTCTTTGAAAGCTGGTATTTGCACATGCTTAGTGGACCATTTCAGAGGCTTACTGGAAAAATCTCTAAAACATCCCATTTCACAGAACAGTCTCCCAGATCTCAGTGGGCTTTAACTCCAACCTGTGGACGACCCTACCCAACTGAAGAAGGTTTGAATCAAAAATATGTCTGTGTGGGGATCCTGGGCCTTCCCCATCAGTGCATATTCTGTTTCCCAGCTTGAAGTTACATCTTTTCAAGGGTTAGCCTATGCCCAGAAGTGGATGAAGGAAGAGCATCCACAGAGATAAATTCCATCCTCTTCTGTCCCATCTTTACAAGTGTGGATGAACAAACTTGTGCCCCACCCCAGACCACCAGAGTGCAGAGACCAGCACCATAACCCAACCTTGCACAGGAAGGTGTAAGTAGGACTAATTATGATTGCCCCATTTGACAACTGGATCTCTCTATTTCTGTATAGCTTTCACTTGTGTTGTTTTAAAGGTAAAAAGCTCAAGCCTTGCTTCTACAGTTGTTTTTAAAATTACTCTTTCCCCCTCCCCTTCATTACAATCATGTATTAATTTGTGCACTGCTTCTCTTCAATGGGAATAAAATTTATTTTCAGAAAATCTGGGTGGCTATAACCGTGTTATCCATCTGCATTTCCAGTTTAACTATTATTAAAGTGAACTAAGAGGTGGGTCCTTCCACAGCTTACAATTCCATTGATTATTTATTAATTCTACAAGTAGAACATATTTACATGATTTTCTTGAAAGAGATGATGTTTTAAACTGTAAACTTTTTGCTTCATAATTCAGTTCAAACTTTTTTACTGACAAGATCGAAAGTATGAAATGATTTATCAAAGATTTATAAAGGAATAAATATTCTGACATGAAAACTAAGTATTTCAAATCCCAGCCTAACCAGAACATTTTACAAATACCAATTCCTTTGTGCAGAATTTGAAGCACATCCAGATTACAGGAGAACTGAAAGAAGGACTAGATGGAGGCTATTGAAAATTGAGTAATTTAGTTTAGTTTGTAAGTAATTGTAACAAAAATTTTTAAAGTATTTAAAATTCTTTGACAGGAAATTCGCCACATTTCTTTAGCAGAATCTCACTAAACCTCATTGAGGCAAAAATGAATATTGTTATTATTACTATTTCTATTATTGTTAGGTTAGTTTACCCCGTTTTTCTAGTATCACTCCTGTTGTAACACCAACTCTTAAACATTCCATACCTTCTCACAGAAACCTGGAGTTTTGCCCATTTAAGTTATCAGCTACCCTGGAGGTTCTGAAATTAAGCAAACAGGGACTTTCCCTTTATTTCAAATTAACTTTTAGTGCAAGAGGAAAGTTATATAGCAGAACTGTTCAAACGAGGCTTAATCTGTTTCCTACTAGTATCAGCTCAGCTCTCAGACCAACTGCACTGTTTTGAAGACAAGTAGATTTTTTTTTTTTCCTATTTCCCACATAAATTTTTTCAGGCATATCTTTCAGCCATGTTCTGAACAGGAAAAGTGAGCTCACCTCTCTTTCATATGCAGTCTGAACTAGCTCATACAAGCCTTTCTTCTGACAAAACCAATCAAAATGGATGCACATACACAAATATCATTTGTCCAATCTACAAAAAATCTGCAACAAAGTTTAAAACAATCAATAATTTAGATAAGACCAAAATTATAAAGGCTTTTTTTCCTAGTGTTTTGGGATTTTGGTTTCGGTTTGGGGTTTTTTTGGTTTTTTAAATTACATTCGTAGTCAAACCAGATATTTTTCATGTTTACTTGCACCTACAAGAACTGTAAATAATGCAATTAAAAAGAAGTTACACCAATCCTTCAAAAGCTATAGTGGGCAGTAAAAAAGAGGGGTGAAGAGAGAGAGATTCTGGATGATGGACAGGTTTCCAGGGAATATACAGCTGTATACAAATTCATGTACACTAACACACAGATACATCCAGTCTTATAATAATTCTTTGATGCTCAATCTACACAAAGGCATGAATTTTAAGTGTATACACAACAAAAAACTTCCCAACACCTTTCCACGGAAGATTGCCACCAATAGTGCAACAAAACACACAGCCAAAATAAACTCTTCAAATGAGTAACATTTCCAATCATTTCAGCAATCCCAAAATACAAGTTAATATTTTCTTTTCCATGTGGTTTTACACTGTTTATGGCAGCCTTTGTCATTTTTTGTCACTGTAAAAGGTAAGAAAAGAAGAGCAAAACCAATGAGAAAAAATTGTTTCATTGAGACAACAACCCCTCTTGTTTTCCCTGCCTCATTAAGCCCACCTATAGGTTTTCTTAAGCTTAAGTAGATGGCCAAAATAGCAGAACTTTTGCTATTCTAGGCACAATATTGCAAAAGTTGCTCTTCCAACACACAAGTTCTGGAAGCTTGCCAGATTTAAAAACAAATAATAGCTCTGGACCTCCTTCCTGCACTCCTTGAGGCCTCCTTTCTTAACCTGTAAAGCAATACAGTGCTAAGAAGAGTAAAATAATGTCATGTTATATTGATAAAACCGGCAAATGCTCCTCAGAGTTTTATTTTATTACTTTTTTTTTTAGCTAAACAGAAAACTTTTTGCAATCATTTGGCGATAGGAGGTGGATTATGGCTGTATAATTTCTGTTTCTTGCGTGTTTGTAAGTACAGTGTCAACATTCATATTTAAAAAAGTAATGGAAAGAGGCAAAAGTGAAGTTACATTGATATTCCAAGAATAAAAATACTTTCATCAATCTACAACCAACGTCAATCAGACAGAGAGTATCAAAGAGATACTCTTAGCGAAACAAAGAATTAAAACATCCAAGTTTTTAGACCATGTTAAGGAACACCACATAGGTTATAAAAAATATCACAAGGTTGAGCTTTGCAAAACTGTAAGTATAAAGTAAGGACTGTACTGGACTCCCTATGGACTAATTATTACAAGCTTGAGTATCACCATGCAGCTTCCCAACACATGAGTTCAAGCTCACAGGAAAAGAACTCATACCAGATATTGCAGTAACTGCACTGTGAAGAGGGTCCTTCTAATGCAAAGGAACAATAATTTGAGAAAAATTCCGAAGTGCCTGAATTTCTTTAATAGCTTTTTCGATCTTGAATAAACTGCTCATCTTACAGAGGATGAGACTCCTTAGGTAATTCTTCTGGGGCATAAAGGGGCACAAGCTGAGATTGTATCGCAGTTTTGCTTTCCTGCCTATTGTTCTTCCCTTGGCTATTCAAGCCTAATAACCAGGAGAAAAAATCCTCATGCAGACAGTATTATTTTACAGGAGCAGTCTGACAGGCAGACAGTGTCAGTGCCTGGGATGCACTTGATGCAGAGGGCTCAGCTGAGAACGTGGGCGAGCAGGTTTGGTGACAAAGGCCGGCATTGTAGCTCACCCCCTTACACCATTCACAGCTAGAGAAAAAGAAATTTCTTTTAACAGCACCGCAGCTTTTTCCCCACCCCCCATTCCCATTTCCCCAGTTCAGCTTCTGCTATCACCCTCCCTTTTCTGACCCTGTGCTACCCTGAGCTTCTCTGTGCTTCCTAACAATTAGGTGTCAGATATTTTCTGTCTTTATTAAATCTATGCTTCCCTCCTTTCTCACCGCAGGAACAACTGCCAAAGGCTGAAGCTTTCGTTAATCTAGTACATGGCTATTTCTTTTGTAATAAGCTGATACTATTTTTTTAACTGAAAAAGATATATGTATTTGTTCCTTGTGACTCTAATGAGGAGATATGACAAAATACTGTGGAAGATAATTGCTTAAAATTTCAAGTTTATTTTTGTCAGAAAAGAAAAACCAGAATGTTCTTCTTGTGCCTCAAAGTGAGAGATTTAGTTTTTAATCTTATGGTGATTAAACACACCAATGAATTTAGACATCTTGGATTGTTGTGCTATATAATTGCTAGAAACTATTATTTGCTTATAAGTCAGTAACTGCATGGTTTCCCTTGTTTCTGATTGACTGAGACATTTTATTTCACTTTAAGGTAATTTAATGTGGTTTCCAAAAATCCACAGAAAACTGTCAATTCTAGTGCAGTTCAGTTGGCCACAAATCCACATTTCAATTACTTTTCACTGCTTTCTGACTTTTACTGAGAATGAATGTAATTTCCCTGTCACAATTAAAAGACAATGAAAAATTAATTTGGATTTCCACACTTTTGGATAAAACATAGAATACCTAGTAGCCATTTCTGGATTCTTATGTTGGACATGGAGCCAACTTGTCCAAAGCCAACAAAGATTTAAATAAATAAATAAATAAAAAAAAATCAAGACAAATTGGGAGAGTGGAACATACTAAGTTATTTACCTCAGCATAAACTTCCAGCTCACCCGCTCTATGCTCAGGAAATTGTTCAATTACAAAACAGAGATTCAGAGTATAGAAATAGCCAGGCTGACACTGAAAAGGTAAATAACAGGAGGCAATTTTTTTCCATATGCTCCTCTTCCACATCATCTCTCCACTCTGAAGTTTAAAACTGGTGTGAGATGATGAAAGCAAATGATAGTTTTATATGGGAAAGTGTTCCATTCTGATATAATAGACTGATGCACACACAAAAGGCAAAGCTATGCAGAACAATACCTTCTGGCCAGCAGCATCCCAACCTTTGAGATCTCTTTTCTGGGCTATCCTAATGTGACATCAACAGTTTTGATGGAATGCAATTTTAGCTCAGGGTTTACACTTCAGTCACTGGAGGAAGTATCTGGAAAGAGGTAATGTGGTGTCTGAATACATAATTCCCTTCTTCTCAAGGAAAAAAGCAGCTGGTTGGAGAAAACCACTCCAGGAGCCAGAGAGAGAACACCAAAACTAGTAAGCTCAAGGACCAGGGACTGAAAGAATAGCAGAAAGAGGGGCTGGGTGCTCAATTCTTTCACTCCACGTAGAGACCGGCCCATCCCAAGCCTGGGCATGTGAACAGAAAACACATAAAGGTACACAGGCACCTGCTTCTTAACAAAAAACAAACAAAAAAAAACAAACACCCCCCTCCCCCAACAAACAAAAGAAAAGAAAATACTAAAGTAGCTTTTGAAGTCCTTATGTGAGTATTTAAGCAAATCAAAAGTGATAAAGACACCACAGTTCCATGGGGAGCTGTCAAGTATCCAACTTACATGAAATACAAACAACCAGTTTACAGATACATAAGATCTAAATGCAAGTCTTTGGATCACAGGGCCACATTTTCAAAGAGTAGTTCACCCAACAGCTTCTGATCACTTTCCAGATGTGACGAGCACTTGCAAATGCTGTGGTTCTGACAACATGATGTGCTGCATCATAAACAAATAACAAACACTTCTGTGGAGATGGCTGGAATGCAAACAGCAAGCCTGTGGCCTTCCCCCGCTATGCCACCACTTCTGCAGAACAACTGCTCAGAGTCACATCTGAAAAATCTGCTGGAAATTTCAGAGTTCCTTCTACAGCTAAGAGAGGTGACCTGGTTGGACATAAGGAACAGGTAACAAACCCAATGACTGAAGGATCTCACAAAGTCTTTCTTTGGTGGTTTTCAGTCTGATTTGAGCAACAAAGACTGTTCCTCATACATACAGAGGAATGTGGAGATGATGAGCTCTGGCAATTACTAGCCTGTTGCTCATCTGTCCGTTTTAAAACATAGCCTTCAAAATGACACTGCTTTACTGCAGTGATAATATTATGAATTTAAATGTAATAATCTCAACTGTATTCATGTCAGACAATATTTAAGCAAATATAAAATCGGGAAATCAGGGGTGAAGGGCTGAAAATTTTGCTGTTGGCTTCAGTGGAGCCTGGACAGCATGATGTGTGAACTTGTATTTTCATTTTAAAAAGTGCAACAGGTGGGTTGTGTCTGACTCACCCTAAATCGAGTCTGTTGTATTTCAAACTAGTTACTGTAACATGATTCTTCTTCACCAGGGAATGTCCAAAGCAAAAGAAGCTCCTTCAGGTGCGCTGTATTAAGAGTGACCATACCTCATTTCAATGTGATTTCTTTAGCCACCAGTACAGGGGCATTGCAAGAACTTCATCAACTTCCAGAAAGGATGAGTTATGATGACAGACTAGGCAGAATACAGGAGTTGCCAAAAACTTGTAGTTTTCATGCTCTATTCATATTTTAACACAAACATTCTGAAACTTCTCTTGGTAAATACAACTTGCAGGGAGTTACTGGCAAGCCGTCTTAACGTGGGAAACATTAACACATCTCACTTTTAACAGTGAAGTTCCCCTTATAAGTTAAACCTGATCTGAATCTTGGCTCCCAAGACAAATATTCTGTAGTTTACCTCATGTGGAGCACATTATGTCTGGCTCCAAAAGAGTTTGTGTCAAAAGCAATTATTTCTGTTCTCTAATTGCAGTCCCAACAATGAGTTTGGTTTAGAATATAAAGCAAATATATACAACTTGCTGAATGCCTGATGCCTGAACCGCTTCAACATTTGATCACTGCAAGGTGTAGTTGGGCACAGCCATTCTGGATGGCAAGGTACACTAGGTGTGCTGCACACACTCCTTGTCATTTTGCCGAGGATGACCTTACTGCCTGGAAGAATCTAAAAGACCTTTGCATAACTAATTACACTTAAAGCAAATTCCATTATTCTGAGCAAGAGAGAGAATGATGCTCTGATAAATGCACTGATGCTGGCTGCTCTTTACAACTGATATAAAATGACTACACTTCATTTTGCTTTGCTGTTTGATTTCCCCAAGTTATTTTATAATTTGAAACTTAAAGCACACCTTTTTCATTTGGGGTGAAGTAGGTGATTTTTCTAAGAGGTAATAAATATGTGTCGCTGAGAACTCTGGGGCACAGTTCCCCTCCCCTGAATTATCCCCTTGGGCCACAAGCAGGGGCAGGTAGCAGCTGCAAATCTGTAACACCTCCATTTCCAGCTCAGCCTGCATGCTGATAACACAGCCCCCAGGCCAGGGCATACCTGCCTGAGCCACAGGAGTAGGGCACTGGCAGAGGCACCACTCCAGCCCTCACTGCCCCAGCACAGACGCAGCAGCCCTGGGAACCAGATTCTCTGCTGGTTATCCGCCTTCATACCTCCCTCTGTTCAAAACACGGCTTACACCAAATGGCTGGATCTCACCAAGACTTCTGACATAATGCTTAGCCTTTTAAAATCATTAAATATCCACTTCTGTCCAAGTACTGAGGGAAAAACAAGGTAGCAGGAAACAAACCCTACAGTGCAATTGGTTTTTATGTCCACCCACGTCCATATTGCAGATGCAAGATTGCCACTTTACTGCGTTTAGCACGGGTTCCCCGCCGGTTCCCCATGAACCTGGTTTGCAAGACAGGGCAGGGTGTGAGATGATCATAACAACATAACTGCTTTTTATAATACATTTATTGTTGTTTCTCAGCAAATGTTAAAATATTGCTGTTGGGAAACATGGTATAATAATGAAATGCTAAGAGGGATGAACATGCTTCTCTGGTACTATTTTGAGAAAGTCATGAAAAGCACTACATCTTTGAGAGCACAGGGGTTTATTTTCTATTTAATTTAATCTACATAATTAGAAGGAAAATAAGACATAAGCCTGAAATAACACAGGAATAAAACATGATCTTATGTCTAGTCACCTGCCAATTACTTCTACGCTGGAAAGCAAATAAAATCCCAAAACCCTTAAAAATTAAAGTGACAGAGATTTAGTTGTAAATTGAAACAGAACTTAAATGGAATTCACCAAACAGGATGTTCTCCCTCTCTGCCCTCTTCTGCACTCGCGCCACACAATAAATAATTCTGTTAAAAAGTTGATCCGTGGAATTGCTTTATTTATTTGGGCACTGCATATGCCTTTCTCCATAGCTCTGCCAAAAATACCTTCCCACAGACTTGCTGCTTCAGTCCTGGGCCTCTCTTAAATGGCAGACACAAATCCCCTATGAATTAGATTGAGACCATCATGCTAATTTTCACGTTTAACCAAAACCAGATTTAAACCTACATTTTCAAAGGTGGATGGCTAGTGGAAGGCAAGTATATTTCATGCTTTAAGGGGAGGTAAAGTTAATTCTGCTCTACAAATAACACTAAGAAATTCCCAAAGAAATTTGACAATAATACGAACTCAGATCACAGTAAATTATATCACTTGGCAGCTAAACTGGAGAACTAAGAACAGAATTGCCAACAAAACTCAAGACACACGTTTGGATATATGGAAAGCTTTGCGAAGACTAACAGAAAGGAGCCTGCACAGGCATCTTGTGAGACCCATAAAGAACCTTATCAGTTTAGGGTTTTTTTAATAAAAGTGTTCAAAAGGAGAAGATAGAACAGACAGACCATCTGCAATGTAACCACATAAAAGACCCCTGGGCAAATCCAAACCCATTAGCAGAAGTGCTTGACAAATCTGCCAAAGAGCCAGATGCTGCTTTTGGAGAAGCCTCTTTCCCTCCTTGTCATCTGGATCCTCTAACTTCTGTTCCCAGAGGAGAACAACACTGACTGGTGCTCAGACTCAGCAGTGTGTGGAGGGAGCTGAGGTACAGAATTGCTCTCTGATAAGGCTGTCGTAACATAAGGAGAGAAGGCAAAGCCTAAAATATTACAGCAGGCTTAACACACGTTTGTGTAACGTGTGGAAGATGCAGATGGTAAAAAAAAAGAGAAAGCAAACTTGCAATTACCTTATTTACATGTGGTCCCAATCACTTTATTTGCATGTGGTCTCTTTTTATCAGGATTTTTTTTTGTTCATTCTTGTCCTTAGCTGTGACAGAGTTAATTTTTTCTCAGTAGCTGTTGCAGGGCTGTTTTGGATTCAGCATGAGAATGTTTTGGTTTGGGCAAGTCGTGTTTATCCTAAGTCAGGGACCTTTTTCTTTTGTGTCTCATGTTCTGCCAGTGTGAAGATGTGTAAAAAAAGCTGGGAGGGAGCATAGCTGGGACAGGTGACCTGAATGGGCCAAAGGGATATTCCAAACCATGGAATATCATGCCCATCTTATGAACTGGAGGTGTTGCCAGAAGTGGGGATTATCTGGGTTCTGGGACGGGGTCTGGCATTACCCAGCAAAAGTGAGGAACTCCATTGTGCCTCACTTATTTGCACTTCTTTTTTTTTTTTTTTTAATGATCATCATCATCATTCTTATTTACTATGATTAGATATTTTACTTTGTTTCAATTATTACACAGTTTTATCTCAAGCTACAAATTTTACTTTTGATTCTTTTCCCCGTCCCATTGGGTTGGGTGTGTGGAGGGTAAAGTTGTGTGGTACTTGGCTGCTAGCTGGGCATAAACCATGACAATTCTATTTTTATTTCCTACTTTTTTTTTTTTTTAATTTTTTTTCTCTAATGACTGATCAGAGCCTAGTAGGATGGCAAAGAGGTGAATTCTGGTATGTTAAATATGAGCACAGTATAATAACTGCATGGTGTTAGTTAAATGCTCACTGAGTACAGAGGACTGACTGGCAAAATTTAAAATGTGAAACATCCAGCCAAGAAATTACACTTAAAAATATTTGAGGAAAAATGTGATTCAAGTAAAAAGCAAACCAATCTCAGAACAGGCAATCTGGATCTCAATGGCCATTTTATTTTTATTGTCTACATTCTTATTGGAATTTTTTCAGCTATATTTGAAGTGCAAAGTAGGTGGAATCAAATACTTTCACTATTCAGGCTCACCAATGGTAAAATATATTTAGAGTATACAAGAGGTCAAAGAAGCTGGAACAGAGTCTGAATTAGTTCTCCTGTGTACTGCTGTAATGTGATATGACAGAGCAAAAAATAGACCACTGAAGAAAGAAACAGAGCTCCTTCTCATTGTGATTACATGTGCTGCACATGTAAGAACAAACACTGTTATTTTATGGCTCAAAATCCAGTTAAAATTTTAGGATAAGGCTCTAAGGGACTACTTGATTAAGCAAAAACATTTGCAGGTGTAATCCTAGATTATCTTCTTTCGCTCAAAACCAGTATTTACCCAATCTAAAATATTCCTGCAGATTCAACAATTATAAAATTTGATTGATACATTAATTAATCCAGAAATCCTGCTCTCTTTAGAAAACTCAAAAATCACAAGGCACTTTGATCACCAAAATCTTCAGATCACTTCCATTAACACTTCCACTAACAAGTCTTGTTTATCCAATTGTTTTTCAATGTGGTGATTAAAAAAAAAAAAATTGTTCAAAACTTAGGTTTTATTGCCTTCATTCATTCCAAAGTCTGAGCCATCATTGACTCAGGTTAATGGAAGTCTTAAGAGTGACAGGATCTGGCTTTGGATCAAAGGGATAAATTATTATTAATATCACAGAAAGTATGCTATGCCCAATATTAACAAAAAACCCCAGGAATTTTTAACAGACATGAAATATAAAAAAATAAATTACTTTTATTGTTATAAGCCACAGGGATCTGTTAATAAAAACCATTAAAATACTTCCCTATGATGTCATCTGTTACCATGTATTTGCACTCTAAATAGATTATTGTAATTTCTGTAAACAGATATATATATATATATATATATATATATATATATATATATATATATCTTTTTAGAACTCTTTGGAGGCTTGATCCAGAGCCAACAAAAACTGATGGGCAGACAGTGACCAGCTTCAACAGGCCTTGGGTAACAAGAAGACTGAATTTCTGAAGTGAAGAATGAGAACATCAGTGCTCAGAAGGCAGAGAGATACCACACACACTGATCTAAAAAAAGGAGAAACTTGCGTTGCCGGAAAGCAACATGCCTGAAAATAAAATTCACATAGCAAGGCACTACTTCTTGCAGGAACTGCAGCGCAATTGTCATGGTTGCTGTGTGTCACTCACTTACATGTATGAGAAGAATCACCTCCCAACCACGTTACTTTGATTGATTCCAACTGCCTAAGTGGCATGCAGACTAAATGAGTGCACCAAAACTTTAATAAGTACCAGATTCATATAAAACATTCTCTGCGAGCTGAGTCTCGGTGTCCCAGAATGCAGTCTTTATGAGAAATCTTATTCCACAATGTAGTTATTTTAAAACTGGAAAATTGTTGTATGGTTTTTTGCCAGTCACTGTCTCTACTGAGTAGTTTGGGCTTGATCCTGCAAAACATTTCTCTTAGGTGACATGCTTGTAACTGTAGTGGCCTCATTGACATGAATGCTATACTCTGGCATACACCATCCCTCTTATTGACTAGTTTTTCTTCCAGTCTCCAAAATTATTTGTGACAATCTTTCAATTTAATTATTCTGTCTTTTCATATAAAATTTGTTTTGCTGTGTCTGTTCCTCCTTACAGTCTGCCCCAAGCTCAAGAAATACCAGAAACTAGTCAAAAATTCTTTTTACCTGGCTAAAGATTAATCTTACTTTTGCAGGTATTCCCTTCCGGAACTGACCAGTTTTGCAGAAATGCTGAATCTATAAAATTGAAAGAAATGCTTTCATTTCCTTTGGTCATATTGTGTATCTCGTTGGTCTTACAATAAATCAACAGATCAACACGTGATTGCTGGTGGAGTCTGCATGGTTTCCCAGGAGAAGAGGGATGCAGTAAGATGTCAACAGAAAGAAGTTCAAATAAATGGCATTTCAAAAGTGCCTGCCTTACATGTCTACTTCAGGATGAGAGGAATCTCACCTTCAAAGTCTAAATGAGTCTTCTCAATAACTCATTCCTTCAGATGAAGCCCATTTATCACATCATTATGATCTACAGATTATTCAGTATGGGTCACAGTGGAGCTACACTTCTGACTCAGCATTATCCTCTGGTCAAGATAAGCCACATGTGGTTCACAAGACAACAAACCCTTACCTTCTAAAAAGCTTCTAAGACATGGATGAGAAGAAAATTAGGGAGCCTAATGTGTTTAAACAACATATATGAAAGCCAGGTAGACTGGTTTGCTCATTTAGTACTGCACAACCAGTACTATTTATTTTTTCTATTCTAATTGCTGGAACTTTAATCACAATTTCCATAGCTATTGCTGGCTTTCCCTCCTCAGCAGCTCAATTGCAAGCTCCTCTTTACTATGTAACAATAATGCTGTGTGCATCTCTTGAACGGCAAATGAATGGGAAGGCACTGCTGATCCCACTCTACTAGCAACATGTATGCAGACGGTCAAGTGTTTTCAAAGTCACGGAAAAGGCATGAAAGCTTCATCACAGAATTTGTCAGATGGCTGTAAAGCTTGGATTTGGGCTCAGGAGTTACAGTGTTAGATCTGATAAATACAGGCCAGCCAATGCCTGACTGAAAGAATGAATCATCACAGGGATCATTCTGAGATAAGACTGTTAAGGTTTTATTGAGGGAATTAGTTGGTGGAAGAAATCTCAGGTGTATTATAGTTGAAACTGATGAGAATGAATGAAATGATGATCTGGTTGTCTGGAATAAGATGCAGAAGACACGTTACTTTTATTTTCTTTTTTTTTTTAAGTGTATGAATGGTCACAGAAACACTGTTTGTTAATGCATACAGGCAGCATTAGCATAGCTCAGATAAAGTGAACATAGTGAATATTGCATCCACAACAGTGTGCCCAAACTGCAGAGGAAACAAACTTTGGTCAAGTGAAATGAATAGGAAAACTGTGGTAGCTCACACTGACATTCAGTACCATCTTTTTACTTGTGAATGCATTAATGACAATAATTTTCTCTGGATGTGTATGTGCACTCTGTATCCTGACCAATGAAAAACTATGAGTAGGTATCAAAATGAGACCAGTGAGAAAATGTGAAAGCCTACTTCTCATTCAAAAGTTTTAAGAAAGACTTTTAAGATGAAACAGAAACAGGAATTCGTATCTTTTAAATCTTCGTGCACATAAAAGCGTGGGCGTTGAAGAACAGAACAGCAATCATCTGATGAACAGCTGCAATCTATGCTAAGAACCTCACTGAAACCCATATTAAATTGAAATATTGAAGGCCTTTTTAAACACATAAAAAATCCCTGTGTGCTTTTTTGCATAACTGCTTTATTGGGTAACTTAATCTGTGCATACGATTCAATATTTACCAGCGATCATCACTGGTGAATTTGTAGATTGGTAACACATAGGGATGAACGCATCTAACTGGCGTCAATGCAGCAACTGTAGTGCCCCTGAATTACACTCTTCTTACAGCATCTGATAAAGTTTTAAATGGAAGGATTTATTTAAGACCTCTCCTTTGCTTTTAGGATTCTTTTAAAAAGTATGTAAAGGAAAAGCCAAGAAGAATGGATATTACTGGAAATGTTGGATCCACAGGTTTGTAGTAAAAATCATACAATAAAATGGAGGGCTTCTTGCTCTACAGGGCTTTATTTTAAGTTACTGACACAAAGATTCATTGCCCTTCTAGAAATACACAAGTAATGTATTTTTGAGACTATATATCCTAAGTATTCCTAAATTGATTTGTCAGCTGACTTTTATCCCTAACTTACAAAACTACTCATCAAAACCTTCAGATTTTCCCTTTCTTCCTATAGATAGCTTCATCACAATATAAATACCATAGTTTAAAGAGGGAACGTATGTGAAATATACAGCCATTTTCCTTTACTGTTCCAGGAAAAAAAGAAACTGTTTAAACTGTCTCCCAGAAAAATCTCTTCATTCTGCTGCATTATTCCATCCTCTCCAGATGGTAAAAAACCCCATTATTTTTGCTCCTATAATCACTGAACTTTGAGGAAGCACTAGAAGACCCTGCTGAATTTCCATCTGCAGGGACTTCCTCTCCTTCATTTCATTTCTCTCCTCCCTATTTAATTTTATAGCCCAGAAAAACCAATACTTGCTCTCATACCTCAGTTCCTGACACGACTTTGGTCTTACAGCGGAATCTCTGGCAGGCCTGGTGGTACAAGAAGAAAGATTTGGGGGTAGGAGAGATGCATTCATCAAGCAGAATGCTATCTCAAAGAAAGATGCTGCCTTAGGATGTGTGGCCAAACAGAACATGCTCTTGCTGAGTGTGAGCAGGAATCTCGGACTTCGAATTTATCATTTTACCAGACTTCAGAATCACACATAGCCTACATTTCCACAGGTCACATGGTATGAGGTTTTAAGTGTAGCTTACAGGTTTTAGGGCACCAAAATTATTTCTTATTAGAATTAAGATGGCTTTTCTATTATTTAAATAAAAAGGAAGGTCATTGATAACTGCAAACAAGTTAACTTTCAAGCACTGCACTAGATTTCTGCAATTCTTTTGACATTAAATTTCATGTAGGAGCTGTTCAGCACACGTGGAATTGATACCATTGTGAAGTTACCTGTCATATAAGAAAACTAAGAATAATGTATGTTTGTAGGCTCTGAACACAGGAACTTCTCTCCCTAACCTTGCTAGTGAATTTGATACAGGGCCAGCATGCCAGAGTTCTCCACCATGCTACTCCTGCCTGCTCCAGCCTTGTGGTGGAACAGTTGGCAAATCCCAAGTATTCACGGCCTCTGTGTCACACACCAACATTCCCAGAAAACATTTTGCATGAATGGACAACTATCCAGGCTTGCAGGGTGAATTTGATTTTTACAACGGAATTATGAAGGAAGAATGCCATAATATTGATACAGCCACAATGCCACCACAGTAAGGTATAATGCCACCACCAAGGTATAAAAGGAAGTATTCACAACCCCTTCATAGGGATTTGATAAAAAAAACTCCCAAGAAACTCTGACAGAATTTGTAAGACAAAGTTTTTTTGTGAATCAAAATGTCTGTCAGCGACATCGAATATTCATATGTTACCTTTTGTGTTTACAACTCGTCTACTCACCATAACTTCAATTCTTAACTACAGATCCCTCTCCCTCTGTGCATTTTACCTGTCTGTTAAGAAAACAACCACTTTCTCTAAATAAATGCTGGCAAGGTTGGTTTTTACTGCATCTATAGCTGGTCACTCTGAAAAGCATTTTTTGATAGGCTGCATAGGTTAGTACATCCCTTAAAAAAATTTAGTTGTCACATCTGCAGTTTGAATGTTTCTTTCTAAAAGACAAACCCAGGCCAAGCAAGACAAAGAATCTGCTGATACACACATGTCACTCCAAGAATTCTCCTGACAAAGTTCCCACACCCAATTTAATTACTTCCCTACTGTAAAAACACTTTCCATCTGCATTTATTGTAATAGTTTCAAATCCAAAACTAACAGACTATAAAGCTAGCTAAATAAATGAATGATATTGGCCTTAGGTCCCAAGCCAGGAGCTATTCTGTAAGGCTGTGTGTCTCCAGCATTCATTTTTATGCTGATGTTTCATTTTATGTGCAGTGTTTTCACTTAAGCCTTGTTTAGAGAAGAATTACCTTGCTCCAGGGTCTAAAGTGTGACGTGCCACACAGAGCCCTCTAGCGCCGCACCAGCCTGAAGTCTGTCAGAGATTCCCCTCCAAAACCAAAAGTCGCATCTCAACCAAAAAATCCCACTTCAGGCTGTATATGCAGCATTGCGTATGCTCAGGTTAGGAACACTAATTTCAACTCTATCTGATATATCCTCCAACTGAGGCTGCAGAGCTCAAAATGAAAAGTGTTTCTGTTAGAAAACACGCTTCAAAAAACGAAACATGACTGACTATTTGTAACATGGGTCCTTTTGCACGTTCAGGAGAAAGAAAAAGTATCTTACTTCTCAGACTCAGCATGAAGAATTTAACTACAGCTTTTAAGAAATTTCCTGATGTGCAGAGATAGTAACTGTACATCTCATTCTGGGTCCTCAGGTTTGTTGTAGTTTGTTTTCATCACACTTTGATGAAATTACGTCAGACTGGAATTCATAGTCTTTAAAGGCTTGAGATACAACAGTCTCATTTGGGCAATCACAACACTTAAAACTACGTACTCAAATATGAGTGTCATGCTAAGTTGAGATTCTCCACAGTGCCAAAATACTCAGAAAGAATTTGACCTTTATAATAAATTTTAATCCAGAGCAGCAGCAGAGCAGATAAGTTTTTCACTTAGAAGTTACAAGTACTGAAGGGCAAAGCAGGTTTCCACTGAAGTCACGTCAAAACTGCTACTGATTACACTGAAAGCATACTTGGACATTGAACTATCTCTTCCCTTTTCAGTTCTTCCCAAACTAAATGAAAAGACATGTTAATAACAGACATGAGTTAATCAAAGAAATTTAGATGGTGCACAGTGCAGCTCAAGGCAGATACTATAATGGCCTTAGATATTGCAGGTGACCCTGAGAGGATCCTGCTGCAATTATTAAGGAACATAGTTAAGATATAGGTAAGGATGGTTTTGGGGGGCAAACCTTGAATTATTTAACTTTTCTGAGTTTTTAGTGACTGTGTGACCTGTGGTTTTAGTGACCTGAAACATCAGGTTTCTTTTGTGGCTCTCCCATCACAATGAAAGCTTCTGAGATTTTATGACACTGAAATAGTCTTCTACACAGAAGCAAGACAAAGACCACTCACTAAAAATTGAAGAAAACTATCCATCAGTTTACTAACCACCAGAAAGATGTGCTACTAGTTCACTTGCTCAAAATAATCTATACACATACATACATGTGCGAAACATGGAAGTTAAATCCATTTTCTTTTCCAATGTACATGAGATTAGATGTCGCCCTGATTTTCAACCTTCTGATGATTGTTTACATATTTCTAATGGAGTTTCTCATGGATGTAACATAAACAAGTAAATTATTTTCACATACCAATATGTGATGGACTTCTGAGATAACCATTGGGGTCAGAGGGGTGTCCCCTCTGTCCTCCAATCCTGGACCAAACTCCAAATCCTATTTAAACCCCAAAACGACAATAAACGCTCCTTTTTTCTTTTTTCACTTCAACCTGTCGGGTGAGTGTGGTTCTTTCATGTCCCCACTGGCGACAATTAGAAATGACTGTGCTGGAAAGGAATGTATGGCTTCTTTCTAGCTTATGAACACAGCATGTTTTTCACATGTGAAAACAAAATGAAGTTTTGGTAAAAGCAAATTTTCCCAAACAAATAATTTGTTTTCCACACTGGAAATAAACTATATTTTCAATAAACTTCAAGACTCAGGTATGCAGAAAAGGGATAATTGAAGAAATTGAGATCTGATTGCACAAATTTCCCTACATTATTTAACAGTTGGGATTCTTTTTAACTGAACATCACCATTCAGTGTTATGCCATCATCTCAACTCAACAACCCAGACTCTAGGCTGCATCCTGGACTGGGAAAAGAGAAAAAACCCTTTTCCAGAGTGAAAACCTTTACAACTGATGCAAACACTTGTTCTTTGCAAAATGTGACGCTACAAATCCACAGCAGAGCTCGACCTCGCCCTCTGCCACTGTGCCACAGCCAGTCAGTGTCAGCCCTCCAGTGCCATACCTGGGATTCTGCGGCTCTGAACCATCGGACTCTGGGCACGGCTTCTTTACCTGCAAAAGCAAAGCACTGCTGGTTACTCTCACTTGAAACACTACTTCCTGTTGCTCCCCATTCACGCACTTACAGCAGAACTTAAAGCAGATCCTGCTCTGCTCACCATGATCTCTATAAAACATTTCCCCCACTTTACAGCAGCGGTTTGCAGCACTAAACAGTGTGTTTCATTATTACCCCATGAACAGCTGCCAACTGCACTTCCCCAGGCTCCATTTGTAGGTAAAATGTCCAGCTAAAATAGCTTGGGGAGTAGTCTTAACTAGGAACAAAGAAACCAAAGAACCAGGTTCCCCACTTTAAAATGAGAAAGCCATACTGTTCTCAGCTTGGCCAAGAAATGTTTCCCCAATTGATACTGCTTCTGTTTCCTGCTAAAGCTCAAAATAATAAACACCAGGTTCTGGGGCAAAGCACACCGTTAGTTAAATAATTCATGTGGTATTTTTAATTTTGTGAATCTGCTAACTGTATGTTAACTATATTTTCCTATTGCATCAATGAACACATGCACTGTTTTCACTCGTATTTACAATACATAACAGGAATTTTAGCTTCCAATTTGTTCTCCACAATACACTGCTGTAGGCTAATTGGAGGTGGTAAAATCCATCACTGTCAAAACAAAACAAATAGAAAACTCTTCTCTTGCAGACTAGGTATCTCCTTGGGATCTTCATGATTTCCAGTAAAAATTTAATTGTACCTTATGGCAATCAAATTACTTGCATTTTCAGCAGAGGAAAAAACATTTTGCACACTAGCTTGCTAATGCAAAATCCAGGGCTCTGTGGGAGGTTTCAAAGTTCCAGTTCTGAAGCCTCCTAGAAATACCACTCGCTGAGGCCCACTTGGTGTGAGAGACACAATTAAAAAAAACATTCCCTTTACAACCAGCAAGTTCAATGACAAGTTTCAGGATACCCTGCATCATGAAACTCTTCTATAATTTTTTGCTACTTTAAAAGTACTTCAGAGAAAAAAAAAAAAGTTACTTTGACTCACTTCTATTGAAATTATTGACAAATGATGAAACATTCACCAGGCCCAACAGAAAAAAGGTTTAGACTAACACTAAATATTATATATATATATATATATATATATATATATATATATAAAATCCCATTCAATTTCTCTCTCATAGAAATGAGCCACTCATAGGGCATGAGACACAGTCAGGGCTCACACAAACCCAAACCTGACAGGCACTATTTCACAAACATTCAGGTGCAAACACCATTGCTATAGTTTGATGTTAACCACATTGTTATTAAAGTAGTGTAACATGTGAAATACAACTAAATACTTCAGCTATATAAGCACATGACCATCTACCATGCAAAATGCCTTCAGTGTGCATTATACATACAAACATGATAAAGAGTTATTCAGAATACTCTATTGAGTGTCTCCTGAGTGCCAGTATCAGAGGGAACTCTTCGAAAAATACATTCAAAATCATTTAAGAAACCTGAAATTACAACAGCCTCTCCTTGACAGGACATGTGTAATTTCAGGAGCAGTTTGTCTCAACTGAGTTGCAGAGGATTTGACCAGTAAAATAATATTTTCATTTCACATATAAAATACAATTTAAAATTATTGAAAACACAATGTATTTAGACCTATAAAATACAATAACACAACATAATTAAAATTAATTAGAAAAATAAGTATATGCCTGGTAGCTATGTAGTTTAAACCCTAGCTGAGCTTCTTCTTCCATGTCCCTTTAGCATATACTCACTTAAAGCATATTTTTGCTATCTCCTTGCTCTTAAATTTACTGGCATTTATACATTCCTTTCCAATTTCTTTGCTGTTCTGTAGTTGCCACCAGTAGCACCATCTCTCACATTTGCACTGGGACTCAGATCTTACTCCTCAGGTCAGGAAAGTTCAACCACTGATTTTGACCAGCTGCTGGAGAGTCTCACCCAGACACCCCCAACACCCAGATTTTGCAAAGTGATGGCATGTCCTGTGGTGGGCAACTACCACAGAAGCTCAAAGATAGTTCCAGCACACATTGACATAATCTGAGCACTTTTAATATACAGTATATATTAAGACTCCTGGTTTTCCTGGGCAGAGATGCAAGATGCAGTAATTGGGTACTCACAGACAAGTTTTCCTACCACAGCTCACACTACTACTGCATTTTATTGTGACCAACATTAAAAAGCAACCGAAATATCTGAAAGATTATGCTTTATCTGCATAAATTAACATTAAACATTTAAAAAAGAACCATCAACAAAAAACCCAAGTGATAAATTTTGATAAAAGTTGAAAGGTCATAGCAGAAAAGCCACCAACCAATTGTATCAAAATTACTCACTCTCTGGGTGATGCAACAAATTTGGGGAGGACAAAAGGAGTATTTTTTATTTAAGAATATTGCAATGAAAGCAAAATACTTTAAAAGGTGAGAATATTTCAGGTTTGCTGCTTGGCATATAGATGATGGAGTTTATCTATGATCATTATCTGAAGAAATGTGCAGAAGCACAAAGTATAGATTTGGCTTTTCCTCTGACACTAAATGTAAACTTCATTGTGTATCTTTAAGGTCCCTCTCAGAGAGAAAAGATTTAATAAATAAAAATGTTATTTCTTAAAGGATGAACAGGCATAGTATTTTCTTTCAAGTGGCCATATGGAATGAACACCATTTCTCTTCAAGGCTACTCAAGTAGCAAAACAAATTCTGTTATTCATAAAATTATGCCACCCTTGAAAGTGAACATAAAATCACTGTGAAAATGTCTGATCAAAGATTAAATATTGTTTCCTTTGTCTTCAGCTGCACTGTTTTACCTCTTAATCTGCCTTGCTGACTGTTTTCAAAATAATTAACTTTCACTAACACCACATTTATTTACATTCTCATGTGTAAAATGCTATAAAAAGAACTTTTTTCTTTACTCCTGCTCTGTTTTCCTTTCCCCCCTCTCTGTTTACACAGTTTTTCTCACATTTTAGTTAAATGCATGTTGAGAATCATTCACAAGAGTAAGATTCCAGTTTCAGTTTGAATTTTGTTGAACTGCACTGAACTTTCCTACTCTGGTTGCCTGCTACAAAATGTTTGAAAAGTTTCAGCTAAAACTCTTTAAATACAAATATTTGTGAGAACAGACTGTTGTGTTTATGTTTTGAATATCACGCCATTATGCTGCTGATTGGCTTCAGTGCCTGAAAGTTGGAAGCAAAATCCCGAAACTGAAAGGGAAGGGGGAGAGTTACTAATACCCAGGAATTATAATTTCTGTGAAATGGTGCCCACTTTTATTTCAGTTTGTAAGATTCTAAAAGCCCTGTTGTCACACTGTTGGTGAACTCCTGTTGCAGTCTGGCTCCTGAATTTCTGAAGACCCTATCTGCATTGAATACTCTCCATCTCAAAGATGCTGGTGCTGAACGAGCCTTAGGATTACTTCTGAGCGCCAGGAGAACCCCATGCCATCAGGAAACTGACATTATCAAAACTGTCCCTCTTTGCTTTGTCCGTTCCATCTCCCCCTGTGCAGGACCCTGGGTACAGGGTACCCAGGCAGTACCCTGAAAGAAAAAAACCCCCAGTAGATTCAAATGAAGGGAGGAAAAACAGAAAAAAAAAGAACAGGGAGAGGGAACAGAAATCAGGGGACAAAAGAAGAATGGGCTCTCCATGATGGCAAAACTAGAGAAGTGCAGAAGCCAAGTAAAAAAAATGTGACAGATGTAGGGATGTGGTGTGGACAGTAGAACAATACTGGGACTGGCTGAGATGGAACAGCACAGTTTGCTCTCATCTCTTCTGGGACTAAGACCACAAACACAAGCCTAAGCACTCATCAGATACCTGTGAAAACTCATTACAGAAGTCATTAGTGACCAGCCTGCCCAGAGAAGCAGACTAGTTCTGCTGCTCCAGCTGTACTGAAGACCTAATTAGTGATCCAAGCTGGGAAACTACACTTTGAACTTAGAAGATCATGCATAAATATAACATTTATGTAGAAAAATGAAAATCTCATTTGGCTTAAACTTTTATTAAAAATAATCAAAGTTTCATACAATTTCTACCTTCACCTCTGACTTGGTTCATTGGAATTCAAATATGAACTCTGTTAAAAGTGTCTGATAATTCGAGGTCACTGTGAAAAAGACATGCATTTATTAGGCAGCAAAGAACTGTAATAAAGGTATATATATGATAAATATTTACATGATGAAGGATTTTATATTGATTGAGCTTTGGATGCTTCATCTTTAACAGAGATACAGTGAGGAACATTAAAAGAAAAATCTAACTATGTATTCATTAAAAAAAAAAAAGACACCCCCTGGAAAGCCTAGGATGTCAGGTAATAAGATCTGCACCATAAGAGGCTGAATTTCCACAGGCCATATTAATTCTGGCATTTCCTTGCTTCTGATGTTTTTCTTTGCAACATTAACATCTTTTAACATGATTTTATTGGACCCCATTACACTAAATGTTAAACCATGAAATGGTCCTGTTTCTATGAGGTGTTCTCACACACACACACTGGTGGTATTAAACTTGTAATGCAACACAGGTGAGAAATCCCTTCTAACACTTACAGCTGAAAAATCTTGCCACATCAGCACTAAATTATTCTGGCAATGAATCTGCTGAGTTCTCTCATCTATGACACCAATTATGGCCTCAAGAATCCCTCCTAAATCAGTAGGCTTGCAACAGGGCTGAGTAGAGCCTGCAATGCTTTGGGCCTGGAGGAAGCAGCTATGCATGTTGGAGCTGTGGAGGCTCTAACATCAAGGAGACAAGAATGAAGAAAGAAAACTACTTTTTGCAGACCCAAAGACAACCTCAAAGCACATCTTTGTGCTTGCTCAGCCTGTGTTATTCCTCTGGAGTATGGACAGGGCAAGTGCACTTTGCCTGGATGACTCCCTACAGCAAATTATTCTGGAGAAAGCTGACCATCTCTGCTGGCTGTCCAGGGAAGGGACTGTCTGCAGAACAATTCCAGGAGAGAATGGCACAGGGAAGGGAACAATCTGATGGAAAAATCAGGTAGAAGAATATAACTCAGGATATTAGTGACACTGTGATAAGAATGAATAGTAAAGAAAAGTAGCTCTCCTCAAATGTTTTTCAGATTTTGACTTTGATAGTGTTTACATGGAGTGTTTTAACCCTCTTGACCAAACAAACCTTAGAAGAGACTGTCTTTAAAATGCCTTTGTATATATCATTTGCCAAAGATTTCCTTTGCTGCCATGATGTCATTGATACCACAAAACAAATAATGTCATTTTCTTGACCAACAAAAACGGGGCAAGGGCTTTCTTACAGATACAGAGCTGGGATTTAGTCACAAATTATAGCCATGCAGAAAATACACATGCTTTTGATTTAATAAAAACAAACAAACAAACCAACCAAAAAAACAGAACAACACAACTGAACAACAAATATTATTGAAAATGAAGCTGTTTTTTGATGACTGAATTGAAGTAATACTCCAACTATCCTGTGAAGATAAAATCTCAGTGAAGCTTCTGCAAAATCAAACATATGCTGAGTAGACCTAGAGAAACATCTGAAAAGAATTCTAAATAATCCCAAATTCTGAACTTATTTTTTCATAGTAATTTACTACTCTGCCACACTTCCATAAATCTCATAAGGATTTCACTTACTTAAACTTAGTGACAATAATAAAATGATATAATTTAAAGTTTGTATTAAAATACAATATTAAATGAAATTAAAATGCATATGAAAATCTAAGACGGTACAGCTGTGCACAAGCAAATTTTAATTACATTTCTGATGTAGTTAAAAACCCAAACACTGATGCTACTCTTGAGTGAAAGACCTTGAAGCAATATAAAATTGATTTTTTTTTCCCTATTTTTCACAGTGCAAAGACTATACATAGCAGTATTTTATCTGAATCACATCATTTGTCATATTTCAGCAGATCTGAAAACAAGAGTTCTGATTGCAATGGAAGAATGAGGAAAACAACACTACATTAATTAATTTGTAGTTCACTATTAAAGGATTTTTTTGGTCGTTGGTTTGGTTTTTCTTAACAAAAGTCTATATGAGCTAGTTCTCTAGTGGAAACAAAATTTCTGCTCATCAACTAAACTAGGTTTAGCTATTCAGTGGTCTCTTCTATTTTCTTAGTAATGAAGTCATTATGCCATCAACTACAACTGACAAAGCTAATCAAAACAAGATTGAAGTTTGAATATGCATTTTTAAAAATGAAAATAAAGTGCAAATTATTTCAAAGTTTTGAGTATGAAAGCAGACCACTGATGCTGACCTTTGCATTTTATGTAGCACAGTAGAGGAGATTTCATGTTTAAAGACATCAGATATGTTTCCATGCCTCTAAGGGGTGAGAGCAAGGGATGGGAACAAGGAAAGTCAATGCTGTTCCATCATCACTTCTGTTTTCCATGCAGACCTTTCCTGAGATAGATTTCTTCTCAATGAAATGCATCACTGTACCCTCCTGCCTCCCCTCCCTCTTGCCAGAGTAGTACAGTAGTAACTCTGGTCTGCGCCACTCTGAGATGCACACCTAACTTGCAAGGAAAACTAATCCAGAAGGGATATATTTAGTATTAAATACCTACAGTTCAGGCATCTAAATCAGTCTAGGCTTGTCATGTAAGGCTTCCTTTACATCTAACAGAAAGATACAGATGTATTTCACCAGTCCTAGAGTAGTCATCTGTTTCAAAGGGGAATCACATCAAATGAACTGTGACTAATGGTTTCTACCCTACACTTACCTGCTGAAATGCAGGTAGTTGGGAAACACTGAGGATGGTGCTGCAAAAGAGAGAGGGACAAAGCCTGTGTGTCTCATGACATCCTCCATGAAATCCTCTTTGTTGGCAACACTGATTATAACAATGGAGAGAGATGGCTCCCATGGAATTTGGATGTTTTAGAGCCTCAACTCCTTTGAACCAGTCACTGAACTTGGTGATTTTAAGAAGGAGCTATGATTTAAAAAGTATGCAATAATCTTAAATGCTTCCACTTCTTGAGATGAAAATCTTCATGACTCTAACAATGTTTTGGATTTTCCGTACAAACTGCTGCCAAGAACAGTGTGGACAAATCAGGAACCAGCCCACAGACAGCCCAAAGAGCTGCAAAGAGGCCTTGCATTTCCTTTAGATCTTATTTCACCAGGCTGGAATGATAAGCAGTGACACACTGGAGCTCTTGCTGGTGTGCACATTACATACATATTGAAGTTAATGGCAATTTAATCAATCCAGGTAAATGCCTTTTTCATACTTCCAGTAAGACTATAATGATCATTTCTTTTGGGCACACTGCACAGTCTTACCATTGACACAAGCCTTTGTAAAACATAAATTAGAAAGCTTTATCCAATATAAAACTCTGTTTCTATTGAGAAGTTTTAGAGAATGAAGGTATCATTAAGGTGACATGAACTGATAAAATCTAAGACAACTTTAACTCCTCAATTTTCTTATTCATATGCTATCATAGGGGACTAAACATTCCTTCCTTGGTAATTTCTTGCTAGTGGAAGGATTTCCTACGTGTTTGTTTTTGCAACATGACTAATGAGTTCACACAGTTCAGAGCTCTAAGCGTCTTTAAAATCTTTTATACCTGCAAACATTTTTAAAACACATTTTAAATTGCCTTTGGCACAAGCGCACTAAAAATATCAGAGGGTGTAACAGTCAAGTCATAATTTAAGTGATTGGAACCTGTAAAGTACTAACTTCTACATTTTAAAAAGCATTTATGCATGCACTGTGGGAAAAACTGGCATTCTTTTTTTTCTTTTTGTTTGTTTGTGTACAATGAAAGAAGGAAATATGCCTTCCCTTAACTGGTGGGTCAGGCAGGGCAAATGCCATATTACAATGGCACTTTTTGTTTCAGCCTGGGTTACCTAATAGCTCAGAGCTCACAGAATGCTTTTTCCCTGCAGCTGGGAGGGCGGGCCTGGCTGCCTTTGAAAAAGAAAAGAAAAAAATAAAAGAAAAAAGAGAAGGGAAGAGAAGAGAAGGAAAGAGAAGGGAACAGAAGGAGAAAGATGGGAAGAAGGAAGGAAGGCATTAGGTTCCCATTCAGATATTCCAAAGGCCAACAACAGGTTTGGAAATTCCACCAGTCCGGAGCTCATTTATCAACAAATTCAGATTCAGGAAAAAATACTAAAACACCAACACTGTTTTTCTCTTATTCTCTTTTCTTTTTTGTTATCTCACATTATTTTCCTAGCTCTCTCCCTCCCACCGCTCCCACCATCTCTTAAAAAATGCCCACACCAACCTAAACACAAACCTTTGGATTTTTTTGCCTTTTCAAGTCAGCATTAGATCTCAGTGAAGCTGAATCTGCAAGTATACCCTCATTGTCTTCCTGGTGTCTTCCTGGTATCTCCAAACTGGCAATCAGCTAGAAGATACCATTTTTAACCTAGACATAGAAAACTGCTTACTGTTTTTACTTCAGTTATGTTCCCATGAAGTCCTCCAATTTTGTTGCAATCACACCATTTTTTTGGAAGTGTTTGCTTTTTAAATATCAGCATTCTCAAATACCATTGATCTCTTTCCAGGAAAAAAACTCCAACATACTGAAATACAGGAAAACAGCAATGCTGTGCAATGCTTTCTAGATTTTGTCTTCTGATTCCTCAGCTCCGCAGAAATACTGTAAGTAAACTAGGTGTATCACAACTGCTTCTGTGGTATCATTTAATATTCAAAGGAATACCAAGTCATCTCCTGTTATATGCATAAAATTCAGAGCCTCCTCAGAAAACCTGAGCTTATTTTCTTTCCTCCTGCTTTTCAAAACCAACCAGGGCCAACAAATGCAAAGAAAAAAAGAGTAAACTTTGAAGCTGAAATTTAAAGCAATGAAAGTCAGGAAGTTCAAAAGTTAATGTTCCTATGGCTGTGTTAACTTGGCCATGTTGCAAATAGATCATGCAAATACTTCAAGCTATTTTGTTAAAGACCTATAGTACTGTGCCATAAAGCATAATAAAACATGCTGTTTTCTTTTCATGTGGAAACCAACTTGTATGAGGAACAGTACAGTGTATTTCTACTGCTAATGCTGACTTCACCACCACAAGTCAAGTATCTCTGCCTCAAGGCACTTCTCTGTTCTGACAATGCTGGTGTCTCATTAGAATACAGCTTCCTCTCAGTTCACCCAAGAGCTTACATACTGACCCCCGCAGGAACAAAGGACAACTTCTTTCCTGACTCGTTTGCCTCATGAGAAAATAATGTCTTTCCCCTTGAGATCAAAGAACACTTGTCACAACTTTTCCATCCCTCACTTAGATGAAATTTAAACAAATGGCCTTGTCGATCATCTCCTTCTTTCTGTTCTTAACTATCCTGGTTTCTACCAAGGAGCATATTGATACCCCAGTGCAGTAAACAACATGATCTCACATGTATCAAATACTCATCCCCCCTACAAATGATGAAATACATACATGTAAAATATTCTGATTTAGCAAATGGTTTCTTTTACTCTCCTTGTACTCTTTTGTCTGTCTTCTGTGTTTTTAATATACATACTGCCATGTGCTATGGTTAAAGGGATCAGCCCCCAGAAAATGTGCCTTATTCTTGGTCATATTTATGTTATGTTTCTTAGCTCCACTGAGAGCTAACCTACCAATGCTGGGTCAGTGTTAAGTAAGCAACGTCTGAAAAACCACCGGTTTCACTATCTTCTCTGTCTTGGAAAAGCATACCCATCAGCTGCATTCTTCATCCTAGAGCTAAAGGGACTTTAAAGACAAGGATTGTGGTTTTGAACTGTATTCAAAAAGCTCAGGAAAAGAAAAACAGCTCTAATGTGTTCACAATACCCCTACTTGATGTGACCTTGGTACTAATTAGTTTTCAAGTACTAAACTCTTCATAGAAGTACAACCTGTTTAAGAATGAATTAATACCTGACTCAGATCACGGTCTGACAGGATGGGATGGAATAGTTTGGACACACTGAAAGCATTGTATATGGATTCAGCTATATAACAGCTTCATCTCTTGCCAATCCAAAGAAGTTCCTAGGTTGAGGTTTGAATTATTCCAGAGCACATGGTAAAGCCTTCCTACAACCCCTTCCAAGTTTAGCCACCTGTTCACTGGTTCCAATTTTGCTCAGATACTTTTCAGCCAACTTTTCTTCACTTTTGGTAGTTTTACCCAAGCTGTATGAGTCAGATGTAATGGTAGGAGACCAATTATTACCTGCGGTGCCTGCCAGCATAATCCACCCTGTGTGACCTGTCCATCCCACATATGCCACACAGAATCAGAGGTAATACTGCACAGGTCCTTCAAAAAAGGAGAGAAACTACTGCAGACTTTCAGTACACTTCTTAGTGTGCAGCTAGTAAGAAGGACTCTAGTCACTTGTTTTTTGGATCTTTCTTCATCTCTCAGGAGAGTCAACCATATTCAACTGACAGTACTGTAAGCAACACGAAGTACAAGAAAGATGAGAAAATGTAACTGAGCCTAATTCACAGATAACTGAACATCTGACTTCTTCATTATCTAAATGTTGACAATTTTTATCAGTAACAAGTATCTGTTATTCACTGCGCTCCTTCACAATCCTGAAAGGCAAGAGCACGTTTATGGTGAGACCTGAGAATGCAGAGAGGCTCCTTGTGACCAACTGCAATGACTGTGGAGTGAGATCCGGGTCTGCCAAATTCTGCGTGGGCTTCAGCAACAGCTGCCTGAGGTGATGCTGTATTCACTCCTTCAGCAAAAAGCATTCCCTGAGCAGAGGGGCTGTCAAGGCTGGGACAAGCCCACGAAGATTTAAGCTCAGGCCTAAATCAGATTGCAGTGGTTTGGCCTGTTACTGTCAATGCAACAATTCAGAATAACCAAGGGAAGTCTGAATATGCCTTTGTCGGACAGGAGGCTCAATTAGTGCCAGGAAGCAACAGGTGGACAGAGCAGTAAGGCAGGTTGGAAGGAGATGAACAAGGTAATATGAGCAGGTAATATGAACATGATTTTAGCCCAGCACCTGCCTACCTATTAACAGCTGGCAGAGTCCTGTAGGCGTTATGGAAGATGGGAATTATGTTAAAACAGTACTAAAATAAAATAAACTAAAAAAAACCCACCACAAAGCCCCAATAATAAAAACTGTTCTGCTATTCTGTGGTAGCATTTCTCCTGGTAGTAGATCAAAGGTATTCAGCTATAAATATCTGACTTTTCCACAGATAATATCAATGAATCTGATCATGAACAAATAATTTGGTCTATGAAAACAGCCCAAGCTGAAGTCATCAGCTAACTGTACAACACTAGTATTTTTTGCACAATGCACTGAGGCTAGTCCAATTAAAACCACCTGTTTAAAGTGTATACAAATTACTATGTTACAAATTATTTTAAAAGGTGTGTTCAAAACTTTTGAAAAAAGTGTAAGGAGAAGATAATAAACAAGTGCACATCACAGTCTACTTAAAAAATTACCAAGTAAATCTCCTGTGTACTTACAGTGAACAGCTGTGCTTTTTCGTAGCTTCATACGTTTCTGTTCTCCCATATTAGAGAAGCTAATTTGTTTAGAATTTTAGCATCACTTTTAGCAGCTGCTGTAACAATTATAAACTACACATAACTAAGAACTTCAGCAACATATTTCTCTCATAGTAAGAATGCAAAAGATTATTTGCAGTTCAAACTACTTGATGGTGAAAATGAAATAATCAGTTTTTTATGGCTCAGATGTTATCCAACTGGTAAAAAAAAATAATTTGTTAGAGGTCAGATAAAAGGACACACAATGCTGCAGTATAAAATCTCACAAACACTGGATATAAACTAAAGACCTATTCACATGCACTTGTATCTTCAGGGAACCACATTTACTTTGTTTCTGGTTACTTTAATTTTCAGTGCCTTTGAAACACGTCAGTAAAAATGAAAAAAAAAATGCTGCTAGGAAATGGGTCTCTTTTTTTTTTTTTTTTGGAGATATAAGAAAAAGAATAATAATTTAGCAAAGGTAAACCACAGATAAAATCCTTTCTAATAAATACGTAGGAAAATATACTGCACATAATATGCACTAGTTACTATAGGCTATATATACGATATGCTAGGGAGCATCACAGAAGCAAACTCCTATGCAGTGAGACTACTTTTTATACACATGATTTAGATTTGATTATTTAAACATTAATGAATATTTACAAAATGACATTAATTAAGAACCCTGTTAATATTGTAGGGTTAAAATGTCATTCAGGGAAATTAATCATAAAAGGATAAATGATTAATAGTATCTATACACAGAAATACAACCTGCATTTGGTTGGATACTAGTAACAACAGCCACCACAATTAGAAATCACATTCTGAATATTTAATTTTGGTTTTGTCACTTGAGTTATGCTTTGGTTCTTAGCACCAGTCAGAATAGCTGTATTTACAGCATAAAGTATGTAAATAAATCTCAAACTATCTGCTAATAATATATTTTTCATTATTAGCCAATTGGGACAACATCAGAGGCAATACAGCTTTTAAAATGCTGCCACAAGAAAGAACCACTTGACAGATCATATTTCAGCTCACATGTAGGCCAATTTTGTCTCCTTTTTCAGGTTTGAAAATTTGAATGGTAATATCTCACTATAGATCTTTTGTATCTCCAAAGAGATTTATTCTTTTTTATTAATACTGCTATATTAAAATGCATAATTTTAAAATATTTTAAAGTATGTTTTAATTTTAAAGGTGATTTATATACAAAATAGTTGAACTAGCTTTCCAGAAGCAATCAATTAACGTTTTCAGGGTTTGTTTTTCCAAATTCATACTGTTTTGTTTATATTTGCTGTCCTCCAGTAAATTCTTTAGCCAGCAGGCAATTACTTGGAATAAGGAACTCTTCCAATTTATTTTGGATGGTTTTATATACCCATCTCAAGTACTAAAGTAAAAAACCCCTCTTTAGTTTAGGAAAATATAACAACCAAGATTCCCTAAACTCTCAAAGCATTCGAAACAAAAAGACAGCTTCATAGTGACAGATGGATTTCATGTGTCCAGGGCAATGCCCAGGAGTTACAATAAAGTACATTTTCAACGCATCTGCAGCCATTTCTCCCACAAGAGTCTGTGCATTCACTCCTATTCCAGACAAAGGAGCAAGTGTCCTTTGTCTCTGGCTCAATATGCCAAATCTTCTGCATCTTTCCACTCTCCTCCCTTCTTCCCCTGTCTCCCCAACCTGATCCTGGAATGTTTTGGCCATGAGGTTAAGAAAGATTCCCCCATTTATCACAACCTGCCAAGCACAACAGGGTCACAGTCCCAGCCCCAGTGCTATCACTTAGCTAATCCAGCCTCGGCACAGGCATGGAACTTCAAAGATATTTTGCCACAGGCAAAAGTTAGTCCTTATTTGCTTTAAGATCCAAGTATCAATCAAGTTAAACTGTGCTTCAGTGTAGCTAACAGTCTGAATGTTCAGAGCAACATGGACATTTGGTTCTTAGCTGTGGCTCTGATTGAATGCAGAGCTCACCTGAGATAGCAGTACAAATACTCCAAGTACAGCAAAAATCTCACAATGGGACAATTCATTTTATCCATGAGAACACCCTTGATAAAAAGAATTGTTCCATCATTCATGGAAATACACAAAAGCACCTTCTGGTGTATGTGTGCAAATAAATACAGATAATACATACAGAATCTCTGTTTAAGTTAAATCACTTCAGATTATTTTACCTTCCAAGGTTTTATTATGAGTTATACCAGGTGAGCAGCCAAATTTATGTGATTGTAAAGGTCAGTTACTGAATTTTAAATATTCCTGAAATTAATGTGAAGAACATTTACAGATTTACTATGAGAACAAGCAAAGGACTTTTCTTCCATATCTAGGAAGCAAATCATCGATTAACCCAAGGTAAAATAATACGAAAATTTTACTATCCTGGGATTCTGCCTAGAAATTTCTGTTCAACCTAATGCAAACAATACTATAATTATGCTTTTTAAATCAATCAAGGTTCTTCTTTAATGTGTATTTTTAACTGCATCCTTCTGGGGCTAAAAAGGGATCCGTCTTAAAATCAGCTTTTTAAAAAATCTTCACCTTTTCTACATATAATAACTTATCATTGAATACTGTTTAATTATGTATTAGTTCAGAGCAATGACTAAATATTGCAAAGAGAAATAAACCACACAGATATTATCTTTAGTTAAGCTATTACTGAAATGTATATTATTTATTTTTTCCAGCAATATAATTTAAAAAATATCTTCAATAAAATAAAATATAAAAAGGAAGCAAGCTGCATATTGGCTAAAGCATTAAATTCTGCAAACTGCTTACATACCTTTTGTACATAAATTTAATACATGCTCTCCTTTTATTTAAAAATACTGAAACAATATGTTAAATTTTTAATCCCTTGAGAATAACATTTACTAAATAAGTTTTACAATTCACAGCTTAAAACTGAACAAAGTGTGAATTATTTCCTCTATTCTCCCAAAGCAAATGTGAATTTGATAAAATTATGTATAGCTATTTGCAAAGAAAACAACAGGAAAAAAAAGTAAAAGTGATAGGTAAGCATGTGAACGAGACAGTATGCAGCATGGTTTTTTATCTGCTTCTTGTATTTAAGAGTATATTCAGACATTTTCACAAACCACATTCTGTTTAAGAAAATAACCTTGACTTCTAATTTCTGTAAAAGATGAATTAGCTTCCTTGTATGCCCACTCTGACACTCATATATATATGTGCATGCATGATCATACAAACATACAAATGTTTTCCAAAGCCAAATTCAAGTTCTTTTGCTTGATATTATCCACATTCACACAAGGTTTCTGCTATTTGATTTGCTGTACCATTTAACAAGATATACTTTTATAAATCTCAAATTATCTTGGATAAATGTTTTGGCAAGAACTATTTTTAATTAAGGAATTTAAAATATTACTTGGTTTATATACCCTTTTCAAATTTACATTTGATTTCCTTTAGAAGAAATTGTAACGGCACAAAAGTTACTGAGACAGTCAAAAGCTGCTTAGCTGAAATGTATTTCAGAAAATAGTGAACAGACCAAGAAAAGAAACATGTAACTAGATCCTGCTGCTTGCTGCTTACCAGACCACAGGCACAAAATCTAAGAACTTACTGGTTGTAAGAATTTATCATACCTTTCTTCCAAAGAGGTTCCCTACCTATTACAAATCCCTATCGATGTAAATGCCTGTTTACAGCTGGACCAAATTGCCTTGCTCTTTCTTTTCTGGGACTGTTCTTGCTGCTCTAGGATAATAAAATAGCACTCCCAGAGTGAACCCCGGCTGAGTTTCCCTGAATGAAACAGACATTTAAGGAGCAGCAGTCCCCATGCCAGCTCCCACCGTGGCCTCTGCACTGCTGCTCTCGCTGCTGCGTGCTCCCCACGGCAGGGAACAGCATCTGAGTACAACAGCAGCACACACACAAATGGGTTCCGTGAAGAAAGCTTTAATCACAATTTATTCACAAAAAATGGTCTGTTCAGTTGCAAAGTGCATTAAAAATAATAGATTATGTTGCAGAGACAGCGACCTTTGGAGGAGGCAGGATCGATGCTTTAGCATATTTACACTTTGGCATTATTTGTTCCAAATGCATGTCTAATCATCTCAGACAATAAAGAAATGGATTTGAATTAAGTATTAGGAAAATAAATTTATTTTATTGTACCCACAGTTTTTGTAATTTAGGGATAATTAATTTGAATTCCACTTATGTCTAGACACCTGTCTCAGCCTACTGGCCTTTAAGTGCCTCTTATAAATATGTTATTGAATAACACACCAAGGAACTGCTCACAGATTTGACAAAACGTGCTATTTGCAGTCCATTATAGAATGGCACATTTTATTTCTTACAGTACTTAACAAGTAACCTCTTGTCATAAACAAAAGCTGCTTCTGAAAGAACCTGATGTATCCAGTCCTGTGACCTACCTAAACTCCTGCACTCTAGAGCTACTAGGAACAAATACCTTGCTCCAAAACCAAGTTCAAAACTGCTACTACAGAAAGCAAATCTCCTTTTCAGAACAAAATCTGAATGGGAATTAATACTCATTTACATTTCCCATTTTATCACTAAACATTTGCAGCAATATTGCAAATTGAAATCCATCATAGCCTTACCTCAGTAGTCTCTGAAGAACAAAAACCAATTCCCCAGATATGCAAAGTCAGTTTCCAGGACAAAAAAAGAGATTATCTGTTACATTTCACACTAATTAACTTCCACTGTAGAGCAGCTAAGGTGTGCAGGCAGGTTTTCAGGACCAAAAAGCTTTCTCATCAGCCAGCTAGGATTTTTTAAACTCGATAAAACTGAAGACACTTTGTTCTTCCTTGAACTGTCATGCCGAGCCCAGCACGGTCCAGTTTCTTAGGTTAACTAGGAGGAGACCTAGATAGTAAACAAGCTTGGCTCTGTCCAATGGCTTTCCACACCCTCCTGTTTATAGTAAGATGACTTGCATTCAGAGGTCACCCCATCAACAGCTCCTGCCTTTCAGTGGGTATCTAATGTGCTGCATTTATCCCAAAGCTCTTTTAATGAAACCACCTTCCTGGTCCCTGCTCGCCTGCTGTCGCTATGACACATCTGCTCCTTATTGTGCAAAGCCCTATTAAGTGCTAAAAGATACAGAAAAGTCATACCTGGGCATATATTCTGCAGGTAATTCAGGTATTTATAAGTGCTTACCTTGTCTGTGAATATTAGCAACAGAAAGTCTTTCTAAAGATCAAAGAATTTTGCCAGCAACATTCATCTTGTGAATAAAAGAAATTCAAGGGGAAAGAAGATGGATGTCATTGTTTGATCTGGATTTAAAACTTTTACAAATACTCCCCAGAAGGATAATACATGTGTCTGTGCCAGATAATATTTACTTGAATATGTTAACATGCTGGAAACAAGAGATGAGGAGTGTCCTCGAGCTCTGCTGTAAAATGATACAGAGCCAAGAAAAACAAGGGTCAAGTGCCAGGACCCCAGTGAAAACACCAAGTGAGTTCTGGGCTGCAAGAATACATGGAATTGATGGTTCTTAAAAAACACAGTACATCCACAGCAGTGTAGAGCCTCCTAGCTCTCATTTTTTAGGCATACAAGTGCTACTGGTTACAAGCGGTTTGTGATCCCACTGGCAATTGTTTTCTTCATACAGCACTGGAAACCAAAAGAGTGAACCACCTGAAAATTGCTTATCATAACAGACAGATCTAAATTAACTGTATCTTAAAATGAGGATAAAAAATAGGTGTTTAGTATTTTCCTTCAGAAGTCTTACAAAAAAAATTTCCAGATTTCTGCCAGTACTTTTCCTCACTCCTTAGCCACTGGGCAGCACTAGAAAGTTCAGCCTTGTTTCAGCAGGAATGTGAAACTGAAGATGGCACTCTCTCCCCATGCAAACACAAGCCTGACTGCTGCTCAGAAATTTTCTTTGAGTGAAAGTTACACCTGTAGCACATTTTCAGCACCATTTTTTGTCACCACTGCAGCATCAAAATGACAGATAGCAGTTTGGCTCTGCTAAAGCTAATAAAACATGATTGATGAACTGGGCTAGAAAGCCATGTCAGTTCAGATTAGGATATTTGTGCCATCATTTGACAGGTACCACGCTTTATTATTAGAATGGACTGTCAGGACTATAAGGCCCACTAATAAATACATCCATTCAGAGTCCCCGACGCCTTTTTTTGTACTTAAACCTACCAATGAAGTTTAAATACAAAAGGTTTTTTCATGTGAAATCTCGCTCAATTTCTATAAAATACTTGCCCTTAGAAATACAATATACTTCCTTAAACAGGTGCCTGTCAGCTGCTGTAATCTCATGCACTGAAATCCAAGTAATCCTCATTTTACTGCGTTATGTGGTATAATGAAGGCCCACCTCTTGGACAATGAAATCCCACTGAAGTATATTTAAAGCAGTGGGAAGAACATAATCAGCTTTCAGATGGTATTTTTTTACATTAGCTTTGGGTAGCACCTCATTCTTAACTGCTGAAACAACACATCAGACGTGGAAGGTGGCTTAATCAGGATTGGTTGGGGTTTTCAGCACCAAAAGAAAGGAAACAAAGGAAAAAGCTATTGCAAAAAATGCTGCCAAAGAAGACTGAAAGCACTAGGATGTACATGAACAGGGGAGCCCAAGGCTCCAACGAATTGCAAAGTCCTCAGAGTAGTGGAGATAAGGAGTAGCAGATAAGGAACAAAATTTGTCTCTTCTTCACCCAGGCATCAGGCAGAGGAAAACCAGCCTGGGTTTGGACTCCACCAACAGTTAAGGAGCATACCATCACTCCCTCTGCCCACCTCTGTGTGCAGGAAGTCCTCACTCAGCAGCTTCAAACCAAAACAGATTGTTTGCCACTCCCTGCCACTGCTTCACCTCTGTATTCCTGTCCCCTGTCACGCACAAACACCAAGAACCAAAGGACCAAAGAAACAACCACCAGCCTTCCTCCTTTTCCCAGCTACACAAGACAATTTTATTGTTTCTCAGGTCCGGATGCCTGGAGGCAAAATACAGTCCCACACGCTTGGAAAGGTGTTTATCACATAGTGGTGATAAAAAATTTCTATGCTAGAATTTGGTGCTCAAACTAGTAGTGTCTAAAGATGACCAGATAAAATTATTACATCTACAGCATGTGCTCCTTTCTCAGAATGACTGACAGGGAAAACACTGTCCCAACATGCCTGTGATGGATTAACTTCTCTGCAAAACTGCGATTACGAAGGGAGAGGTTTTTTATTGACACATAAATCAGAAGCTTCTTCATGCCCTTTATTTACAACATCATTCTAAGTACACAAATGTAACAGAAAGGAAAACAGCAGACATTAAAAAAGAAAAATTGCAGTCATTTCAGAAAATATGAAAGTATGAAATGGTTAAATATTTTGAATTTCTCAGTTCTGCAACCAAAACTGCTTGGTTTAGAGTCAGAGTAGTGAAAATTACTTCCAATTTTTTTTTTTCCTGTTCTAAACTTTTTATTAGATGCTGTTGTTCACTGTTTGCCCGCAAAACAGAGAATATCAAACCAAAAAGAAAACCTTATCATCAAGCCTTTACATTTTAAGCAATGTCACAAACTGACATTGCCAAGTTGCAAGTGAGTTGCTATTTTACTATTCCTTCAGATTTCATTATAGGACGTGAAGTACTTCTCCATGTACAATGCAGGGAAAAACAGCAGCAGCAGGTTTTGTTGCCATTGAGCAACCTTCTCGAATACATCCTGAGAACCACCATAATCACTTCCCATTTTAAGTCAGTATATTTTTCAAGCAATAGAATGATAAAAATCACAAAAGAAAGAATGTAAGTAGAGGTATTTTTGGAGAAAGGGATGCCTGTGAGATTTTGGGTTGGTCAAGAGTTTCATAACTGAAGATCAAAGACAAGTAGGTATGTTCCTAAATTCTTTAGTGGATCTTGCAAAGGGTTTGAAGATGTTTTGATCAATAGAGTTGCAACACCCTCTGATTCTCCCCTCTTTGGGGTCTGTCCACATTTCCCTGGCTCGCTGGCTCTAGCAAGTCACCCAGGCCTTCGGGGTGGCAAATTTTAGCCAGAGAATGGATGATGGCGCCTCCAACATGCCTAGCTTTTTCCAAAAAACTATCTCAACTGCTTTTACCTTTTCTTGTTAGGTTGTATTTTTAGTTCAAAGCTAAATGACAAATTTCCAGATCCAAACTACCACAACACTGTCCAAGATGGCTTTGTTGACTCGTAACTTTTCTTTTCTTTGTTTTATCTGAGCTTTATTTGGCAATTCATCTTTAGATGAATTCAGACTTTATGGAAAGAAAAACTACCATTTGAATTTCATTTCATGAGTGCGTCTCACCCACTCCAGGGCTTGTCTATAAAATCAAGGGATCAAAATAAAATCATTCATATTCTAATACTTGTATCTATAAACAATGCTGTATTTCTGCCTGGGCACTGACCAGCCTAAGGCTTCTAAGAGCAAAGCCTGAGGTTCCATCACAGTCCCCACCAGTTTCCCTCTCCTTGCTCACCTTGGCCTTGCAGAGATGCTCTTCTTGGATATAGAAAACAGTAACAAAACAGTGGATACTAGCTGGATTTAAAAACATGCACTTTTTTCACAACTAAAACTGCTTTAAAAAACTATAAACTGACTAAATCTCAAAAGAGATTGAAAACAGATGGAAAGAAAGATCTGTGATTCTGTGATTCTAAATCTCAATAAAATAATTGAAAAGTTGATGGAAGGCAGCTATATTTTAAGCTCAAAGAAAAAATAGACAACTGAGCATATCAGGTTTTCAGTGGTAACTGAAAAAGTTTATAAACATAATAAGAATTACATATAGCAAACAAAAATTTATAAGAACAACAGACTGTACATACTTACAAATAACATTCCTGAAAGAACTTTAAAACACCACTTTTTAAATAAAAGTTAAATAAAAGGTCTTTCTATTTTGTCTTCTGTTTTTGCAGCACCTCTAATTTCTGATTTATTTCTGCCGTCTTGCAATTCAGCCTTTAAACCGAAATATCAAGCCCTTGAAACATTAATGACCAACACAATAAAATTGTTGCAACGGGCAACAAAATATTTTGTCTCCATCTCCATTACTCCCACTGGTTTCATTGAATCTTTTTCTAAAAATTACTCATTTACCAGTCATTTACACCTGCCATTTTAAGTATCTGTGATATTAATTCTGATTTGAAATAAACAAATAAATAAAATCTGAGCTTTACAAAACGCACATCAAGTTCAAGGCGCAAACTTTCTGAAAAGATTTTTCATATAATTTCTCCTTAGGGAAAGTTGATATATGACACCCAATCTCTACACCCAAGGTAAAAAAAAAAAAAAAAAGGTAAGAGTATTCATTCAAATCCCTGCTAATTATTACATGTTTTTATCACCACATTTTCTAGGCTTACAATCAAGATGAATAATGTGTTCAGTGATCAGTGCTGGGCACAAATATGATCTCAAGTCTGAAATCTTAGTTTTATTTATGGCTCTACAATCAACTCTAGTATAATCTTCCAAGTTTATATTTTGATCAAATAAAAAGTTTATTTAAGTAAGTACAGGAGAGACTGTATATGAAAGTTCAGAATGAGTTTCAATTTTTGAAGTGGATCTCAAAAGCCACAAGAGAAGGAAGGGCTTGAACCACTTAGAGTTTTTGACTTGAACTCTTTATCATCAGGCCCCATTTTCTATACTTTTAGCCCTTAAGTGTTCAGAGACACGCAGTGAGAGCATGTGCTCTCAGCCACGCCTCCCATTCTAGGTAACATCCGGTTCGAGTACACAGAACGCAGTCAGTCCATTTATATCCCTCTTGTTTCCAGATGTGTACAATGCTCTTCACCGCCTGTACTGAGCACTTCTTTCAGATTTTGTTCTGCTTCTGTGACAGGACCAGCTCTCCTCCCTCATCCCCACTCCCTCCGTGCACACGTGACTACTACAGTGAACACAGTCCAAAATGATGGTCTGAGGAATGGCATGATAGATCTTTCAGATAAAACAAGGGCTGTATCCTTGCTTTAACTCACTGTTTGTTTTGAAAGCTGACTGGCACCTCCATAATTACCTCTCAACAGAAAGCTGGAGCAGTATCAGGTTGGAGACAACCAAGGCAGGGATTCCTACGCTGCGGTATGCAAACCACTTCAAGGTGGTACTTCTGTGCCGGGGCAGGGAAAAGTGGGAGCAGCAGCAATAGATCTCGACCTTTCTGGGCACAGTGCTAGGACTCACACTGTTTATTTGTGCCTGGAGCAAAATCTAGTGTGGTAGGGGAAGTGCTTTTTGCATGATGGAAAAGATGGTGTTTAGGCTCTGACTTGGGAGACATGGGAATTAAGGAATGGCTGACTTTGAAAAAGATCCGCTATAAGACTCTTTCCTAGCAAATAAACTCTTTTAGGCCTTCTTCAGTTTAAAGGATTAATAAAGTCAGCAGTTTTTACTGAGGGCACTTCCCTTGATACCCAAGTATGTAAGAAAAATTCCATTTTCCTTTTTTTAAAAAAAATATAAACTTTCAATGAAACAAGGTAAAATTATACATGCACTAAAACTAAACTGGTAAAAATAATTATTTAAAAAAAAAAAAGAAGAAAAAAAAATTATCATTAAACACAACCAGAGAAAAGTTCCGGTTGTGAGGGAATGAAGCTTATCTTCCATAAATTTAGGGAAGCCTGTCACCTTTTATAAAGAAATTATTTTTGCTGTATACATAACTTGAAAGGAAGCCTTAAGTAAAAAGTAACAACAAACATGAGTTACATGGTGAAAATTCTTGGGTTTCTCCATCCCTATATATGGACACTCCAGCTGGATATATAGCTTACCGGTCAGTTGACTCAGCCTTTACTGAAAACAGCTTTTCTCAGGCAATTACAAAACACTGTCCTACCTATTTTTAACAAAATATATATCAAAAATAAGAAAAATAAATTTAACAATTTTTGGACGCAATGTTCTTTATAGCTTTTTTGCAATATGTTACAAATGTTTTAATAAAGAATCCGTACTCTGAAAGTCCTGCTGAGCCATAATAGCTATTGAGGTCTCAGTCGTTTCATATAAAGAGGCTAACAGCTAGTTTTTTAAAAAAAAATCCTCTGGTATCACACAGCCATTTTTCTCCCAAAGCTACAGATGACACTGTAACTTTTAGACAAGTTAGTATTTTACATTTTTTAGATATACATCTGATAGTAAAATAATTTCTTAGAAGTGTAATTCTAACAATCTTTTACCATAAGTAATTGACACATTTTCTATATTTTCTTGATTTGGGGAAGATGGTGCTGACAAATTAATTCCCCTGAATGTCTATGTCTTTTTACTCATCAAAGGAGGGCTTGGACGGAAGTTTCCATTTTTGCCTTTGTTTGTGTTGGCAACTTTACCAATGGGAATTACAAAGAATTTCACTGCCTGGCAAAGGGAGGAAGTGACATCTCTATAGCCCCAAATTATCCAAGCTTTCAACAGTTTGCTACTTCTTCTGCTGTGCTAAACTATAGCCTTTTATTCCCTTCTCCTCTAGTGGCAGCATACTGCTTACTCCTCCCTCTCTACAATTTTATGAAGTTCTCCCTTTGCTTTAAGCTATTCCATGCTGAAACCTAAGTTAATTTTCTATTCCTAGGAAACACAGAAAAACACAGGGTCAAATTCTGTTCTTTAGAGGCACTCATCATTTTTTCTGGTGGAATGCACTCCAGTAATCTGGAGCAGAATGTGGATAGTTTTGCCAAAACATCATTGCATTAAACTGCTCACTGCAGTGTAGTGAGTGACTTAGTGTTACTAAACCCTACAAGCTGTTTAAATTTGTAAAATACCTAGGAATTCTACACTCTCTTAGTATTTTTCAAACATAGAGATTTGCAATTGGAAATACAATGGTATTAATGGCCTTTTATGACAACACTCTCCTTGAGTAATGTATCCATCTAAAACCATCCATGATACAGTAGCAAAATTCGGCCCTTGCTGTGTTTTATTTTTTACCTAGTATTTCAGTGTATAAAGAATAAAATTTCTGAGTATAAAGTTTTATTTAATTGCATCCGATTTTCTTCTCATCACACTTGCAATTCTGCTACAATCAATGGGGTTGCACTGTTGTGAGAACAAAATCTGGATCAGGATACAGATTTCAACACCACCCTCCTCAAAAATATAGTGTTTCAGAGTTTTTACTGCAACTTCAAAGGTGGATCATCTTACAAGTGACTAGAGCTGGAGAGCAAACATCCTCCATCATCATAACAAATCTCTCAGCATCAGCACAAGCATTTGGAAGAACTACTTGCTTTACATCATCATCTCTATTTCTGGACACAAGTGCAGAAACGAAAATAAGTTGCTTTTATCTACTAGTTAGATCTGCACATATAAATGAAGAATAAAATATCACAAATCAGTATTTTGTAACATGATTCAGCAGCTTTAATCAAATCAGGTTTCTGTCACTGCCATGAGACCTTACTTACACAGTGTTACAAATTTAAAAAAAAAAAAAATCCCACAGTGAAGGCTTTTTTATTGTATACTTCAAAATTTATATTTTCCTAAAACAGACCTCTTAAAGTTTTGATTAAGATTGATACAGAGTTCTTTGACTTCTGCTTTTCCAACTGGACTTTTCATCATATCAAAAAATATCTTTTAAAAACTGAGAATAAAATGCAACGACTTCAATGGAGTGTTTTTTTTTTATTCTGCAGAGAAGTGAACTGAAATGAAAGAATAAACACAAAATGAAAGAATAAAACCTAGTAAATTTTTCATGCAAACTAAACTTCTGTCCGAACTGGGAGCCAAGTACTAAACCCAAATGGAACATAGGTAAAAGCCATTGATGGCATTCCCTCATAGTGCCTGAAAGCAATTTCTCTTAACTTTGAAAGTAATGTGGTGATTCTGGTCACTGGCCCTACAAGGAGAGGACAAATAAACCTTTTTCTTCTCTCTCAGACAGCCATAACTGTATTTTGACAATTTTTAGGATACAAGGAAGTGGTTTGGAGATACACATTTAAGCAAATTACTTTTTTCAAAGTATTGGTTTCTATGCCAATACAAGTATTCAACATAATCTATTAAAAAGCATATGCATGTGGCATGTGATTATTTCTTCACATGTGAGTTGTTTCACTGGCTTCAGTAAGCATTTAATTCAGTGTGCAGTTAGGCATATGTGTAAATCACCACATGAATGGAATCTGAATTGAAAAAGTGTTAAGTTTCTACCAGGGATTTCAGTCTATTCTCCTATCCAGATTTGCAGTACGTGTTTTCAGCAAAAAAGACATAGCACTGTAGTATGTGCAATTAGAATTGAGACTTAACTGCTCACACTTATTTCTAGAGATGCACAAACACCTTGAGATATTACTAAAAGAAAGTATATAGTGGATGAAAATATTACTTCAGAGATTTGAAACATTTCACGCACACATTTATTAATTCAAAATGAATCAGCTATAAATATCTTCAGTTTTAGCAAGAGTTCAAGGGAATATTAGAAAATACCAAGGAGTACTTTAAATAACTTAAGGTGCACAGCAGAGAGAGAAAATATGCAACTTGGCAATGAAAATATGTAGCTAAAATAAAGCAGAACTGTTTCACTGCAAGAAAAATGGTATCACCTATTCAGAGTGGCTGACTGGGAGAAGCATGCATGCAAGGTTTATGGTAATTTGGCCCAAAACTGTCGCATCTGGACAGAGCAGGGCATAACCCTAACCAGTACCCTGTTACTGGGTGTAACTGCAGTTCTGCTTTCTGTCTCTGCTGTGAATGCACAAATGCGGTACTAAAACAACTGGGAGATAAAAGGAAAATTGAAACAACCTCCCAAGTGCATTTAAAAAAATCGTATGAATGCCTGGATATGCCTGCACAGAAGGGCAGGGTAGGAAAACAGACAGTCCCAAATGCAGTCCACCCGCCCAGAATTCCTGTGTGAGAGTGCAGCGGGAAAGCGGGAACCACTGCAAACAGAAAAGGAATAGACCTTTTTTTTTTTTTTTCCCTGCGCTCTTGAGTGCTGCACTTCAGAGCTGGCTGAGAGCTCAGTTTAGAAGATACCAACTGTGGTATCTCTGCCTTCATTCTCTACTACGAATTAGATTACCAGATTAGATCTTTGGGTAATACAGGATACAATGACATGCTTCTGAAAGTGGATGTTACTGATGATTTTTAAAGTAGATCCAAGGATCAGCCCCTGGTCTGTGAAGTTATGAAACAATCTGCCAGTACAAGAAGTTCAAACTTACCTATACACTATATGGATTTGTTGCTGTGAAATACAAATATTTCTATCTGACCAAAACAAAACTATTTAATATTTGTGAATGTTTTATTTTTCATGAAATAATTTCAGGCATAGAGACATCCATGTTCTCTAGTGGCAGTGAATTCCAAAATTTATTATGTGCTGGTAGAAAAATATTCCTTTTTATTAGGTTGAAATATATTTCAGTTTCTCTTGATACTCCCTTTATTGTCTCACTGACCCACCGTCTCTACTGTAGTCATTATTGTATACATATTACTGCACTCATCTGTCAACTCTATCTGTCACAGTCCATAAAGGAGGGTTGGGGGTTTGAATATCTTTATTAATTTTCATTTCCCATATCTGAATTCTGTAATTCTTCCAAATCCTTAGCATGTTGAGCAAATAGAATTGAACACGAGGCATGGACTTCATTTTTTCTTTACTGAAAAGGAAACCCAACACTGTGAACCTTGAGGCTGATACTTTAGTTGTTAGTTAAACAAAATCTAAATTTCTGGTTTCCATAATAAGATTTACCATATAGACAAAAAGGGAGTGACAACCACAGATTAGTATGTTAGTTTTTCAAGCTCAGAGAAACACATTGTCTCAGAGCTGGTTACTGAGGAAGGAACACAAATAGGACCTGGAGGTGCACCGAGTTTAAGAATAACCTAAGCACCAGCACAAAGAGGAATTCCAGAGGGGGACACAAGTAGCTTGAAACAACTACCATCTCAACAGAATATAGGGAATCAAACAAAAATAAGACCTGAAGGACTGTTTCAAAGACCATATGTGTGAATGAACAATCAACCTTGAGCATTTGGAAAACATTAACTCATGCCTTCCTTTTGACACTATGTGAAAAGATCATAAAGCTTCCTACTGCATGAAAAAAACCTCTGTGTCTTGCTTTCTCTAGATATTTATCATATGTACCCCCTTAGCACAGATAAAGATGAAATCAGGGGTCCTTAAAGTTGAAGACAGAAAATTGAATTTTTCATTACATCTCTGTTTTTCTAGTAAAGTATTACAAATTTTTAGATTTCAGAATTTAATAAATAAATCCGCTGAGGAGTTCTTCATGAAAATTAAGTTAAACAGAAGCCATTTTCTGAAGGCCAGAGGGCAAATTCAGATGGCTAAATCAACTCAAAGGGAATAAAAATGAGAATGAATATAAAACTAGGAGCTGTGCTAACACCAAAAAGGCAGAAAATGGTTACTACAAAAATGTTACAATCTGGAAGATTTTTTAAACATACCTAGGAATTTTGGGCACTAAATCACAGGTTTTTTTTGACATTTCAGAGTTTTCATAGTCACTTCTTGGCTAAATAAAAGGACATACAACTAACTGAATCTATATGAAAGAATTAGAGCTGAAGAGCAACGTAAAACCCCCAAAGACATCATATTTTCATAAAATTCAACTAAAATTCACTAACTTTGAGCGTAAATCAGGACAACCATTATCAAAGAATGGCTTGAGTTGTAAGGGACCCTAACAACCACCTAGTCCCTGACCCGCTGCCACTGGAGGTCGTTATATTATGATAAACAACAGGTTACAGAGAAGCATCTTTCAGATTTTGTCTTTATGTTTAAATTTTACAGGGATGGAATGTTATGAAGGGCTGGTTCATGAGCTGATTCACGTGCCCCTCAAACTTTAAGTTGGTCTGAAAGTCTACCAGGGTAAGACTGAGGAGGAAAGGAGGCACCAATATCACTCATGCAAACTATCCAAAGCCGTGGTGGATATGGCTATCTTTTTCCACATCTGTCTTGCTAAATGATGGCCAGTTTATTCAAAGGGCTATTAGAATACCTGGAAAGGTAGCAGAAATAATGAAAAGTATCAAAACATTTTAAAAGACTTCTGTCCACCATATACAAAAACTGTCAGAGAAGTGACATTTCAAAGTACAGGTATTTTCTATTTAAATATTTTTTGTTTTCAAGTATGTTAAATTACATTTGTCATTACACAGTTCCATAGGAACACCAAATCTTACAATTACTGTGTGAATGGCATGTTAAAAAAAAAGCATTAATGAGACATTATTAAACATACAAACAAGAACTTCCATTTTTAACCTCGTACACAAATAGGAAGAAAAATTTCTAAGTATACCTCAAGACTAAGAAGTAAACTACAACTAACTATACCCAATTGGTAATTGTTTTAATCATAATGGATAAAACCTTGCAATTATTTGTTTTTCAGAAAAATATTTTGTTGCCATCTGCACAGGAATGAGTTTTCCTAGACACTTCTAATTTCAGTTTAAGAAGACTGACAGGAAAGCAAGGGAAAAAAATTCCTTCTACCTCTATTGTAAAGGAATTCAATTAAGATATGCAAAAGCAGGAAATTTTTACTTTTCCAATCCATATAATGGACAAAAAATTATAAGCTGAGCTGAGCTTCACTAGTCAAACTAATATTTTGAAGGTTTCTGATGCATGGATCTTCAAAGGCATCTAAGCAGGAAAAAACCTAATTGGCAATTCAAACTCATTTTTTCAGAGGTCAAGAATTAATTTAATTTGTAACATCTGAAAAGTCTCCTTATCTTTCTACACTTTAATGTATCCAGATGGCTTTGAAAATCTGTCTAAATATGATTAGTTCACTTAATATCTGCCATTAATAATTCTCTTTTCTAATAAATCCTTTAGACTTTCATGAAAATATTTTTGTTATGTATTTACAACTAGCTTATTTTAATAAAATAAATTAAATATTGTTTTTCTGCATTTGTCTGGAACCCTGATTTGCATTCAAACTGCAGGTTGATCCAAATAATTAGTTCAAATTTAGATTTCTAAAAAATAACAAATGTAGGATCCTTGCTTTTTTACAACATTTAAACTGAGAATCGGAGGTTGAGTAAGACTGCAAAATTACTTCTTTTTCAGGAGTCATGTGAGACAGGTACACATTTCATGAATATATTGTCAAGGAGAAGAAAAATCCAATTATAATACTCATAAAAAGCAAAATAAAGTCTTGGGGTTTGTTTTCTGATGCAGGGCTCAAACTGCAGTTTGAATTGTTGTTTAAAACACTTTGACTGAAACCAGGCAACCCTGGGAAGCTAAATTACTTTAGTTAATTCTACAAGTCTTATACAAGAACAACAAGAAAAAAAAAATTAACACCTGATCTGCCACAACTGAAGTCAAGAGCAGATCTGCCATGGACGTCATAGGCCAGATCCTGTCTTGACTCTTGAGATGGCAGAACAGGCCTTAAGACTGGTATGAGTGACTCTACAATCATCAAATAAGCAAATATATACCCATAATCGTTCACAGATTGTAGATTACATTTCTATATTTATCATTTCTGAATTCAAGTTACTAAATATGTTTCAGCTGATAAAAATGTTGCTGATACAGTGTAGCGTGAGGAGAAAGGATGAGCAGGTAATGCAACTAAAACGAGCACACACTAATAAGTTAGTTATCCATTCCTATAGTAACTTACACCTTCTTCTGGCTCTTTGGTATGTAAATTAAAGTGACTGAAACCAATTTACATTCACATGTATACAGCAGAAACTGGGTGGAAATCTAGATTGGCTGAACTTACAAATTCCAATTTCTTGGCAAGTTGGCTATCTCACCTAAAATCTCCTTATCCATTTATACATTAGGAAATGTGGACAAACCAATTATGGAACAGACACAGACCCCATGAGATCAAAAGCAGATCACTATGCAAGGGTGCTAAGCCTAATGAAAACACGGTTTCAAATGGCATATTTTATACTCAGTAGGAGCCAACGGGGGACTGCAGAACATGGAAAGAAAGGTAAACGAGTACAAGTCCAAATGCAGAGAGTTTAGGTCCACATCCTGTGGGGAGCAGGCACTTCTCAGCAGTTAAGGGAAGGCTAAGTTAACAGCATGGGGATTGTTTTGACTTTGAGCCAAGGCAATTTTAGGGGACTGCACAGCATTATGGCTGTCCTGCCCAAGAACACCAGAAGGTTCTACAGAGCTGCACTCTTCCAAGTAGAAGGTGTCCCACTGGCCAAGGTTTAATTTTCCAACTTAACAATGATATTAAACATTTGTCCGGATCTCAGTATGTGCCTGATGAAAGAATAGGATAGGGTGTTAAATATATAAAGACTAGCCAGTATTACTCTCAAATCTGTCATCTATTGAATGCATCTGGGAGAAGCTGGACAGAAAACTACAACCTTTAAAATAAATCCACAGATCACTGACATCTTGTAATAGTAGTTCTCCCTGGATGCTGCAAATGAATTGGATCAGCAGACAACTTTGCAAACACAGACACACTGGGTGTGGGTGCACATCCACCCTCCAAACCAGATACTGCCAAGCCACCATGCCAGAAGTGAGTTTTCTCTCTTCTGACTGGACAGTATTATTTTTATGTGCAGTTTGTTGAACAAAATAGTCTCCATAGCCTTTGGATAATGAATCCTTTGAACAAATCTAAGGTTTTTGTGTGTGTGTGTGTGTTTGTGTGTGTGTGCATGTGTGAAATTGTGACTTTTCTTTGAATTTCCCAGCCCTGTATTACAATACTCGACTTGTTCCAAACCCTACAGCAGTTACTTGGAAGACTCCTCTAAGTATCAGTGAGCTTTGGATCAGCTTCTGGAAAACAAAGCCAACTTAAAGTTTGACTGCAATGCACACATGTATGCAGGAATCCACCAGATGCAGAATAATAAACCTGTCTGCTGACACACAGTGGTACGTCCTGCATTTCAACAGAACACAGTGACACAAGGGCCAACTGGCCACTGAGCTCAGTGGCTCACAACCAAGCGAAAAAAGCCCCTCTAATGAGGCACAAGGTATTCAGCTTGAAGGCACATGCAGATCCCAAATGGATACACACTGTGCTAGCAGAGTGAGTCACGCTGCATTCCCAGAACGTGTGATCTCCCTACAGTCTGCTTGGGAGACTGTGCTATTGCATTATGCTCCACCAGACATGGTCCAAATTAATGTAAATTTTTCTGCAGTCAGTTCTCTGTTTAAGAACCTAAGCAGATATGTTCAAAATACCAAAAAAAATTGCATTGAGCCGAACATCCTGCCTTCAGCAGATGCTGAAAATGGTAAGAACAAGGAAATCACATAGTGATGTTTCCCCAAAATATTCTCCAACCCTCTCATCTTCAAATGTTAACTATTTAAAATGACACTTAAAGAGTAATTCTTTCCATTATGTCAACCAATCTCTTTTGACCATTTCACTTGTTTCCTAACCTTCAAATTAAAACTTCATTCGAGAACATACCCTCTCCTCCCAAGCCTGTCAAATATCCTTAGTAAACAGTTCCATGCAAAACTTCTGTATGCCTTTTGAAACTGAAAACTTATGAAAACTTATGAAAAACTGATCAGCCAGATCTTCTCCTGAGAGGATTCTAAAACAACAGTGAGGCATGCAAACCCTTTAACTCTCTTCTGTACAGTTCCATAAAAGAGGAATTGGGGGATAAGAGGAGACCTAACATTCTTACTGGATGAAAAGTTCATTTTGAATTATGCATACCAAAGTATATGCTATATGTCACATATACTGAGAAATTTGTAAGATTTTAATGAAAAATAAAAAAAAAAAACAAAAACAATCTTCTTGTAGTAAAAAGAAAAAAAAAAGAATTCATCAAAAGTTTGGCATGTTTCAAGTTTTGATGTCTTTTTGTCAGAACTTTTAGGATTTACTTTTAAATGAGACAAAGAACTCTTTTAGGCTGAGATATGTTTCTTTAATTCACATCTTACAAAATTTTACTGAATCATATTGCATACCCTAAATAAGTAGAGTATGGAATATGATCCAGTAAAAAAGCATAATATAATTATCCTGTATAACACTTTTAATTACTCCTATCATATAGCATGGACTCTACAGAACAGCCCAAACATAACTGTATTATGTAAACAATTATTTCCCCTTATGGAAAGCTGACAAAAGTGTGAAAACTGTCCTCTCCAAAATCCTTGGCACTCGAGAATGCTACGGGATGCAGACAAGAAAATCTCTGGAATGCAAACTATTCCTGTTACAAATAATTTTCAACAGTCCTAAAATGAGAGGAAGTAATTTCAGTCTGTTATTTCTATCTATTTCTGCTCTTTCCACTGTTCGATGCAAGTGATAAGTATCATAAGGTCCAGCTGCTGTAATGGTGTTATTTATGCTTGGAGAGTTTGGGAGGAATGAAGAAACAAAGCCACTTTCTATCACACACCTAGCAGTGTAAAGAATTTGATTACAAATCCCTTTATCCTTCCTAAAAAGCCACATAGTTATTGTGTGACTGTGCAGTTTTCTAGGAAGGAAAGCTTACATAAAGGTGGTACTAGAATTCACTACCTTCTCCAGTCACCACTGCTCACAAAGCTGGGAATGCTTTGGGGACAAGTGCTGTGTGCCACTGAAGAATATGATAGTTACCTCAGCCTAGGACCTGATGATCCTTGCAAATCCCTTCCAACCGAGAACATTCTGGGATTCTGTATTTGCTCCTTCTCTCATCCAATGAGGCCCAAACGTGGGTTGTGCTACCAGGTTAATGGTAGCATACAAAAATTGCAATCAGAAGCTGATCTATGTGGCAGGTTGTTACTGACACTCCTCAGCATCAACAGCTCTTGTTCTAACCTTGGTCCTTTGATTCTTTCTGAAGCAAAATGATTTTTCAACAAGAGACAATGAAGGGAAACCAAATATTCATGAAATGCTGCAACTAAAACAAGTGACAGTTCCTTCAAAACAAATACAGATGGCAGGTGAGCCCAGTCCACGAGGCCAAAGAAGAAAACACTTTATGAGCAGCAAATAATCAGCTCTGGACTTGTGCAACCAGTTTGCAATTGGCGAGTGCACAGTGGTGTTCTGCTTGTTAACGGAGATAAAGGCAAAAAGGTTCACTCTTTGTGTAAGACTTGTGGAGCATTTGTGGTTGGTACCCTAAAGACCATTTCTCCTATGCCATCCAAACTTCCTTGATAAAACTTCTGTTATGGCCAAGCACAAAAGTCCTTGTAAAAAGCATTCATAATACAAACACTAATGCAGTCCACAAGAAGATGGACAATACAGCAGAAGGTGGGAGAAGTTGCACCAGTGTGAGCACATGAATGCATATAAACATAGGTGTGACAGCACAGACTAGCCCAAAGTCTCACACATTTTGGGCAGAGCCTCAATAAACTATACCTACGTTGCTTACCTCTAAAATATACTTATGATAATTAATTACAGAAATAATAATTTCTTTATTGGATAATGAAGGGGACTGGTTATAAAGGGATTGAATCAAATGAAATATTGAACGAACAGTTGCTCAACAGAAAGAGGACTAATATTCTGCTTTAAAATTTGAAACAGAAATCAAATTCAACAAAATAAACATCATTATGGCACAAAAAACCCCATAACATGGCTTCATGAAAAGCACTGCTCTTCTAAAGTAGGTCTTTTCTTAGAAACAGACCAGACGCAGCTCCCATTTATTATTTATGATGCCTTGTGTCCATGTCAGCTCCTGATTAATAATTAAAATTAATCTCATTAAGGCAGATTTCATTACAGGATAATTTAATTAAATGATGAATTGGCTCCCAGATGTCACCATTTGTGCCATCTTTTAAAAGATGCTGCTGATGACACAGATTTATAAGGGTTTACTCCTAACCTGAAAAGCTACATTATTTAACAGATTTATAGCAATTTTCATAAGCAAAGCACGCAAAATGAAATTTTATTCACGAGGTGAGATGGGCACTTCCAAGTATAAACAAAGGTACATGTAATTATATAAGAAAAGGTATATATAAGTATTGTAAGCAACTTCTTCCTTGTAGCACAAAGCAGCTGAGACAGCTGCAAAAAAATCTATTTCAGATAGTTTAATAGAAAATTACTCTAAATTTCCAAATCCAGTGTCTCAAGAACTGCAGCAAACAGAGGAGTGAAAACAAGAATTGTCACTGGTAGCAGAGAAATATGAACCTGGCTGTACCATACTTCCCACTAGCCTTTTCATAATGCTATGCAGTTTTTCTCTTGATAATTAACTAAAAAAAGAAAAAAATAATCCTGTGGAATAGCACCTGCTAGCAAATCAGCCCAATCAGAACAAGCCTGATAATGGAGCTGTTTCATAAACCACAGAGCAAACAATAAAAAGAGCAAGTAGTGACACCAAATTCAGTGACATGCAGGTTCAAAACAGTGGAAAGGTGTTTTCTTTAATAATAATTTATGTATATATAGATATAATTCTTTTCTTTAATATAGTGTCCTGTATCTCATAGTCACAGTTTACATTCCAGAAAAACCTAACAGAACTTAGTATAAGGAAAAATGAAAAAGTATGAAGCTGAATTATTAGGATGCACCACTCCAATATGTGCATGTGGGCTAGCAGCGCATGTGCATGTAGCAGTGCTACTTTTAGGCAACTGCGTTTTCCTAAGGCATTACCAGCAGCCTGTTCTCAATCGGCTACATATTGCTACTCTACCAAAACACAGCTTAGTATATGAAAAGCACCACATATGTTTAAGTTCATGATCACCGAGCAATCTTGGAAAATATCAGTGACAGAGAATAAGGCACAGAGAAGGCACAGCCAAAGTCCCCACTTGAAGCAGTCTTCTGTTCACACCAGGAGACTCCAAATAAAGGTGCAAGTTATCCTTCAGAATTGAAACATTTTGGTACTGATAGAAAACTGCCCAAAATACTCTGAATGCAAAAGCTGTACTTCCCTTGGTTGTCCCTGACCCATTCAAACCATCGAAACTCTGCCACACGACTGTTAACAAAGCCCTCAGTGGACAGAACACCACTGCTCCTGTTTCATTTTGGGAATAAGCAAGGTAGTACTCACTCACAGGTGATAGATCTGGTAGCTCTTTTGATCACCAAACAATCCTACTGTAACCACAAGTTAAATCTAGAATATCAATTTTAGATATTTAGAATTAAGTAGAATCATGAGTCCTAATTTACTTTTTGGGCTCCATCGATTATCCACAGAGGTAGAAAGACAATGCCAAGGCAGTCAGAATGCTGTAATCATGTACCTGGTGGGAAATACTGATCAGGTGAAATGGGCTGGATTGTTAACCCCCTAAATCAGTGATCCACTGCTTTGTGGCTTGACTTCTCAGCTATAACCCACCTGGCCCAGTAAGGTGGCTAGGGAAGACTTGCCGTTTTATTTTATTTTATTTTATTTTATTTTATTTTATTTTATTTTATTTTATTTTATTTTATTTTTATTTTTTAATGCTAGGACAGTGTACTCCAATAGAAAAGTAAAAAGACAGTTTGCAATAGATATAAACATATTTAAGTCCTCAGTCTGACTGATATGCAGCAAGAAATTTATCATGAAGGATGTTCAATTCTCATTTCCCAGAGGAATGAAAAAAACCCACAGATGGACACACATGCACATATAACCCCCAAAGGCCTTAACACCCAATGCCCCATGAAGTCATAGAATCATAAAATATCCTGAGTTGGAAGACAACACCAATGATCATGGACTTCAACCCCCGGCCATGAACAGAACCACATTAGGTGTGACACCATGTGCCTGAAGGCACTGTCCAAATGCTTCTTGGACTCTGTCAGGCTTGGTGCTGTGACCACTTCCCTGGGGAGCCTGTTCCAGTGCCCAGCCCCCCTCTGGGTGAAGAACTGTTTGCTAATATCCAACATAAACCTCACCTGACACAGCTTCAGGCCCTTCCCTCTGGCCCTGCCACTGGTCATCACAGAACAGAGATCAGTGCCTGCCCTGGCTCTTCCCCTCACGAGGAAGTTGTAACTGCGGTGAGGTCTCCCCTCGGTCTCCTCAGGCTGAACAGACCAAGTGACCTCAGCTGCTCCTCATACAGCTTCCCCTCAAGGCCTTTCACCATCTTTCTTGAACTCCTTTGGAGCCTTCTAATGGCTTTTATGCAAAAGTGAGATGGGCAGCGAATGGAGCACTACATGCCAACATCTAAAACTGCACTGCTCAAAACCCCTGCTTAATAGGTGCTATTCTTTGTGACGCTGTATCTCTTACACTGCACAAAGCCAGAAATATCTTAAATTGAAAAACTGATAAAACTCTCTTGGTTTACCTCCATGAAGCATCATGGAATGGTGCATCTTCAGTATTCTTGCAAATACCATAGATTCTGCTTTGTTCGCTATCAAAATTATAGAAAACACACAACTGCTCCTCATTATTAAAAGAATGTAAAAAAGAAATTACATTACTACTGTGCAACTTTGTTTTAAGCATAATAATATTTATCTCTTTATCAAAATTACAATTTCTCTGCTGAAAACATTACCTTAAAAAAAAAAACAAACAAAAAAAAAGGGAGGCAGGTATGTCCTTATTTTCTGAAATTCCATGGCTTTATTCCTCTGAAAAATGAGAGGGAAAAAATCCCATTTAATTGTTCTTCTGGTTTCAATATTTTTATTGAAAATTTTATTAGCAGTTATTATTAGTTTTATAGAAAAAACCATAACATTCCATTTCTGGGATTTTCACCACAATTAAAGTTGTTAAAGCAGTTAAAGCTTCTTCCCCATGTCTCCAGTTTCACACTCTATCTACCTTTCCACACATCTTACCAGGCAAGGCTCAGCATATTGCTTCCAGTCTTTTAACTACCCCAGACGCTTCTGTGTACCCCTGCTTCATACCACTGTATGGTGCAGGCATGCCCAGTTCTTTCAAGAGGTAACTTCTCAAAAAAATGTGTCACTGCAAAGGAGAAAAATTAAGGCAAAACAAAACTGACATTCTGGATTGACAGCAAACCCAGACCAAAAAAAATCTATTACAGAGCAGTTGAAAGTAAAGGTAACACACAGAGAGGTGATTTTCTACATCTTTATTGTGCTTTTAAGATAATGTAGTAGTGAGCAGATGGAATTATATTCTTTCTTCTCTTTCTTAAAGAAGCTTTGCCAAAGTGCTTTTGTACTCACCAGAATAGACACCTGCTGGTTTTCCTCTGACACAGCAGGAAAAAGAAATTAAAATGTGATGTATGAGCTATGTCATCTTATTTTCTTGAAGAATTATCGAGTGCTCCCTGTGGTAACTTTACACTAAACTAAGAAAACATTTTGAGGTATTATCATGGAGTTTTTAAGACAATGATACTTGAACACCGACCTAACTGCTGTACAGTTAGGGGAAAGTGCATTACTCCCATTTATTTGAGCCTGCATGAATCAATGGTGTGTTTGTCCACCATCTCTAAAACTCTGTACTGGTATTTAAGAGAGCAGCAACTACTAATTCAGCCAATTCCCTATTACTATAGATCAAAATGAGTGGACATCGCTACTATAATGGTGTATCAGAAATTACACTCTGGTCACTAAACTAAGGTGGAGCAGAGCTGAATTTGTTTTCTCCCTTACATACTCGTTCACTCCTGATTCTACCTCTGCTTGTATTTTTCTGATGGAAAAACCCTTTCTGCAGCAAGGAATGACTGCAACTGAACACAAGCAGAAAGCATGCAAAGAGACAGGCAGAAGAACTACAGAGCTCAGATCCACCCTGCCTTCAAACAGGTAATTGCAATTATTGCTGTCTCTTGCACAGAAACCATGTTATACTGATAACAGAAAAATTCAAAGGAAGAGAGATGCCACATTTTAGACAACACACCTCAGTGTTTTCTTGGACCAGTCAGACAAGGACAACAGCAGTTGATGCTTGGTCCTCCAGGCTGCTTTACTTGAAAAGATCTGGGTTTGTTAGGCATGCCCTGCCCTTACTCCCTTTAGAATCACAGAATCACAGAATGGTTTGGGTTGGAAGGGACCTTAGAGAACACCTAGTTCCAATCCCTCTGCCACAGGACCTCCCACTGGCCCTTTGTGGCAAGAAAGCAATGCTTACCAGTGACAAGAAACACTGCTCTCACAGAAATGAGATATATAACTCTTTTCCACCAATGCACTGACAGAGTCGTGAATTAGAAAGAACAGAGGTGGAAGAGGAAGAGCAGAAAGACTGAAAAAGGAACCTGCTTCTGTAATTCTGCTCAGTCTCTCAAAGCACTGTTTAAAAAAGAAATGCTTATTTCACCTCTTGGGAGCTTTCCATCTCCTACAGATATTGATGATGATTCCTTTTGATTTTGACTCCCTGGGAATAATTTTATTTTATGCTATATATAGTTATGGGACCACAACTAAAAACAGATTGCCTTCTTACCAATTTTTATTTGAATTACCTCCCTGAAGTTTAGCAATTCAGCAAATAAGTGAAATCATTTTAGCACAAACTGTATCTTCATAGACTTGTTCATATTACCTCAATTCAGCAGTGGACCAAGAAATTAGTAGATATTTGTTTTGACATTCAGTGTTACAGACAGAACACAGCTCTGCATCCACTGGATACAAAATAAAACAATAATTTATTTACATTTTGATGCAAATATTTTCCCCCCAGAGTAATTTTTCTTGCATCTATCGAATAATAAAACCAGCATTTTCATCAACAGTCTTTCTATTACTTATTTAGCCATGGTCTGTGAAGACTCAGAAAACTTAATAATTAATGAAGAGTTGAAAGAATGTTAGGGTGACACTGATGACACAAATCTTGAAAAAGTAAGGACTCTTATTTTTATTTTAGACTTTTCTAGTAAAATACATGCTGCCAAAAATATGTCCTGCTTTCTAAGGATGAACTCACAGAAGAGTGAAGATGAAAATTTAATTCAAGATGCATTCCTCTGAATTACTTTTTCTAAATATGTGAGTTTGAGTCAGGTTCTTTCCATTAATCCCTTGCCTCTTTCACAAGAGTTAGGTGAATAGGTAACGCTTTTTCCCATTTTCTGCTCAGCTGGGAACTTAGGCAATGCTTCTCCATTACCACAGTCGCATTCTGAAGCTACTTTAATTCTTAATGCCTTAATCACTTGTGCTTATTAAATTATTTAAGATGTGCTCTGAACAACAAAGGAAAGAAGGACCTTCCTTTGCAGCTAATGAAGCAAAGGAAAGTTCTGGTTTCGCAAAACCTGTCGAGTTGAATGGGCAGCTGAGGAAAGATGCCCTTGAAAGGTTGTTTCATGCCTTTTGCCTTTTATTTTTTCTACTTACAGAAGAGGTAAATAAAACAAAATAGGTGAAACAGAAGATGCAGAGGAGACATCTCGTAATAAATTTCTTCCTGAGAGGAAATCATTATTTTTTCTGTTCATGTTGACTTATAATGTCCATGATCCTCTTCATTTTCAGTAGCTCTTGCACCTCAAGGGTTACAAAAATGAGGCTACTGCTCCAGTATGATCACAACCTAAAGGCTGTATAAAGAAATGCCTCTTCTCTACTGATACCTTGTCCTAAAAAGCTGTATAACAGGTAGCAGGTAGAAACACCATGAAAAGGGAGTAGCCTGAAGCCCTTTCATTGCTACCAGATACATGAACTACAAACAGGGGTTTCTAGCCGAGGACAGGTTTAAATATGCAAAAAAAGGGCCAATGACCACACAGGGGTGGCACACCAGCATGGCAGGAGGATCAGTGACTGTGTCAAGCCTTTGAACAACCTGTGTTCCACAGGGCTGCACAGCAGTGTCCAAACCCACACATTAACAACTGCTAACTAGGGGAAGCACATAATCCACGTTACCTGCCAAAATTTTCTTCAGTGGGACTAAACACAGAGGTGGTAATGCTCAACCAGCCTTTGTGGAGAAAGTCCCACATTACCACAGAGAAACTGGGACCTGGGAGGGGTGGTTTGATCACTCTCCTTTTTGTAGTCTTCCCCTCTGCTCCCAGGCTAAGTTTCCCTCCTAAGACAATCCCTTTAGCAAAGTTTATAAAGTATTAAACATTTTTGCAGGAAGAAGAAAAAATAAGCTTACAATGTTAAGATGTGTCTGTGCGAGCAATGCAATAGGTTGTAAACTACACAACAGAAAGGCAGTTTGGAAGAAATGTTACAACTGTGAAATTAGCATAACCTCACCAAGACCACAGAACAGCTTTACCAAGCAAGCAAACAAACAAACAAAAAATTTAAATGACTTACCAAAATAAAAAGCCAACTTTTTTTCCCACTCATCTAAAGATCCTTTTTGATTTATGTACTTTGTAATATTCTATTACATTGCCAAGTATAAAGAATATTTTGTGTTTCATAAACATCGAGGCAAATCTTGATTATTTTGCATTTTTTTCTACTAAATACTCAACAGAGACCTCAAAGGAAACAGTGGAACCTACCAGAATTCCCAGAAGTGACAAGTAACATGCAAACTGCAGAGTTTATGTTATTTGAACAACCTCCCAAAACTAGACACCAAACAAATCTTGAAGCATATTTGAATTTCATGTATATACAACTACTTAAGTGTGGTAAATATAATAACATTTGCAATTTTGTGATTTGTGACCTTTTTTTTTCCTTAGCAGAAAGGCAACAACACTAAATCAGCAATACATTATTACTACACATTATAGAAATTATCAAGGGTGAAATCAAATTTATTGCAGCTGTAACACTTCCAAAAGAGAACAAGGATCTGGACCTGTGCCAAAGAACACACTTTGGGCAGTCAATCACATGATCTTCGAAATAACTAAATTAAAAAAAACCCTAAGCTGTACTAAATACCAAAACCAAGGCTACAAAAGTAATTTCCAGATTGAGAAGAAAGCTTTCTTTAATTTAAGAGTATCCATGGCATCTAGCTTTCTAACATGAAATGCAAACATACTTTCTATCAATTACAACCTGTATTTATGCAATACAAAGGGATTTAAATGATGAATACCATAAATAAAAAGCCTGATTCAGCTCACAGATGAATGCAATTTATCAAAAACTGAAATCATCTAGAGCAGGAGGAGACTTCCAGAAAGCAGGAAAAGCAGAAAAAAACTTGATTTGTCTTCTAATATCCACCCCCAGAATGTCCCAGGTGGGAGATTACAGCCCACATGCCAGTTACTCATGGGCTCCAATTCAGAAAAGCATACCTATTCAGGAAAGCACTTAATTAAGCACATGCTTATATGTTTTTCTGAATCAAGTCCATAGTACCATAGGAAATGGGTATAACAGACATAAAATACATGAGTAAAAGTAACTGAGAACTTAGGTCCAGAGCATAAGCTTTCATTTACATACCTTGATATTTTTAAGATATAAAAATATCAAAACACTGCTTAAACACTGCTTAAAACATAGAACATATTACTCTGAGCATACTACCCAGTAAAATGCAGCGTGGACAAAAGGAGACCTGAGTATACTCAGATCCCAGGACCCATTTGGTATCTTCACATGCCTAATCCACTGCAGGAAAGTGCCAAAAAAGATGCAGAGCACCTTTAGTTCACATTATTTCATTTTTCAGCAAATGGACAACTTTGGGTATATTGATGTAATAGGGATAAATGGCTGGTGGACAAAGACCTGTTTGTCCCAGGGTTTGAATCTACTGATGCACACCCAGTTAGAGCCAGCACAAACAGGGAGGCAAGGAAGGAAACAACTCTGGACACGTTGATCAAGCAACAGGGAAGGTGTCTTCAGGAAGGTCATTCTTTTTTCACTAGCAGCATTACAGAGCAAAAACTTTGCCTTTTCCCTTCCTTTCAATGCTGCTCTCTGACAAATCCAAAGCTGCAAAAGAAGCTGGCCGCCAGCAAGTGAAGTTACTCAGCAGCTGCTCCAGGCAAAGCAGGAAGCTGATCGAGGACACACAAGGGCCAGACGGATTAAGAGCCACTGGCAAGGTCTGAAAAATGCCAAGTTTAGATATGCTGCCATATCTGCATGTGATTATAAAGCAGCAGGAAAACCCTGCGGTCTGCGCTGGGGAAACCCAAGTCTTAGAATGGCAATTATGCCCATGTATGGGAATACCAGATCCCTCATTTAGTTTCAAATAACTGTTCTGCTAAAAAGGAATACCTTTTTCACCCAGTTCACACTGACTTTCTATCACTAAAAAATAATTTGAAGCTGAACTAAACTATGTAACAGCAGAACCATTCAAAACTTTACATTGAGAGCCACAAAGTTTAAAAATATGCTGCTGCCCACAAGAGCTTTGATCAAAGAGATAAAGGCTAGATTTGGAATCTCCTTCAATGCAAGAGAAATATAATTTTAATATATGTTGCAGTTTCATTCCTTGGCAATTTTTATTAACACTGAAAAACAGCAGAAATTTTATTAAGGACTGGATACTCTAAATTTTGTATTTCACAAACCAGAAGGTACACAAACTCTCACAACATTACTAACATATTTTTGCAATCAGTCCATCTATTAAAATACAGAGGGTTTTGTACAATTCAATTGCAGTGTTATAAGCGTACTTATTCAAATCAACCTTGAAAGATTGGAAGCCACAGTAATGAGATATTATTTTTACACTTACCAAATCATAACATCATGCAATTAAACCAACAGAACAGTTTTTAAATGGGCAGCCTTCATGAACTGAGATCCCGATGGCCAGCCCAACCCTATGTAATGGAAAGGTGTGTATAACCTGAGCAGAATACCAGGGCTGCAATGTACTTCAGAGAGAGAAGCAAGGCTCTTTTAAGTCACAGAAACATAACAAGTAGGTAGGACAGAAACAGCAGAGGGCTGCAAAGTCTGTGTACCAATTAATGTATTGCTACCATAGTCTGACTTAGAGTTTCTGAAGGCTTTACGTATCATCATGCAACAGTCACTGAAGGATCTCTAAAGGATCATGTATCAAGCCACAAACCCATGCAATCATGCAGCAGTTTCTTAACTGCGTGCTTTTAGTATGGTAAATAAGGATACAGGAGTTCCTTTTCTCTGAGTATGAAGACTATAGCCTAACAGCTTCTTTGTTTGAGGTTGTTTCCTTCTGCGGTCCTCAAAGCCCATCACATCCTACAGCCATGATAATTACAAATACTCTAGGTTGGATTTTTGGTTTTCCTCATGATTTTCTTCAATCTTTACACCAATTTCTCTAACTAGCCAAAGTACAGACATGGCAAGAATTTACAGATACATGCTGGGAACACATGCTATTGCAGTCCAAAAATGCTTGATTACATTTCAAAAAAATTGCCAGATTTTCTCTCATCCTTAGGTGGAATTTGCTCACATGACAAATATTTCCAGTATGAACTACAAAACACTGGAACATAAAGTTCACATACTAGTTAATTCCACTGCATAATACAGTGAAGGATCTGTAGGGTTTGCTTTGGTTACCACGTATTTTGTTTCTTTGTTTACTGTTAGTTTGATAGTCACAAATTTTCTACTGAATTAGCAAATGCTTACTGGTTTATCAAAATTCAATATTCAAAATATTAACATACCTCAGTATTTAAACAGTGACTTTTTTGTTGGAGATGTAACAGATACTAAAATCAATTAATAAAAAACTATCTTCAAACCATTTCCACTAAATAGTATACATTAAAATATTTACACTGATAGCAAGTGTGAAAAGTGTGTTTCTTTATGTGGTACAGAGGTAGGTAGGGATAGAGAGATGGTTGGGTGAAGAAGATAGATATTTTTCGTGCTTTCTTATTATACCACCTAAACCAGAAGCTTTTAATGCTGTTTGTGCCACAATCATTTCTACTTCTCTGCACCAAAAAGGCACATCTTCCTTGCTACACATCCCTTGTGTGGGTACTGAGCAGAGAAAGGACAGCGGAGAAAGAACACTCTTGTGTTCTAGTAAACACTGTCATTAGAAAAGTGTGTATTAGTATCTTTCTTCAGGCAACTAAGAGAAGTACAAAAGGAAGAAAAAAGTTGAAGGATGGTTGCAAGCTCACGTGACATCTACCCACTTATGTAGCCAAATACTACACACTGCATGATACCATTATTGCACTTTTTGCATTCACTTTTTATTAGTGCAGAATAGTCCTGTCTGTTCCAGGAATGCAAGAATGATTTATTCCATCATTTGCTTTCCATGTGGAAGGCAGCTACAGCTTCTCTTAATTTCTAAGATGGATCTTTTCTCCATTTTCCCCTTTAATCTGACATCATTAAGTCTCTGACTTACAGGGTATTATACCTTCACAGTATGTACCACATGATGTTAAATGGGAAGCCCTGGGA